>NC_090371.1:272533789-273733789 GCF_036365525.1 Heterodontus francisci
ATGAAGTCCATATTTTAAAACCTTTCAATAGCCAAAGCACAACTTTCATTAATTGCTTTTATTACAAAGACACCTGGAAGCCAATAATATGCATCGACCTCATTACAGCCGTCTCTGGCCCAGCTGTCATGAGCTCCCGCAACATCTGCGCAATAATAACTCACACACTCCTCATTAAGGAACAGTTCAAATGTGCGACACTGAAGTGTTGTGCTCATTTAAATTCAATTATCTTTAAAATGCTCAAATAAAAGCTTTCTTTTCAAAATAAAAACAAATATCTTGGAAAGTGTTCAAAATGGCTGAAGCCCAACAGCATCATTTTGGTAATCAGGATGAATTAGCTCTTTGGACCCTGAAACTGCACTGTGGGATATCAATGCACAAACTCTTAACCTGTTTATCTGCAATTCCTCTCTCTGCGATTTTCTCAGAGGTATTAGTGTTTGCTCCGATTTAAAAATTCTCATCCTTGTGTTCAAGTCCCTCTATGACCTCGCTCCACCCCATCTCCGTAAAGTTTCCCAAAAACGCTCCCAGATCTCTGCGCTCCTCCAATTCTGCCCGAATGCATATCCCAAATTTTTATTGTTCCACCATTGGTGGCTGTTCCTTAAGCTGCCTAGGCCCTAAGCTCTGGAATTCCCTCCTAATCCTCTCTGCCTTTCTCCCCCTCTCTCCTTTAAGAAACTCCTTAAAAGCTATCTCATTTACCAAGGTTTTGGCCACCCTGTCCTAATATCTCCTTATTTGGCTTTGTGTCAAATATTGTTTGATAATGCTCCTGTAAGGTTTCTTGGGATGGCTTATTACTTTGAAGGCGCTATATAAATGCAAGTTGTTGTTGAATACTAGTTTCTCAGGGTGTAGTCATAAAGCCAAGAATTTTGTTGCTCTCCTTTTCCCTGTCACTACACGTGGAATGTCTGTTGCTTTTCATTCTCCTAGCTTCCTTCTCAGAAGATTTTATGTTCTTTTTCAGGGAGAAGGCCACTTGTAGACACTTTTCCTCAGTTATCATTGTACATGTGCATTCCTTTGTTGAGTAGGAAAGCACCCCACAGTTTGAAGGGTGTGTGGCCGAGAGTGGATACCTCCTCTATTTTGCTTCTGTCCCTGTGTGGAAGTGTCTGGCCTTCACCTCATATTGTCCTGTGACGGGCACATAATCCAGGTCAACAATTCAGTGAAGTACTGAAGGAGTGTTGCACTATCAGAGGTGTCATCTTTCAATTCCAAAAATGAGGCAATGTGATTTTTAAAGTGTTTCATTTAATGAAGCATCATCTTCATTAAACCATTTTTTCATCCACTTGCAGCGGAAATTATAGCACCATAAATTATGTGGTAACATTATTGTTTCAATTGTTTCAAAAGGTGTTAGTAGTAGCTCTCTTGTCTCTGAGTCAGATGGTTGTGGGTTCAAGTCCCACTCCAGAGACTCGAGCGCATAATCTCGGCTGGCACTCCACTGCAGTACTGAGAGGGAGCAGCACTGTCGGAAGTACTACGTACAAACATATGAATTAGGAGCAGGAGTAGGCCACTCGGCCCCTCAAGCCTGCTCTGCCATTCAATAAGATCATGGCTGATGTGATTGTAACCTCAACTCCACATTCCCGCCTACCCAAATAAGCTTTCACCTCCTTGCTTATCAAGAATCTATCAACCTCTGTCTTAAAAATATTCAAAGACTCTGCTTCCACTGCTTTTTGAGGAAGAGAGTTCCAAACACTCACGACCCTCTGAGAGAAAAAAGTTCTCCTCATCTCTGTCTTAAATGGGCGACACTTTATTTTTAAACAGTGAATCCCTAGTTCTAGATTCTCTCACAAAAGGAAACATCCTTTCCGCATGCATCCTGTCAAGACCCATCAGGATCCGAAATGTTTCAATCAAGTCACCTTTTACTCTTCTAAACTCCGGCAGATATAAATCTAGCCTGTCCAACTTTTCCTCGTAAGACAACCCGCCCATTCCAGGTATTAATCTAGTAAACCTTTTCTAAAATGCTCCCAACGCATTTACATCCTTCCTTAAATAAGGAGACCAATACTGTACACAGTACTCCAGATGTGGTCTCACCAATGCCCTATACAACTGAAGCATAACCTCCCTACTTTTGTATTCAATTCCCCTCGCAATAAACAATAACATTCTATTAGCTTTCCTAATTGCTGTATCTGCATACTAACCTTTGGCGATTCATGCACGAGGACACCCAGATCCCTCTGCATCTCAGAGCTCTACAATCTCTCACCATTTAGATAATATGCTTCTTTTTTATTCTTCCTGCCAAAATGGACAATTTCATATTTTCCCACATTATATTCCATTTGCCAGATCTTTGCCCACTCACTTAACCTATACTCAATTCCCCTTGCAATAAATGCCAGTGTTGTAGCTGTACTGGAACAGCTTGGCTAGGGGTGCAGCTAGTTCTATAGCACAAGTCCTCAGTACTATTGCCAGAATGTTGTCAGGGCCCGTAGCCTTTGCAGTATCCAGTGCCTTCAGCCTTTATTTGATACCATGTGGAGTAAATCGAATTGGCTGAAGACTGGCATCTGTGATGCTGGGGACCTCAGGAGGAGGCAGTGATGGATCATCAACTCGGCACTTCTGGCTGAAGATTGTTGCAAATGCTTCAGCCTTGTCCTTTGCACTGATATGCTGTGCTCCGCCATCATTGAGGATGGGGATATTTGTGAAGCCTCCTCCTCCTGTTAGTTGTCTAACTGATGATCAGTTGATGAGTATATTCAAGACTAAGACCAATAGACATTTGGGCACTAAGGACATCTAGAGATATGGGGATAGGGCGGGTAAGTGCAGCTGAAGGAGAAGATCAGCCATGATTTTATTGAATGGTGGAGCAGGCTCGAGGGTCTGTACAGCCTCCTCCTGCACCTATTCCTTATGTTCTTATGCAACACCTTCAAAAAGCCTACTTCAGCGAGCTGAGAAAGTAAAGACTCTTGATGGATGAGTTCAATGGTGAGCCGCGATGAATAAGTTTGCAAAGGCAGTCTGGTCTTGAATCTCCAGATGAATCAGATGTGCAAAGTTAATGTGAGAGAGGAAAACATGTTGCACTGAGGGGTTGTATCTATATGCAGACAGCACTACACAGAATGGTCCAGGGAAATTAGCAAAAATTATTGTCTGGGGCAAAGGGTCATTTATGAAATTGCAATAGCTTGTAGAGTGGCAAATGGCACATTAACATTCACTTCCTATGTGTCAGAATTTTAAATGAGAATTAAATGAGAATTAAAATTATTGCACCATGCACAATTAAGCAAATTTCCACTCCATCCTTGGTGTAAGCAAGAGGTTTACTATCAGTGTAAACAAGGGGAGGGTCCCACTGACAGTCGAATGAGCCTTGGAAGGACTTGATTCCTGGCATCTCAAGGCTGGTCCACTGTGACATCAGCTGTACCTCACAGAAGAAGTAATCACTGCAATAAATCAGCCGTCAGTCAATCACAAGTGGACAGAGCTGGAACAAGAAAGCTGCGATGTTAAAGTACTTCACGTGTTATTCTTGGTTCAGTTGGTAGCGCTCACAGCTCTCAGTTAGAAGGCCATGTCATCAGGACTTGAAGAGCATGTAATCCAGGCTGACATTTCAGGACAGTACTGAGAGAGTGCTGCACTATTGGAGGTGCCATATTTCGGATGCAACGTTAAATTAAAGCCCCAACTACCTTCTTAAAGAATCCACAGCGCGATACCAACAGGGGAATGGAAGTTTTCCCAATGTCCTGGCTTATAGTTATCCTTCAACCAACTCTAGCAAAAGCAGATTAACCAGTCATTTATCTCACTGCTTTCATGTGGCCATGCTGTGTGTAAATTGGCTGCCACATCTCCCCACACTGCAACACTTCAAAAGTAATTAATTGGCTGGGAAGTGTCCTGAAACTATAGGCCAGTTAGCCTAATGTCTGTCATTGGGAAAATGCTAGAATCCATTATTAAAGAGGTAATAGCAAGACATCTAGAAAATCACAATCAGGCAGAGTTAATATGGTTTTGTGAAAGGGAAATCGTGTTTGACAAATTTATTCGAGTTCTTTGAGGATGCAACAAGCAGGGTGAATAAAGGGGAACAAGTAGATGTAGTATATTTGGATTTCCAATAGGTGCCGATAAGGTGCCACATTAAAGGTTACTACACGCGATAAGAGTTCATGGTGTTGAGAGTAATATATTAGCATGGACAGGTGATTGGCTAACTAACAGGAAACAGAGAGTCGGGTTAAATGGGTCATTTTCAGGATGGCAAACAGTAACTATTGGAGTGCCACAGGGATCAGTGCTGGGGCCTCAACTATTTACAATCTATATTAATGACTCGGATGAACGGACCGACTGAATTGTAGCCACATTTGCTGACGATATGAAGATAGGTAGAAAAGCAAGTAATGTGGAGGATATGAGTCTGCAAAGGGATATAGATAGGCTAAGTGAGTGAGCAAAAATTTGGCAGATAGAGTATAATGTAGGAAAGTGTGAGGTTGTCCACTTTGGCAGGAAGAATAGAAAAGCAGAATATTATTTAAATGAAGAGAGACTGCAGAGTGCTGCGGTAAAGAGAGATCTGGGTGTCCTTGTACATGAATCACAACAAGTCAGCATACAGGTACAGCATGTAATTAGCAAGGCAATTGGAATATTAGCCTTTATTGCAAGGGGGTTGGAGTATAAAAGTAGGGAAGTCTTGCTACAACTGTACAGGGTAATGGTGAAACTGCACCTAGAGTACTGTGTACAGTTTGGGTCACCTTATTTAAGATGGCTCACTAGGCCGATTCCTGGGATCAGGGATTTGTCTCATGAGGAAAAATTGAGAAGGTTTGGTCTATAATCATTGGAGTTTAGAAGATTGAGAGGTGATTTTATTGAAACATAAAATTCTGAGGGGGCTTGATGATGTAGATACTGAGAGGATGTTTCCCTACGTGGGGGAATCTAGAACTAGGAGGTGCAGTTTTAAATTAAGGGGACTCTCTCTTAAGATGGAGATAAGGAGATATTCTTCTCTCAGCTGGTTGTTAGTGTTTGGAATTCTCTTCCTCAGAGAGCTATGGAGGCTGAGTCATTGAATATATTCAAGGCTGAGTTAGACAGATTTTTGATTGACAAGTGAGTCAAGGGTTCGGGGGAGCGGGGGGCGATGGAGCAGGCAGGAAAATGGAGTTAAGGCCATAATCAGATCAGTCATGATTTTATTGAATGGCGGAGCAGGCTCGAGGGGCCAAATGCCCAACTCCTGCTCCTATTTTTTATGTTCCTATGTTCTGAGGATGTGAAAAGTGCTATACAAATGCAAGTCGTTTCATTGTAATGGAAATATGCATAGAACACCCTACAGAACTGTGTTGATGACAGTGGGAAAGATAGAAATATGGCAAACATCTGAGACCAGATATTGTAATCATCAGCATTGGTTTATTTCACCTTGCAATTCACTGCACATAGTCTAAGTCCCATGCTACCTGTACCCACAGGAAAGCTACTTCCATCAAAGTAACTGCATGATTACTAATATTCACCATGCCTAGTAGATCCTGTGTCCCCGGGCACAGACGCATGGCAATCTGCCCCACTGGGTACAAACAGTTTTAAGGGGTTGTACTCCCCAGCAAAGACAACTTCCTCTTTAATGAGTGCAAACCCCCACCCCCCACAAAAAATCACCAAAAGATATCCATTAAAAAAATGAACCATTTAACCCAGATATGATCGGTCACACGCTGATTGCTCGGCAGGATCACCAAGGTTAACAGGTCTTGCAAGACTCTTTAGATTGGTTCTAACAAGAGGACATACAACAGCTTGTTTCTCAATGCTGTTATGCCAATGCTTTGCCAATTGTGTTTAGTGTCAAATACTTCTCTACACAGCTCGTGCTTTAGCAAATGGGTTAAGAGAACCAAGAAAGTTCCCCGCTTTTCCTTTCAGAAGAACAACAAAGGTTCATAAATGGACCACAATGTTCTCTCAGAACCAGCAGTAACTTTAGCCAGTCAGACACGTGGCCGGATACCATTCTGAAACCCAGATAAGCTTTGCAGCAGAACATGGATGGATGATTGGTCCTGCCAAGGTAAATACTGAGAGAACCTTTTGCAATTGTGTATAACCAGCCACATTTTCCGCTCATTCATTCCACTTGAGGAAGTCCGGCGACCTAGTCTGTGACACACGGGCTGCGGCCCTGCTGTTGACTGAACTGGGTCATCGTGTGTATGAGCAACTGCTTTCAAAGTCAGAGTGCACTAGAGGTGCAAACATTGACTGAGCTGAACAGGGAGAATGCACATTTTTTTTTTAAATGACAGCTAGAGCTTCATGCAGTGAGTCTCTGCCGCTTACGGTTAGACAGTATTTTCGCCTCTTGAGTAAGTCACTGATAAGGCAGCAAACAGGAACTGAAGTATACAGTGGTGTGTGGATACAGGTGTCAGATGCTGGCAAGTGGATGGAAGGAAACTCATACAAGTGCAGACAGTCTATCCAGTCGGTTCTTTAAGCAATGTAATCATGCCTTTGGTTTACCCATTGTCAATATAACAATCTTAATATTTGCTGCGCAATACTGTGCTTAACTTTGATTTATTGATGTGTCCTGCAAACAGAAAGGTCTGTCTGAGTCAGCAGTACTCAGCCACGAACAAGTCCTAATCCAAATCTAGCTACCGTTGCACACCTTCCAATTATGAATAGCAATAATGTACAGTGAAAAAGGAAACAAAACAGTTGCAGTTATTAATGGGAACCTGGGGAGGGTGCGGAGGAGCACATAACCAGCCGAGGAATCTGATCTTAACAGCAGGGCCTCATCACAATATGGGGCCTAGTCCCTGGCGCTTAGAAGGGAGTGATCAGCTCCAGGCTGGCAATCTCCTGGCCCAGGATCCAGCTCCTAGAGGCCTGAGGCCTCTCATTGATATTCCAGATCACGGCCTGATAGCACCATTGGATCCGATCTGCCTATTTAGAACAGGACCCCACTTTCTTCCTATGTGTATCCTTCTTGTCATGCTCAAAAGAGTGGGTTAACATGTGGACATGTTGGGAAGGAAGCAAGATCGCTGGGGGTACATGAGGCCTGTTAGTTTAACAACCCACTCCACCAGCCTAGTTTCCGCTATTTGGAAGCAGTTAAAATTGGGGCCAGTATCTTCCACTATCCATCAAATCTGTACGTGGGAGCTGTACGTAAAGCAAGTCTTTTTTTATTCGTTCATGAGATATGGACACCGCTGGCAGTTGTCCATCCCGAATCGCCCTTGAGAAGGCATTAGGGATGGGCAACAAATGCTGGCCTTGTCAGTGATGCTCAATCCCATAGACAAATATAAAAAACGCATGATTGGAAGCCTTGTTTGATTCTGTTTCTCGAGGGATACTTGTCCTGCTAAAAGGACTCACATGCTGGAAGTTGAGTGGTTCAGTGATACAACAATGTTGCCAATCTAATCTGTCATTGAAAATTTTAAAAAAACTTATTGAAAATATGATTTAAAAGAAGATAAACAACTCTGGTGGCTTCTTGGCAACAGATTGCTTAGCCCAAACCTTTTCAATGACTAAAATTTCGTCCCCAAAATGGACTCTTCAGAGAAACCTGTTCGAGGAATATAATTAGTTGCAAAGCTTCTCACAGACCATGGCAACAGCCTATTACATTTGCCAAATACTGTTATTTTGATCATTGCTGAAACATTGAGAAAAGTAGTGCACTGAAGGTCACCGTGACATCCAAAATGTTTGTTATTAGCTTTGCTGCTTTCCCCCTTAATTTTCTTTCCCTCCTCCCCAGCCAGGTGTTGACTAGTGCTCGATCCATAAAAAAAGGGTCGCCATCCAATACCTCTGCCATGTGAACATTTTATTACCATGAGTATCAGTAGGCTGTTTGACTATGGCTATGCTGTAAGACATGAGTAGAAGACATATGTGCGAATTGGCCTTGGGTCATCGTCCTTTACTTCTGTCAGCGTGTCTTTAATGAGATTCAAATTATTTAGGGATGTTTCTCTGGCAAGTTCCTCAGACTGCATCCACACGCTCACACTGTCCAGCAAGGACATATTAGATAGCAGCCAAGTGTGGAAACCAAGGATGATTTTTCTCTTCAGGGGTGCTGAGGATTCAGCACTGGCTTTTCAAAGGCATTAGGTAAATGGCCTGAAGCATCAATTCATTGTTAAGACTTGCACTCTAGTTTGAGTGAGTTGACATTGTTAGAACATCACGCAGTTGATCGCCTGGTGGAAATGCATGTGGGTGGATGTCAACTGAGGACAGGTTGTGGCCTTGGTTGTAATGCCTTCTAAAGTTGAATAGCTTGCTGACACTCACTGTCAAGGCCAACCAGTGAAGAACAGCTGCCTGCATAGGGCTCCCTGCAGCTGGATCTTAGCAATGAGCCAAGGCATATAAAGGAGGATGAACCGAGAAAGAGGGAACAGAGAAAGAAAACATGGAAAGAAAACAGACATACAAGGGCAGCAGAAAGAATATGTGCCAATGGGTTGATGCACCTTACCAACAATCAATAAGTACTGCTAGTGACATTGACAGAGTGTCTTTAAACCTTAAATAAGTGATGAGCCGATTTCTGTTGATGATGACAAATATTGACTAAAACCAGATGGCACTGGGGTAAAGAACAAAACACACCAAGTTAAGAACTAGCTGGGGCGATGGGTTAGCGCACTACCTTCTGACCTCCGGGAAATGCGCTTTGAATTCAGACCAGGCTGACAGGATGACAGTCTGTTATCTGAAGGCTGCAGTTAGCTTGCTTTTGTGCGGCATTCTTGCCCCATGCTAATCTGCATCACTCGTAGGGCAATCTTGCTTAGAGAAGCCATGAGTTGGAATGTAAAATGTCATGCCAAGGCAGAAGGAACTCTTGAGGTTTTTGGAGTGAATTAACAGAGTTGGGGCAAAGCACAGGGAGCTCTCCTCTACATGACCTGAGAGAGCTCAGTACTGACAAGAGTGGAGAAACCCATTTTCTGTTTCCACCTTAATGTAGACATAAAGAAAACAATAGAGTCAAACAATGCAGCAGCTTCTCTCTTGGTCGTAAGTTGCAAAAATGAAGGAAGTCCTGACAGTGGAAAGGTTTAAAATCGATTGATATTTAGCAAAGTCATGTACAAAACCCAATTGTGTCATGGATTTAATGTATGAACATAATAAAGGGAGTTCAGGTACTAAGTATTCTGATCAGAAATCACATCCTTCATTATGACTATTGTAATAGGCCGGTTACCAAGAGCACTGACATTCTGCTGCCAGGGATGCCTCATGCTCCGAGCTGTCAGTCTCAGTTGAGTGAGCTTGTCAGGCTGTCTGTAAGATAAGATTGCAGCACAGTACAAAACCATTTACAGTCTGGGGAATAGTGATGGCAGCAGAATCGGGCCTGTGCAGTTTGGAATTGTTTTCAAAGGCACTTTAAGTTGGCTGAAATTGAAGCCATGATGATGAGAGCTGAGCAGAATTCAAATAATTTGGTCTATCACATCTCCCTCAGCGCAAACTCATTGGGAACAAAGTACGCACGGGAGGCAGTAACTGTGGGATAAATTGAAGCAGGGCTCCTACAGCCTTCAGTCCTCAGGATCAATTTTCTCTGCCTTCGCCTGGGCATTAATGGGGTGACAAAGGCCTCATTAATGGGGTCGGTAGCCTTCTCGCCTCATTAATGGGGGCGATGTGGCTGGCTCCATTTTGGAAGGGGCCTACCACCAGGTGTCCAAAACACCCGCCTGACTAAGGCAATAGGCTCCTTTAAATGTGAAAACTGGAGGGTCCTGCAACGTAAATAGGACCCTAATTGACATTTTAGGTAGGACGTGTTTGGACCCTTCCACAGGTGATAGAACTGAAGAGGCCCGCCAAAGATAAGCAGCAAATTATTTTTGAGAAGAACCCCTCTCCACAACCTACCTTGTTGGTGACAGCTCTGGCCTGATTTTGAGGCTTCAGTCTTGCATTGTACACATCGCACCTGGAAAATTTAAATGAGGTCGGAGCCTCAAAATGAGGAGTTGGGGAGGGTCTCCTCGCTCCCAGAATGGGCGGCCAATCAGCACACTCTGCCAGGCGGCTGCCCAGAAATCAGAATATACCCCCTTAACCATTTACAAAGTTAGTGACGTGCGCAGGCCTCAAGACTGGAAGAAATGTTGAAAGGAGCCTTGGCCCACTTGAGTATTAGCCATCCAATTCACATATTTCTTTCTTGTACCTTGCAGTCAACACCTATATCATTCCTTGTTATGTACATGAGCGATTTTTTTTAATCAAATGAAGGCCATAGGCCATCAAATAATTTACTGTGGACAAAATTTCAATGTGTTGGTAGACATTAGGCTCTGCAGAGAGGTTAGGATGAGTGGAATTAGTCTTGCATTGCTCTAGCAAAGAGTGGCACAGCCACGATTGGCCAATTGGTCTCTTGAGCTGGAAACTGATACAAAACTCCCAACACGCCATTGGAAGCGTCAATGAAACTTTCAAACAAATAGTGTATAAATTTAAATATATTTAAAATGCCTTTCACTGCGTAATATGAAAAACACATTTGCGAAGGAATGGCTGCAAGTTTCTCTTCTGAACTCTTGACGGCCAGATTTCTGCTACAAACATACACCTTTGCTTGCTCAAATGTGGTAATTATTCCACTTGAATGGGTTGATGTTTTGGGCCTCAGATAATACAAAACCGAACCCTCCACCATTATACTGCCAAATAATGTCATGTGCCTGCTCCTCCTGGGTCCCAGCCACAGATACCAACATGCCACTATCTGAACCGCAACATGACCGCAATCAAATGCACATTCCTTTCATTACCGACAATATGTGGAGGGAATTTATCATCTAATCTTACCAAACGATATAAAGTCCAAACTCCTTCAAATGACTCCTGAAGATAGAGATACGCTGACGGTGAAATTCAACTGTAGCAGTGGCGCAAAATGGGCAGTAGCCGATGGCGGCCCCTTCTACCCCACTCAATTATACTTTCCATTGACTTCCAGTATATAGGAGGCCCTTATGAGCAGAAGCTCGCTCAATGATGCCAGATTAACAATGCAAAGTAGGCCTGTGACTTGTTCTGCATCTGGTGTCCTTGATATTGGCATCACCACAACCATTAAGAGAAAAGGCAGTACTCAGGATAATTAGATGACGGTCTAAGTCAAAATGTTGTCTAATATTGGCTAAAATTCAATTTAAGATATCATCTTGATCCTTTTGAACACAATGGGCTGCATTTTAAGAGTTTGCTGCCGAAGTAGACGGTGGACATAAAAAAAAATGCGGCCTGCCGGAACAGGCACCACGTCACGGAGCTGTCACAATTTGAAATGCAGTGGCTCATTTACATAGCCGCAGCGCCCACCCCCCGCGATGACATGGAGGGGCGGGTGAACCGTCGCCGGCACTGGTGTCCAGTGCAAATGCGCAGGTGCCGGTGCCATTTTCAAAGGGCTTACAGCCCTCAAATGGATATTTAAAATTTAAAGGGCCAGGTATGTTAAATTTTCACAAAACAGAATTAAATGACTTTTCCATACATTTTCCCAACCGCCCCCCCCCCCCCACCCCACCACAATGGCATTCCTAAACATTCCTGCCCTTCCCTCCGTCCCCCTCCCAGAATTCGAATATTGTGAATTTGACCTCTGCCCCCAAAGTTCGGCAACTTTCCCTTTGACCCCTTCCCATCAACACCCCCGACCAATCCGCAGCGTTTTAACCCCGCTCCCACCCAACCCCGCACGGAGAAAAAAAATCCTCCTCCCCCTTCCCTACAGGTGTTGTGCCACGTTTCCCCGAATGGGGATTTGAAGGCGCGGCATTGTCGGCTGCCTGAATGAAGATCGGTGCGGCGACTGAGGAGGCGATGGGACCCTCATTAAATCAGGTATGTAAATGAGTTTACATATTGGAATGAGGGCCCCGTTGCCCAGCAGCGTGGTAGCCACCACGAGTCCTTGCTGCCGCCGCTGAGATCGGCACAGGGCCTGCCACCCTCGGGGTCAGTGGCGAGCCTCCACCGTACTGATCTTCATTGCTCCCCACCCCCACTACCATTCCCGATGGCGGAAGGGCTTTAAAATCCAGCCTAATTTGTCAAAATATGTAAGTTTTGATAAGCTTTATTCTTTGTTTCCTCCTTAGAGCTTCCCCCATGCCACATATCATTAGAGAAGAAACAGATTGTAGCTTGGCCCAATTCCCCCATTAATCGTAGAACCAGAGTAACCTACAGCACAGAAGGAGGCCATTCTACCGGTCATGCTCTTTGAAAGAGCAGTCGTGCTTAAACCCACACCCCTGCTTTTTGTCTGTAACCCTGGAAGTTCCTCATCCTTAAGAACCTGACCAACTCCTTTCTAAAAGGTGGGGTTTAACCCTCTAAAAGAGGGTTAAAGAAAGTTGTCATCTTTGTTGAGACTGAGACAAAGCCAAGGGGTAGGATTTACCCGCGGGCTTCTGAACCATGCCGTCAGGGTCAAATGAGGGTCAGAAGCCCGCACTGTGTGGGTAACAGTCACTCATTTCGATTTTCCATGGAGCAGCCTATTAATGGATGCTCACCACCCAACAAAGGACAGCGGACGGGCTCTCAAATTGAAGGGTTAATCAGAGGCCTTCCAGCTTGAAAGAAACAGTAGGATGCCATGGCGGGTAAAATGAGGGAGAGGGAACTTCAAAATGGAGGTCCCACTCTCTAGCCTTTTTGAACTTAAAATAAAAAATGGCCTTTGCAGCTGGGCCACTATGGGGGTGATGGAGAACGCATCCAGAGGAAGGCTTGAGGGCTTCACCTAGGCAGGCAGGGATGATGTCTAAACCTGCCCGGAGCGCTGGCCCCTTGGTCTGCTGCAGGGAGGCAGCTAAACTGTCCCTCATTGCCTCCGGAAACCGAGAGGCCGACTGGAAAATCTCAGTCAGCCTCCATTAACAGGCCTTTAATTGAGTTAATTGGCTATCTGCCATCGTGGGCAAGTAGCCCTGCCACCTTCCTGCCTCCAGGGAAATGGTCCGGGATGGAGCCGGGAAACCAGCACGCAGGCCAGAGGCAGGATATTCCACATTCGGCAGCTTCTATTCAGGGCCCCAGCGGGTCTAAAAATCCAGCTCAAAATTGCTACATTTTCTATATGGATGGATCAAAGTACAATGGTAACTTGGAGTTCATAAGACTACCCACCCAAGCCACTACAGAACTTATGGAAGGGAAGTGCTGAAATTAACTATTTCATAGCAGCAAAAAGAGGTTACAGTAATAACCAATCCCAATTAAAAGAAATTAGACACAGGACAAAAAGTGGCATCATTGTCAGCAATGTCTTAAGGCATGGTTGCAAGGAAATGGCAAGGTCCAAATATTTTGCTGTATAAAAATGCACAAAATGGGATGTTTTCCGTTCTAATGAAACATCTCCCTCACGTAAAGCAAAAAATGTGAAAAGTGTTCTTCAATCTGTGATCCATTTTGAAGGTATGACTTTATCTTTCCCCCCAGGTGAAACTGTATTGGGCCTTGTGGTGCTGGTCTTTGCTCTTCACCCTCGCCCCTGAATCTCATCTTTCATCCCCTAGAAAACACAAATATGGATCGTGCCGAGAATAACACTCTCTTGTAAAAATAGTTCCATAGGCCTGTGCAGATGCATTTTGGGGCTCTGCAATTTAATTAAATAGCATGTCCTTACTGATTCATCCACAAGCTTTCAAGAGGATGTTTACAGCACAGGAAAACTGCAAAGAGAATAATGTTCAGTGCAGGGGCAAGCACTGTGGGGTGGGTGGGGGTGCTGGGCGCAATGTGTATTCACTTCTGCAACAGTCCTTCAATGCAGGGCAAGTACAGGGAGGCGCAGTCAATCCTCTATCAGCCACATAATGCAAGGGCAAGTACAGGGATTTAGGTGTACATACAGGCCAATCTCAATTGTATAAAGTTTAATTTTATTTTCTCCATTATTGTTTTTTTAAAAACTGTTTTATCCCTATGATGCCACATATTAATCTATTCATTTGAAGCACAAACTGTGCTTGATGTATTGCAAAGAGAAAGGGATCCCCCTCAGCATGTCGATGCCACAGGACTGTGGCAGTGTGATTCTGTTTGTTGCTGGTTACCCGAGTATGTTTGGTGATTCATCCTCCCCTCAGTCCTGACTGAGTCCTTGCAATGCAACCTTCCCTAAGGTAGATCACCTCCAGCTGTTTCCAAACTCTGTCAGCTCTCACAGCCCTCACAGTCTGGGACGCCTTCCCAGATCACCTCAGGATGCTAGCGTCTTGGAGATGACTCCTGCTGCTATAACTAGGGTTGATCCTCCCATTTCCCACTCCGACTGTACTCCATCTGTTACACTTTCCTTGCTCTAATACTTGAATATCCCTCTTCCCTCCTCAGTTTGGGAAGCAAGAAGGCAGGAGCAAGCCGTTGCAGTCAAGGGTTACATTGCACTTAATTGAACGCTAGAATGTTCAATGAATATATATGTAATTATATGACATCACATTGCTCGCAGCTTTCCTGTGGCATTGCTCATGGTGAGTTGAAGGATGCACTGCTTTACAAAAGCTGTGAACAAAATTAGAATGACTTACACAGCTTCTGAGAGTTTTAACTTAACATTCCTAAATCTCAGGTACAGGCGATGGCAGGTGGGGGATGGGAGTGGTGATTTAACTATTGGTGTGGGTATGGTGGCATAGTGGCTATGTTACTGAACTAGTAATTCAATGATCTGGACTGATAATCTAGAGACACGAGTTGAAATCCCAGCTGGGAAATTTAATTAGGTTTTTAAAAATCTGGAATTAAGATAAGTCTCAGTAATGGTGACCATGAAATTACTGGAGTGTCATTAAAAACGCACCTGGTTCACCAATGTCCCTTAAAGAAGCAAATCTGCCAAAACTCCCTGCTCTGGCCTATCAGTGACTCCAGATCCACAACAATGTGGTTGACCCTTAACTGCCGTGAACAGTGCTCTAGCAAGCCACTCATGCAGCTCACCACCACCTTCTCAAGGGGTATTAGGAATGGGCAATAAATGCAGACTTTTCCAGTGTTGCCCACATTCTGTGAACAAATAAAGAAAAAAAAATTCAGGACAGCAGCCCATGCCTGTCAAGGAAAATCAGAGAGACCTCCCTCATGATGTCACTGGAAATTCTTCTTCGACTCAAAATTGGAGCCCTGAACCTGAATCAAGGTGAAACTAGTTACATGCGGGCTCCACTTTCTTCAGTGATTAATTGGCATTTATCTTTTCCATTGTAGGCCCCGTTTAAGGCCTGTTCTGTTGTTGGGAAAATGAATAGTTTTCCTCACTGTTCACATATTGCTATTCTTTTTTAAAATACATAAATTTACACAAGATAGATGTAACTCAAAACCTTACACACACACTATATATATATATATATATATATATATATATATATATATATATACATTAAATTGGATGATATAGGTGGGAATTTCCTCAGATCAGCTCCCACTCTCCCGCCATAACTTTGTTGGAGTTAAGGTGGATCCTTGGCACTTCGCAAGGAATTATGAGAGTGGAGCATTAGCAGCGCCAAGGAAATTCCTGGCCTTGATGTTCTACAAGGGCTGGAGTGTTATACCAAGTAATGTTTATTATTCATTCTTGGGACACGGGCGTCACTAGCAAGACCGGCATTTACTGCCTTCCCCAGTTGTCCTGAGAAGGTGATGGTGGATCTTCTTCTTGACTGTTGCTGTCCTACATTGAATCTCGATACAACTGCATGTCTTGCTAGACCATTTCACAGGGCATTTAAGAGTTAGCTACATTGGTGTGAGTCTGGAGTAACATATAGACCAGATTGGGTAAGGACAGTAGGTTTCCTTCCCTACAGGGCACCAGTGAAGCAGTTGGATTTTTACATCACTCCAACAGCACCATGGTCTGTTTTGCTGATCCCAACATTTTTATTGCAAGGTATCAATAATTCTTTTTAATTGAATTTAATTGCTCCATTGAACTCACATTTTCTGGAGTACGCACGATGTACAATTCCTGGGCAAATGTAAAGCTGTCTGTAACTTATTTAAGGCCACAAGCTGGACCCGCTGCACCACAGTAAATTTGAGGCTTGCAGAAATTTGAAACAAGTGCTACGCTGTGTAATATATCAGGGAGGGGGAAATAGAAAGTTTACTATAGAGGGGGAGGAAGATGGTGAAGCGTCATGAGACAGGGGAGGGGGACGAGAGAGCAGAAAGATTCCAGTTTAATTAATTTGAAGAGACCCTGGACTTACTTTTAAGTAATTAATACCACATTTTATAACATCAATATGATCTGCAAGAATACCAATGTAACCAACCAGCACTCTCTTCTCATACAAAGTCTCATATAAAATCATTGTTTTCCCTTATATTGGTATTCTTGCAGAATGTCCTGATGAGTGCAAGATGAAAATCTTCAACAACATGTCTCTATTTTCAACAATACTCAAGTTCAGTACTATCAAACGACTATTTCAATATAATTCAATTGCTAAAATAATGGGGCCCTTTATTTAAAAAGATAAATCAAAAAGTTTGTTTTTTATTAAAAAATTATTAATGCCAATTTTAAAAAAAATTGCAACATTATAGGCTATAATTTTTAAAACAATGAATTAGCCTTTATTTTTAAAACGTCAACAGAGACCCAAATTTTGAAAAAAAAAGGAATATTCGCTTTACCTTTCTGTCCCAGAGGGCAAGCACACTTGATTATAGTGCAGGCACTGAGACAGATGGTGGAAGCTTGTGGGGAGTGCTGGAGAGTTGTTACTGATGTTACATTAAAAGCCGATCATGGCACCACCTACAGGTGTAACAGTTATTCCATAGAATGTGGTGACTCACTTACAGATATTAATACATTTGGGTTTATTGTTAAATAGAAAAAAGTAAATTGGAAAGCAGAGAAGTAGATCAAGTTTGACTTTAGGAACTTCTCTGCAATCCAGGTAGTTAGGTTGGGAAATAAAAAACTGAGGCACTAGAGCGCTACCACTGGTGGGAAGGTACAATGCAGCGTGACAAGTTTGCATGGACAGTTTCCAATACAAATTGGGACATAGAAATTTCTAATAGAAATATTTCATCTGTCAATCTTTCCTAACATGTTACAGATGATTATAACAGAGCAGAAGATAAGGCTAGCATTTCATGAGATGGAATTGGTTTGTGTTTCATGAAATAACACGAGTTTCAGCTTCAATACCTGACGAGCAAAATAACATAGGTTTTCGAAAGAGGAAACCTCTGTTTTACGTACCATACACATTTAATTTTTATATTGCGGACACTACGAAAACAAAAACACACCAACTCAAAAAAATACTCTTGACTGCCTATGACTATACACGACCAGCCCAAGTGCATTTCACACCTTGACTCACTTCAATGACCTTTATAATCATACTTTGATGCCTTGGATTTTGTCTCTAACCAGTGTCCTACTTCACCTGTATTTCAATTTTCCAAAAGGCACACCTGGAAATGCACTGCTGCTGCCTCACTGCCCTTCACTGTCTCTAGACAGAACCTGTGTATAATAAAGATGCAACCGAGCAGAGTGCAATTTCAGTTCCTATTTTCAATCATCATGGTTGTTGCTCATGGGCTGTCAGGATAGTCTTCAGACATTTGAAAAATATTTGATTTTGAATCATAGTGCATTCCCCTGTGTAAATCCCGCTGATATTCTCCTGGGCGAAATGACTATGATGGATTAAGTAATGACACAATGGTTAAAATGTGAAGGATAGAAAAGTAGGTTAGCCAGATGAAGCCAATGCTGCAAGCTTCCTTATTTGTTGCTATTTTAGCTTGACTGTCCAGCTGTAGATGTGCTTGTGCTCAGGACAGCATATCTGGAAACAAACTCAAATTGATGAGGTGATTCTGCGATCTTTGGCTTTCTGTTCATTTGTCTTAAAGGCTGGGAAGTCACAGATCCATGACCAGAATTTTCCTCTTGTGAGCACCCCTTCTCTCAGATCCGGGGGATCACTGTGTCGATTGGCATTGCTCCCCACCTTTCGTGGTGTTGTCACACATACATGTCCAGCATGTATAGCACTGAGGTTCTCATTCATTGGAGGCAGTCAGGTGTGGGGGTGGGAGAGAGAAAAGACACAATCAAATGTTCCCCCAAAGGATTCATTTCTCCCCCCCCTCCAGTCCCAACCTCCTCACCCAGAGTGCTCGTAAACTCTTGACTTTGGCTCAGGAGCAGTTCCTGCTGCCCAATAGCATCTCAGCCGTGAGAGTTAGGATCATCAGAGTATTCAATCTTAGGAAAAAAGAAAGACTCGCATTTATATAGTGCCTTTCACAACCATCGGACATCCCAAAGCATTTACAGCTAAGGAAGTACTTCTTGAAGTGAATTCATTCTTATAATGTAGGAAACACGGCAGCCAATTTGCACACAGAAAGATCCCATAAACAGCACTTTGATAATGACCAGATAATCTATTTTTGTGATGTTGACTGAGGGGAAAATATTGGCCAGGACACTGGGAATAACTCCCCTACCCTTCGTCACAGTAGTACCATGGGATCTTTTATGTCCACCTGAGAGGACAAATGGTGCCTCGGTTTAACATCTCATCCAAAAGGTGGCACCTCTGCCGATGCAGCACTCCCCCAGTACTGCAATGGAGTGTTAGCCTACCAACTGAACAGCATGCAGCCTCACCTGAAGGCCGCAGACAGGCAGTTTCCAGCAGAGACCACAGAGTAATAACTAAGGAGTAGGAACCCTGACAGATTTCCCTCCCTTGCCTGGGGTAGAAAGGCCAGCTGTAGTGCCCCAGTTGCTGAAACAAGCTGACAGAGTGCACAAGGCTCAAGTCAATTAAATGGAAAGTAGACAGTACTCTCAACGCAGTTTATGCAATAGCTTTGCAGAAGGATTACACATTTTATTTTATTTACAGAATTTATTTTGTTTCTGTCACGCCAGGAAGTCAATAATTAGTATTTGTTTCAGCATCAACCTTTTACATAAGAACTAGAACACGCTATCCAGATTAGATCTTGCAATATGAGGGGAAATTCTGAAGCACACTGAACACAACTAGTGACAAGATTTAAAATCTCAGGATGCTAATCTGCTAGGGACATGTTTGTGGTATTTAATTAAACATAAACTCCATTTCCTAACCACTGATTCTATCTGGCTGCCCACTATTCCTGTCTGTACTAGACGGTCCAATACCTTGCCGATCTATTTGATCATGAGCTGAGCTTCTGACCCCACATCCTCTCCATCACCAAGACCATCTACATCCACCTCTGTATCACCACCTATAAAGCCAGGGAACCAATATGCTGGCCGGTGAGGCTATTTTTAGCTCCCCCCCACCTCCGTTCCTGGCCCCAGTGGGGGCTCATAATCCTGCCCATACTGTGGATCTGCACCTACTTGGAACTGTGATGGAATTTCCAAACTCAGACAACAACAACGTGCATTGATATAGAGCCTTCAACAACCCAGACGAAGGAGATTTCACTCCTGCAGCTAGAGATGAATCCAAGTTTTAGAGAAGAACTCAGTGCCTCCCAGTCCCTGCAGGTTTTTTTTATTAAGACACCCCTTGGTTTGGTAAAGAAAAGTTGAGTTGCAAAATGATCATATCCTATTGTACTCTGCAGCATCGTGGTGATCGATATGTTGACATTCCAATCGTCACTTTGAAGAGTGATCACCGGGAGGCACCTGGTTCTGCTGTGTCAGAGATCCACATGGGTTGAGCCATTTCCACTTTGGACTGCAGCTCATGAAATGAATGAGCAAGAAGGAGTCAACAAAACCTTTGCTTACTTTTAAAGAGGTTTGATGGAATGGTGCTTTATCCTTTATAAATAACCCCACTCACAGGGAGGTCAACAACGCATACTGACCTCCTCAAGAGTATTTGTATGCCTGTCACACTTTTAATGTGCAAAAGCAACAATAGCAACTTGCATTTATAGAGCACCTTTAATGTAGTAAAACGTCCCAAGGCACTTCACAGAAGTGTTATCAGACAAGCAACCGAAAGCTTGGTCAAATAGATAGGTTTCAACGATTGCCTTAAGGGAATTGAAAGATGTGGAGAGGTTTAAGGAGGGAATTCCAGAGCTTAGAGCCGAAGCAGCTGAAGACATGGCCTCCAAAGATGGAGCGATTAAATCAGAAATGTGCAAGAGACCAGAATTGGAGGAGTGCAATGATCACGGAGGGTTGTAGGGTTATTGGGCATTACAGGGATAGGGAAAGGAAAGGCCATGAAGGGATTTGAAAACAAGGTCGAGAATTTTGAAATCGAGGTATTACCAGATTGTGAGCCAATGTAGGTCATAAATTCAGTTTAATCATTCTTTTACCATGAGGTTGATTTATGCCAGATGGAGAGGCTTGGTGCTCACAGCCTGTACAATAAGTGTCTCACATAAGTTTCTGTCCTCCAAAATCACTGGCAAATAATCGGTAGTATAACAAAAAATACAGTTATTGAATATTATCTGGTGAATAAATAAGTAATTAAAGATGTTCTGTATTTCTACATGCAATCTGTGCATACACTGGTACCATGAATGGTGTTGAAATAGCTATAGATGAAGCTGAAAGAGACCTACAAAGTTTTAGTAGACTCAATGTTGAAATATATCCAGCCAATGCAGAGCAGCAGGCAACAAAACCAAGAAGATATTTATGTACAATAGTCAAAAGGGTAGAATACCAGTTCGCGGAGGAGGTCATGATCAAACTACATGCGACTCTGGTCAGACCGCACCATGAGTACTGGGTTCAGTTCTGGTCACTGGGACACAAGAAGCAGTGCACAGAAGAGCCGTGAGACCGATCCCAGTATTAAGAGGTCCAAGTTACGATGGAAATCATCTGAGAGGCAATCTTATTGAGGGATATAAGATAGAAACAGGAATGGAAAAGGTAAATCCAGAATATAGCTTTAAAGTAAATTGCAAGAGTAGGAAAAGGGGACACAGGTTCAAACTAGCGAAGAGTAAATTTAGGGCTGATATCAGGACATTATTATTCACACAAAGAGTGATCATTGCATGGAATGGTCTCTCAGATAGAATAGTGGAGATTAAAGTCCTGGAATCCTTTAAGTTTTCTTTTAGAGATAACAGCACTGAAACAGGCCCTTCGGCCCACCGAGTCTGTGCCGACCATCAACCACCCATTTATACTAATCCTACACTAATTCCATATTCCTACCACATCCCCACCTGTCCCTATATTTCCCTACCACCTACCTATACTAGGGGCAATTTATAATGGCCAATTTACCTATCAACCTGCAAGTCTTTTGGCTTGTGGGAGGAAACCAGAGCACCCAGAGAAAACCCACGCAGACACAGGGAGAACTTGCAAACTCCACACAGGCAGTATTGGATCCTGCATCGGAATTGGGTTCTTCTGGAGGGATATTTAATTATTTAACTATAATTATCTTGTGATTTTATGAACTGCAAATGCAAAAAAAACAAAAACACTGCAATGAAATCGACTGTGTGATACTAATCACCTGAAGCACTGGATGACTTGCAAAGATGCAGTTTGATATTAGTGCTTTAACATGCCTAAGAGCAGCTCTGCAGAATATATTTGCTAGTGAACAAAGTTCTGTTGTTACCAACAATCTTATCATCAATAACCATTTTGAACAATCAGACCAACATTGCAGAGTAGCAGAAACATGTGACACTGCTTTGTGTTTAAGGGATGTGCACAAAAAAATTAATTCAGATGCAACTGCACTTTGGTGTAAATATTAACCCATTCTGATTGTCAACTTTGCTGTTACACCGTATCCCAGAGAGTGTTCTGGGATCATCTTAAATGTAGCTCAGGGATGATTAATACTGAACTGGAAAAGAGCTGATCCTCTTCAGACTAATACAACTTTCAACACATCCCATGATGTGACAACAAAATGTTAAATGCTACTGTATTATCATTTGTTATACAACACTAACAACTGGCTGGCATCTGTTAAGGTTAGAAGCGTATTTACATTGAAAACAAGGAAGGTTGTGATTCTAGTTAAGACATTTCAGGAGTTTGAATACCATTGTAAACCACAAGGTGCTTTTATGTTTTCCATTTTAATTTTTGTCCTGGCCTTGGAAAAGTATTCATTTAGATTTCTCATAGGGTGGTGGTGACTGCGGCCCAAATTAATTCCACTAGTGACCTGACTGAGGGGACAGAGCACCCATGGAACTTGCTCCCTCTGTTTAGTTTTCATGTCCACCGCAAGATTGTGTAAATCTATAAACCAGGCTGTTTATATTGTGGATTATGGTAGAACTATACATCTGCACTCCTCTAGTGTAAAAGCTGCTTGTGCTGAAGTTCCCGGCTGCTTCAAATACACTCCCATAGAGCGTTTATCTGGTCATTACCTCATTGCTGTTGTGGGATCTTGCAGTATGCAAATTGGTTGGCATGCTTCCTATATTACAATCATGATGATACTTCAAAAATACTTTGTCATCTGTAAAGTAGTTTGGAATGTCCTCAGGTCAGGTATAAATGCAAATTTTTCTTTCTAATTTGTAAACCGTGGCAATATTCTGTTTCACATAAGATAGCCACCAACAAATCGAATGGAGAATTTAAGAGGAATTTCTTTACACAGTTAATGGTGAAAATGTGACACTCACTCCCATAGGGAGCAGCTGAAACAGAGAACATTGATGTATTTAAGGGGATGTTTGATGCATCCAGGTGGGAGAAGGGAATGGAGGAGAAGTGCCAGCAGAGTGGTAAGAGGTAATTAGAGTGGAAGAGAGTTCGTATAGAGTTTAAACACCAGTATAGGTGGTTGAATGTCTTGCTTCTGTGATGTAGTTTCTATGTAATTTGAGATCAGGTGCCCAAGATGCACTTTCCTGAGCTGCATTAGAGCATGGTTACCCAACCTGAACCCGACGGGACGCGACGATATGTGTCAGGTTCGGGTTCGGGTCGGATCTCTCTTCCAGGTCCAAAGTTCGGGCTCAGGTCGGGTCGGGCTGGATGTGGACAGAGATCAGGGCAAACAGAAATCAGAGGTGAGAAGAGTTGGGGGGAAAAGGAGGGGAAAGAAACAGTTACAACCTCCGACATAAAGCACCCGAGTGAAATTAACCCAATCCCTTACACTCTGAAATCTATCAAGTCCGGGAGAAACTGACAAGCCCGGGGAAGATACTAGTAACTACAGTAAGTACAGAAACATCACCTGAGCTCTTGTTTTAATCTATACTTGGCCCAAGGATTTAAAATTATCTGGAAATAGGGAGATTAAACTTCCCAACCTGAGTTCTCTGCAGAGATATTTTTTGTTAATGGCACTGGAACTTGATACAGTTCAGAAGCTTGTTTGTTACATTGCATGATTTCCTGAAGTGAATACTTTTTTTCTCGCGAGTGCTCAAGGTAGTGGCACCTTCGCCTGCTTGAAATCAGTGTTTGTTGCTTTTTTTTTTAAACTTTCTGATGTTAATTGAACACGGGTACATCAACAACTGGCACCTGTACTCGATCACTGATCTAAAGCCTGGATACCCGACCAAACCCGAATACATGTGGCGGGTTCGGGTCGGGCATTTAAAAAAATTGAGGGGCTTGGGTCGGGTTCAGGTTGGCTGTCGTCAGGTCGGGCCCGGGTCGGGCTTTAATTTTATACTCGAGCCAGGCTTTAAGCTGCATAGGTGTGCCCCACAGAACCTCAAGGAGCACTGATAAAGTTTAAATCCACATTCCTGTGAATTTTTTGTTATGAATAGATTTTGATGCTCTTACTTTAGGATTTGTTCAGCAATAGGTAACAGCAACCACGTGGCTGATCTCCAGGCCCATGAAACCCCCACAAACCAGCAAGTGAGAAATGCGAACACAAGTAAGGCTGAGTTCCCTGGGCCAGATTACAGAGCTCAGGATCTGCAGGTTAAATATTCGTACATTAAGAATAGGTTTTGCTTTAAAAAAAGCAAAGTCTACAAGACAAGGAAGCAAAGACAAGGTGCAAGAGAACTTCAATACTGGAACTATAGATTGTCAGATAGTTGTCAAGTGTCGCACAACTGTGTTTGTCTCCTTAAAGCTAAAAGTTGCTGAAAAGCTGACTGCTCCTCATTATAGCCAAAAATGGTTCGTGGTAACAGCAGGTACAGTGCAATAAAAAAAATCCCCACTAACTTGTAAAACAAACTTTCTTGGAGTAGCAGGTTACTTAGGAAACATTATGATTTTAAATGTGCTCTTTCAGTCAGTTTGCTTACAGATGCTAATAATATTAAAATATTAAAAGCAGGTCACTAAATAATTCTGTAGAAAATACAGATGACATTTATCCTAACACAGTGACAGTGTGCGAGCAGTTTTGCCCCGTAAAACCTCAAGACTTCATTTTGAGGCTCATTGCTCACATTTAGCTTTTTATGTCTTGTCCATTTTCAATTGTGGATCTTGCTGCTGCCTCTCTACAAATCACAGTAAACCCAATCTTGCAATACGAGTTATTCCCAATCTCAGAACCAGAAAAGCACAAGTGCAATTTCGGAAGGCAAAGGATTGAAATATTGACACTTGTTAGAAAAACCAAACCCACTAAAATTAAGCAGAAAATGTAATATGTATTATTTGCACAACTCTTTTTTTTAAAAAAAGAGTTTACAATGGGGTATTTTCTTGCTAAATAAGTTGAAAGATTTCAAAATTGGCTCCATGTCATTTATCTGCATTCAAAAAACTTGTTATCCCTGCTTGTTCAGACTGATTTTAGTGGAGCTGAAGAGAATACTGACTCGGCAGAACAATCTAAACCTTTAATAACCAGAAAGTCGTTTAATTATACAAACACCTTTAAACAGCACAGACTACCCGGATAACTACTCAGGTTGTGTTACAGCTTTTCAATGACATTGAGACACAGCACAATAGTGGGTATTAACTATTTGCAGGTTATTTTAAATTAACTTTACGCCAGTAAATGAAGAGATACACAGTCACAAAATTATTTATCACTGACAGATTATGAGCTAAGGAGACAATCTTTCATTTCTGGTCACAAAAACAGATATGTATAAAAGTTATTCATTATGAAGGGTAGATATTTCAATCAGTAACATATAGGTACACGTATTACACATGGGCATACCACATTCCTATGTGTACCACGTTAAACAGATGTTAATCGTTCAAAATAAAAATAATGTGTACAGACCTGCAATACAAGTGTGTTAAGCATTCATATATGAATTTCACCAATGGAGGTCCCTACCATTCTATTAATTAATTATTCCTACCAGGTTATTCCTGAGAACAGCTAGTCACCGAATGCAGGCTGATTAATTCCTTCCACTCGTTAGCCTGGCCATAACCCACTTACAAACTTTGTTGCTTGTGTGTTATCTGTCTCACCTTGTGGAGATGTTAAACCAAGGCCCCATCTACTCTCTTGGTTGGATGTAAAAGACCCCACAGGAATATTTTGAAGAAGACCAGGGGAGTTCTTCCCAGTGTCCTGGCCAACATTTATCACTCATCCGACTTCACTAAAACAGATTATCTGATCAGTATCACACTGCCAGTTTTGGGACCCTTGCTGTGTACAAACGGGCTGCTGCATTGCTTATATTGTAACAGTGACCACACATTAAGAGTGTCGTAAAGTGGCTGTAAAGTGCTTTGGGACATTGTGAGCTTGTGAAAGGCACTATATAAATACAAGTCCTCTCCTTTAACATGACCAATGGCTAAAAGAACATTTCATTAAACTGATAATCCTACAGTCCTTGCCAGTGCTAATTTGAAGCAGCAAAACTGGAAAAAAATCACGGACAGGTGTGTTGTCAAAATCCATACTTCAGGCAGGGTCTGGGATCATTTTAAACATAACACAGGGATCACTAACACAGAACTGGAGAAGAGCTGGTCCTCCTCAGACTAATGCAGCTTTCAACACATCCCACGTTGTGACAATGAACTCAGTTCACAGAAATCATAAAATTTTCAGCAGCTCATCAAACATTAGTGATTATTTCCCTCCCCACCAAAAAGAATTTCACCATGACAAGGTATTAAAACCAAATCACTCAGCTTTCCAGCTTCGTACCTTAACAGTGTTGTGACTCAAAGAAAAAGACAAGGAAACAACGACTACTGATTGTCCATGCTTACACAGACACAGCGTTACTGATTTTCTTTCTCTAGCTACACAGAGAGGGTTCATAACTAGCTAGAATCATGGAAGGAGCACATTCAACAACAACTTATATTTATAATGGGACATTTGGCCCATTTTGCCTGTGCTGGTTCCTTGAAGTAGACATTCACCTGTTCTATCCCAATAGCCTTGTTACTTTTTTCCCGTCAAGTATATATCTTTTGAAAGTTACTATTGAACCTGCTTCCACCAGCCTTCTAAATCACAAAATAACTACGAACCTGTGATCCGGAAAGATTTTTGCCCCTCCATTCAAGTTGATGATAGAACTGTACACCACAGAAGCCATCTGCCAGCTACCTCAAAGAGCACTCCTCTCAGCCCCATTCACCTTCACTTTCCTCATTCAGCCCATCCCACAGATGCCAGCTCTCTGAAGGAGCAATCCACAAAGCCCCAATTGCCTGTTCTTTCCCCCAAAACGCTTGTAAAGTGCTACCTTGATGCCCACTCCTTTTACAAACCAATTTTCAAGCTGAACAAGGAGGAAAGCACCAGTTTGAAAAGATGTGTCAGACTGAAGTGGGCTGTTAATGATTCTACAAGTCCCACCTTACTTCCACTTCACGCTGAGGTAAGGCATTAATACCTTGCATCAGTGCCTGATATTTTGGACCAAGCCGAAGGTAAAATGATCAAGTTAGCTACAGCAACCCAAGCTTCTCCTTGAAGGGCACTTTGAGCAAAGGGCGCAAGTGTACCAGCAGGAGGGCAGAGACAGATGCCAGGAGGAGGAAGGGGGTCAGGGCCCAGCAGAGGGAGCCCTCGCCACGTCTAAAGGCTGAGAGGGCGCCGAGAGCTTTAGTTCCTGGGCTCCAGGTTCCCGACTCACTGCCGGCTCGGCTCAGGGCACCAGACCCAGTGCAAGCAGGTAACTGCCGTCAAGAGTTCGAAGCTCACGGACCCGTGCCAGCCTCCAGACCCTCTTTATAACATCAATGAATGGACCATCAGATTAAAAAAAAGGAATACACTTGAAACAGAAAGTTTGGCCAGAATCTGAGCAAATCTGGTTAAGTAGCTCCGTAACCAAAAAAAAAAGAAAACCAGCTTTAGGAAAAGTTTTACCACTCAAGAGTAAACGGGAGAGGGTCTCCTTACTCGAAGGAATCTCTGGGAGTGAAACTTTCTCAATGACAACTCAGGATTCAGTCAGAGATAAGTTTTCCAAAGTTTAAATTTTTTTTTTACCTGTTGTAACTTCTTCCTTGCCCCTCGCTCCTTTTTGGCCCTTTCTCCCTTTGCCTTTTCCTTTGCCTCTCTGTTTCTTTCCGGGCATTTCTCTTCGGGTTTCTTTAAATTTGTATCGGAGTGAGAATAATCCTCCCCCCCCCAAAAAAAAACTTATTCGGGGCTGGAGCCGGGTTCGATACCGCGTCGTCCTGGGCTCTTCAAACTTGCCCCGGGTTGTCTCGGTCCTGGTCTACTCTGTAACTTTGCTCTACAGCCGAGCGGACTGAATGAAGTTTTTTTTCTAGCAACTCTTGCTGTTTAAGCAGAGATTCATCCGCCCACACAACGAATTGCCCCTCCCTGATACAACTGCTGACACGGGCTAATGTTTGTTTTAATAAAGCTCACAGGAGTTGGGAGTGGGCTTGGGGAGGGCAGGGCGTTCATCTCCAACCTTCTAGGGAGATAATGTGTGTGTGTGTTTTAGAATGTACCATGTAGTTTCTTTAAAAGTTTGCGAGAGGGAGAGATGTACAGTGACTCATCTGTACTCACCGCTTTGATTCTGACGAAAAGTGAATGCTCACCTAATGTACCTTACAGCAGACTGAAACTGGAATCAGGACAGTTACACACACTCAAATGATGGAATGAACAGCTTCCCATCTCCAGAACACTTGCTCTTAAGGGAAAAGGACAGAAAAAAAAAAGAGATGATTTTGAAAATATAAATTGTCCCATCTGGTCCCCTTTATCCAGGGGACTGTTTAGAACCGGGTGGATAAAGAGTCTGCCCGCATCCCCACACTTGATATCAGCCTCAGCCCAGCGCTAAAACTATTTCAAACCAACTTTGTTTCAGAATATGCAAATCAAAGGGACTGCCTACCACCTGTGTTCAAGTTCCTTTGAAAGGCAGAATCTCTGGACATTGGCTTGTATCCAATGTTCGATTACGGTTCGCCCTGCCGGGTTGGTCAGTTTAAATGGTGAACAGCAAACTAAATGTGAAGTTTTTTCAATGTTATTTATTTATTACACATAAAATACTCAGCCCGGTCTAAAATTTGATTTTCCTTAACGGTTGGAAGTGTTGGTTTGAAAATACATATTTATCAGAATTAAAATATGGATTTTAAGCGTTGGGCTCGGTGTTCACATTGACAAACAAGGGTACGGACGTGCTTGGTGCACTGTACAACGGTAAACACGGACAGAATTAAAGGTCATCCACTCAAAATAGCCCAATTCCCAACCTTAAAAAACCCTTAATATCCGTCATTATACTGACGATATAATACATTACATCACTAGGTCCTGCTTAGAGAGAGAGCAGTTTACCTTCCAACCCCCACACTGCAGCCCTTAGTTTAGTTTTTATTATTATTAGATAGTTTGGCATTGATAATAGAAAACAGGAAAACTAGTAACTTTTGATAAACTCTCCTGCCCACTCACTGGCTCAAATTCCTTTCTGCGCAAAAACACATCACGCCATCAGATGACTCTTTTCCACAGACCCCTCATGTTCAAGCAGAACAATGAGCACCCCCGCCCACTTTTAACACACAGTGAAGTTATTTCTGTATGCCCTGGTCTTAGAAGTTCAGGGAGGCAGGGGTGTACTCACTGGGTCTTGAACACATACAAGTAGTTGGTGCCGGGTGACCAGGGTCTCTTTGGGCTTCCCTATCCACGGGGGAGATTTTAAATGGCAGCTTTAGTAAGTTTTTCTCTTTCAGTTTTACAGACATGGGCTTCATGTGGATCTATCTATGGTGGAGGGCAGGAATTACCCACCCGCAAACTTCCCTACAGTCCCACCAATGGACAACTGGCTTGTGATCTCTTCCTTCATCCATTAACAGAAGTCCTTGGTTGTCTGAATGTATCTGTCCATGTTTCAGTTGAGAGACACTTTAAGTCCTCAGCACGTCTTCACAGATGAGATGTGAGATCCTGCAAGGGAAAGCTGCCCCAAGTATCTCCAAATGGCAGCAAATAGAAGCAAATGAATAAGAAGTCCTATGCATGTCTTATTAAAACCCTTATGGTGCATACATTCTACACACATTGTGGAGGGAATGAGGAGACCATTCTTTCAGAAGCCCTACTTCCCTTCAATATTTTCCACTCCTTCAGCTAGATGTTTAGATGTTCCACCACCAAATTTATTTAGCTTTGTTTGTCTGCACAACCGACACGTAAGAGAATTTATGATCCTGCGAGGCAGTTTGAGACATTTCCCATAGATACAACAGAGATCACATGCCCAACAATGGTGTTGATTGCTCCTGTTTATAATTCATAACCTGAAATTCAATAAGCCACATTTGGATTCCTAATTATCCCCCTTTTGATAATGGCAGAAGTTTTGGACAATTTACCAACGTCCCTTTCCTGCAAACTCCTAATGCCCTAATTTAACTCATTGTAGTACGTGGCCAACAGTCTTCTTGCTTCTCTCCTTTGTGTACTATAACTGAATATAAAGCAGTACTTGCTAAGGATATTGATAAATAAGGACATTTTGTACACACCTTAGCAACATAGGCACTAATATTGAGTCATTTACCGGCAGCTGTCAGTCATGGTTGTCAATTAGCAATTAACTGGAGAAGACTACCATCCACAGCACTGACCATTATCAACTCAACAATGAAATGAAGAATAATTCTCAAATACACTACGAGTGGCCTGGGTGGAGAAGAGGGTTATATTGGCATGTTTTACACTTTTACATCTGGGACCTGGGTTTTTCAGCTCAGACTGATGAGATGGAAATGTGCACTTGGTCTCGCTGTCTTAAAACCAATGAAATGGTGCAGTCTCATCCCTTTCACTCAATGCAGTTTACCATATCAATAGGTTCTGGAAATATGCTCCACTCCTTCACATTTATATTCTGCATCTTACTGGGAATGAATCTCACCCACCCTACTGAATAAAATAACTAATTAAACCTTGGCATCATGGAAGGTGGTAACTGAGGTGTTTTCACTTATATTGAACTTTTTTTTCTAAGGATTTTTTGTTTATGTTTCTTAACGTAAGGAAACTTTGGAATTTCTGTGGGAGGGATGAAATTTGGTGCTCGTTGAGATGAAGGAAGTTAATGATGAACGATGGGACACTCAACCAAATTTACTGCCTAGTATCAATATCAAGCAGTCATTGGTCAGTTGTTGCATAACCAACTGCAAAGTAAAGCTCCCTCTACCCCAAGACGAGCCAACCTTGTTAATTATGATGCAATGTGTTGCTCTATGAGCTGGCCTGAGACTCAAAGTCATTTAAGGTGGCAGCCTTACAGAAACAATTGGAGCTAACATTCATCCCATCAGTCTGGATTTAAATGTAGGTTTCATAAGTGAAAGACTTAATCTAGTCACCATTCAGCACTCCAGCAGCATCTGGATTGATATTGATTTGTTCAGCATAAATTTGCATAAAAAATAGGGCTTAACCTCAGCATTCAACTTAAAATCAAAATTCATCATTTACTGATATCTTACAACACTAAAGACAGCAAACATTAAAAATAATAAAGCATGTATTTTTTATTAGTGTAGGGATTAACATGTGCTTCTGAGTGGAAGGATGTAGGTGCCCCCACCTCCCAGTTTCTAGTATGGTAAGCCTGTGAACTTGGTGATGCTATTGGGTGGGTTTGGGAGGGAATTCATCAACCAAAGATTCTTCTCTGCAGGGAATAGAGGGTTATTGAAGACCACTCTTAGTGGCTGTTTGCAGTGTACAATTGGCAGATATCTGTTGGCAAGCTATTCTTTGCTGCCTTTTTGAGAGGAGTTGCGTGCCACAGTGAAACCTAAAAGTGGGGTCAAGAAGTAATAATGGTAGTAAAATGATATAACCTACAGGCCAAAAATGTGATAGTAATGGACAGTGCTTTCTTATGATAAAATGGATTAGTGAATAGAGAACAGGTACAGACTTAAAATAACTGTACAAACAAAAGGTTGCATAATTAAAATAGAACTTTCTGTAAAGAGGTTATACAAGGATTGCAATCTTTGTTCCTACATATTACTATTGGGGCAGAATTTGTTCTTAATATCTTGCTCATTTTTTCACTTCCAGTTTTTTGAAATTTAATTTGAATGATATATTCTTTAATTACTGTTGAATATTCTACCAACTAGCATTAAATATGCATCTTATTGGCGTCAGGCTGCTCTGCTTGGTAGCACTAGGAGAATAGTGAAGATGACTGACCCTGCAGCTCTTCATGACCAAGTGGTACACCAGACACACCCAGCCACCCCATTGACATCCTCATCCTGCACTGATTCTGTATCACACGTAGGCAGCTGGTGCTGTCACAGTGGATCCCTTCTGATGTTCTATGAGTCACGCACTTCCCTTGCCTCTCCTGCTTCTTGTGCGATGCACAGCTCACTTCTGTCAGTGTTGCAGTGACATGCCAAAGCGTGTCCCTTGTTTAGTGGATGTACACCAGTTCTGAGGTGAAGTTCAGGCTTCACTTTCTTGTTCATATCCCTCCCTGTTTCATACTGTAATTCCAATTTCATGCCACTGATGGTGCTGTAAGACTGCAACTGAAGGTCTAATTACAGTGTGACAAGTTTACATAGGGATTTTCCATTATAAATGTGGACGTAGACATGTATAATGGTTAAGAGTTGACAGGAAGTGCGTGCAGATATAACATTTTTAAGATATTATTATAGATTGGAAAAATGCCTCCTATTCCCCCTCCATAAATTATTTTTGAAACTCCCTATACCTCTTTGCCTGTCTATCTCACTTTTCTTCTTTAAGACACTTCTTAAATCCTACCCCTTTGACCAAGCTGTTGGTCATCTGACCTAATATCTTCCTATGTAGCTCAGTGCCATGTTTTGGTTTATAATACTCCTTGGAATGTTTTATTATGTTAAAGGTGCTATATAAATATAAGTTGTTGTTGTTAACATCGGCCATAATCTACTAGTGTCATAATTGACACTAGCATGTTAACTATTTTGATAATCACATTGCTCATGTTATTACTTAGACTATAGAATGTGCCTGGTTGTAACTTGAAAAACAAACAAAAATTCATAACCCTTTTTGGACCAAATGTTAAGAAAGGTTCTTTTGAACATTCATTTTCCTTTTATTTGCTAAAGGTTTTATTTTGAAAAATAAGTTTTGTAAATATGTAAAAACAATTTTAGATTTGAAAACTGATTCCTATGGAGTTGTAGAAGTTTAGGTTCAGTTATTAAAATTACTCCAGTAACCTCTGAAAAAAATGGTCAATTGTGATAATGTTTTACAGTAACTATTATGAGTCAAGAGAATGTGGACTGTTTGGAAAAAAGATACAAGTTTTTGGAAGTTGATTATATACAAACTTCAATAAAACAGGTTTAAAATCACACTTTAAAGACCAGTACCATGGTAACCATGATGTAAAGCGGTCATGATGACGTATCTTCTTTTCAAAGTGCTGACCTTTATTCTGTTTGTGTTTATGACTGTAGAAGGGACCTGATTGCAGGAGACAAGAGATGCATTTTTTTGTGTGTATATTTGCGTGTACTTTGGGGAGAAAAAGAAATTTTAAAAATAAATTATGTGCTCAAATTTCACCTTAAGGATCCAAAAGGGGGCAGCGATCAGTTGTAGACGAGAGGGTTTGGCAAGGCTGCAATGTGGGACTCCCGTAAAGCAGGGAAATCAACCCTGGGAAAACCCTTGTCAAAATAAATTCTAGTCAGATCATGGGTAGGTTCAAAAAAGAGTTGTAGCAACTCGTGTGTGGCTTTCTTCACCCTCTGACCTGTCATTGATCTAACTACCACCAGAGCTGCTTATATGAAGGCACGTTGCAATGAAGATCACACAATTTGTGTGCATTTTATTTTAGATGATGAACAGTCTTATAATCCAGTCCCTGTATAATAAATGAGAATTTGTGCTTTCAATTAGTTTACAGCACAGAAATCCCTTGCAGCATTTGCTTTTTATTTTGAAGTCAAAGTAACATGGCTAAATCCTGTTAGCATATGCCTGACCTGTTGTTCACTATTGCCTAACTAGAGTGGTAAACACCTTAAATCCTTTAATAACCAACATTGCTAATTTGTCATACATTAACCTGCAGGTTTAGGCATCTTTCCTCAATACTTTAGTACATAAACCCATATTGTGATGTGTTTCTGAGCCCCATAGGCCAGGAAGGTTCCAGAATCAATCCCAGGCTGTGTTGAGTGGTACCGACCACTATCATTTATCCAGTGCTCCTGGACGGGATGTGTAGTGCCAGGTTTGAACAGGATCAGGTATAGTCCTAGCACCCCTGCAACTTTCAGTCAGGTAATCTCCTGCATACCACCAAGTACCACCAAGGGACCATGGGCAGTGGTGCGTGTGGAACCGTAGCTCTGACATAAATCAGCACCTTCGGGGGAGATGGGCAGAAAATGTTTGGGGTGGGTAGGGTGGGAATGTTGATGGTGAGGCCTTTTTCAGATGGTGCTACTTTGTTGTGTAGCATAATGGTAATATTACTAAACTAGCAATCTAGAGACCTAGACAAAGGCTTTGGTGATGTGAATTCAAATCCCACCATGGCATGTGGGGAAATTTATTTCAATTAATTAATAAATGTGGAATAAAATACTAATCTAATTAATAATGAGCACAAAACTACTGGATTGTCGTAAAAACCCAGGGGTGGAAATCTGCCATCCGTACCTGGTCAAGCCTACATGTAATGTTAGATCCACAGCAATGTAGCTGACTCTTAACTGCCCTCTGAAATGGCCTAGCAAGCTGTTCAGTTGTATCAAACTACTACAGGAAAAAGCACTGTGGGTGTATCTACACCATATGGGCTGTAATGGTTTAAGAAGGTGGCTCACCACCACCTTCTCAAGGACAATTAGGGATGGTCAATAGATGCTGACCTTGCCAGTATTCTCACATCCCAAGGACATATATATATATTCAGCCCAGTTGGGACTTTATATATATATATATATATATACATATAAAAAAAAGTCCCAACTGGGCTGAATAAAAAGGAGACTGGGATTGGAATAGTTTGGTGCTTGATGGCTGGCACAGACATGATGGGCTGAAGGGCCTGTTTCAGTGCTGTATAACTCTATGACTCTATGAGATCTTTACAGATGCTGTACAGAAAATGATGGTTCTTGTAGTACTTGGGCATTGAATGAGGTAACTATGGAATGCAATTGGTCAGAGTTGAACAATGTAGGATTGGAATATTGGATTCATATCCTGGAGTTTCAGTTGCTTCACTTGTTTGGGCATTTCACAGAGGTTTATCTGTAGATCATTGTTTTTCTTGGGATTTTGAGGAGGTCGGGTAGAATCCTTATTAGGTTAAAAAAACGGGTTTGTAGGGGAAATAAGCTTGATAGTCAACCATCTCAACGCCCGGAGGAGGCAACCAGCCTTCCACAGGTAAAGCTCTATGAAAAGATGATGCAATGTGAATGTGTGTGGGAAGGTCAAAGGAGTAAAGAATCTCATGAGTGAATTTTTATTCATTCATGGCTTATGTTGTCTGAGTGACAGCCTGGAATGAACTCATTGTCAAGGATAGTTGTCATTTTAGTGGCCACTGGCTTTGGAAGAGACTTGGCTGCAGGTTTTCAGATATCAAAAGCCACTGTAGACCTTGCTCCCCTAATGAATGGAGGCATGTGTTCCGTACCAGTAGATTCTACTGTGGGCAACTAGTGGGTGGGTGCAGAGTGCCTCTGGTTTAGCCTGATTTGTCTGCTTTCTCTCTGTTGGTCTTCCTCTTTTGGAAAACCATTGTAGCAGCAATTCAGCTGTTGTGGGGAGAAAGAGGAAGAGCCTCTAGTATTTATTTATTTTTTATACATAATGCTGCACAATATAACTTTAAATATCACAATTTCTCCTAAGGGCTTGCAGCCTTTTAAAAATGGTGCTGGCGCCGGTGCCTGCGCAGTGGCGCCGGACGCTGTTGCTAGGGACGCACCCTCTACGATATCGGGGCGGCTGCTCCACTTCCTCCATTTAAATGTGACCCCGCGCGAAATATCGCGGGGGCTTAGCAACGACGCTTCATGTGAAGGCCGCCAAGTTCAAAGCATGCCACTGCGATGTGCAGCGCACTAATAAAATTCAGCCCAGCCTGTCTTTTCACCTTAAGAGGAGAGAGGACACAAAACATGAACCTAAATTATAACACTTAACATTTTACACAGGAAGCAGCAAGCATGTTTGGACAGGCATCTCCTCAGGTAAACTATTCTCTCTCTTCGAAACTCAAGTAAAAACCATTGGTGAATCGGATACACTTTTAAAATACACGTGGGTGGTTTTCTCTTTTGCTTTCGTGACATATTCGCCAGTTTCTGATCAGGTTTTGGTTGTGTTACTTTAAACTATGTTTCCCCTCCCTGATAAACATCGGTTTTGTTGGGGATAAAAAATTATATTGTCCTTACGCCTCCGAAACTACCAACATTTCATCGTATGTGGCAACTCAGCTCATGACTGAATATTGTGCTGCTTATTAAAGGAGGCTCAGGCCGCCAGAGAAAAAAAATCTTTTCAGAAAAGATTAAAATAAAGAGCTTTTAGCATGAGGTAAACGGAGTTAACATTTCAGGTCTGTGACCTTTCATTAGAACAGTTCTGATGAAAGGTCATAGACCTGAAACGTTAACTCTGTCTCGCTCTCCACAGATGCTGCCTGACCTGCTGAGTATTTTCAGCACTTTCTGTTTTTATTTCAGATTTCCAGCATCTGCAGTATTTTGCTTTTATTTTAGCACGAGGCACATGCACTGAGAGAGGACTTCTGTCATTTCAAAGTGTTGTCGCATCTAGGGAGGGTACACAGATTGAATAGACTGTTAAGGTTTATAGCCTCAGAAAGGGGGAGAAAATCAGCCACGGTATGGTTCTAGTCTTTTTCTCCTGATATACTTTCTTTCAAGCTGAAATACATCCTTTCCAAAGAGCCATTCAGATACGATTTCTCAAGGAATTGGTTTTCTTCTAAATGTGACAAACTGCTAAGTTTATACTTTAGGAGGTACCCTTTCCATGAAAAAGGTACTGAGCCGAACATAGGATGCTTGCATTTATTTACTTTTCCTTATCACATTGATAGGTCTCAAAGTGCTTCCCACAATGAATGACTCTTTTGAGCGTAGACAGTTACTAATTGTGTTGTCATAGAGAGATACAACACTGAAACAGGCCCTTCAAGTCTGCGCCAACCAACAATCACCCATTTATACTAATCCTACATTAATCCCATATTCCCTACCACATCCCCACACTTACCTACAGTAGGGGCAATTTACAATGGCCAATTTACCTATCAACCTGCGAGTCTTTGACTGTAGCAGGAAACCAGAGCACCCGGCAGAAACCCACACAGCAACACGGAGAATTTGCAAACTCCACACAGGCAGTACCCAGAACCAAACCGAGGTCGCTGGAGCTGTGAGGCTGCAGTGCTAACCACTGCGCCACTGTGCCACCCAATTCACCATTGCATCTCACACCTGTGATATCAATTGGAATTGTTTTTTAAAGGGTCTACTAAACGTCTTTCCAAAAGAACAATGTTCCTTTAAGATAATATTCCACTAGACCTAAAGAACAACACAGTTCAGTAGTCAGGAGTCGTTGCAAAGTATGAAGGGTCTCCGAAATCAATGGTATGTTATATGGTATTTTACTCTTTAATGCCTATTAGAGGATTAAGGCCACATTTCATCTTGTTTTGTTAATTCTACGTTTCAGCTGTCCTCCATTTTTTCTAATAAAATTAGCAAACAGCAGCTTATACCAGCTAGACCAGACTGCTATTTTCCATCCTTATTTTCAAATCGCTCCATGGCCTTGCCCCTCACTAGCTCTAGAATTTCCTCCAGCCCTACAGCCCTCTGAGATTACTGCATTCCTCCAATTCTGGTGCTTTGTGCATCCCCAAATTCCATCGGTCCGCCATTGAAGGCTTTGCTTTCAGCTGTCAGGAACTGAGGTTGTGCAACTCCCCCACACAAACCTTTTTGCCTCTCTATCTCGCTCTCCTCCTTTAAGATGATTCTTAAAACCTACTTTGTAACAAAGCTTTTGGTCACCTAATATGTGGTTTAGTGTCAATTTCTGTCTTATTGCACTCCTGTGAAGCACCTTAGGATATTTTACTGTGATAAAGGAGCTATAAAAATGGAAGTTATTGTTGTTGATAGGTTTTGTGACTTGAACAATTAATGAGGCAGTGGTACAACTTACTACTCAAGTTTTCCCTCATTCTCCAGTGTAGTCCCACCTTATTTCCTTGGGATCGCAAAGGAGAACTTCCCCCTTGGTCTCAACTCCCAATGGGCAATGCCATGGACAATCAACTAGTTGTTGTTGCTGCCATAATCCCAAAGGACCATAGGCATCTGTCCCATTTGAGAGAGACAGTTGGTGATGTATAGCTTGAAGGTCACTACTCCACAAGCATAGGATAAGGAGAGGAGACATGCCTCCATGAACAGGGATTGAGCCTGTGAAGTTGGTGTCTTTTTGCATCACACACTAACTGAGCTAACCAACCCCCACAATCAACTAGTATTGATAAACAAAAACAATTCCAATCATGAAGCATGCCTTGATGAATGATTTATGCTAATTGATTCAAATACCACATCCAAATAACATCTCATGTCCCATCTTGCACTACACCCACTCCCAGCTTCATACTGCATCCTCCTAAATTACACCACTTGGCTCAGGTCATGCTGAACTCCCTTAGCTGCCATTCGGTAACCATCATCCCTTTTATCATTTAATCACTCCTGTCCTCCACCCTATTACAGATCTTTCCCTTTGTTCTTTCTTTCATCCTCCCCATTTTCCTTGACTCTGCCCTTGCAAAATGTTAAATCTCTAACTTCTTCCAGTTCTGATGAGAGGCCATCTACCTGAAACATTAACTCTGTTTTTTCTCTCTACAGATGCCAGCTCACTTGCAGAGTGTTTCCAACATTGTGTTTTGATTCTGTAACAGGACCTGTCACTCATATGGAGGAACTTAATCATATGCTGTGTTCTGATTGAAATAAGTCGCTCCAGCTCACCTCAATATGTTTGAATGGGTTTGCCAGGAGTCTCACTCCTGTTGAGCATAAATCTAACTCCAACGTGCCTTCAATGTGGACAGGTTTGCTGGTGCCCTACCTTCTGCTTTGTCTCTGTAACAGGCAACTCATTTCCCATTGCACACTACATAACCTTACTGATGCTGTCCTTTTTAACTCGCTTAATTGGAATGCTTTTACTTTAAATGGTTGTAGTTATTTATAAATTAGTTAACTTGCGGTATCAGTTACTGCATGGTATATATGTAATGTACCGTGACCAGAGACTTACGGAAAAATAAACCACTAAATGCTTTGCGTAACTCCCTCATTCCTTTGGCTCATGCATTATGTCTAATGTCACGGAGTGTTTTTTTTAAATCAGTGAATGAACTAAGCTCTGTGGTTTGTCTTCCATGTTTGCAATCTTCCGTTGCTGCTTTAACCTTCTACGATCCTTTCAAAATGTGGTACTTCTTATTTGCCATTTAGATTACCATTACAGGTCCAGAAAAGAAAGTGAAGAATACATTACAACAAAAGTTTCTCAGCTCTTCGCATGTTGCATTATAAGGTTTGTTGACTGTGATTATTTATATATGATTATTTACTATATCATATACCTCTTTCAATATGGAATATATGGATCCAATATGGAATGCCAACCAGATGGCTTGGTGGGCCTATGGTGTATTCAGCTATGAAGACCCCTCTACTGGCCCAAGCCAGCTGACCTTAGCTGGCAAAGTGGTAGGTCACTAACAGCTACAGTATCCCTGAGATACTGGGGGCGGCGGTGGTGCAGTGGCGGGGGAATAAAATCATTCCAAGGTCCTGTACCTGACACTTCCAATGGACCCTTCCTGTGGGTGTCAAGTGATGACTGGGTTGGACCCAATTTTGTTGCCCTTCTCCCCCTCCAAGAGTAAATGGCCCATGAGCACATCCTTTGGGCCTCTTTATCTCGAGAGACAATGGATACGCGCCTGGAGGTGGTCAATGGTTTGTGAAGCAGCGCCTGGAGTGGCTATAAAGGCCAATTCTAGAGTGACAGGCTCTTCCACAGGTGCTGCAGAGAAATTTGTTTGTCGGGGCTGTTACACAGTTGGCTCTCCCCTTGCGCCTCTGTCTTTTTTCCTGCCAACTACTAAGTCTCTTCGACTCGCCACATTTTAGCCCTGTCTTTATGGCTGCCCGCCAGCTCTGGCGAACGCTGGCAACTGACTCCCACAACTTGTGATCAATGTCACAGGATTTCATGTCGCGTTTGCAGACGTCTTTAAAGCGGAGACGTGGACGGCCGGTGGGTCTGATACCGGTGACGAGCTCGCTGTACAATGTGTCTTTGGGGATCCTGCCATCTTCCATGTGGCTCACATGGCCAAGCATCTCAAGCGCCGCTGACTCAGTAATGTGTACAAGCTGGGGATGTTGGCCGCCTCGAGGACTTCTGTGTTGGAGATACGGTCCTGCCACCTGATGCCAAGTATTCTCCGGAGGCAGCGAAGATGGAATGAATTGAGACGTCGCTCTTGGCTGGCATACGTTGTCCAGGCCTCGCTGCCATAGAGCAAGGTACTGAGGACACAGGCCTGATACACTCGGACTTTTGTGTTCCGTGTCAGTGCGCCATTTTCCCACACTCTCTTGGCCAGTCTGGACATAGCAGTGGAAGCCTTACCCATGCGCTTGTTGATTTCTGCATCAAGAGACAGGTTACTGGTGATAGTTGAGCCTAGGTAGGTGAACTCTTGAACCACTTCCAGAGCGTGGTCGCCGATATTGATGGATGGAGCATTTCTGACGTCCTGTCCCATGATGTTCGTTTTCTTGAGGCTGATGGTTAGGCCAAATTCGTTGCAGGCAGCTGCAATCCTGTCATTGAGTCTCTGCAGACACTCTTCAGTGTGAGATGTTAAAGCAGCATCGTCAGCAAAGAGGAGTTCCCTGATGAGGACTTTCCGTACTTTGGACTTCGCTCTTAGACGGGCAAGGTTGAACAACCTGCCCCCTGATCTTGTGTGGAGGAAAATTCCTTCTTCAGAGGACTTGAACGCATGTTGCCAAGCGCACATATTGCCCGCGATTTCCTGCCCTGTGGTAATGTTCCAGTGGGGCGAGAATTCAAACTCAGAAACCTTGGTCCAACAACTCCCATTCCAAATCCACACAGGAACACAATACACCCTGCCAAGCCTTTAAACATTTTAGACTTCAGTTATGCCTTTCCCTCAGCAAAAAACTGGGCAGAAATCTACATAACTAGAAGATATGCATGTGTCTTAAGGGCATCACAACACACCTCACCTGTTTCTGTAGGGGAAAGAATTGCAATTAATTCAAATAGCATATAAAATATATTAAACTTCTTTCATTTATGTAATACTTTTTACATAGATCAAAGTTCCTAAGGCAATTCACGAAAGATGTGAGGAAAAAATGGGCTAAAGCTTGGTCAAAGAGGTGGGGCTGAATTTTTGTTCTGGGGGCAGAATCCCAACATCGGGTTAATTTCCATGCAACCCGATTTTTGATTGCAAGGCCAGAGGGCACACTTGTTGTGGATGGACTCTGGAAGCTACAGGACGAATAAGAGACCTTCCAGCATTGAAGGAGCTACAGCTCGTTGATGCAGGTAACGGAGAGAGAGAGGGGGCACCTCAAGATAGGGCAGCACGTTTGAAATCTTGCAACTTAAAAATGGCCACAGCTGCAAGACTGTTCTCATAGAGGAGGAACCTATCCATAGGGTGGCTTGTAGCCATTTGTATATCATCTGCGGGGATAATGCTTAAATAGTGAAATGGGGCGCTGGCCCCTCGTCTGCTGCCAGGACAATACCTCCGTTCAGTAGCTGCATTTTAGCCACTGCAGGAGGCCTGCCTGCTGACTGGAAGATGGGATAGGGGCTTTAATAGGCCCATTACTTTCCAGGCCTGTCTTTGTCCCACCTCTGGACCTGATTAAAAATTCAGCTCATTGTTTCTAAGGAGGGTCTTAAAGGAGCAGTGCAAGGTGGAGAGGCAAGGGGAGGGTCTGAGGTCTCTGAAAACATGGCACAAATGGTGTGCCACAGAGAGTGGGCATTGTACATGAGACCAGAAACAGAGGAATGGTGAGTTTATGAGGAAGGTGGTAGAGTATAAGGAGATTCACGAGATAAGGAGAGGTGAAGCTGTAAAGGAATTTTAAGGCAAGAGTGAGAATTTTTAATTTGAGATGCACGCCAATAGAGATCAGGAACCCCTGGTGTGATAGATGAAGGCGATAGGATATGGGCAGCAGAGATTTAGATGAGCTTAGGTCAAGGGATGGAAATTAATGAAAATAGGGAGTGGTACATTGGGGGCAATGACTGTTCTCACTCAAATCTCTGATCTGTGTTCCCATTGTTGAGAGTAAGGTTTCCAAAAATGTATCCTAAAGAGAGAGATACAAGTATTACATTTTGTCTAGCACAAATAAAACCACTTCCAGCAAGACTATCTTATCAAGCAACAGTGCCAGAAAAAAAAAGAGAAAAAAGCAGTTAAATAAATTTGGGACCATTCCGAATAAACAGAAAGGATATATTTATGTTGGTAATCAGTGGTGCATTGAATGCAATCCAATCCAGTGAGTGGACCTCCCCGAATTAAATATGAACAATGCAGTTGAGGGTTGCTGAATGGGAGAAAATTGGATTGTTATAAATAAAGATGAAAACATGCTTTTTAAGAGTTTTTAGACAAGCCTTGTAGAGAAAATTAATGTCTACATCAATAAGTGACATGAAAAATCTGTACCCTTCAGGAAAAATGGAAGAGTACAAGAAATTCACAATTTAATGTGAAACTTTTCATCAACTGTTAGTTGTAAGCTTTGAGTTGGTCCCTCCATTCCACTGTATATATTTTATCTTTACAGTATACCTCACATTCAGACTGACAGTTCAGTGCAGAACAGAGGGAGTGCTGCACTGTCAGAGGTGCCATCTTTTGGATAAGATATTGAACCACTCAGATGGACAGAAAAAGTCCCACAACACTAACTCAAAGAAGAGCAGGGGAGTTTTCCCCAGTGTCCTGGTCAACATTTAGCCCTCAACCAACATCACAAGAAATCCCTTTTTATTTTTATTTATTTTTTCTTTTATCTTTTTTCTTTTTCTTTTATTTTAGTTTGTTTCATCGTCCATTTTTTTTTTACCATGTACCTGCCCACTGTGTCTTTTTTCATGTTTGTGCTTTGGGCCAGGGCTGTTCATTTTTCTGTCAATTAACACCCTCATTGTACTAACACTTTGTCTTTCACCACACCATTAACAGACCGTTTGCCTTTGCTCCATGATCTTCTGGTCAGTTATTCTCTGTGACCCTGTCCTATCAACGCCTTCCCTTTTGTTATCTCTTGCCACACCCCAGCTTTATTTGCTTAAAACCTATTACATTTCTAGCCTTTGCCAGTTCTGATGAAAGGTCACTGACCTGAAGCGTTAACTCTGTTTTTCTCTCTCCACAGCTGTTGCCAGACCTGCTGAGTATTTCCAGCATTTCTTGTTTTCATTTCACTAAAAAGCTGATGATCTGGTCATTTATTTCACTAGTTGTGGAATCTTGCTATGCTCAAAATGCAATTCCAACTTTATAACAGTGATTACATTGCAACATAACTTGACTGGCTTTACAGCCTGAGGTTGTAAAAGGTGCTATATGAATGAAAGCTCTTTTTTTGCTGTTTTCAGCTATTGCTGTAGGGCAGTATGGAAGTGGATTTCTCCATGGCTACTGGCCATGTTGCTAATGTGAAATTCACTTCCTCAAGGTAGGGAGTTGTCAGATTCAGTGTTTCTATCCTAATGACTTTGTGAGCCAGAACACTAGTGTCCTCCATTTACTGTTCTCAGCAAATACTGTCTAGATTGGGATGAACAATGACAGGCAATCCTGGACTCACATAACCAGCTTGTTAAAAGGCAGGCAGCCTACACACAGTGCTGGTGGATAATCATTGTTTGTTATTTTTGTAAACTTCTCTTTTGAAGGTGATTTCCCGTCTGCCCTAATTTTAATGGTATTCCCAAACCTCAAAGTCCAGTCTTCACATTAAGGATACCCTCCATCGTGTTGTGTGGCACTACCACCATGCTAAATGGGATAGATTTCGAACTGATCTAGCAATGCAAAACTGGGCATCCATGAGGCATTGTGGGCCATCAGCAGCAGCAGAATTGTACCCAACAACAATCCCTTCCCCCCCCCATCACCTACCCCCCCCCCCCCCCTCCACCAAGGCAGCAGGCGCATGGGGAACACCACCACTTGCAAGTTCCCCTCTGAGCCACACACCATCCTGACTTAGAACTATATCGCTATTCCTTCACTGTCGCTGGGTCAAAATCCTGGAGCTCCCTTCCTAATAGCACTGTGGATGTACCTACCCCACATGGACTGCAGCGGTTGAAGAAGCCAGCTCACCACCACCTTCTCATGGGAAATTAGGGATGGGCAATAAATGCTGGCCTAGCCAGCGATGCCCACATCCCATGAAACAAATAAAAAAAAAATCACACCTGTATCGAGAAGCACAGTGAGAAATTACCTAACTCTGGTAGGGTATCAGGAAATAGTCAACTTTCAAGGCGTTTCACATGAGTGTTATCAAACAAAATTTGGCACTGACCCACGTAAGGAGATATTAGATCAGATGACCAAAAACCTGGTCAAGAGGTAGGTTTTAAGGAGTATCTTAAAGGAGGAAAGAGAGGTCGTGAGGTGGAAAGGCTTAGGAAGCCAATTCCAGAGCTTAGGGCCTTGTCAGCTAAAGGCACAACCACCAATGGTGGAGTAATTAAAATTGGAGATGCACCAGTGGCCAGAACTGAAGGAGTGCTGAGACCTTGGAGCATTGTAGGACTGGAGGAGATTGTAGAGATAGGGAGGGGTGAGACCATGGAGAGATTTGAAAACATGATTTAGCTTTGTCATTCATTCATTGCGATCTTCCCCTTGAAGGCCAAGGAAGCTTGTTTTAAGGGTATCACTGCATGAAACCATATTCTCCCATTCCATGGCACCATGGATTAACCCACCAATGTGTTGCATCTCTACATCAGAAGCATACAAACAGGAATATACGAAACGTGTGGGCAGGAAAAGCCAAGCCTGTCGTGATCTATTTCAGCTTTTTTTTAAAGACTATTTTCCGGACCAAAATTTAAATTATTCCATGCTATTGCACAATACAATTAGTTAAATACACCTGATACTAGGGTTTACTCACCAACAATGTGATCTACACTGTAGTTAAACTGTGCTCTCATTTTCGATATGCAACCATTTGCCTAGTACATGACAGGTCATTTGTAATTTTGGTATAAAAAATATCTTCAAGTTTGTTTTCCTGTTGGGTTCAGTTACAAATATATGTATATATATGCTGGCACCTTACTCAAGACAAAGCATTCATTCCACAGTTCCAAACTTCAGCCAAATCCCGGTTTCACTGGATGTCTTCTCATACAACTGTCATAGTATTCCAGTGCTACATTCAGTGGAAATGGTTCTCCAGCTATCATCAGAAATAGAAAGTAACTACAAATTGACTTCAACTTTGTCACGTTTATGCCTTTTCTTTCACTGGAGGCCATATCAAGCCAATCTCAACTTGCTAAAGTGAGATTTGATCAGAAGGGATGAGTCAGTATTGGTTACAAAACAGAAAGCAGTTCATGCATCAATGGTTGTCTATCACTAGATGTAACTATTGATTGTATAGGTACTCATTCCACTTACAAAATGCAATAGCTAGAGACCGCTAGAGGTAGGGGAAGGCACTTCACCAGGATCTGCCCAGACATTAGCAATCCATAATTACCAGGTGAAGAGAACATTCTGAATCAGCAAAGCAAAATCATCTTTCAGATTCCCAGTGCAATACTCATCAAAAGAGGTGTACTATTATCACCGGTTGCTATCGAACTGGAATGCTGTTTACTGCTTGTGTTTTGCACCTTGAGAGTCGTGAACCAAGTTCCCCATGACCTTAATCAGCCCATAACCAATGTCAGGAAAACTTCAAGACATAGACAAAAGCCAACAAGAAACAAAACAGTCTTTTCATTTTGCAATAATGGCATTGCATGCTGGTCAACAAGAGCAGTTGGCTTGGATTGGGGGGGAGGGGGGACACACCAAAAATTGGTAAACACAAGGGATGTGGAGGACAATGATGTGTTACCAAAAGTGCTTCAAGTTTGTTCAAGCAATGTTATCAGGAAGTTAAAATGCAGCCCACAGTTGCATTGTCCAGGCAGGACCCAACTGAAAGTGAAGGGTAAGCTTCAAGCATCTCTCCAATATAGAGGGAGACAAATTATTGAAACACTGTATGTCTTACAAAACCAAAAATGTTCCCACCTGAGCAGAACAGCATGCTTAGACCTGCATCTGATCAAGAAGATTGATGAAGTCAAACAGCCACAGGTAAACAGTTGCTTTTAAGCAGACTATCAGAACCTTTTCACCCGGACGGTTCTAGTCAGAGAATCACACTTAAAGAAGATTCCAGACCAGTGTGTATCTTTACACCCAGAAAGATACTGCACATGATGATGAACCAAGTTCAAGACCAGTTGGAAGAAAGGACCAGGATGGGAATAATTTCTCCTGTTACGACACCAATGGAGTGGTGTTCGGCTATGGTTCCAGTCGCAAAACAAAATGATTCTCTTTGTATCTGTGTGGATTTAATGCAGCTTAACAGAGTAATGGCGCATGAAATTCATCCAATGTCCACAGTGGATGACAGATTGGCGAAATTGTCTCAGACGTCATGTTTACCAAATTCATCACCAATAGTGGGTTTTGATAGGTACCCTTAGATGAGACCTCAAGATTATTAACCAAATTTATATCACCATTCAGAAGATTTTGTTTCATACCGTTACTGTTTGGGATAACTTCCACACCAGAGATCTTCCAAAGGTCTATGTCTAAAATCTTAGAAGGGCCCAAAGGAGTTATTTGTCACATGGATGACATCCTGATACATCAGCGATCAGTAGACGAACATGACCAAAGAGTTTGAGCAGTTCTACAACAACTTCAAGAAGCAGGGCTAACATTGAAGGAGAAGTGCAAATTCTCCAACGCATCAATCCGTGTCTTAGGACACATAGTAAGCAGTACAGGTATTGTTATGCCAATGGCTTTGTTGAATGATAATTTTCTTTAATCTACTGACTGGAGATCTAAATTTATTTATTTTTTAAAGACATTTTTAAAGGACAAGCTGCCAACAAAGTCATCCTTTCAGCTTAAGGTGATCACTTAGTTTGCTACACTGTATCCTATATTACAAAGGACTATGTGAAGGGCGATGAAATGTCTGCATTTCCCAGCAAGAACCAGGAAGTTTAAAGGAACTACCTGTTCTCTCAGCAAGCAGAGAAATACTGCTAACTGCTCTGTTTGAATGACTGAGTGACTATCATATGACAAGCCTCTCCCCATCTGTGGTTTTAAGCTGTTTTTTTCTCTGCAGCGGTGGAGAAGTAACTGGACTCTGACATGAGTAGACCCTAAGTGGGGATCCCTCTCTCTCCATTCCAGCTTGAAAGCTTTCAAATCCTGCTTGTTGACTGACCACATTTGCATACTCGGTTTAGAATCGGAAACCCCGTTGGAGGAAATCATCCGCATCGCTATCTCCAAGAGACTCACCAAACCAGTATATCCATAATAGTGTAATGGCAGACCCACCGAAGACACGATCCATTACAGAATTCCCTGCTCCTACTTCAAGTTCTGCAGCTCCAAAGATTCCTTGGAATGGTGAATCAGTTAGCCAAATTTCTACCTCATTTAGTGCAGGTAAGTGAGACCACTTTCTCAAGGGCAATTAGGGATGGGCCTAGCCAGCAACGCCCACATCCCATGAATGAATAAAGAAAAAGAAATAACTCAAAACTGCTGTGAAGAAATCAAACATTGGGACCAGATGGATGATAACTGGCACAGCATGTTAAGCACAGCACATTACTGTTTTTTAAGTGGGCCCATGTCCAAAGCAGATGTGGAGTTCGCATCAACAGAAGCAATGGGGTGGCAATCTATAATCTATGATGCGTTTTATATGCACCAGAGGACATTTTCAGTACTAATGAATTCGTCTTTCTGTCAAGAAGCATAACTTTTTCAATGCCAGCAATTTGGCTTGAAGCAAAATCTAAAAGAGGGAAAAACTGCTACATTTATGTGTGATTACAGGTTATGTGTGAAGCAACAAAAATTAGAGTGAATAGCTGACCTTTTAGCCATGTGGTTACAACAATACTCATAACATGGTTGGTAACTAGGAAATAAGAGCTAATTGTACTTGAAGCAGATGGCAATATGTTCCAACATGCATAGTATTGCCCACAATGGTGTTAGTTTTTTTTTTGTCCAGCTCTGCGTTGTGTAAACTATTGGGCTTGGTCTGTAATCTAGATCGTTGGCTAGTGTATATTCTATAGATTCTTTGGCATAAATTTCTAGCTCCCTCTATATTCAGGTTTCAGGTGCCACATGAGAAAAACTTACTTCAGCTTTGTCAGGTTTATACCTCTTTTCACTGAAGATCATATAAGACCAATCTCAGTTTGCTGAAGCAATATAGAATAGAATTACAGAATGGTTACAGCACACAAATCTTTTCCTTTCAGGTACTCATTCAATTCCTTTTAAAAATCCATGATTGAATCTATATATATTTAAACATAATATATATATTGGTAAAGTGCCATTAAGGAGACTTTATAGCATTTAAGGCCTAAGTGATAGCACAGACAGAGGAAGGATAGAAAGCAGAAAACTGAGCAATTGAAGCTTTGCATAGATAAACATAAGTGCACTTTTGATGATGAGTAGAGAGTTAATGCATATCCTGGGCAAGAAAATTCAGAAGGAGGTGCGGATGAAAGAAACTATTAGTTAGGTTACAGTTGGCGTATAATGTTTAATACTGTGGTACTGACAAGACAGAGCTTGCAAGATCAAATCCCACCATGGCCAGTTGTGATATTAAATTCAACAAATCTTAAAGTTTGTGAACTAGCAGCGGGAATGTTGTTGCATTGTTGGAAAAACTCAACTTTTCAATAATGTCCTTCATTGAAGGGAACCAGCCACCTATACCTTGTCTTGGCCGACATGTAACTCTAATCCATACTTGGTTGACTCTTAATGCCCTCCGAAGTGGCCAAGCAAGCAACTCACGTGTGTAAAAATGAACAACTGCTTAGGAGGTTGACCTCCACCTCACTGGGGCAATTGCAGCTAGGCTGTAAATTTGGCCGTGCCAACACTGTCCACATCCCGAGAACAGAATACAAAAGAAGATTTGGACATTCCATGGTGGAAAAGATATCAGAGCTACGGGCAAGGTGCAATGGAGCTTCGCTAGAATAACAGGGTTCAGAGCATACTGTCAGGCGGTGAGCTTTGGAAACTTAGGTGTGCATTTATTGGAAGGATAAATAACATGGGGAGTGGGAGATAAAGTAAAAAAGAGACTTACATTTATATAGCACTTTTCACCACCTTAGGACATCCCAAAGTGCTTTAGAGCCAATGACGTACTTTTGAAGCATTGTCACTATTGTAATTTAGGAAACATTCAATAGCTGTGTTCAAAATTCTGGAAGGGTTTTGGAAGGGTAATCAGTGAATGATTATTTGCACTAATCAGGAAGTCAATAGCATGGAGCGTAAACTTAAGATTAAAATGGGAACCAAAAGGGGGAAGTCAGGAGAGTGATTTTCCTGCAAAGGAATGTGAGAGCCTGGAATGGACTACTGGAAGCAAATATTCTATTACAATATTTAAGAAGGAATTATATTAAAAGATACAGGGAGCTGGGAAATGCAATTAGAGTAGACAGTTCTGATGTGGAGCTGGCACCAGCACAGACGCAATGGTCTAAATGTGCTACTCCTGCACTGAAGTTTCTAAGATTCTACAAAGATGTCATCATGCTCTGTTATGCTGTTCCAAGGGCTCTCTCTACAAGTGCAGGGTGCTGATCACTGGCACCTCAGAATAGCAACAATACCAGTAAGATCATTAACAACATTGACCCATTGTAGAAGGCCGTGTCATTTATTCCATGTGTTAGGACACGGCTGGATTCACCTCGTGAAAGGAACAATGCTATTGGTGAAGGATGGTGTCATCAAGAAAGTCCTCAGGGAAGCTTGAGGTGCTGAGAGGACACTCGGCCACACCAAACCCTTTCCTGACAAGTATGAGGAAAACAGGCCTCTCTTGTTGCATCCCCTTTGAGTGGAGGTTGCAGTATTCCCTTGACTTTTTAAGGTTGAGGTGTAATCTAATCAAGGTCTGAAAATGATAAAAGGATTCGATAGAGTAGATACAGAGAAGTTTTTACTCTGGTGGGGAATCCAGGACAAGAAGGTAAAACCTTAAAATTAGAGTCAAGAATTAAATCAGCCATTTCTTTTTCCCACAAAGGGTATTGAAAATCCAGAACTCTTTTTCCCCAAAATGTTGTGGATGCTGGGCCAATTGAAGTGTTCAAGACTCAGATTGATAGATTTTGATTATGTAAGGTTATCAAGGGACTGTGGACAAAGGCCAATAAATCGAGTTGAGATACAAATCAGCCATGATGTAACTGAATGACAGAACAAGCTTGAGAGGCTGAATGGCTTACTGCTGTTCCTGCATTCCAATAGTACCCGTTTGAGATTGAACACCTCAATGCTCACGTACTCAGGAGAAAACCTGATTCATACAAGCCAATACAAGGTGAGGGAAGACTCAATGCTGGCTGCTGTGAGCTGTGCCTCAAAAAACTAGTTTGGTGTATTCCTTAAGGAAAATGATGCAGTTGAATCAGGATTCTAATTTCAAGATAATTGCCAGCGATTAACAAAGAAAAGTACAATTGTGAGATCATTTGCAGTGAGTGCTGTTCTCAGATAATCCGCTTGAGCAGAACTGACCAGTGAAAGGATTCATTCCAAAAGGAAAATCTTCAAAGGAAGGTCAGAGGCTGCTTTGAGAGAAGGATTAATGCATCCTTCAAACATAACATATAGGCTTGTTCTTGAAAAAACTGCATCAATTCAATTTGCTGAGAAAATTATATACTGTAGCAGTTGCTGACTTAACTCATTACATTAGTGGATGGATTAATCAGATTGAGCAATCAAGTTGACTCAGGCAGTGGACATTAATCTACTGAAAAAGGCCACATTCATGATGGTTTGAAGCACACTTTGGTGCATGCTTACTTTTAGTGCCAGGCTGCTCCTTGCCTCTGTAGGATCTTTATAAATATTCAGGGACTTTTCTCAATACAAATATGATTTATGCAGGTTCACGTTCCTGTGACAGTCAAAGTAGGAAGTGTTCCTCAACCACTCAAAACCACCCTCCTGTGGTTAACTCCCTGCTGATGTTATGTGAAGTTTATGTATCTAATTATGAAAAGTGTGAAACTTATTTTCCATCCACATTTTTATTTTTGGTTTATCTAACAGGGTTAATTATCTAACAAGGCGCTGATGCAAGGATGTGGAACTTTGAGCAGACGCGAGTACCACCCTGAAGTTCCTGTATTGATCAGCTGCTGGTGAGACTCGCACTTTATGAGCTGGAGCACAAACAAAGCCCAATTTGTGCCTTCTAATAAATTATGGCCATCCCTTCTCTTTGCCATGCTGGCAGTGGACCTGACAGTTTCCCAAATGCCAGTAAATATTTTAGCCCCAATTTTAATCCCGCCCACTTGGTCAGAATGGAACCAGTGTGGGGGTTTTAAACGGCAGCTGCATTCCCAAAGCTTTCGTGTCCCCTGCAGTTTTAATTCCAGGATTTTCAAGAGGGTCGATACCACCTACCATAGGTAAAGGGGGGAGGGGGGGCACCTCTTTAATAAGTAACTAAGAATTAATTTCTCTCTTTTTTCCTCTCGCATTCTTTCTTTCTTGGTTGTCAGTGATCATAAAGGATGATAAATGGGCTGAATCAGACGTTGAAGATGAAGGCCTGGTATTAAAAATAGGGATTTTCGGGGCCTCCTACTGCCGCAACAGCAGAGACTGAGCAGAATCCCGCTAGTAAAAGTGTCAATGCCTGTTTTCAGCCATTTATACCATTTCCCTGGGGATTCTCTCAGCAAAGTTACACTGGACTTCCAGAGCCAAAATATTGAGTGTACCCAATGACGGCTTCCTACTAGTGTTCACTAGAAAAGACATTAATGACAAACCAGCCGAATCCGAGATAGTCTAAGATGATTTTAGCCAGGCAAATTTTACAAGTTAGCACTCCTGCAAAGTGACCAGAAATGAACAGTCATTTTGACTGGAAAATTGTGAGGCTGAGACTTGAATTCACTGGCCTTTGTGACTATTGCCTCATGCTGAATGATTTTTTTTTGAGGCGGTTTCTTCCAAGTGAACTGATGCACTTTAATTTCCAGGAATCCTTCGACAGGATTCCACATGAAAAGTTGCAACATTAACTTAAAACAGTGAAAATTTAAGGTCAAAGCTGGAAATGGATAAGAAATTGACTTTGGTGTTACACTGGGGATTGAATTGCCCAGGGATCAATGCTCAGAATAACTCAGGATGGATAATAAGGGTTAGATTTCTTGGCCCTGTGCAATGATCACCCTGCCAAACTGAGAGGCTGGAGGATTGTATGGAAATTGGACCTTGGGCTTTATCAGCATACTCGGCACATGCTGCTGGTGCTGGCTACACCTCCACAGGCAGCTTGCCCAATCCCAGAGTTTGGTATCAGGCTCCCTGCCTTACCAGCAGCATCCCTCAGGTAAGTAACTTAAGTGGGCAGCCGTGGAGTCCACTGAAGAATCCTAACTGAGGTAGGCCTGAAGCCAGTGGTCCTTCAACAGGCATTAGGACCCTTAAATGTGTAAATTCGGGGTCTAACGTCTGATTTAAACGTCCTACCACCTACCCAGATTAGGCGCAGAGAGTCCGCTGCTAAATTAGCATACTCTACACCTGTTTTAAGCCCTATCAGGTGCAACACATACCAATTTCTATCCCTAAATGTGTGGCATGCAATTATCCCACATATCCTAAGATCAATTTTTTTTATAAGCTTGGATTTGGAAGCTCAATGGAAACTGTTCAATTTCCAAGATGGTCTTAAGCACAGGTGGAAGTGGTGGGGGGGAGGGGGGTGGTGGTGAGGGGGGTGTTAGTCAAATCTGATCAGGCAGCCAATAAACATACAAAATAATCTCGATAAAATCTGTATGTGGGTCAAACAATGGAGCATGAATGCACGTAAATGTAAGGTACCGCAAATTGGAAGAAACAATAGGCTGCGAACATCTTTGTAAATGGTCTACGAACCAGATAAGGTTGATGCTGAAAGAGATCTGTGGATGTTAGTAGACTTGGCACTTAACATGTCCAGTCACTGTGAAGCAGCATAGCAAAATCAAAAATAAAATATTAAACTATACTGACAAATAAGTAGAATCTGAATCAAAGGTCATCATACATAAACGATGCAGGTTTATCTGCACCTTGAGTACTGTGTAAAGATTTAGATATTGAGACACCATGGAAACTGATAGTGAATTTGCAGATTACATAAATAAACAGTATATGAAGTAATTCCAGAACACTATATTATAAGTTACACTTTGATGCGAGGACAAGGGATACAGGTTCAAACTGGTGGAAGACAAATTTCGGTTTGCTGTTAGGAAGTACTTCAGGCAATGTGAGATCAGCTCTGGGTAAGGTAGTGAAGCTTAAAACTCGGGAAACAGTTAAGAGACAAGATGAGTGCTGTGAGAAGTTGGAATATAGAGTTCCCCGAATGGATGAGCTAAAATAGATGGAATGCACTTCCATTCTTGTGATCCCCTGCAGTCCACAATGCTCTTTGATATAAGGGGGCCTCTGTGGGACTGCCACCATCAGTGACCCACATCTGGGTTCTGAAAACTGCTGTTGGAAATGTGCAGATTTTAGGAGTGACAACAGGAATGAGAATAAAAGGAGGAGTGGTCATTAGGCCACTCAACACAACACAACACTAGAAGTAACCAAATGCTGATAGCCCCAGCGTGAACTAAACTTTTTTAATGCTATTGATAGGAAAGTAGCAGATTCTGCACTTAAAAATCAGGATTAATCTTCTGCAGCCTCTCTTGTGAAGTTTTGATAAATCGTCCATGTTCCAAACATATATGTTTTATACCATTTTAGGAGCAAGTGATGTTTGTTCTTCGACAATGTAAATGTCACAGATCCTTCTGGACATTGAGGTACATCTTGCAGCCTGGATGAGATACATTCAGGCTTCTGGGACCCATCTCATTAACATTAAACAAGTTTAAAAGCCGACAGCGAGGGCAGGGTTTGTGAAGGTGCAATAATACAGAAGTTGGAACAGGATGAAGGTGCAGCTAACATTGACAGCTAAGACCTCAGGCCTTCTATAGAAGATAGAAAATGCACTCAGCTCAGTCACGATTCGTGCAGAACAGACAGGTTAAGGTTTGAAGGGTCCACACACTCAAAATGTTTTCTGAACTGTTACTGCCTGACCAGCTGAACATTTCCAGTTCCTGCAGCTTTTTGGTCCCATAGATGAGTTGTCCAAAGTGGGAGGGGGAGATGGAATTGGTGGAGGGGTAGGGTAGGGGAGGGGGTGAGACTACAGGCCCAGTATCTCCAAAGAACATGGCTTCAAGTGCCCAAGAAATTCAGAGAACTCACTAGGTCTACTAAGGTTAGTTCATGCATCTCCACATACTCATAAGTAGGTCAACAAAGTATGCCTGGCATTTTGTGCTCTTTCACTCAATTCAATGCTTACCATAAATGACCATCTTGTCACAGGCTGCCTCTGATATTTTCAACAGTTATCTCTAATGCTGCTTTCACTCACAATCTTCCCTGAGAGCAAGACTCTATTTACATAATCATAGCTACTCTGTTCAGAACATACTGAGCACTCCTGTAACAACGTGTACATTTTTCCTCTGCTTATCTCCTTGCAGAATCAGGTGTCCCCTTAGTTTTCCTCAGAGAGATGGCACTCAGGCCACCTGATGCTGAGGCTGTAAAGGGGTGGGTAATGGGGAAGCTGCAAGACCTCCCTCTCCCGCTCCCTCTCCCATCCCCATCATCAGCCAGTAGCATTTTTATCATTTCCTTTATTTTCTCACTCTAGAAGTCATTTTCCAAGTTTGTGCTACCAGTAGACAACCTCAATCATCAGTTGTGTATGACAGGAAATTGCAGATGCACTGCCCATGCCATTTCTGCTCATTAAAATAATTGGCAGAAGTTTGTGCCCAGTGAACCTGCCATTATGTGAAATGTGCGATCAGCAGGCTTCGTTCCTTGCTGGTGGTGCCAAATTTAATTGGACCTTCTATCCATTCATGTGCCCATTCCCTGGCCACCAGTGCATGCAGTTCAGCACAAGAAGGCATGCCAACATTTAGCAGAACTCAGTTTGTGGTTTAACCATTGTTGTACCTCTTTTACTTCCTTTAAGTGTACAATAGAGGCACCCTCAATCAGCCACTGCCCCAGACCTTGCAAGCACTTCACATCAGGCAACATCAACCATTCCTATCTGGTCAAGTGGCAACTCAGATACATCCACCCCAGGGCATCTGATAGAGGTGAGCATGTCCTGGGCTCTTCACAAAGCACAGATCAGTTTGGGTGTAGTGGTGGAGGAGGAAAAGGAGCAGCCAAAACCCACTCTCTGAAGACACAGCTGAATGTTTGACTGCACATCATCTGAACCTTCATCTTCTAAACTGGGCCAAATTCATTCCAGTTTGTATTTGGATTGAACTTTGATGTATTTCTTCCTAATTTATGCCTTCTCTGACAGTTGTGTAGGTCCCAGAATCAACACAATCTTTTCCTTCTACTTTGCCTTCGCAAAAGTACTTCTCACACTGAATTTCCTCGATCACTTGTTTACAGTCTGCTTGCAAAAATGTGGAGTTGTTTTTGGTGCTAAAAACAGTAAATTATTTAATAATGAAATCAGCAAAACAAATAGCATGGCAAAGTAGGAATTTAGCGCTTACACAAGTGAATTATCATCTCATTTGCATTAAGCTACTTTGAGCTGAGACGAGTAATACTTCAGCGAGCCCCCGTATGCTTCACTCCAAGAATTCATGGACATACACGATGACTCAGAGTTTCAGAAATTGGACGGCACTTGAATCGGATTGTTCAGTCCGATGTAGCTACACGCAACTACTGAGGCAGGTGGAAGGACCACGCAAAATTAGCCCACCAGCCTCATTTGTTTATTGGCAGTGATCAGTCAAGATCCCAGAGCTCATGGCTCTGGGAAGACTGTGAAATGGATATCTCGAACATCAGCCAAGATGGTAAGCAGAGTCCGGGACGGGGGTGTGGTGGGGGGGGGGGGGGGGGGGTGAGGGGGGCGCGTGGTTGTGGTGGCTGGCAGTGGCTCATGGTTTTTCTGTGGATCCCGGAGCAACACTCCTAATCCTCACAGCTCCACAATAAACTAAGTTAAAATGTTAAAAATCTACCTTTTGAGAGGCGGCCTCCAGTGATCACATTCAGGACCTGCTCGCTTGGCTGCCAAACATCTGTGGTTATTCGTTAAAGTACTTTGGAAAGGGGGGGCCTCAAACAGGTAGAAGCCATCCATTTGCATATTCAAGGAGGCTTACACCTATTTCAAGCCCGTGCCTTGAATGTTTATACAGGAGCCTTTACCAATATGGCGAGAGTGTGCTTCTGCAAAATGTGCAAATCATCATCCCTATTGGCCAATTGGTACCAATTTTAAGTCTGCAAAATGTGCTTGGCGTCAATCTATTTCTAGGTCATAAAATTTTAAAGCGCAGAAAGAGGCCATTTCGCTCATCGTGTCTGTGATTGCTCTCTGAAACTCTGCCCTTTTCATGTGCACTCCTGATATTTTTTCTTATTTAAATACTTATCAATAACAACTTGCATTTATATAGCACCTGAACTGTAGTAAAACATGCCGAGGTGCTTTGCAGAAAGATTATAGAACAAAATTTAGCACCGAGCCACATAGGATAATAGTAGAGGAGGTGTCAAAAGCTTGGGCAAAGAGGTAAGTTTTAAGTAGCATCTTAAAGGTGGAGAGAGAGGTCGAGAGGTGGAGTGGTTGAGGGAGGAAATTTACGAGGTTCGGGCTGAGACTGCTGAAGCAGAGCCATCAATGTTGGAGCAAAGGAAATCGGGGGCTTCCCTTCTATAAGATATTTTGGATCTCCTTCCCCCATAGCTCCTGGTCGGGCATTCCATATCCTGGCAACCATTGTGATTCAAGAAAATTCTCCGACTTCTCCCTTCCTTTTTGGCGATCTTATACTTATGCCCTGGAGTGACTTACTCATCGATCAGAATCAGGTTAGAATTCCATTCTTTGACACAAGATAATTTTCTTTGTGACTCACATTTGCTCACCTCCCACAGAGGAACTGATACATCAAAGCAATGAGGTTTACCAGTGATACCCCTTCGAAAATATCAACAGCTTTAATTCAAATTCTAGGAAAATCCATGATTTGGGAGGCAGTTGCTAAATCCAGCTCCCACATTCCAATGGCAACCAGTCCTCACGAATCTGTGAATCTCCAGCAGAGTTAGCAGAGCCGAGTGTAGCAGTGTAAATATCGGGAGCCATGGGAACTGAATTGAAATGGAAGGGGAGAGGGGGGTAATTTAAACCTTTGATGATGGTGTAACAGGTATATAGGAATTACTAGATGGAAAAAGATCAAGGTCTACCATCCTGGCATGATACACTGATAATGGAGTTGTTGTTTGACCATAGCAATCAATCGCTATCAATTCACCTACAACAGACCCAGACATGAGGTGAGGAAAACCCCAGTGGTGGAGAACTTTGGGAACCATAGCGCCAAATCACCTGTTCCTCCTAAGCACGCTACATTTCGCACAGCATGTCTCAAATTACTTACAGACCACCTCCCAATTCTGAAAGAAGCCGATCTAATTTGCATTTGAATGTATCAATACTAACTGCTTCCAAGGCAGTCCGTTCCCTAGATTGACCACTCACTTACTGAAATATCGAAATCAATAGAGAAGAAATTCAGGCGGGGTGTATAATGGGCGGTTGATCTGATAAATTCTGTTTTACGGCATCAATAAAAGTTATGATATCCCCAAGGTGTCAATGGAAAAGCAGCTTACAATTAGTTTTCATGCCTTTTTTTGTTTCTTCTGGTGCTGCTGATTCTTGTTTGGGCAATATTTTTGTTTTAACATTGAATGCTGATGACACAATCAGGGAAACTGGTTGGTTGAATTTCTGAGCCTGTAGCACAAACTATTTCCTGTCAATCTAAATCCCTCAAACTGTCAGGATTAGCAAGTTATCCAAGACACTTCCTTTTGATATATCATCAGCACCAAGGAGACCAAAAATATTAAGGACAATCAGAATTGGTGAAGGAATAAATAATATTGTTAAAGAGATTGTGATAGTGAGACTCCCTCTTGTGGTTTGGCAAAAATAAAATCCCAATTTTTATGGTAAGGCAGACAATTGATCTTTTATTTCATCTCACTGAATCAGGTGCTAGGACCAGGTGAAAGATCTGTGCCACTGTAAAAGGGCAAGAATTCTGTGAGTCATGGAACAAAATTTAAGGAATCACAGAATCACAGAATTGTTATGGCACAGAAGGAGGCCATTCAGCCCATCATGTCTGCACCGGCTCTCCGAATGAGCAATTCACTTAGTGCTACTCCCCTGCCTTCTCCTCTTCTGAAGGCTTCAATTGAACGCCTCCACCACACTTTCAAGCAGTGCATTCCAGACCTTAACTACTCGCTGCGTGAAAAAGGTTTTCTTCATATCACTTTTGCTGCTATTACCAATTACATCAAATCTGTGCCCTCTCGTTCTCGATCCTTTCACAAGTGGGAACAGTTTCTCCCTATCTGCTCTGTCCAGACCCCTCATGATTTTGAATACTTTTATCAAATCTCCTCTCAGCCTTCTTTTCTCCAAGGAAAACAGTCCCAACTTCTCCAGAACTGTCTTCATAACTGAAGTTCCTTATCCCTGCAACCTTGCTCATCAATCTTTCTGCAATGTCTTCACATCTTTCCTAAAGACCATCTAATTATTGCACAGCTTTTCTTAATAGAAGAAATGACATCAAACAACTTCTTGGTAACTGTTGTGAAGAAACTGTGGGTTGAATATCACCACAAGTGGGTTTTGGCCTTGGTCGAGGGTTTAATGAGATGGATCCCAGGCTGCTATGTGAGGCAAGGGAAGAGATTGCAAGGGCTCTGACACAAATTTTCAAATCCTCTCTGGCCACAGGAGAGGTGCCAGAGGACTGCAGGACAGCGAATGTGATACCATTATTCAAGAAGGGTAGTTAGGGATAAACCAGGTACTTACAGGCCAGTGAGTCTAACATCAGTGGTAGGGAAACTATTGGAAAAAATTCTGAGGGACAGGAGTAATATCCACTTGGAGAGGCAGGGATTAATCAAGGATAGTAAGCATGGCTTTGTCAGGGGGAGATCATGTCTAACTAATTTGATTGAATTTTTCGAGAAGGTGACTAGGTGTGTAGATGAGGGTAAAGCAATTGATGTAGTCTACATGGACTTCAGTAAGGCTTTTGATAAGGTCCCGCATGGGAGATTGGTCAAGAAAGGTAAGAGCCCAGGGATCCAGGGCAATTTGGCAAATTGGATCCAAAATTGGCTTAGTGGCAGGAGGCAGAGGGTGATGGTCGAGGGTTGTTTTTACAATTGGAAGCCTGTGACCAGTGGTGTACCGCAGGGATCGGTGCTCAGACCCTTGCTGTTTGTAGTGTACATTAATGATTTAGACATGAATATAGGAGATATAATCAGCAGATGACATGAAAATTGGTGGTGTCGTAAATAGTGAGGAGGAAAGCCTTAGATTACAGGACGATATAGATGGGCTGGGAAGATGGGCAGAGCAGAGGCCAATGGAATTTAATCCTGAGAAGTGTGAGGTGATGCATTTTGGGAGGACTAACAAGACAAGGGAATATACAATGGATGGTAGGACTCTAGGAAGTACAGAGGGTCAGAGGGACCTTGGTGTACTTGTCCATAGATAACTGAAGGCAGCAGCACAGGTAGATAAGGTGGTTAGGAAGGCATTTAGGATACTTGCCTTTATTAGCCGAGGCATAGAATATAAGAGCAGGGAGGTTATGATGGAGATGTATAAAATGCTGGTTAGGCCACAGCTGAAGTACAGTGTACAGTTCTGGTCACCACACTATAGGAAGGATGTGGTGGCACTGGAGAGGGTGCAGAGGAGATTCACCAGAATGTTGCCTGGGCTGGAGCATTTCAGCTATGAAGAGGGACTGGATAAGCTCGGGTTGTTTTCCTTAGAGCAGAGAAGGCTGAAGGGGGACCTGATTGAGGTATACAAAATTATGAGGGGCATAAATAGGGTAGAAAGGAAGAAACTTTTTCCCTTAGCAGAGGGGTCAATAACCAGGGGGCATAGATTTAAGGTAAGGGGCAGGAGGTTTAGAGGGGATTTGAGGAAAAAAAATTTCACCCAGTGAGTGGTTGGAATCTGGAACGCACTGCCTGACAGGGTGATAGAGGCAGGAACCCTCACAACATTTAAGAAGTATTTAGATGAGCACTTGAAATGCCATAGCATACAAGGCTACGGGCCAAGTGCTGGAAAATGGGATTAGAATATATAGGTGTTTGATGGCTGGCATGGACACGATGGGCCGAAGGGCCTGTTTCTGTACTGTATAACTCTATGATCTAATGCGCTCACTGGCCCACGTTTCAGATCCACTGGATTTTAACTCCTGGAGCCTCATCTGCCTGCTGTAGAGGGTGGAAAGGGGCAACTGGCTGGTGGGGATAGAGGATTTAGCATAGCCAGAGGCTTCCACCAAGGTAAAGCTCATCAGCAAGTCGTGATTTCGGGGTTGTGGGGGTTGGTGAGGGGGTTTGGAGGTGTGCTTTGCAGGAAGGTAGGGAGGAATTCAGGATAGGAGAGGCCATGAGTCTCCTTATGGAGGCAAAGGGAGTACTAATATTCTCCTTGGCCCCTCAATGGGAAGTGTCACACTTACCTTGAAGGGTCACTTATGTCTCTAGACTAGAGGCAGATCTGCTTCATCCTGGTGGGAAAACCATGACGGTTTTCCCACTCAGGCCAAAGTTAAACTGCCACCTAATAGGACCCCAATTTATTTTAGGCAGCCACCTCATCTGACTGCGTTAAAATCCAAAATGGCGGTACAGGGTTGGGACCTGAGTGGATCAGTAAGCTGTTCATTTTTAACTGCTCATTCCACTGATTTTTTCTGGGCAGGTAGGTTTAAAATCAAAGACCTGGGCAAATTAGCACACAATAACTATGGATGAGGAATGCCATGTCCATTTACTGCATCCATCCAGTGAAATCCTGATGCCCTCCCACCCCACCATCACTGTAGTGCTCAATTGGTTCCAGGGTTTTTGCCTTTACTTCTCTCTCTGGAAATATATTCCACACACTGATCATTCTCTGATATCAGTTCTAAACTTCCCTGTTTTGAACCAAGGTCCTGTCGTTCTATTCCCACGGTTTAAAATAATATTGTCAGCCAGCTTCCTGGTTTAACCCTGACTTGAAAGACTTTAGCCAGGGTAACAACAGTGGTACCACAATTCAACTCAGTGCTGCTGAGTCAGAGAGGGAAATTGTCCAGGCTGTGCTGCACCTGATTGCTATCTGGAAACCCTTACTGAAAATTCTCTTGTAGGGATGTCAGGTGCAGTTAGGTTCAGCTCTGCCTTCTCCTATGGTCGAATAGGCCATCGCCACTCTCTATTGAAGCCGACACATCAATCATTGCCAGTGGGCGAGGTACCAAAGGCTGACTGGTTAAATCATAAACAAATACAGGATTAATTGGTATGGTAGCCTACTGGTTATGGTACTAGCCTAGCAATCTAGATGTTGTTAGTTCAACTCGCAACTTGGTAAGTTGTGAACATCAGCTCACTAAATCTGGCCATTTATGGACTAAAGAAAAGAAATGACCATGAAAGCTGCTGGATTGTTGTTAAAACCCAACTCCTTCATCAACAGGGAAACTATCACCTCTACCCAATCTGGTCTCCATGTGTCTCTGTTTCACACTGTGTGACTGACTCTCAATGCTCTCAGGGCAACTAGCATTGGGCAATAAACTACTGGCTTGCGAATGTTGGCCACATCCCAGGGGCAAATTGAAAAGAAAATCTTCAGGACAGGAAGCAAATAAAAATCTTTCTGAGCGAGTGAAGCGGGATTTATACACGTCTTTGACAATGTCTCCAACCTAAGGAGGCAAATAGAGGACCTGAGGATTCATATTTTTCTACCTGGCTGGATTCTGAAGTGATTCTTTGTGTACAAAACAATAAACTACCAGCTGTCGGTGAACACAGATAAGAATGAACCATGATTGGTATTGTGCTTCAGGATTATTCACAACTCTAAGGTAGGGTTGCTCGTCAACCCTTTCAGGATTGCAAGGTTCAGATGCATAAAACGATGATTTTTTTTGGAAGAAACTAGATTTGATAAACATTTTCTGATGTTTAACTTTATAATATTAAATCACCCACCCACCCCCCAAATACCTCATATATGAAAAATTAGGGCAGATTAGAAAAAATGGCAACAATTGTTCAGCACTTGAAGCAGATGCACAAAAACACACACACATACTGACAGCCATAGACACAGACACACACATGGGCATAAACATTCACACACACTGGCACACAGATACAGACACAGCTACATGCACAGGTATGCACAAACACACAGACACACACACATATAGTCACACAGACACACAAACATACACATTCACACACAAATACAGCGACACACACAAATATGTACAGACACAGACCCACTCACAGACAGGTACTCATATACACACACACACACATAAACACACACACATTTGTAGCGACGCTTTCCATTACAATACTGTGATGCTGCAGGAGGTTCACCAACTGGGATATACAAAGCTGCTTTTATACTGGGTTTAGTGAAATATTTGGGTTGCCAGATTACTGGGGCACCTCAGCCACCAATCATAGTGAATCCGACAAACTTACTTTCGGTTTGATGCCAGCAGAGCGAGATGGTACGTTGGGAACCCGAGCACCTCACAAAACCAAGTGTAAATGCAGCTTAAAGTGAAAAACTCTGAAGAAGCAACTTCCTAGAAGGCGACTAGTTTGAAGTTGCCTTATGCAACAACACCTACTTTTACTTTGCATTATTTCTTCTTTGGCCTCCTTGTCTCGAGAAACAATGGGTAAGCGCCTGGAGGTGGCCAGTGGTTTGTGAAGCAGCGCCTGGAGTGGCTATAAAGGCCAATTCTAGAGTGACAGACTCTTCCACAGGTGCTGCAGATAAAATTGGTTGTCGGGGCTGTTACACAGTTGGCTCTCCCCTTGTGCTTCTGTCTTTTTTCCTGCCAACTGCTAAGTCTCTTCGACTCGCCACGCTTTAGCCCCACCTTTATGGTTGCCCGCCAGCTATGGCGATCGCTGGCAACTGACTCCCACGACTTGTGATCAATGTCATAGGACTTCATGTCGCGTTTGCAGACGTCTTTAAAGCGGAGACATGGATGGCCGGTGGGTCTGATACCGGTGACGAGCTCGCTGTACAATGTGTCCTTGGGGATCCTGCCATCTTCCATGTGGCTCACATGGCCAAGCCATCTCAGGCGCCGCTGGCTTAGTAAGGTGTATATGCTGGGGATGTTGGCTGCCTTGAGGACTTCTGTGTTGGAGATATGGTCCTGCCACCTGATGCCAAGGATTCTCCGGAGGCAGTGAAGATGGAATGAATTGAGACATCGCTCTTGGCTGACGTACGTTGTCCAGGCCTCGCTGCCGTAGAGCAAGGTACTGAGGACACAGGCTTGATACACTTGGGCTTTTGTGTTCTGTGTCAGTGCGCCATTTTCCCACACTCTTGAATCACTTCCAGAGTGTGGTCACCGAGATTGATGGATGGGGCATTTCTGACGTCCTGTCCCATGATGTTCGTTTTCTTGAGGCTGATGGTTAAGCCAAATTCATTGCAGGCAGCCGCAAACCTGTCGATGAGATTCTGCAGACACTTTTCAGTGTGAGATGTTAATGCAGCATCATCAGCAAAGAGGAATTCCCTGATGAGGAGTTTCTGTACTTTGGTCTTCGGTCTAAGATGGGCAAGGTTGAACAACCTGCCACCTGATCTTGTTTGGAGGAAAATTCCTTCTTCAGAAGACTTGAACGCATGTGAGAGCAGCAGGGAGAAGAAAACATAACCCTGCATATTACTTGCCTACACATGCTGCAGCCAAAGTGAAACTAATTACTCATAGGTAGGATCTTAACTTATCTTAAAATGATGTGTGCCAGACTCAAAAGAGTCATACCTTGATGTTCCAAGTTACACCACTTCACTGGGTGGGGCCAGACATCATTACACTGAGGGCACAATGGACTGAATTGAAATTTTACACCGAGAGACCCTGGATACAATCCAGTGCCCCCAAGACAGTCAGCAATTAGTGAGTCACGATAAGCACCACAGGGATTCTATCTCTATTTACATTCAAATTCACAAACTTGAAAGTCGTTGTCATGGGATGTAGAATCCCTCTCAGGGTGAAATACCTTAGTTCTTAATCATGGAAAGAAAGGGGAAAGGAAATGAGTATTGTAGGAGTACAATGTAGGTGGAAGTGAAGTTCAGTTAGGTACTTCAGTGCAGATAGGCACTTTAATCCAGTTAATACTACATTAAATATTACTACAGAGCAGATATTACTGACCTCATTACAGCCTTGGTTCAAAAATAGACAAAAGAGCTGAACTCGAGGTGAGGTGAGAGTGACTGCCCTTGACATCAAGGCAGCATTTGACCGAGTATGGCATCAAGAAGCCCTAGCAAAACTGGAGTCAATGGGAATCAGGGGGAAAACACTTTGCTGGTTGGAGTCATACCTAGCACAAAGGAAGATGGCTGTGGTTGTTGGAGGTCAATCATCTGAGCTCCAAGACATCACTGCAGGAGTTCCTCAGGGTAGTGTCCTAGGCCCAACCATCTTCAGCTGCTTGATTAATGACCTTCCTTCAATCATCAGGTCAGAAGTGGGGATGTTCGCTGATGATTGCACAATGTTCAGCACCATTTGCGACTCCTCAGATACTGAAGTTGTCTGTGTAGAAATGCAGCAAGACCTGGACAATATCCAGGCTTGGGCTGATAAGTGGCAAGTAACATTTGTGCCACACAAATGACCATCTCTAACAAGAGAGAATCTAACCATCTCCCCTTGACATTCAATGGCATTACCATCGTTGAAACTCCCACTATCAACATCCTAGGGGCTACCATTAACCAGAAACTGAACTGGAGTAGCCATATAAATACCGTGGCTATAAGAGCAAGTCAGAGGCTAGGAATCCTGAGGCGAGTAACTCACCTCCTGACTCCCCAAATCCTGTCCACCATCTGCAAGGCATAAGTCAGGAGTGTGATGGAATACTCTCCATTTGCCTGGATGGGTGCAGCTCCAACAAGACTCAAGAAGCTCTACACCATCCAGAACAAAGCAGCCCGCTTGATTGGCACACTATCCACAAACATTCACTCCCTCCACCACTGACGCACAGTGGCAGCAGTCTGTACCATCTACAAGATGCACTGCAGCAACGCACCAAGGCTCCTTAGACAGCTCCTTCCAAACCCACAACCTCTACCACCTCGAAGGACAAGAGCAGCAGATGCATGGTAACATCACCACCTGCAAGTTCCCATCCAAGTCACACACCATCCTGACTTGGAACTATATTGCCATTCCTTCACTGTCGCTGGGTCAAAATCCTTGAACTTCCTTCCTAACAACACAGTGGGTGTACCTACCTCACATGGACTGCAGCGGTTCAAGAAGGCAGCTCACCACCACCTTCTCAGGGGCAATTAGGGATGGGCAATAAATGCTGGCATAGCCAGTGACGCCCACATCCCATGAATGAATAAAAAAAAAATTACTACAGTGCCAATAATACAACGATGCAATGATACTATTTTGTAAGTGGTACCACAGTGCAAATGGTACTAGAGGCAAATTATCAGACTGTCCGTATCGATGAAGCTTGGAACTCACTAAGCTCAATCATCTATGACGCAGCAGAAGCATAATTTGGTAACGGTGGAACCTGTAACAAGGGCTGGTTTGAGACCTACTCAGCTGAGATGATATCTGTCATGGATGCAAAAAACAAAGCCACATGATGCACAACATAAACCCAACAGCTAAGGTACTGCATGACCTGAAAATAGCTAAGACAGCCGTGCAAAGGAAAGGGAGATACTGCGCAAACAAATACTGGATCAACTCATATCAGGAAGTCCAAACTGCATGTGACAAAGAAAATCTATGAGCTATGTACGAAGGGATGAAAAGGGTACTTGGCCCTGCCTTCACCAAAGTTGCTCCCCTGAAGTCGGCAGATGGTGAATTACTCACAGACAGAAGTAAACAGATGCCCCGCTGTGCTGAACAGTACTGTACTCCTGTGAGTCGGACATCTCCCAGTCTGCATTTGATGCTCTTCTTGTCATGGATGAGTGAGATGAAGAGCTGTCCTCACTGGAGCTCAAGAAGGCCATACACTGCCTAGCGAACAGAAGACCACTGGTCAAGGAGGGAATCCCAGCCGAGCTGCTCAAGCACAGAAAGTCCCATCTATTGCCACACCTCTATGACCTTCTCCTTCTTTGAGCTATGTTCCACAGGAGATGTGTGATGCCAAAATCATCACACTATACAAAAACAAAGTCGGCAGAGGACACTGCAACAACTACAAAAGCATCTCACTCCTTAGCCTCTGCTCGGGTCATACTTAAAAGACTCCATTTACTTGTAGACTGAGTTTACTCAGAAGCACAATGAGGTTTCTGTGCTGGCAGATCTACTGTGGATATGATCTTCTCCATACGCCAGCTACAAGAGAAGTGTAGGGAACAGAGTATACCCCTTTACCTTACTTTTGTAGATCTCACTAAGGCATTCAACACCGTCAGCAGAGCAGGGCTCTACAAGATTTTGGAAAAAATTGTCTGTCCACTGAAGCTCCTCAGTCTCATGCGCTCCTTCCATGACAACATACACTACACTGTACAGTTTGATGGCTCCACTTCCAACAGTATCAGAGTGCAGAAAGGAGTCAAACAGGGTTGTGTCCTCGCCCTCACTCTGTTTGACATCATCTTCTCCATGCACCTGACCTTCGCCTTCCCTGCAAATATGGAAGGAATCTATTTGCAGACTAGGTCAGAGGGCAAACTCTACAATTTATCAAGGCTGAAAGCGAAGACAAAAACACATCACGTCCTGATCAGAGAACTCCTCTACACTGATGATGCTATGCTATTAGCTCACACGGAAATTCAACAACAAAGACTCATGGACTGTCTCTCCCGTGCCTGTAACTTGTTCTCCTTGATTATATGCATCAAGAAAACTGTGGTCATGGGACAAGGTGTTGCATCACTGCCCCTGATCACACTAAATAACACCCCACTGGAAGTGGTTAGCAAGTTCTGCTATCTTGGGTCCACGGTGACAGACAATCTGATGCAGAGCTCAATACTTGCATAGGGAAAGCAGCGCCTACCCTTGGTCAACTTGCGAAACGTGCAAGGTATAACACCAAGCTGACCCTTAGACCAAGCTGATGGTTTATAAGGCCAGTATTCTCAGCACCATGCTGTATGGCTGTGAAACATGGGCAACTTACAGCTACCAGGAAAAGAAGCTCAATAATTTCCATCTTCACTGTCTACGGCACATTATAGGTATATCCTGGCAGGACAAAATTTCAAATGTGGCAGTCTTCTCAAAGCTCCCAAGTGTGTTGGCACTAATCAAACAGAGGCGGCTTCGGTGGATCAGACACATACGCAGGATCGAAGACAGTCACAAACCCAAGAACCTTCTGTATGGTGAGGTAGCCGGGGCCAGACGACCAGTGGGGCGCCCAAAGCTCCAATTCAAGGATGCTTGCAAGCATGACATAAAGGCCCTAAATGCTGATTATTGCACGTGGGAGTCACTAGCTGGTGCAAGAGGGCAATGGTGACACATCCTGTGGACTGGTGTGCACTACCACAATGACCAGTTGCTACAGCAGCTTGGCAACAGGAGCCAATGTCAAAAACAACAACTCACAGCATCACTTGGCAGCTTTATGTGCAGCACTTGTGGCAGAACCTGCCTCTCAAGGATTGGCCTTCACAGCCATCAGCAAAGATGCACCAAGAGAAGACATCCCACCTAAATTGATTGTTTGCTGCTTGTCCATCAACTTTCGTAGATGGAAGGATGCCAACCAACCATCTGACATCCAGTACTGGATGAGCAGAAATTTCCTCCAATTAAATATTGGAAAGGCTGAAGCCATTGTTTTCAGTCCCCACTCCAAAATCTGTTCCTTAGCTTACTGACACCATCCCATTCCCTAGTGTCATGCAGGCACCCCTCCCCCATCACCTCCACCAAGAATGAGGCCTATTAATTTCACCACATGGATATTAAATTTCAAACTGTTGTTGGGAAGAAGAGAAGGCCTGATAGAAGGGGTTGCCAAGCCCCTAGCTGGAAAGACATTTTTGCATATTATCAGGCAGCATTTGTAGAAAAAGGACCATTCCTTGACACAAAGCCAGAAGTGGTAACACCAGTCTCGTGACTACCCTGCTGGCCAACTTGGGGAGTTTTAAATTGTAGAGACAGTGTTTGAACTGGCAGAAAGCAGAATGCTCCAGGACTGAAGAAGACCTCCTGTCTGTCTGTCTGCTCTCATCTCTTTCTCACGGAACTCCAAAACCCACTGAAGACACATGAACCCCAAGAGACAAAAGTCTCCTACAGTGAACAAGGTTTAAGATGAATACTGGGCCCCAATGAAAAGCAAGACCCTATCTTCAATCAAGGACTCTACAGCGAGCTCGAAGCACAGTAACAAAAAACCCTCCCCAGAGATTGCCTCAAACTTTTCCACTTTATTTTTTCTTCTGCTCTTTTCTGTCTCTATTTGCATGTGTGTATCACGTATGCATGCTAGCATGGGCACGTTGTGTACCCGTAGGCGTCAACTGAATTAGAGTTTAAGTCTAAGTTTAATAAAATTTCACCATTCTTCTTTAAATCCACGAAAGCCTGTTTGTGCTGGTTTCTTTACCTAATAATTGGAAAGCGGTGAACAAGGATTCACCGAAGGGGTGCTAAAAACACAGTGTATTTAAAAATAAAACCCTGATACAGTAAGACCTGGTGAAGGCTGAAAGGGAACCCAAGACCTCGTTCTCACCTGGTCGTAACACTGGCAACAGTCTGATATTAAAGCAGCCTGTTCACAACCTTGGTGTCACATTTGACCCTGAGATAAGCTTTCAACTGTGTATTTGTATCATCAGTGAGATCAACTAGTTCCACTTCAGTGACATTGCCCGCCTTCATCCCTGTCAGCTCATCTGTTACTGAAACCCACATTCATGACCTTGTTATCTCTAGACTTGACTATTCCAATGCACTCCTGGTTGTTCTTCCCCATTCTACCCACCATAAACTTGAGGTCAACCAAAGCTCTGCTGCCTGTGTCTTAATTTGCACCAAGTCCCTTTCACCTGTCATCCTGTGCTTGCTGGATTGGCTCCTGGTCAAGCAAAGTCTTGATTCTGAAATTTTCATCCTTGTTTTCAAATCCCTCTTGGCCTCGCCCCTCCCTATTTCTGTCATTTCATCCAGCCCCGCAAACCTTCGAGCATCCCCTATTTTATTCGCTCCACCATTGATGGCCGCACCTTCGGTTGCGTAGCCCTAAGCTCTGGAATACCCTCCCCACACCTCTCCTCCTCTCTACTTCACTTTCTTCCTTGAGGACACTCCTTAAAATGACTGAGCTTTTGGTTGTCTGACCTAATATCTCCTTTTGTGGCATCATATTTTGTTTTATAAAGCTCTGGTGAAGTGCATTGGGGCGTTTTATTACATTACAGGTGCTATATAAATATAAGTTGTTATTGTTATTGTGGTAGCATAGGTGTTACTACAATGCTGGTGGTAATATAATGCAGGAGGTATTACAGTACAGGTATGGTTCAAATATTACTATAATGGGGGCATATTGTAGGTATAGTGAGGATATTATTACAATGAGGGTATTTCTACAGTGAAAGTATAGTGAGGATATTACTGCAGTGAGGGTATAGTGTGGGTATGACTACAACAAGGGTATAGTGAGTTTATTAATATAGTCAGGGTATAGTTTGGGTATCACTACCGTGGGGGTATAATGAGGGTATTTCTGCAGTGGGGGCATAGTTTGGGTATTACTACAGTCAGGGTATAGTTTGGGTATTTCTGCAGTGAGGGTATAGTTTGGGTATTACTACAGTCAGGGTATAGTTTGGGTATTACTGCAGTGAGGGTATAGTGTGGGTATTACTACAGTCAGGGTATAGTTTGGGTATTTCTGCAGTGGGGGTATAGTGTGGGTATTACTACAGTCAGGGTATAGTTTGGGTATTTCTGCAGTGGGGGTATAGTGTGGGTATTACTACAGTCAGGGTATAGTTTGGGCATTTCTGCAGTGGGGGTATAGTGTGGGTATTACTACAGTCAGGGTATAGTTTGGGTATTACTGCAGTGAGGGTATAGTGAGGGTATCACTACCGTGGGAGTATAGTGAGGGTATTTCTGCAGTGGGGGTATAATGAGGGTATTTCTGCAGTAAGGGTATAGTAATGTTATTACTATGGAGAGGGTACAGCGAGGGTATTACAACAGTGATAGTATTGTGTAGGTTGTACAAAACTGCAGGCATAGCTCAGGTCATACTGCAGTGTCACTATAGTGCACAGGATCTCATGGTGATTCACCAGTTTTCACTGACTTGTGTCAATTTCCATAGATATTTCGCAAACCACACCCAGCAATATGCTTCGGAACTGATTCACTAAACATGTTGGATGAAAGACATTAGCTCCTTCAGCCTTTAGTATACTTACCACATTAATCTGAGCAGTGGCTTATTTAGGGATTGTTCAGGTCTGCTTAGGTGAAAAATGACAAGTAGGACATCTAAATATAATTTAAACTTCCTCTGCGAGCAGGATTGATCTCCTATGAACTGACAAAATTAGTGTGTTGCCCTTAACTGACTGATCGCTATCCTGAGATATAGGTATAGAAGTGAATCCTTTACAGATGAGAACAAGATGTAAAGGCTATTCATTAGTTCAAATGTTTTGTCTGGTGGTGTCTGTTTTTCCGATTTTCTTCAGTGATTACAGCCTAACAAATTAGATGGGCTCTTTGTAGTAAATACCTTGCATTTCTTCATATATAAAAAGATCTGCAAAGGATAAACTCCCACCTTTCCTCCTACGTTTGTCCTCACACTGTACCTTTTATACAAACAGTTTATCGATTAATCTCAAGGTTCACAGCGTGGTAGTCTGCTGTTGATGTTCTACTTAAATGTTATTCTTACAAAATGTCACGTTAATGCATTTTGACTTCAACAAAAATATTTACTGTTTTATTTTTAGAACGTGTGTAGGGGATTTGTATCCTCTGTACCAGAAGGTTACTTTCAAGCATTTTATTAATCTGGGGAATGGTGGAGAGTTTGAACTACTCTTTAAATGGAGAGGGGAGGGGGTGAAGAATCTTACTGATTTACCCCTAATGTTGAATGTTCCGTTTCAGTTACATTTCAGATTTAGATTCTAAGTTGGTAAACTAAAATCGGCAAATTTTGAAATTTTACTCTCTATGTCAATAGCCAAGTCATTGTGGTGCTAGCACTGAACCTTGGGGAACAGCACTGTCTACCATCCACGAGTCTGAGGAGAGAGAAACAGAGTTAAAGTTTCAGGTTTCACAGACCTGAAACATTTACTCTGTTTTTCTCTCCACAGATGCTGTCAAACCTGCTGTGTATTTCCACCACTTTCTGTTTTTATTTCAGATTTAGAGAAGCTGCACTATTTTGCATTCATTCACCACGACTTACTGTGGTTTTTGTCGAGATTCATCCCAAGCAGCTCTGTAACACAGGAGTCTGTGCTCGACAGGCTGTTCCCGGGGACGCACACCGAGATAAACATCAACTGCTGCTGGAGGACCATCAATTCGGTGAAAGAAGCTATTTGGTCTGCCCGAAACTTGCTGGTCTACCAGTGCAAAGAGACGTCCATGACCGAGTGTTGCAGACTGGCACATTCCAAGGTCCAGGTCTACGTGCTGAGGGACGCACTAAAGCTTGGGACAGTCGCTGCATAGGCTCAATGGGGAAAGACCACTGTGTAAGGTCCTCCCATCATTGTGAACTGAGGGGCTGGACCCACGGGAAACCCCTCGAACTGTATACTCCAAACATGGGTTTGCTGTAAAATGTACATGGCATATAAAATGGAATGGAAGGGTTGTGAGGCAACTCACTCCTGTGTTGAAGAAAACTGATTTCCTTTGCACTTTTTGGAATGTCAATTTGGTGCTGTTTTGAACTGTTTATAATGTACTTTTTACAAATTTTTATGAATAAAGTAAATTTTTGGAAAAAAAAAATGTTAGCTCACAATGACCCAGAGCTACCCACTATCATTGCTGTGGATGTATCTTCTACAGGACTGGGAGCTGTACTCTTTCAGATACAGACAGATGGAAAGTGCAGACCAGTTTACTACACATCCCATCCACTGACTGAGACTGAACAGAGATATGCAGTGATAGAGAAAGAAGCATTCTTGGCTACATGGGCTTGTGAGAAGTTTGTAGATTATGTTCTTAGTCTTAACTTCAAGACAGAGACAGACCACCAACCATTGGTGACTCTCTTAAATTCAAAGGAGTTAGCAAAGATGCCTGGACGAGTACAACGATTCAGACTGAGGATGTTGAGGTTTGATGCAAAGACAAAGTATTGTCACGAAAGCATTCCAGGCCAAATGATGATTTTTTATTCCACCAGCTGGAAACCTGAATTAAATTTTTAAAAAGGAGAAAAGAACCAAATAAAAGGTGACTGCTAGCAGCTAAAATGGCCACTGCAATTTGCAGCAAAATACCCTACATTCAAATGCATTGAGATGGAGACAGAGTGTTTGCTCAGTCCCCAGTCAGAATAATGACTTGGGAATTTTGAGTGAACTACCCGTCCAGTTCCCATTAACAACTGCTCATGCTTTAGCCATAGTACCAAAGGACCATAGGTACCTCTCCCCATTACAGAGAGACAGTTGGTGATGTATAGCTTGAGGGTCACTCCTCCTCAAGCATGGGGCAAGGCAAGGAGGCAGGCCTCCATGAACAGCAACAGCCAGTATGGGGATTGAATCCATGCTGTTGGCGTCTTTCTACATCACACGCTAGCCATCTAAGCTAACCGACAACCCCACCCCCCCATAAACAATACAGTAAAAGCAATCACTTGGGACATTAAACTGGTGGAGACAAACCACTCAAAGCAATCACTTGAACAATGGGACCCCGGTTGAGAGAAGGGAATTCCTAGACATGAACTGATTAAGTTGTAAGAAGAAATACACACTGGGTGATGGTCATGTGACAGGTCACATCATCTATGTCTTTAAGCTGTTTCTTTTTTTCTCTCTGCAGACCAGACAAGCAACTAGACACTGACCAGAGAAGACCCAAATAGGGTCCCTATCTCTCTCCCTCTCTCTCTCTCCAGTCCACCTTACAAGCTTCGAACCCTGCCTACTGGCCATAACCACCTATGCCTATCCGTGCTGCAGACAGAAACCCCATGAAGGAAATCATCTGCCTCACTGTTCTCCAGGAGAACCACCGAATCAGCCGGCCACATCTGCAAGCTGGAAGCCTCAGGACCACTAAGTTCAGCCAGAAGACAACTGAGGCACCAAACTCCACTGACTGTATACCCCCCTTTTGATTGGTCCAGACTCTAATCTGAGAAATCTATCCTTCCCCACTCTGTAACCTATTTGTGTGTGTGAAAGTTGGAGCGTAGTATATTATTTTACTTAGATCAGTTTAAGTACAATAAAGCTAACCTCTTTCTTTGTTAAACTCAAGAAAACCTGTCTGATTGGTTCTTTTATGATCATAGCATGTAAATAGTTAAACACTCACTGAATTGGCAAGTATATCCACTTCAAAAAAGAAATAAACCCTGTTGTGGTCAAACAAGGAGAGGGACAAGAGGGGAGTCCTTTGACTCCTCGTCACCAGATCGTAACAGAAAGTTCTGGGAAAGCAGCAGATTACAGCAGATGCATTGTTGTGTATCTCAGTGGCAAGACCTAAACAAGGTGATGTATCCCTTATTGAAGAGGTAGAAACATTTGCATCAACAACAACCACAACCCTACCAGCAACAACTCAGTAACTGAACAATATCAGAGATGCACAGAAATCTGATGAAGAATGTGCTCAAGTCAGAGAGTACTGTGTCAAAGGATGGCAAGCATAGATGCCCCACAATCCTATTCTCAGACAATACTATGAATGGAGAGGACATCTCAATGTAGTTGATGATTTACTCATCCGTGATGAGAGATTGATCATTCTGAGAATTATGAGACTAGACATACTACAAAGATTGCACCAAGGACATTTGGGTATCACTAAATGTTGAGCCAGAGAAAGATATTCTGTTTGGCGGCGAGGTCTCTCAAAATCACTAGAAGAGATGATATCAAGATGTATTGCTTGAGCTATTCACCGTCAAGAGTCAAGAGAACTGCTGATGTCATCTTTCTTTCCATCAAGCCCATGGAGCATCTTGGGATGGATCTTTCTGAACACAGAAGTAAAATGTTCTTGATTGTAATAGACTATTACTCCAGATGGATAGATGTCAAGCAACTGCAGGGCCGCACTTCTGAAGCAGTAATTACATAGTTGAAGGAGATATTTGCAATGTATGGAATCCCAGACCTTATATTCTCAGACAATGGACCGCAGTTTGCCAACGAATACTTTAAGGAGGTCACAGTATCTTATAGATTTGTTTATACCACCAGTTCACCAAGATGCCCTCGAGTCAACAGTGAAGCTGAAAGAAGATTGTATACAGTGAAAGCACTGCTGAAAAAGAATGATGACATCCAACTTGCACTTCTGGGCTATCAGTCGACTCCACTCTAAAATGCTCATGGGAAGAAGACTGAAAACCCATCACACTTCGTGTTACAGAATGGCTTTCATTGCATAGGTTGTGCACCAGGATCATCAGCTATGTTGTCAATGGATAGCCTTTAGTTTGCCATGGTGACTGAAGTGCAACTGGACAGTCTCAGAGTGAAGGCAGCATGATTTCTGCCAGGATACCAGGCATTGATCTGCAAGGTTCGTAGCGTATGGTCATACACCAGCTGGAAGTTGAGGGACTGGAATCCCCTCTGGCGCGATTCACCCCACAAGTGTGTGCACATGCTGCCAACATCACTCTAAGGGCTCTTGTAGCATCCAAATTTACTTGCCCAAACTGTTTATATGAGGATAACAAACATGCAATGCTATATGGCACTGGAAAAATCTGTCAAAGCACACAAGACAATTCACTGCTTGCATCGATATATCTAAAACAACATGATTCAGCAGACAACGACATCATGTAAATCCAACCAACATGTCTCATGTATTCCTTAGCAGAATATTTTACAGGAGGTTCAGATAATTAGTAGAACACATTCATGGAAAGCAAACAAGCATCTCACGACATCACAAAGTGCTTTACTATGAATGAAGTACTTTCAAACTGTAGTCACTGTTGTAATGTTGGAAACACAGCTGCCAATTTGTGCACAACAAGGTCCCACAAACAGCATTGTGATAATGATCAAATAATCTGTATTTTTTCATGATTTTGACTGAGGGATAAATATTGGCCAGGACACCAGGGATAACTCACCTGTTTTTCATTGAAATAAGACATTGCAATCTTTTATGTCCATGTGGAAGAGCAAACAGGACCTCTGTTTAACGTCTCACCCACAAGACAGTGCAGCACTTCTGCAGTACAGGACTGGAGTGTCAGCTTGATTTTTGTGCTGAAGTTTCTGGAGACACAACCTTCTGACTCAGAGACAGGAGTGCTACCAACTGAGCCATGGATATGCATCAATGCATGTTTGAGTTGTTCATCCATACTCTATAATTACTATGTGAATGTTTCTTCGGTAAAGATCAGTAATAGTAAAGACTTTAGCATGAGTTTGACTCATCCATTTATATATATTTTAATGACCAGGTGAGGAGGGGGTCTCAGGCTCCCCTTTCGCCCCTTCTCTGGTTTGACCGCAACAGGGTTTATTCTTTTACCACAGTGATTTAGCCTACCCCCTCATACAAGGCTATGGGCAAAGTGCTGGAAAATGGGACTGGAATAGTTAGGTGCTTGATGGCTGGCACAGACACGATGGGCCGAAGGGCTTGTTTCTGTGCTGTAAAACTCTATGACTCTATGACTCAGTGAGCACTTACCCCTGTTCCTCTAATATAATTGCAAATGAATCAATCAGACAGGTTTTCTTGAGTTTAAACCCGAAAGATGTAAGTTTATTAATCTTATCACTCTAAACCAGTTAAAATTACTAAAATACACAACACATTCATGCTCACATTCACACAAATAGATTACAGAGGGAAAACAGAGTTGGGAGGTTGGTGTAGAGTCCTTAATAAAAATGGAATTTAAATCCTGAAGCTTAGTCCCAGTGTCCTTATTTGAAATTGTAGTCTTGAAGTCCTCGCTAAGCCATGTGCATGGTTCAGGACTGGTTCTCAGGTTCTGGAAGGCAGAAGAGGGGGCTTTATCCACCTGCTGGGCTGTAGGCTTGCAGCTGAGGGCTCCCTGGGTCTTTGCTGGAGAGAGGGAGAGAGAGAGAGAGTTTGCAGCTCTCCTGCTGGCTTACAGTTACAGTCTCCTTCTGAGGCACAATTCACAAAACTCCCAGAGTTACACAGGCAGTCATGTGATGTGACCACCTCTTTGTTTGAAACAGCATCTTCTGGAAGGACCTTTGAAATTCAAAGCTGTTCAGACATACTTGGTAGGAAGGGGTTTGGCTCTTTCAAAGTCAATGGGCGTCGATGGCTTTTGACAATCAACATTGATAAAACCATTCTAGGTAATTTAATCAGAGAGCACCCTCACTGTTCTAGTTAGACTGGGTGATTACCTCTGTCTCCAGTTGGATTCTTAGTTTTTTCCTGTGCAAATTTGTGGTCATCTTGGCTTTAGTAGTTCTGATTTATTTTTAAAAGTTATTTGTAACAATGTCCAGCAAAAAGTCTCAGGCAAAGTTCCATATGGCATGTGGGGTTTCCATTACTATATTTATTCTTATTTTTCTCTTTTTGAATTTTGTGTTCTTCAAAGTGGTGTGTCAAAGAATCACTTTCCAACATCTTTTACCCAGTGCCACCATCAAGTACTTCCAGGTTGGCTATGAGAATCTTGAGGTAAATCTCCCTCTATTCGGCCCAATAACATGACTGAACGCTAATATCAGAAAAATATCTCTTAATGTATCAGCTTAACATTATATTTCCTTATCCCAGGCAAAACACATACAAAGAAAGAGCTGAAAAAATTAAGTATGACTAGAGTGATATGATTGAAGTGTTTAAAATCAGTAAAGGATGGGACAGGGTAGACAAAAGCAAACTGTTTCTAGTAGTTTAGGGGTCACAGATACAAGATTTTAGAACAGAGGGCAAGAGGAACTTCTTCACACAGGGAGTTGTGAGGCTGTGGAATTCACTTCCAGAGTGTGTGGTTGAGGTAGAAATTATGACAACATTCAAGATAAGACTGGATAGGTAGATAAGGGAACAGGATCGGTAAATGTGATTGGAACTTTTGCTCCCATGGAGGGTGAATGCCAACATGAACTGGTTGGGCCAAATGGCCTCTTTCTGCATTGTACCTTCTATGACATTTCCACTTTGCACAGTATCACATCACGGTCTCCCTGAGGCATTACAAGTGCCTGGTTAACGTTGTCCAAGCTCATTTCAGTTTAAGATCCCAAGGGTCATGAGAGAGAGAGATTTTTATTCCTAATGATCTGGGCTTGATCTGCACCCAGGTTCCAGACGTGAAAGTGTTACTCACTCTTTCCAGAAACCTTGATTACATAATGCAACATAAACAGCCTGAAGTGTTATTTGAACAGAACAACATTCTGAAGTTTATTGTTTGAAAAGGAAGGTATGGATAGGGCTTGTCTTTTGGCACTGAACTCACTTACATGTGGATTTCAGAGTTCAATGGTAACGTTAATCAGGAAGAAAATGAAAGTTCACAGTACTGTATGCAACATGTTAGTATCATTCATGTAAATACAGATTGTAATGGAAAACGTAAACATATTCCTGCATTACTGTAAAAAAAATCAATGTGTGCAATAATTTGTTGAAGAGTAAACATGATTTAAACAGTGTAAATACCTTACTATAAATATTATGCATGAAAATAAATAGCTGATGATTAAAAGGAAACAGAAGCTTGGTTAATACTGTGCATGGACAGTGTTGGTCAAATCACAACTTTATTGCAACGTACTTTTTAAAGGTCACAATGAGTGACTCACTTCTTGTTTTGTCAGAAAACATAAAGGCACTAGGTCAGTGCATTGGTGTCACGATAATAAAAAAGATACAGCAACCCTGGGTGGCCCAAATCAACCCGCGCTTTCTTCCATCATTGTACTTACTTTGTCTTTCTGTGATCTTCTCATCATCCTTAATTTTCCATCCTTTTGTTTTATTCCTGTGACCGCGCCCACCCCCCCCCCCCCCCCACTTTCTCTGAACCTTCCCACTTGTCCATCCTCTGGGTTTCTGTTTGACCCCGTGATCAGCCTGCTTTATCGGCCTGTGACATTTCCACTCTTTTTCTTCTGTTCTTGTGCTTTTCCTTGGTGATTGTCCTGTTCTTACTTGCTCAACTCTATCCTTTTTTTATGTTGTCCACTTACTTGCACTATCACTTTGATGTGCCACTCGCAGTTAGAATTAGAACATTACAGCGCAGTACAGGCCCTTCGGCCCTCGATGTTGCGCCGACCTGTGAAACCATCTGACCTACACTATTCCATTTTCATCCAAATGTCTATCCAATGACCACTTAAATGCCCTTAAAGTTGGCGAATCTACTACTGCTGCAGGCAGGGCATTCCACGCCCTTACTACTCTCTGAGTAAAGAAACTACCTCTGACATCTGTCCTATATCTATCACCCCTCAACTTGAAGCTATGTCCCCTCGTGTTTGCCATCACCATCCGAGGAAAAAGACGCTCACTATCCACCCTATCTAACCCTCTGATTATCTTATATGCCTCTATTAAGTCACCTCTCCTCCTCCTTCTCTCCAACGAAAACAACCTCAAGTCCCTCAGCCTTTCCTCGTAAGACCTTCCCTCCATACCAGGCAACATCCTAGTAAATCTCCTCTGCACCCTTTCCATAGCTTCCACATCCTTCCTATAATGCGGTGACCAGAACTGCACGCAATACTCCAGGTGCGGTCTCACCAGAGTTTTGTACAGCTGCAGCATGACCTCGTGGCTCCGAAACTCGATCCCCCTACTAATAAAAGCTAACACACCATATGCCTTCTTAACAGCCCTATTAACCTGGGTAGCAACCTTCAGGGATTTATGCACCTGGACACCAAGATCTCTCTGTTCATCTACACTACCAAGAATCTTCCCATTAGCCCAGTACTCTGCATTCCTGTTACTCCTTCCAAAGTGAATCACCTCACACTTTTCCGCATTAAACTCCATTTGCCATCTCTCAGCCCAGCTCTGCAGCCTATCTATGTCCCTCTGTACCCTACAACATCCTTCGGCACTATCCACAACTCCACCGACCTTAGTGTCATCTGCAAATTTACTAACCCACCCTTCTACACCCTCTTCCAGGTCATTTATAAAAATGACAAACAGCAGTGGCCCCAAAACCGATCCCTGCGGTACACCACTAGTAACTAAACTCCAGGATGAACATTTGCCATCAACCACCACCCTCTGTCTTCTTTCAGCTAGCCAATTTCTGATCCAAAGCTCTAAATCACCTTCAACCCCATACTTCCGTATTTTCTGCAATAGCCTACCGTGGGGAACCTTATCAAACGCCTTACTGAAATCCATATACACCACATCCACTGCTTTACCCTCATCCACCTGTTTGGTCACCTTCTTGAAAAACTCAATAAGGTTTGTGAGGCACGACCTACCCGTCACAAAACCGTGCTGACTATCTCTAATGAACTTATTCTTTTCAAGATGATTATAAATCCTGTCTCTTAAAACCTTTTCCAACATTTTACCCACAACCGAAGTAAGGCTCACAGGTCTATAATTACCAGGGCTGTCTCTACTCCCCTTCTTGAACAAGGGGACAACATTTGCTGTCCTCCAGTCTTCCGGCACTATTCCTGGCGCATTTTATGTGGCGCATTTTCACATACTTGTCACATATGGCGCATATTTTCACATACTGGAAGCTACATATATTAATACACAGGGCCCTGTTCTTTGCAGACACAAAGAACATATACAAACATTGTGCCTGCTTCAGTTAAACAAAATAAGTGACAGCTATTCGCTGATTCATTCCTCAGGGCAATGCCTTGACCAATCAGAGTCAAGTCGCTTGGTTTAAATTTCAAACAAATGTCAGTCACCGTAAACTGATGCATTGTCCATGGCAATGCCTCTACCAATCAGAGTTCACTTGCCAAACAATCAGCGCTCTCTTCTCATACAGTATAAAGTCATTGTTTTCCCTTACATTGGTATTCTTTTGGAATGTCCTGATGAGTGCAAGGCGAAAAGCTTCGAAAACATGGCTCTATTTTTAGCAATACTCAAGTTCTGTACTGAAAAATGACCATAATCTTCAATATATTTTGCAATATTTCTTTTGGATATTTTTAAGCGTTACAAGTGCCCCTGTCTGATGCTCTAATGGTTCATTGAATCTCAAACAGTGAGCCAGTGGCATGCATGAAGTTTGTGCTGATGTGATGCAGGAAAGGGGCTGGAAACTATCATTCTGGCAACTTGTGAATTGGCACTAGAATAATGACAATAAAGCTTGCCAGTTTTATTGTTTAAAACCCAACTGGTTCACTAATGTTCATCAGGAAAGGGAATCTGCCACTACCTGGTCTGGTCTACATGACTCCAGTCCCACAACATGTGGTCAACTCTAAGTAAGTGAAGGAAGATTGAGAGAAAAGTGAAAGCAATGAAGGGAAACAACAGTGAAAGAAGAGAGAGACACACAAGCAAAAGAGAAAAGAGAACAGGGAGAGAAACCAAAGTGAAAAGAAGTCAGAGAGCGCAGTATGAAGGGGTGTGGGGGTTGGTGGGTGGGGAGAGAGAGAGAAATAGAAGTGAATAGAAGGAGCAGAGGGATATGTTTTTATTTGCTAGCATTTATAGTTTTAGTTTACAGGGGCATGAGAGGCTACAAAAATGGTTTTACTGGAGCCCAATAATAACAACTTGCATTTATATACATAATAAAACATCCCAAGACTCTTCAAAAGAGTGTTATCAAATATAATTTGACACTGAGTCATATAAGTAGCTATTCAGTTCGATGACCAAAAGCATGGTCAAAGAGGTTTGTCTTAAGGAGCATCTTAAAAAAGGAGAGAGGGGTAGAGAGGTGGAGAGGTTAAGGGAGCTTGGGGCCCTGGCAGCTCAAGGCACAGCCACCAATGGTGGAGCGTTTAAAATCAGGGATGTGGAAGAGGCCAGAATTGAAAAAGCGCACAGATCATGAAGGGTTGTAGGGCTGGAGCCACCTTCTCGAAAGGCTGCAGTCCATCTGGTGTAGGTACACCCACAGGGCTCTTAGGAAGGGAACGCCAGGTTATTGACCCAGTGACAGTGAAGGAATGGCGATATAGTTCCAAGTCAGGATGGTGTGTGGCTTGGAGGGGAACTTGCATGTGGTGGTGTTCCCATGCACCTGCTGCCTTGGTGGGCAGAGAAAGGGCAGCACTTGATGGTCCCGGCAGGAACAGTGAAAGGGAAATCCAGGTCAGGATGGTAAGGCAATAGTGGGCCTCACCAACGTATTTTGCCTCATTCTTGCTGATGGCTCCCCTATTTTGGATTCTGTTGTGGTGGAGAATCAGCTTCAAATGTCTGCAGAAGGTTCACGTAGGCATCCATTGACAATTCTACATAGGGCCTCCTGGAATACTTATCCAGAATGTCTCGGAGAAGAATGAAAAGGTGGCCTGTTGGGCAGTGGCATTTGTTCAAATCTCTTGATGTAAACCACATTCCTTTCATTTGGAGGTGGGATGGAATAACGTAAGAGATAAGAAACAAAAAGAACTTGCATTTATATAGCACATTTAATGTCTCAGGACACCCCAAAGTGCTTTACAGTTATTGAAGTGTAGTCACTGTTGTCAGGTAAGAAATGTAGCTGCCAATTTGAGCACAGCAAGCTCCCACAAACAGCAATGTGTTCATGATAATATAATCCTGTTTTAGGTGTCGATTGAAGCAAAAGTATTGTCCAGAAGACTGGAAATAATTCTTCTGCTCTTCAAATAGTGTTATGGGATCCACCTGAGAGAGCAAATAGGGCCTTGGTTTATATTTCATCTGAAAGGCAGCATCATAGACAGTGCAGCATTCAAGAACCAGCATGGATTATGTGCTGAAGTCTCTGGAATAGGGCTTGCACCAACAATCTTCTGAGTTAGAGGCCAGAGTGCTACCCACTGAGCTAATACAGACAAGTGGCTGGAATTCCAATCCACTGAGCTCCTTCACCCCCCCCTCCACCACCCAATTAGCAAAGAGGGCAGGTGCTTTTTTCTGTTTCTTTACTCATAGCCTGGCAGCAGTTTAGGGTTATGTCTGGCGGAGGGGGTGCATGGAGCTTACCCAGGTCTACCCCCAACCCCAGAATTCCTGCTAAATGCACTTAGGATAGGCCCACAACATTACCTACGTCTGCTGAGAGCAGCTGCAGGCGCCGGCATGAGTGGCAAGTGGGTCCCACCAATGTGTAATCAAACCAGAAGCAATCCAGGAGGAATTGATCACCATTGTACTCGGGGCCTGCCAGTGTTTGAACATCTTTACAATACCTTCCCTATGGGATACAAACTTTGGGCAGGAGCCTCTCTAATATTCTGAACAACTAGTCGGGTGGGCACAACTGTTGTGCGGCTACAAGCACGGGGTATGATCCCAGTATCTAAATGACCCCAACCCCAGGGGTTTGGTATGGGGTTATGGTGGGTTCATATGAGAACACTTTGTATCCTGGCACATTCTGAGTGTTTGCATCAGTGCAACGACTGTTACTTTTTGGAATCTGATTCTTACAGTATAAATCACTAGTCAGTAAGGTGTATGTTTTTAAATGGCTTTCACCACATCTTAACGTGGGTTGGCATGCTGTTACATGGGTGGGAAGCATCCTCTTGCCTTTGAGTAACTGAATGTCTTTTTTTATACTTTGACGTCAGTGAAGATTGCAAATGTTACCAAGGTTACTTTATGTGGGTATGCCAAGAACTATTTCATCTGGGTGTTATCCACTTTATTTCTACTGCCCTGAGGTCTCTCAGTTGGCTACCATTCAGTTATGGCCTGTGCTTACAGAATAAATTCAATATGGGGGCTGGAATTCCATGGAGGTTTCTATGGCAGCAGTAGCACAGAAGTGCAATGTGCCGATGTGATTGGTTGCTGATTCTATCTCAAATGGTGCGGATGGGCTGCTTACACAGTCACGGCTGGATTTTCTTCTCCCACCGCCGGGATCAGCGGCGGGCCGCTCCCCAACAATCACGTGGAAGGGGCGGGCTCTCCGACGCTGGCAATGGCGTCAGCTGCCTAGGCGCAGGTGCTGGTGCCATTTGTAAAGGGCAGCCAGCCCTGCTGGCTCATTTACATTTTTAAATTATTGCACCCCACAATGGACCAATGAAAAATCTATCACCCCTTTCCCACACCCCAATAACAATTAAATTCAATATTTGCCCTCTCCCCCCACCCTCAAAACACTTACCTTCAACACTTGACCTTGCCCCCTAAACTGATCAAAGTACAGAGGTCACCCTTTCTCACACTCCCCTACACCATTAATGGTGATTGGGACCCATTCCCCACACCCCCACCCTGCTCTAATGATCCTAAGCTCCCCCCTTCCCCACCCCTGAGGCGCCTGCTTTCCTTGGACGGGAAAGTGAAGGCGCGTGAGTGCCGGCCGCCACTCAGAAGATTGCGGCCCGAAGGTAAGATCGCGGTGCATTGTATTTAAATTTATGCATTGTCTTAATTTTAGGGCAGCACAGTGGTGCAGTGGTTATCACCGCAACCTCACAGCTCCAGGGACCCGGGTTCAATTCTGGGTACTGCCTGTGCGGACTTTGCAAGTTCTCCCTATGACCGTGTGGGTTTCCTCCGGGTGCTCCGGTTTCCTCCCACAGACAAAGACTTGCAGGTGATAGGTAAATTGGCCATTATAAATTGCCCCTAATGTAGGTAGGTGATAGGGAATATGGGATTACTGTAGGGTTAGTATAAATGGGTGGTTGTTGGTCGGCACAGACTCGGTGGGCCGAAAGGGCCTGTTTCAGTGCTGTATCTCTAAATAAAATATACTGTGAAGTTAATAAAAGCAAAATACTGCAGATGCTGGAAATCTGAAATAAAATCAAAAAAAGCACTGGAAATACTGAACAGGTCTGGCAGCATCTATGGGGAGAGAAGCAAAGTTAACATTTCAGGTAAGTGACCTTTCATCAGAAGATCACAATCACATTTCTTGTCATGGGATCTTGCTGTGTACAAGTGAACTGCCACTTTTTCAACCTTACAATAGTGACTACACTTCAAAAGTACTTTGTTGACTGTAAGGTGATTTAGGACATCCTAACGTCATGAAAGGCACTATATAAATGTAAGTTCTTTCTATCTGCCTGACCATGCCTTTTGTATGCCTCTTAAGTTCCTTCCCTTGCTGCTGGCTGCCTGCCTTGTAAGTCTTTCTGAAGTGTTCTTTCCTGTGAAGCTCCCTATGACGAGCTGTAACTAGTTGTTGTTATTGTTGCTCCTGACCATAAAGCAGGATGACAAAAAAAGTTAGACGTCAAAAGTAGGTCAATCTGCCAGATGGAGGTGGTAAGCAGAGGTTGAGCTGCCAAACAAGAAGTTGCTTTCAACCAGAATTAATGTAGTTGCTATTCCTTTATTACTTCATTACCAGCAAACCTAAGCACAATAGCCAGGTAATTACTGTCTGCGATGTTATCCAATGAACATATAATGTACTCTTATCAAATGCCTCTCTTCATGGATCTAATGAGACAGTAATGCATACATTTTAAAGAGGTCAATAGGAGAGAGAGGAAGTTCATGTAAGCATGTGAAATGTTTCTATGACATCATCAACAGTAATTTATAGTTTAATAAAGCTTAAGGGTGACTTAACTATGGCTATTAAATGGTGGTGGACTCTCTTTCATGTGGTGACAATGTTTATGGGGAGACACAAGACAAACCTTTAAGCATGTTTCAGCACCTCAAAAGGCAGCAATGAGACCTTGGTATTGTACAGTGCTGCTGAAGTCTGGTCTTTCGTTAGTTATGGCACTGTATGATAAACAAGGAGGCCTCTGGCTTCAGTGAAGCTGGGTCACAACAGTAACGTAAACACAGTAAATAGCATGCAGGACTAAGGGTGTATGCATAAACGACTTCCACTTTAACTCATAACTGCGCTGGAAGCTGCTGGTCAGTATTAGTTCCTGTATAAGACTGCTAGTGGACCAACCTTCACAGATAAGTTTAACATTACCGTACTGGATGAGAATTGCTGCACCAGAGGGATTGTCAAAAAGCCCAAAATGTCCCAGAACTGGCCACCATCCCAAGTCAGTAAAATGGTAGTCAATTAAAAAAAAAGCCATGTTCCGTAGCTATAAGATCTGCAGCAAAGTCCACTTCAATATGGCGTCACTGATTCATTGGGTACCAGGCTTGGCAGGATGCCAACAGTTGTCGATTTTTATCCAATATCGGCTTTGTCATCTTCAGGACTGAACAGGCCAGCACTAAAATATTTTGCAATTTTGGCTGGTAAAATGTTATTTGAATATTTCAATTTTCTACAGATGGGTAATCATTGCTCTCAAGTCATCATTTATTATAACCGTGCTTACATCAGACGACAATGTTTACCTTCCAAGAAGAAGCATAAAGCTTGTTACATTTTTACAACAGCTGTTTTAATCTCGGTTCCTTTGTTTGGTGGGATTTCCTGCCTCCCTGTGGACACTTTTGCTCACTGCATGATAACTGCAGGTGAACATATTAGGTAGACCCACAGTCCACAGCAACTGGAGTTCAGATGAAGATTAACTTGGCCACCACTTCTGAAAACGGAATGCCAGCAAATATATTTTTCGTTTCAAGTAGCATGCTTGGCTGAACAGAAAATATTGAACTGCATTGAAAATAAAGAGCTACACAAGTCCTGCCAACTCAAATCAGAAGACTTTGTAGGCAAATTAGGAGACCGGCTTCATCTTGTGTTGTGTCTGTGACTGAACAAGTAGCTGAAAGCAATGGCAGAGTTCCACCAGGCATTTGAGCCATCTATTTCACAGGACAGAATGTATAATGGATGAAAGAGTGAAAGAATGACTTACATTTATGTGGTGCTTTTCATGATCTTAGGATATCCCAAAGTGCTTTATAGCCACTGACGTACTTGTGAAGTGCAGTCACTGTTGTCATGTAAGGAATTAAAAATTACACTTTAGGTATCCACCTTATGTTTAATGTATCAGATTCTTGAGAACGAATTTCAGTGCAGTTTTGTATTAGGAGTGGCAGACATTAAAAGGGCAAGCATCAAATGAGAAGGCCTCCTAAAATAACAATTACTGGGTACAGGTCCCAACTTGCTTGTGTAATAGATCTATTTGGGGTTGGGACCTCAAATCCTCAAATTGTTCTCCAGCCCCATAACACATTGCTGACACTGTCATTTCACCAAACCATCTCCAACCTTCAGGGGAAACTCCCAAAACTAATGAAGACTGATTTACACGAAGCTTTGTGAATCCTGTCAATTATTTAGAATTATAAAGAAGGAAAGGAGCATGAAATTCAACACCAGCAGCCATGCAGAATGTGTGGTAGCTATTTGGTTGCTTGTTATGAACACCGCCCAGTTTTCTTTCCTATTCAACTTCAACGGAAAGCAAAACAAGATGTGTAACGGGCATTGATCCATGACCACCTGTTTTGTGCCGCCTACAAAGGTGAATTTCATGCTGCCCAAAAAAGTTGCATTTTATATAGCGCTTTTCATGACCTTAGATATCTCAAAGCGATTCACAGCCAATGAAGTACTTTAGCAGTGCAGTCCCTGTTTTAAAGTAGACAAACACAACAGCTAGTTTGCACACAAGGTTCCACAAACAGCAGTGAGATAAGCAGCTATATTAATCTGTTTCGGTGATGCTGGTTGAGGGCTAAGGGATGGCAGGAGATAGGGAGGACTCCCCTGCTTCAAAATAGTGCAGTGGGATCTTTTACAGCCAGCTGAGAGGGAAGATGGGACCTTGGTTTAATGTCCCAACCAAGAAATGGCATCTCCGACAATGCTGCATTCCCTCAGTACTGGACTGAAGTGTCAGCCTGGATTGTGCATCTCAAGTCTCTGGAGTGGGGCGTGACTCCAGGACCTCTTGATTTAGAAGTGAGAGTGTTGTCACTGTGCTGACATTTAAAGTCCTTTTGTTTTCTAACCAGTCAGTTTTTAGATATATTTTATTACATTTTCTATCAATGTCACCAAATATTTGCTAGATTTAAGCAAATAATCCTCAGACAAAATAAGCAAAATGGCAGATACATGCATGCAATCAAAACCGATTGGCAGATTGTGTAGCAAGGCACCCTTTACATTTGTCTCACAGTTAGCCTCACAATCCGTACTTGACACAGAACTGGGAGCAAAAAATATAAATACAGCGAAACATTTCCAAAAAACTTCACAGCCAGGTTACGATATTCTCCCACTCCCAGCACTATATATCTGTAGTTATTTATTTATTTACAATCGATATCATTGATTTGGATGACGGGACTGAATGTATGGTTGCTAAATTTGCTGCTGACACAAAGATAGGCAGGAGAGTAAGATATAACGAGGACATAAAGATTCTGCAAAGTAATAGATAGGTTAATTGAGTGGTCAAAAATTTGACTGAGTATAATGTGGGAAAATGTGGACTTGTCCACTTTGGCAGGAGAATCGGAAAGCAGCATATTATTTAAATGGAGAGAGATTACAGGACTCTGCGGTACAGAGGGATCTGGGTGTCCTGGTACATGTTCACAAAAGGTTATTATGCAGGTACAGTAAGTGATTAGGAAAGCAAATGGAATGTTGTCATTTATTGCAAGGGGAATGGAATATAAAAGTAGGGAAGTTTTTCTACAGTTGTACAGGCCGTTGGTGAGACTACATCTGGAGTACTACGTACAGTTTTGGATACTTAAGAAAGGATATAATTGCATTGGAAGCAGTTCAGAGAAGGTTCACTCGACTGATTCCTGGGATGAAGGGGTTATCTTAGGAGGGAAGGTTGGACAGGTTGGGTCTGTGTCATTGGAATTTAGAAGAATGAGAGGCAATCTTATTGAAACATATAAGATCCTGAGGGAACTTGACAGGGTGGATGCTGAAAGGAATTTTCGCCTTATGGAGAGACTAGAACTAGAAACCTCCGCTCAGTCCTTAAGCATGACCCCAAGCTTCCGGTTGCTTGTCATTTCAACACTCCCCCCTGCTCTCATGCCAACGTTTCTGTCTTTGGCCTGCTCCATTGTTTTAGTGAACATCAATGCAAGCTCGAGCAGCAGCACCTGATCTTTCGATTAGGCACTCTACAGCCTTGTGGACTGAACATTGAGTTCAATAACCTCAGTGCATGGCTGGCCTTTTATTAATATTTTATTTTTTAACCATGTGCCTGTTTTTCATGTAGTCAGAGCTGCTCATTATTCTGTTATTAATACTCTCTCTGGACTTATGCTTTGTCTTTCACTACAAGCATTAACACACTCTTTGCCTTTGTCCCAGAACAGCTTTATTATATAATCTCTCCTGCCCTCTGCCCTATCAAACACCTTTTCCTTTGTTCTTTCCCCCACCCCCCTCCCCTTCACTTGCTTAAAACCTAATTCGTTTCTCACCTTTTCCAGTTCTGATGAAAGATCACAGAGCTGAAACGTTAACTCTGCTTCTCTCTGCACAGATGCTGCCAGACCTGCTGAGTATTTCCAGCACTTTTTGTTTTTATCTATTATTATACTAGAAATAGCGGACTCAGATTAAAAATTAGGAGTCTTCCATTTAAGGTAGAGATGAGGAGAATTTTTTCTCTCTCCGAGGATTGTTAGTCATTAATTTGCTTCCCCAGAGAGCAGTGGCGGCAGGGTCACTGAATATTTTAAGGCTGAGTTAGATTGGCTCGAAATTGACAAGGGAGTCAAACAGTTATAGCGGGTAGAGTTGAGGCCACAATCAGATCAGCCATGATCTTATCAAATGGCGAAGCAGGCTCGAGGGGCCGAATGGTCTACTCCTGCTCCTAATTTGTAAATGTTAATTCATATATGAAACACTGCTCTTGCCATGCCTCATTTTTGTCTCCGTTTCATACAAGCTGTCATTGAATGCCCGTAGCCCTAGACAGTTTCCATAATGATTACATGCTCCTCCAGAGTATACTCTGATCTCCACATAACTGGTTTTGTTCAGTCTCATAAATAAAACTTCCAGAAAGCAAACTACAAAAGTGTTTGTGAACATCATCAGCTATTACAGGAGAGGTAACATGAAGCGAGGGCGAGGGGGGATTGTTAATGGGGATTGGTAATGGGGAAGGCAGTAACATAACATCATAGGCCAGACTCAAAACGCCTGAAGTTTGATAAGAGAGGCGGGGTTTGAGGAATCAGGATCAATTTATGTTTTTAGAAAAAGTCTTGTATATCAGTAAGATAGATCTAGTGTATGTGTATTCAGGGTAGTCTGAATGCAAAATTCCATTGATGATTTTGCTTCTAATCCCTTAAAGCTAAGTGCTGAACGTGTTCAGACTAAACAGTAGCCATCAGACACAGGTTCAAACTTGGTAAGAGGCAAATGTAGGACAGGTGGCAGGAAGAATGAACTCCAGGTAGAACAATGCAGGCAAAACGCCAGGAAACATTCAAGAAATAGCTGGATGATGGGGAGGGAAAGGGCAGGATTGTTGAGAGATGATAGGCCAAATGGCCTCCCTCATTTGCAATAATCTATGGTTCTTGGGAAGCAAAAATATTTTACCTCTGGTCTAATGCTTCAAATCAATCCATTCGTTCCTTAACTCGGCAGATCATTTCACAAACTTGTACAATACAGCTTCCAGTGTACTGGATATAAGAGCTAGCTAATCTCCCATTGCACTTTATAAGGATAGAAAGCTATATACAATGTAAAAGATAACAGTCCTGATTTTAACTCAGAGGGATTGTTCTGGTAGGAGTATAAGGCGGGGAAAATCCGTCCTGACCTTGGCCATGTGAGGCCCGTGAGATTTAAACTCCTCGGTTGGCAGTCAGCAGGAGTGGGATTTCAGGCAGCAGGAGGTCGATGGGTAGGAATGGAATATCGGATAACAGGAGCAGGATATCATGTGACAGGAGCGGGATATCGGGTGACAGGAGCGGGATATCGGGTGACAGGAGCGGGATGGCGGGCACCAAATGGATGATGGGCAGGAATGGGATGTCGGGAGGGTAGGAGCGGGATGTTGGTTGGGTAGGAGCAGGGTGTCGGAAGGGCAGGAATGGGATGTAGGGCACCAGGAGGATGTTGAGCAGGAGTGGGATGTCAGATGTCAGGAGGCTGGCATGGGGGTCCCCTAAGGAATGGTGCCTGGCTCTCAGCTAAACGGTTGTTACGGGGTGGGGGATGGAAGCCTGGGGCAGGGAAGACCTGAACTTTCCTGCTCCTCCTGATCCCGCAAGGAAAGTGTAATAAAGGAGAAAAGTACTCTTGTATATGTGTATTGGGTAAGAATAGCATTTGGCTTTACAAAGTAACCACCAGAGTCAAACTGTCTCCCTCTGTGAGGCCTCAGACAAAGTGAGGCCACACATGGAGAGCGTGACTAACATTTGAAGAATGACATTCCAGTATATCTGCCTTCAAGAGAGCAGGGAAGACATTTGGGGGAACAGTAGACACGATAATGTACAGCCCCTGAATATTCTCTGCATGAATTCTGCATCTTAATATTACACATTTTTATTTATTTAGGAGTTATTTATACATGCTCAGGATGAAAGGGCATAACATTTCTGTCCTTCTATCAAACAATTATTTCAAGTCGTCTCATCAATCACCAGATTCATTTACAGTTACCTAACTCAGAACCAATGAAGTACATTCTACTGCAGCACTGTGACATTTCCATCTCCCATAATCTCTGCTGACTCTCAGATAGACTATTGAATCAACTCCAATTAGTGTCATGTTTAAGGGCAGTCTTACACTGAGGACTTATGTTCATTGATAACGAGATGGATTCTACCCCAAAGAATTTCACTTAGGATTCTTAACAGCCAAAAGGAGAGCAACTGCCCTGTCTCCTTATATCGGTTAGATTTGAACCAATATCCCAGAGGCATAAGGACATATCACACCACATTAATCAGGCTGGCGAGGAAATGACAAAAACTTAATAGTGAGCAATGACAGACTGGCTAAAGACACAAACTCAGGGCATCTGCTTCCTGTGCTAACATGTCACCTTCAATGATACACAACCTGTATGCATTAAAAAAAAAATCATATATTCAATGTGATTGTAAAATTATAATGAATAAATGTTAGAAATGGTTTGAGTGAAAAGCTGCGCAAACACATTTTTAGGAAAATTGTGCAGGTATTAATACAGTGAGGGTTCTATCATTCAAGCGTCATGTGTGATCGGTAACATGTATAATCATACAACCTGACTGCACGTTTTAACACGATTTCAAAGTCCCTTAGCAAATAGTATGCAACACTTCCTTGGGCCACTGCCCTTTCTGTATTACTACCGCACACACTACGTCACCATGCAAAGCCTGCCCAGATCTGCTTTAGGCCTGTGCCTTGATGTAGAGTGCGCAGTGAGTGCAGGCTACCTTTGGGTGCAGCAAGGGCAACACCTCCTGTCCCAACAAACAAAGGAGCCAGTCGTGAGAACATCTACTCTGGAATGCTGACCAATCGTTTGCTAATTGTTACTGCACACCACTGCTGTCCATACTCAGAGCTACACGATTCCCTTTGAACAGGGCTGTTGATTTATATGAAAACTTGTCAATAGGAATAAGCAATATCTGTCTACCAGTGTGGAATCACTATTTTTGCCATATGCTTTCTCCAATAAGAGTTCAAGATCTGAGACCAAATCAATGGACTTTCCTCCTGCATTCAGTGAAAGTCAATGTGCTAGACAATGAATGCCAAGTTCGTGACTAATCAATAACATAGTCAATGCATCATTAAAATATTTAAGGCTTGGTTATTTCTGGACATACTTTGATGGGACTGATGATTGGACCACAGGAGTAAAATACTCCATGTGGACAATGATTGGTAGTGGTTTCCCTGTCCTCGATATTGGAAGAAGATCGGACACCACCTAAAGCAGGTTGTCTTCCTTGCCAAACCATAGATTTGACACATCCACTGGTATATGTGGGTCAGTAACCAGGGGACACAGATTTAGGATGAATTGGCAAAAGGACTGGGGTGGGTGTTAAGGACAATTTTTTTTTAATGTAGTGAGTTGAGCTCGAATGCACTGCCTGAGAAGGTGGTAGAAGCAGATTTAATAGTAACTTTCAAAAGGGAATTAGATGTACACTTGTAAAGGAAGCAAATTGCATGGCCATGGGGAAAGAGCAGGGGGAGTAGTAATAATTGGATAGCTCTTTCAAAGAGCCAGCACAAGTGCTATGGGCTGAATGGCCTACTTCTGTTGTGTAGGACTATATGAGCCTAAGTGCAGTTGGCATTATGCTATGACCATTCTACTCCAACTTCTGTTGATCTCATCATTAGGGATCTGTTTTTTGCCCTGTACCCAGGGCATACCTGAATATATGTCAAGGACAAGAACAGGCCATAAACAAGGTGTGTGTCAAAGAGAACAGGTGACCGGCTAAATGCAATCGGATGCTTATTAATCGAGGAAATTCAGGAGGAGAGAATCACATACCTGTAATCGAGTTCTCTCAATTTCCTATACATTTGAATTAAATTGGGCAAATTACACTACTGTTGTGTGAACCTTCCTACCCTATAGGCACTCTGCCCAGGTGATCCTCTGGCATAATAACCTCAGGACATTTTGAAGACCTTTGCAATGTAGGAAACATGGCAGCCAATTTATACACAGGAAAGTCACACAAATAGCAATGTGATAATGACTAGTTAATCTGTTCCAGTCATGTTGGTTGAGGGATAAATATTGGCCAGGTCACCAGATTGAACTTTCTTACTCTTCATCAAATCATGCCCACCTGAGTGAGCGGATGGCATCACAGTTTAACACCTCACTAGAAAGATGGTACCTTAATGCAGCACCCTTCATTACTGCAATGGAGCACCAACTTACATTATGTGCCCATGTCTCTGGAGTGGTACTTGAACCTATAACCTTCTATATCAGAAGTGAAAGTGCTGCTACCACTGAGCCTGATAAAGTGCTGACAGTGGGCTTCAAAGTAAAGATATGCACAAAATCCAAATAAAGCAAAAGGATTTAGAAACAGGAAAAGGCCATTAAGTGAGATAAGCTTATCCTTTATCCCACAGATCAATCTGACCTATCCATCTTCCCAGCAAATCCTTCAACATTAAATAATAAATGTAAATAATCCACAATAAGAGCTTGAATGTGTCTCTTATTCCCAGACCTGCAAAAATATGAATTCTCATAATGGCAATTTGCGTAATCTTCGGAGATATTGGGATAATATGTGGAAAGCTGTGTTATTTTGGTTCTTTAATAGCTTTGCGAGAGAGGACCTCAGCATACAGTAATCATGCAATTTCTGCTTGGCCCAGTCACATGCAAGGTCTTACTACCCACCCGAAACTTTGTTCACTCAGCAGGATTGACTTGTACCTCAGTGCTGCGGCTACTGCAGTGAGGACTGGAGCAGAGAAAGCACCCTCTGCTGCTGGCTAACACTAACACACTTGGGCTGTCACAGGCCATAACATGGAACTGATCAGAAACAATAAAAGAGCACAGCGGTGGTAGATCTCGACTTTGTGCAAAAGTGCACGACTTGCGATAGTGAGTTGGCAACTCGTTTCGCATCTCTCTCCATTTTTATTCCTGTGGAAGTTGACGGAAATAACAATCGTGAGGGATGAAAAACGGTCTGCCGACTCGCTATCACTCATTTGACAACATCCCACAGAGTCAATTTGGCCCTCAGTGATTCTACAGGCGTAATTTGACTTTAGATCATCGAATATAACAGGCAATATCAGCTCAGCCAACCGGTAAAACATCTTTCCCTATTGGCTTCAATGGAATTAAACATGAGAAGAGGGGTTTACGAGTAGCTGAGCCAATATCTTATACTTTACACTACTGTCCAAAGTCAAAATTAACTCCCATAATCTCTGAAGTCATAATTAATCGGATCAAACTGTGCTAACTCAGTCCCACTCCGTGAAGTCCTTCAGTAAACCCCTCTGACTCTTTGATTCTCTCTCTACTTCTGAAAGCTTTCTTAAAGCCCATCCGTGCAACCAAGCTTTCAATGACCTCCCCGAACTCTCCAGCCATGGGACTGTGGCCATTCCTTTGTACTTTTTCTCCCTGTGAAGGCCTTGGGATGTTTTTAAAGCTATAAGAAATCAAGCTGTTTTAAGCAGACATGGAGGAAGTTGAATGTTAATCAAATGTCCCACAACAGTTTTATGAAATGACATATAAGAGTAATGAATGTCCAGAGGGGTGGAAAATTGAATTATTGTTTTAAGTTAAATCCCATAGTCCAGAGACTCCTCAGAGCTGCTCCTGTTCCAGCAATGTAACTTTGCCGGGAGTGTGTTGGAATTCCCAGTAAATGGGTTTTCCAGCAAAGTTAGTGGGAGGGGGAAGCAGGAGCAGCTGTGTGGAAATTTCTGGCTGTAATCCCTGGCCACGTCAAACAGTTCCCTCCCTACCTGCCAGCATAGGAGACCTATATCTCTGGACTCTGTTGGAGTTGGCGCTGGAGGACACCTGCAGACACAATCCCAGCATATGCACCAGGGTTGCATCCCATGGAATGTTGGCCCCAATACCTCAGTCAGTAATGTTGTCATACCACATCCTGGTGGATGTTTTCTTTTGCAGGTTTCTGCATTTCTATGTTTTAATGATAATTTAAAGCTAATTAGGTCACAAAGACCACTTTTATGGATTTTCCTTTGGCCACTGATGAAAGTGCAAGTGTGGAAGTCATTTTGTCTCCGGCCTGTGTGATGGGACAACTTTGCATCTGACAATCAAGTGGAAAGTCTACAGCCAGATGTCTTGGAAAGTGTCTATGTAGGTTCTAGTCATTCTCAAAGCCCTTGTGGCAGGAGTGTGCCCAGAAATAAGTCTGTGTCTGATTTTCCAGGCCTCTTTGCATGAAAGCAGTTGTCCTCTGAAATTTCATTCCTACAATGGTTCAGCTGAGATCAGGAACTTGGAGTGTGGCAGTGATGGATATAAACCCACGTACCAACTGTCCCTGTGCGTTGGCACTTGCACATCAGACAGTTGGGCTTTTCCTTCTGTTTAATTTTTCCCCTGCCTAAAATACTTTTAGCACTCTCCTCCTTTGTTACGGTCAAATGCAGTTTTCTTTCTCTTGGATATCACATTTCCTTCACCTTGTTTACAACACACAGCCGCAAAGGGGACCTGTGCCAAAAAATAGTGGTTATTGGGGCCACTTTAAGAAGAAAACAACAGAGGCATTTTTTGGTCACAATGCAGACTGAATAAAGTCCTGCATTCTCCTGCTTTGCTGCATCTCACATTGTCCATTTGTCTTTACAGTCAACCGCTTAAATAATTTAAAAGAAAGCTTTTAATTCAATTGGTCAGATGCAGATATACTTCAGCAATGCAGCTGCAACTGGCCAAAACACAAAAGTTATAAAACATAAGGGAGGCACAATACCTCTGTGAGAACTGGAGCAATGATTAGCTTGCATTGAGTTACATAGAATTTACAGCACAGAAACAGGCCATTTGGCCCAACTGGTCTATGCCAGTGTTAATGCTCCACATGAGCCTCCTCCTACCCTTCTTCATCTAACCCAATCAACACATCCTTCTATTCCTTCCTCCCTCATATATTTATCTTGTCTCTCCTTAAATACATTGATCCTATTCTCTTCAACCATTCCCAGTAGTAGCGAGTTCCACATTCTCACCACTCTCTAAGTAAAGAAGTTTCTCCTGAATTCCTAATTGGATTTATTAGTGACTATCTGATATTTATGGCCCCCAGTTTTGGACTCTTGTACAATTGGAAACATCAATACGGCATTTAGCTTCTAAGAAAAGAAAAAGTGTGTTAAATCACATTTTGTACTCCCACACACTTCGAGAGAACAGAATTGAATGTCTATGAAGGAAGATTTCCTATGGTTGTGAAGTGATAAATGTTATGTCTTGGCACTCCTGGTCCAAAGTGAGGTGTGGCACTTAGTGGATCGGGGTGCATGTTGGGATTTTACACATAGCGGTTAGCACCCCTGGTTTAATGAGCTGCACTGCTTCACTTGCATTGATTGTTCCCAGCACAGAGCTGTGTATTGAGAGTAATGAGCTGCACTTGTGACCCTTTACTGTTAGCAACATGGAAACATCTTCCACTGCTATGTTCAGACTGGCCAAGAGAGTGTGGGAAAATGGCGCACTGACACGGAACACAAAAGTCCGAGTGTATCAGGCCTGTGTCCTCAGTACCTTGCTCTACGGCAGCGAGGCCTGGACAACGTATGCCAGCCAAGAGCGACGTCTCAATTCATTCCATCTTCGCTGCCTTCGGAGAATACTTGGCATCAGGTGGCAGGACTATATCTCCAACACAGAAGTCCTTGAAGCGGCCAACATCCCCAGCTTATACACACTACTGAGTCAGCGGCGCTTGAGATGGCTTGGCCATGTGAGCCGCATGGAAGATGGCAGGATCCCCAAAGACACATTGTACAGCGAGCTCGCCACTGGTATCAGACCCACCGGCCGTCCATGTCTCCGTTATAAAGACGTCTGCAAACGCGACATGAAATCGTGTGACATTGATCACAAGTCGTGGGAGTCAGTTGCCAGCATTCGCCAGAGCTGGCGGGCAGCCATAAAGACAGGGCTAAATTGTGGCGAGTCGAAGAAACTTAGTAGTTGGCAGGAAAAAAGACAGAGGCGCAAGGGGAGAGCCAACTGTGCAACAGCCCCAACAAACAAATTTCTCTGCAGCACCTGTGGAAGAGCCTGTTACTCCAGAATTGGCCTTTATAGCCACTCCAGGCGCTGCTTCACAAACCACTGACCACCTCCAGGCGCGTATCCATTGTCTCTCGAGATAAGGAGGCCCAAAAGAACATGGAAACAGAGTAGGATGGTTTCCTGTTGTTGCTGATTACGCCAAACTCATTGATGGACTCCTTTGTAATGTTATTCTGATTTCACTAGAAATAACCAGAAAAGAAAATCTTCCTGCTATCTTTATGACAACATTAACATACAGCAACCAGAGGAAATTTCTCTTTCCCCCCCACAACTCCATCCCATTCCCTCCCCTGTGTTTAGCTATGTTAAAGGTGCTATATAAATGCAAGTTGTTGTTGTTGCCACCAAGGGCCTCCTCCCACCATTCGTGTCAACTTGCTCTCTTTTGTGCATTTCGTGATGCAACAGCAGGGGACGCAGACGGAGAGACTGAAACCAGGTGGCCTAGAGAAGGACAGAAATGATGCAGGACCCTGAAAATGCAGCAGCCCTCTCTGGCGGCAGAACTGCCCAAGACCTCCGCTCTTGATCCTGCCAGAGTCTCTCAGGAACTTAAATACAAGCAGCAGGTGCTGATGCTATTCTGGGTGCCTTTCTGACCAGCCTGTCAGTGCCATCAGCTACTTCAATGTCCTGGTTGAACCTCACACCCCTCTTCATAAGGTGACTGAGGAAATTATTCTTGCTGGGATTTTAATGGGGATCCAGACCAGGACTCAGCCTTTGATTCCCAGTTGGGCTCCACTTACACCATTGAGCATGCTTGAAAACTGCAAATGGGTCTTAGTGGCCGAAAGGTTAGAACCAAGGACATTCCTGGATTGAGAATTCTCTCTTCCAGGCCTTGCCCTCTCTAACACTGGGGGTTCAGCTCCAATCGGACCTCTCTACAAGCTGGTAGTCTAGGCCAGGGATGCAGGAGTATCTGGGCACCATCCAAATTTCCACCCTCTCCTTTCCCATGATTTTACATCAGTCTGGAATGTAGATTTTCAGCATTATAATGCTGATGGAACAAGAATAAAAACAATGATGATGTCAAAACAACCAGCAGATAATACGGTTGCTGGCAAATTGTTGCCACTGTACCAAGCACTGAAGTCTGAGAAATATGTAAAGTAACATCTTGGGATATGGCCGTTGCTATGTGGATTAGTATTTTGGGATTTAGGTGTCACGAGCAAGGCCAGCATTTATTGTCTATCCCTAGTTGCTCTGGTAAGCTGTTTTCTTGAAATATTGCAAACTTACGATGTAGGTATACCCATAGTGCTGTCTGGTAGGGAGTTCCAGGATTTTGGCCCAGCGACGATGAAGGAATGCCGATATATGTCCAAGTCAGGATGGTGTGTGACTTGGAGGGTAACTTGGAGGTGGTAGTGTTCCCAAGTGCCTGCTTTCCTTGTCTTTCTCGGTCGAAGAGGTCGTGGGGTTGGGAGGTGCTGCCAAAGAAACATTAGTGAGTTGCTGCAGTGCATTCTGCAGATACTGCACATTGCAGTCACTTGGCGCTGGTGTGGAGGGAGTGGATACTTAAGGTGGAGGACGGGGTGTTGATCAAGCGGTTAGTTTTATCCTGTATGGCGTTGAGTTTCTTGAGTGTTGTCTGATTTCAACTGAAGTATTTGGACACATTCCTCTAAAATTAAGTTGATATGGGTCAAAACAAGAAACAGGTTGTTGACTGCTTAACATGGTGTATGTGTTTTGGCCAGACAAGGTTCAAAGTACTTTCTTGAAAAGACAGGAGAGATTCTGAGCCCACGCAGTCCTTGGGCATTACTGAGTGACAAAAGACAGAAAAGATTCAAACACTGTAAATACCATTCAATCCACCTGCGGGAACATTTGGTTTACAAAGTGAAACAAAAGACGTGGTTTTTGAAGAGGTAATGGGAGCTCACTAACGGAAATGCAGAAGCTGAATAGAGCATTTATGATTATTTTTAACTTCATTTTTAACTGTGTTCCCAAGAGGGATCAAGAAGTAGGATTTCTGTAACCAGGAGGCCAAGTTGTTCTGCTTTGCTTTTAAATTGTTTTGCTCCTCATTATTTATTTACCATATTTATCTCCTCTTTGTTCAGCACTCCCCAAGTAGGTCCTCTAAATCATTATAATGAAAGCAAATAATTGTTTTAAATTCTTTCATGGGGTGTGGGCATCGTTGGCTAGGCCAGCATTTGTTGCACATCCCTAATTGCCCTTGAGAAGTTGGTGGTGAGCTGCCTTCTTGAACTGTTGCGGTCCATTTGGGGTGTTTACACTCACAGTGCCATTCGGGAGGGAGTTCCAGGATTCAGTGACAGTGAAGAAACGGCTATCTCGTTCTAAGTCAGGATGGTGTGTGACTTGGAGGGAAACTTGAAGGTGCTGGTGTTCCCATGCATCTGCTGTCCTTGTCCTTTTAGGTGGAAGAAATCACAGGTCTGAAAGATGCTATGAAAGGAGCCTTGGTGAGTTGCTGCAGCCAGTCTTGTAGATGGTACACACTGCTGCCACTGTGCATCAATGGTAGAGGGAGTGAATGTTTAAGGTGGTGAATGAGGTGACAATCAAGCGAGCTGCTTTGACCTGGATGGTGTCGAGATTCTAAGTGTTGTTGGAGCCGCACTCATCCAGGTAAGTGGAGAATATTCCATCACACTCCCGACTTGTGCCTTGTAGGTGGAGGATATTCTTTGGGAAGTCAGGAGGTGGGTTGCTGGCTACAGAATTCACAGTCCCTGACTTGCTCTTGTAGCTACAGTATTTATGTGGCTGCTCCAGTTCTGTTTCTGGTCAATGGTAAGCACCAAGATGTTGATGGTGGGGGATTCAGCGATGGTAATGCCATGGAATGTCAAGGGAGATGGTTAGATTCTGTCTTCTTGGAGATCGTCATTGCCTGGCACTTGTGTGGCATGAATGTTACTTGCCACTTATCGTCCCAAGCCTGAATGTTGTCCAGGTCTTGCTGTATGTGGACACAGACTGCTTCAGTATCTAAGGAGTCATGAACGGTATTGAACATTGTACAATCGTCAGCAAGCATCCACACTTCTGACCTTATGATGGAGGGTAGATCATTGATGAAGCAGCTGAAGATGGTTGGGCCTAGGACACAACACTGAGGAACTCCTGCAGCAATGTCCTGGGGCTGAGATAATTGGCCTCCAACAACAACAACCCTCTTCCTCTGTGCTAGGTATGACTCCAACCAGTGGACGGTTTTCTCCCTGACTCCCATTGACTTCAGTTTGGCTAGGGCCCTTTGATGCCACACTTGGTCAAATACTGCCTTGATATCCAGGGCAATCACTCTCACCTCATCTCTTGAGTTCAGCTCTTTTGTTCATGTTTAGATCAAGGCTATAATGAAGTCAGGAGGTGAGTAAGCCTGGCAGAACCCAAACTGAGCAGGTTATTATGCTTAAGTGCAGCTTGATAGCACTGTCGATGACACCTTCCATCACTTTGCTAATGATTGGGCAGACTGATGGGGCGATAATTGGCCAGATTGGATTTGTCCTGCTTTTTGTGAATAGGGCATATCTGGGCAATTTTCTACATTGTCGGGTAGATGCCAGTGTTGTAGCTCTACTGGAACAGCTTGGCTGGGGGTGTGGCTAGTTCTGGAGCACAAGGCTTCAGTACGACAGCTGGGATGTTGTCAGGATCCGTAGCCTTTGCAGTATCCAGTAGGGTGAATGTGTTTTTGTTACCTGTAGGCTAGACTATTCCAATGCTTCGCCGGCTTTACTCACATCTTCCACCTTCCATAAACAAGCTCATCCAAAACTCTGCTGCCCATTGCCTAATTTGCACCAAGTCTTGTTCATCCATCACCCCTGTGCTCGTTGACTTATGTTGGCTTTCGATCCAGCAATGCCTTGATTTTAAATTTCTCGTCATCATATTCAAATCCCTCTGTAGTCTCACCCCTCATTATCTCTGTAACCTCCTCCAGCCTTACAATGCTCTGAGAAATATGTTCCTCCGATGCTTACCTCTTGTGCATCCCACTTTCTTTGCCCCACATTGGAGGCTGTGCCTTCAGATGTCTCAGCCCTCAACTCTGGAATTCCTTCCCTAAACCACTCCGCCTCTCCACCTCTCCCACTTCCTTTAAGACTGCTTAAATCCTACTTCACTGACCACGCATTTGGTCATCTGTCTTAATATTCTATGGCTCTGTGTCAATTTTTGTCTGATTACACTCCTGTGATTCACCTTGGGACATCTTATTATGTTAAAAGCAATGCATGTATGTAAGTTCCCCTCTACTCTAGGGCAAGGACTGTACTGTAATGGCTTAGAAACCAGGTCTTGTTGACAGAATTCCTAAGCCTCACCTTCACTTTAAAACACCACTAAATGTACAATGGAAGGGTCGCATGCCAGCTGGTCAAGAGAATATTCTGGTAGCCTGTGCAGCAAGCAGATGGTCTGAGCTTTGCCTTCATCACCAACAACCTTCCCAAATTGTGAAGCAGAAGTGGAATGTGGCACAAATGGGAAAGCAAGTACTGTGTCCCCATTTTAATCCCCGCTGCTGTTCTTGTCAGGCACAGGGAGTAAAAATCAGGCCTTATTTCTTGCAGTTATATCTGACAATGACTAGAACACATTAATATGTTACCACATTTAAAATGATATTTCATATTGCATACAGTTCTGGTCACCACATTACAGGAAGGACATAATTGATCTGGAGAGAGTACAGAGGAGATTTACAAGAATGTTGCTGGGGCTGGAAAATTGCAGCTATGAGGAATGATTGGATAGGCTAGGGTTGTTTTCCTTAGAACAGAGGAGGCTGAGGGGTGACTTAATTGAGGTGTACAAAATTATGGGGGTCTAGATTGAGTAAATAGGAAGGACCTGTTGCGCCTAGCGGAAAGGTCAATTACCGGGGGCACAGATTTAAGGTGATTGGTGGAAGAATTAGAAGGGACATGAGGTTTTTCACCCAGAGGGTGGTGGGTGTCTGGAATTCACTGCCCGGATCGGTGGTGGAGGCAGAAATCTTCAACTCATTTAAAAGGTACCTGGACCTGCACCTGAAGTGCTATAACCTGCAAGACCACGTACCAGGTGCTGGAAGGTGGGGTTAGAATGGGCAGCTAATTTTTCAGCTGGCACAAACATGATGGGCTGAATGGTCTCTTTCTGTGCTGTAACCTTCTATGGTTTCTTTTTTTCTTTAAAAAAGCACAATATACCTACCAGGAAAGAATGTATAGGCTGGGGCTCTTCTCTCTAGAAAAAAGACTGCGGGGTGACCTGATAGAGGTCTTTAAGATTGTGAAAGGGTTTGCTAAGGTAGACATAAAGAAGATGTTTCCACTTGTGGGCGAGACCAGAACTAATGGCTATGATTATAAGATAGTCACTAATAAATCCAATAAAGATGAGAACAGCATAGATGCATTTAAAGGGAAGCTAGACAAACACACGAGGGAGAAAGGAATAGAAGGTTATGTGGATGGGGTCAGATGAGGAAGGCTGGGAGCAGGTTCAAGTGGAGCATATCCTTAATTTTTTTTAAACCCAGCCTCCCTTACAACACTGGAAAGACTCCAAACTATTGAGCAAGTGCACACACATTTAGAAACAAGGAAGAAAATGCAGAGAACCTAACTTTAGGGATCACTGGTAATGTAGTCTCTAATTAGATAGTTGTTCCTTAAAGGTCTTGCTATAGTGGGTAGAATAGATGCCATTAATGGGATAACATCAATTTTACATTGACGATGGGTATCCCTGAAGCAGGCAGCTTGGTAATTAATGTGTTTCTGTGACCATATATGCAATGAGTTAATAAATTGAGTGAAAGCCTTTCAGGGGAGGCTAGTTAAGTACATAAGGGGTATGCAGGTAGGGTTTGAAGTAGGTTGGGAGGAAGCCTTGTTTGGAACACAAACACCAGCACAGACCAGTTGGGCCAAATGCCCCATTTCTGTGCTGTAAAATTCTATGTCAAAAAGAAAAATCTGTCCCGAATCTGGCTCTAATACCACGCTATTTGTATAGATCTGTTATAGCGGACGGCAGAACTCAGTATGGTGTTGTAGCCCTTAAGATTCATACATTGAATATATAATGATGGATGGCAAGGAACTGAATACAAGCCTATAATTCATTGGGAGGCATTCATATGAGATCATAATTTGAGAGACCAAGTTGCCATTTTTTTCCCAATATTCCCTGGAGTGATATTATAATTGTTATCCCAATAATTACTTCTAATGTTTTTCTTTAGTTGTTACTTTTTCAAATTCATTCTACTCCCTGTTCATGAGGTGATGTGTCAGGAGGGTGTGGCCTCCTCTGATTCAGGCAGAGGGCTGTGTTCGCTCTCCTGTGATACAGGCAGAGGGCTGTGTTTGCCCTCCTCTGATTCAGGCAGAGGGCTGTGTTTGCCCTCCTCTGGTTCAGGCAGAGGGCTGTGTTTGCCCTCCTGTGATTCAGGCAGAGGGCTGTGTTCGCTCTCCTGTGATACAGGCAGGGGGCTGTGTTTGCTCTCCTGTGATACAGGCAGGGGGCTGTGTTTGCTCTCCTGTGATACAGGCAGAGGGCTGTGTTTGCCCTCCTCTGATACAGGCAGAGGGCTGTGTTTGCCCTCTTGTGATACAGGCAGAGGGCTGTGTTTGCCCTCCTGTGATACAGGCAGAGGGCTGTGTTTGCTCTCCTGTGATTCAGGCAGAGGGCTGTGTTTGCCCTCCTCTGATTCAGGCAGAGTTTGCCCTCCTGTGATACAGGCAAAGGGCTGTGTTTGCCCTCCTGTGATACAGGCAAAGGGCTATGTTTGCAGCAGAACACAAAATTTGTCGCTGCTTCTGAAGAAATTCCACTGTACCTTATTATAAATGAAACACAGTCAAGTGAGGCCAATGCATCATCTGCAAGGGTGACAGGATATCCGAGAAATGTCAAGACTTAAAAGGCCTGCTTCTGCCGCTCTCCGAAAGTCATCCAAACCTCCAAAAACAAACATGAATACTCCATTCTGTTGAACAACAAAAATTCTGCTTTTACCCCCCAGCTCCTTCACATTTCATTGAAGCCCATGGCGGGTAATACTGGGCAGGCATAAAGCCAGCCTGATAGGTTAAAATTACTGCACCATCCCACCTGACCACCCCCCCCCACCCCCACCATATGCCCAGATAGAAATGTTGTCCTTTTAGAATAACACAGAGTCTCAAGATTCACAGCCTCTCTGTTCAATAAGCCTCAAGCTGTACTTACTTAAACTGACCAGTGTGTGTCGTCCAAACAAAGCCCCAGGCAGCATTTAGTAACATTTGGGCAGATCTTTTAATTTATTCAGATGAAACTTCACAATGCAGCCTTAATGCTACAATATATCTACAATTTTTAAAATTGTCTGGGGAGGTCTATATAGCAGTAGTCCCATGCAGTCCTTTGACCTCTAGGCCTGTTTCAAATCTGAAATACAATACGAGATTCAAACACTGCTATTGTTTATGAACAGCGCCCTTGTGCACAATTGGTTGGGTTTTTACACCTTGTATTGTATGAGGCTATCCCTATGTTTTTTGCTGCTTGGGTAAGTGGGGTGAGGTATGTCATTACAGAACACACTTCTCACTCTTCAAAAGTCATGGCAGGAATGCTATATTAAATGGAACGAGTTTGCAATTGGGCAGGATGGTGGAAAGCGAAGGCTGGAAGCCTGGTTCAGGGAGGCCCCAATCATGCCTGTTCCTCCTGGCCCACAAGGAACCTGTAAAAAGGTTCGAGTCTGTGCAGCCTGTTAGTCAGGAAAATGGCCATGACAGCATTGGGATAGGCCTTCTTTCTTTAAATTAGGCCCTTGCTCTTCTAGAAAGCAGACGAGGGCTTCATTGAGTTGCAAAATGTGGAGGCCCGATAATGTAATTCAGGCCCCAGACGTTAATTTTACCAGGACTATTGGGACTTGTGCACGTTCCCGATTGCTCCTGGGGAAGCTGCTGTGAGATAGCTTCAGGGCAGAAGAGGCCCAGGCAAGGTTTCTTCTGTAGGCTAGGAAAAGCAGGGGTTCTCCTCCATGTCTCACAGGGAATCCTTAGGCCTCTCTTACCCTGTGTTTCCCTTTCCCTTTCCCACAACCACAATTGCCTCAGACACACCACACGACCACCTAGACATCCCCCCCCACCATCCATCGATAACCTTATTCCGAGGATCGCTAACTTGGGTACACGGTGGCAAGCTGTTGCCATGTGATTTGCCATTCCCATTCCCATTTGATGGCCTCCATGCCACGTGGAGTGAGGCTGCAACAGCCAGAGGAGCACCAGCGTCATGAGGATGCGAGGACGGCACATTGGGGCAATAATGCAAGCTAACGCTCGCAAAAAGTGCTACTCAGCTGAAAGGGTTAACAGACAGAAGCTTAGCTTCATGAAGGTGTCAGAGCACCAGTGTCTCCAAAGACTGTGTCTGTCCAGGAAGCTTGTTGTGGACCTGTGTGGAATGCTGGAGGAGGATTGAGGCCAATGGGATCTGGTGGCCACCCATTGCCTGTGGCGGTGAAAGTGACCATGTCACTCAACGTTTACTCCTCAGGTTCGTTCCAGTGATCATCTGGTGACATCTGTGGGATCTCCCAGTCAGCGGCCCATCGCTGCATCAAGCAAGTGACGGATACCATGTACCAGAGGGCAGGGTAATACGTCAAGTATTGCACCAATCAGGCCAGTCAGGCTGGCAAGGTTATAGAACTCGGGGTTATCGCTGGATTCCCTCAGGTTAAGCGGGTAATTGACTGCACGTGAACAGGAAGGGGTTCCACTCACTGAATGGGCAAACAGTCTGTAACTGCCGCAAAAGTTCTCTACAGGTGTTTGCTCAGTTCCCTGGAAGCTGCCACAACTCATAGATCCTGAGCTAGTCCCAGGTGCCTCAGCTGTTCAGGCCACCTGAATGCCTTTGGGGATGGATACTGGGTGACAAGGGGCACACAGTAAAGACATGGCTGCTTACACCTACAACCGATACCATGTGACTACAAGGGCAACCAACGAACAGGCCATTGGCCCTCTGAAAATGAGGTTCGGATGCCGATACAGATCTTGGGGAGCTATGCTATATGCCCATCAAGGGCGGTGGTATGTTGTGCTCTGCACAACTGGCCTTAAAGAGGGGAGTTGCATTGGAGATGGACGACCATATTGAGTCCGCCGCCTCTGAGGAGGATGAGTTGGAGGAACTTCAAGATGAGGTGACAAATGGAAATGCACCCGTGGGTCTAATGTCAACGGGCATTGACATGGGTGCCAGGGAGACATGCGACTCACTCATAAGCACACATTTCTCCTGAGGTGTCATTAAACACCCCTGGAAATGATTCAGTCTTCTCCCCAGTGGCCTTTCATTAAATGCCACTACCATCTCACTGGCCCTGTCATTACATCATTCCAAGACCTACATTCCCCATTGCCCTCATTTTGTGCAAACATTTTCATGTCCTTTATCTCAAGTGCTCAACATCTGGTAACAGCCCACTAGTGCAGAAATGAACAGATGATCTGTTAAAGTATGCATTACAAGAACTTTAAATTTGCACGAAAATCTAACACTTGGGCATTCAGCATAAAACTATCAATCAGTGAGACCCCAACTGCTACCAAGTGCATACACGCAAACGCTTCGGGTGCTCTTACGCTGTGCTCTCCTGGCGCCTCCAGTTGATGTGGACGCAGGCTGCTGTCTTTTGGGCTGCGGTGCATGAGATGGCTGCAGTGGACAGCCTAAAACATTCAGGGTTCCCTGCAACTGTGCAGGTGATGCCTCTGTCATCGAGTCTGCATACAGCGTTTTGTGTCACCATCAAATGGGCCGAGGATCCGCCATAAATGCAAGAAACGGCTTGGTAAGAGCCCCCTTAGGCTTCAGACAGCCACTTCTCCAACCGTTCAAGACCCACCTGCCCTCCCCTGCATACCTGGAGTGGCTGGCACAGGGTCCAGGCATCTCAAGGCCATCTCGCCTACCCATCGCTCATGGATGAAGCCATACTGTGGAAGTTGGTGGGCACTTCCTGGATGGTCTGCTGCATGTGGCTCTCCATGAGGGTCGCCACTGTCTCAATGGAGGAGGCCATGTGCTCACATGCCAGAGACATGGTGCCACTCATGACATGAATGGACTCCTCCTTCATATGTACATGGGTGCGAATGGCTTCTGGGAACGTTGACAGATGACCATACATTTCACGCTGCTGGGCCAGTGTCTGCAGCCTTGCTGCGGCTTGTCATCAGCATGAACCTGAGTATCACTGGGCCGTTCCTCAGTTCTCTGATGGGGAGTGGCCACAGTTGTCACTCCTCCGTTACCGGTTCTTACGCATCTGTGCCATGCTCACCATTTGGTGCCGCCTTTTTTAACCATGCATCAATGCCCACCAATGTGAGAGTATCTGCGCTGGTAGTGGGTGCGCAAGACTGATGTGATGCTGTCTCCTCAGATGGCGGATCCTCTTCATGTGGTCCCAAAGCCATTGTCGGTCCCTCATCCATTACTGGAACTGCGGGAGAGACAAGGGTGATGTTAACGAGGTGCACTTTCAACAACGCTTGCTTTCTGTACTAGTTCTGGAGCTTCCTGTGTTCATCAAGGCCCACAGAGGGACCACAGCTAATACTCGTCAGAAGGTTTGATGGCCGCGTCCCTCAGCCTCTATGGACTCTACACCCACCTCGCCCTCAGCAACAAGCTGCCAAGCTGCAACCCATCCTATCTGCATTGCCTCCTCCTCCATCAGTGTCACTACAGTTACGAATGGTACACCAGCTCCCGTTCTTCTCTGTTCCCTAGTATTGTGAGTGCACCTTTCCTGCAACCACAGACATCCATAGTGTCACTCGTACCCAGCTGTGCTCGTCAGTCTGTGCCACAGGGTCTTTGAAGTGAGGCAACTCTGAGTCCCAATGTGGACTTTGGTACCCGGTCATGCCCTATGCATGCACTGGCCACCTCGCCTCACATCTCATGGGTGCCATTGAAGACATGCATGGCTGCAAGCTTGCAATTATGAATGCCACTCACCTCGTCAGACTGCTCCTGGCACTGCACCCAAGCTGTGGCTGCTGACTTTCCTGGACACTTCCGGCCAATCCTGCTTCGCGAGGCTTGCTGGCCTCCTCCTCCTGTCCACTGGGAACAGCACCTCTCCCAATTCCCTCGCCACCTGCAGAAGAACCTCTGGGGAGGTGTCACTGAACTGTGGAGCCGCCCTTTCTCTGACTCCTGCACTCCTTCCAGTGCCTCTATGTTTGCAGCCTGTGTGAAAGCTGCAGACTGGCCTTTAAATATGACGCCGTCCACTGACCTGCCTGACCTTCCTCCTGTTATTGGCCGGACTTTAATTGGATACAGTTGGGAAGATCACTGAGGAAGTCCCGCCACCCACCAGTGAGGCTGAGCAATCCGCATTTGACCCTGGCATCTGGGCTTCCTCTCATTTGGAAAAATCCAGCCCTTTGTCCCAAGACAAGGCAAGTCCTTCTCTCCATGGGTGGGATTCTCAACTGTCACAGGGTGTTTCACTTCGCAGCCGACTCAAGAACTTGTCAATTCAAGTATCAGGCATTCTAGGGATTGATCTGCAACCTTCGAACCCTAGAACAAATAGTCATCCCATTGAGCTGTTGTACTAGAACTTGCTGATCATCCCACAGTTGGGCTTTTCGGAAACTTTTATATAAACAGGACTAGGAACATACGAACAGGAGTAGGTTATTCAGTCCCTCGAACCTGCTCTGTCATTCAATTAGATCTGCACCTCAACACTGTTTACCTACCTTTGCTGCATATCCCCGATACCCTTACTTAATATAAATCTATCAACTCGGTCTTAAAATTTTCAGTTGTCCTAGCACCAACAGCCATTTGGAGAAGAGAGTTCCAGAGTTCCAGTATCCTTTGTGGGAAAAGATGCCTCCTGCTTCCACTTCTGAATGGCTTGGATCTAATTTTAAGACTGTATCCCCTTGTTCTAGATTTTCCCCACCAAAGGAAATATTTTCTCTGTACCTACCTACTGCATCTATTTATTACTTTAGAGACTGCGATCAGATCACCCCTCACCTGCTACTTCTAAGGGAACGCAAGCCAGGTTTGTGCAACCTGACCTCATAAATGAGCCCTGGTATCATTCTGGTGAATATGCACTGCACCCCTACCAAGGATCAACATATCCTCGGGTACATTGGGCAGAAGTGAACGCAGACACGCTCATCCTTGTGCAAGAGTCAGAGTTCCCGAGTACAATTGGCCATTTCACACACCTATTCACATTAAAGTGCCCAACACCCGTTCCAAAAATTGTGAGTTCCTGCCTACTGCTTCCGCAAGCTTTAACATAGGCATTATGAGACAGTGTCAATTTGGGACTTAATTTATTGCTTTGGGCTGTCGACTTCTGTGGAGAAAGAACCAAAATATGCAGAACAAGTATGTGCAGTATTTATTAATTATTGTAGTCTCTTTCCCAGCACTGGATTTCCAGAAACAGATAAACTGGCCACAAATTGGCAGCTGGCACATTAACTCCTCAGGTCCTTGTTAGGAAACGATTTGCTGTGGTTCATTTGATATTTAATCAGGAATCCACACGTAGTGAGTTCTGGTAATTATTGGGAGAACGTGTTGCAATGTGACGTGGCACTCCAAATGGAATTTGTTTAGAGGAGAGATACAGGTCGAGAGAAGTACAGCAAGGACCAGCTACACTGACCGTAAAAAGAAGAAAGTGATGGCCATACAACCCTAACTTGCATTTATATAATGCCTTTAACATCATTGAACATTCCAAGGTGCTTCGCAAGAGTGTTGTTTGAGAAATAAAATGACGCCGAGCCAAAATAGGTGACATTAGGACAGTGGACCAAAAGCTTGGTCAAAGAGGTAGGTTTTAAGGACTGTCTTAAAGGAGGAGAGAGATATATCAAGGCAAAGAGGTTATGGCCACAGCACAAGTGTGAAAATTGGTTCAGTCCTTTAACCATATAACAAGGTGCTTTTAATGTGCAGCAAGTTAGATGGCACCCCTCAGTCTCCCTATACAACAACATCAGATGGAACCAAAGAATCTTGTAACATAGATGGAGGCCATTCAGCCTGCCAAATCCTTGCCAGCTCTTTGTAAGAGCAATCCAAAGCTAACCTATCTCTCCATCGCCCTACATCTTTCTCTGCTTCAAATGTTTATCCCTTTAGTGGCATCATTGTCCATGTGCACTGCACATTTTCCCTTAATAAATATTCTCTTTTTCTTTGTGCAAAGAAATCGCAAATTCATATTTCATAAAATAAACATTTGCATTTTTGGTCAGATAAGATAATAAATCTGCTTGTTAAGACCATAGAGTTGCATCTTTTGGTTGTGAATGTAGGAGATAAGTCAAAGTAGCAAATTAAAACATTTAGAAAAATAAACATTTTTTGGCTCTTCTGCTGGGCACTCAGCTGCTATCTGATTATAAAGTGCCACAGTGATCTCCTTCTGTTTTCACGAAGGTGGCTATTGCACCAGCTCTTGGCCTACATGTGTAAATTACCCAGGCCCCAGCAAATCGGCTGAGGTCAGGATGCACAGGCAAGGGGCAGGTGGATGTTACAGCCACAGAAGTTCCTGCCACGTTGTGGCCAAAAGGCAAATAGGCACCTTGTGTCTATACTGCTGACATATTAAGGACAGCAATTCTTACAGAGTAACTCCCTCTCCACTTTCCATCTCCTTTCAGGTAATACACAATTGTTTAGTGAATATTAGTTTTAATCATTTTAAGTGACATTTCACAACAGGCCAGAGAAATCTGCATTATCTGTTCTATTTCATTCTCAGTCCCTGATTCTATCTAACATTCCAGTCGAATTCTTGGTAAAACCCTCAGCTAACAAATCCTGATAATGACCTTCACTTCATATCGAAAGCAGGTCAAATCTTTTTCACTGGCTGATCCTCAGTCACTGTGTCACACTGCAGTGCACATGGACAATGATGCCACTGACTTCCAACAGGCACCTTCTTAAAGAGATTTTTCTCAAATGATTTAAGGTCAGTTTACAGGCTCATGGTGGGTGGAGGTATGGAGAGGTTGCAATGGCCCGTTCATCTCTCCCTCTCTTAAAAGATCTGCTTTGCAGCTGAATTCTGCCGATCAGCAGTGGATGTTTTCTACTGTGCTTGGATTTTTTTTTTGTGTGAATTAATTTATAGCCCATTTGCACAGCCAGACTCTGAAGTGAAGCAAACACAGTTCTGTATCTCCCACTGCCGAGAATTCGCATTGGGATATATGAGATTATAAAAATAAAGCATGTGAATCATGAAAGGATTTGATAAGATAGACATAGAGAAGATGTTTCTACTTGTGGGGGGAGGGGGGGTGGTGCGGGGGGGTGGTGGTGACCAGAACCAGCGGACCATAAATATAAGATAGTCACTAGCAAATCCAATAGGGAATTCAGGCAAAACTTCTTTATTCAGACAGTGGCTAGAAAGCGGAACTTGCTATCACAAGCAAGGTTGAGATGAGAGCATAGATGCATTTAAGGGGAATCTAGATAAACACATGAGGGAGAAAGGAATAGAAGGATATGTTGTGCAGTGAAAAGATAAGGTGTTCCTCACGCTTATGCTGAGCCTCATTAGAACAAAATAGGGGGCTGAGGACAGAGAGATCAGAGGGCGGTTGGAACGGATCATTAAAAAGCCAGGCAACCAGAAGCTTGAGGTCATGCTTGTGGACTGAACGGAGGTATTCTGTCAAGGGATCACCCACCTTGTGTTTGGTCTCCCAGTGTAGAAGAGACTGCACTGTGAATAATGATTACGGTATATCACAGTGAAACAGGTATAAGTAAATCACAGTTTCACCTGGAAGGAGTGTTTGGGCTCTGGACAGTGGGAATGGAGGAGATAAAAGATAAAAGGTGTTGCATCTCCTGCGCTTGCCTGGGAAGGTGCTATGCGAAGAGGAGGGGATGCTGGGGGTGATTGAAGAATAGACCAGGGAGACGCGGAGGGAACGGTCCTTTAGGAATGCTGAAAGTTGAGCGGAGGGGAAGATGTATTTGTGTGGTAGCACACCAGAGGTGGCGGAAATGGTGGAGGCTGGTAGAGTGGAAGGTGTGATGGGGTTAGATGAAGAAAAGTGGGAGAAGACTCATGTGGAGCATAAACACCAGCAAGAACCTGTTGGGTCGAATAGCCTGGTTCCCTTTCTTTCTCCAAGGCCGTCTTTCTAACTTCTAGTGTTTATTTTTTCTTTGATTAAAAGAAGGCATTTCTCCAAATTAAGATGCATGATGATTCATTTCAGGTATGCAGCACAGATACATACAGAGAGATACACTGAGTGCAATCATTTCAGAGCATGACTGGCCCTTTTTTTTATTTTGGTTTATTTTGTTTCATCATTTTTTTACCATGTGCCTGCCTACTGGGTTGGGCTGCTCATTATTCTGTCATTAACACTCTCTCTGCACTAATGCTTTGTCTTTCCCCACACCATTAGCACACTCTCTTTGCCTTTGCTCCATGACCTCCTTGTCAGTTAATCTCTCCGGCCCTCTGTCCTATCACATACCTACTCTTTTGTTCTCTTCCCTCCCCACCCCCACCACCATCACTTGCTTAAAACCGATTACATTTCTAACCTTTGCCAGTTCTGATGAAAGGTCACCAACCTGAAACGTTAACTCTGCTTCTCTCTACACAGATGCTGCCAAGACCTGCCGAGTATTTCCAGCATTTTGTTTTTATTATTATATGAATATAATTAGGCCCAGTTGGGTAGCACTTCACAAAGTGGGGAAGGAGGAAGTGTCGATAAATACTACATCATACAATGTAAATAATGAGTTCCGTAACTCATGAGTGAGTACCACAAAAAGTCAACTGATGGGCAATATATTTTCAGAGATGGGCTGTCACACATGTCTTGTTTAGGTGAAACATTCTGACTTTTATTTTAAGTGTTAAAACCTCACCAGGGTCTGAAATTGCTCTTTTTAAGAAACAAAATGAGGGGAATGCTTTTTTCCCCCTCTCTCTGTGTGATAAAAGTTTTGCTCATGAAACTGCAGTCTGTGGAGTTTTGAATAATTTCTGAAATTGAGATTTTGTTATGTCATTAATTATAGGGAAACACTAGCATCCTCTGGAATCTCCTTTCTGACTGCTTTTTATTTAGCTTATTAAAATACTAAGTGTGCTGTCCAGAGGAAGGGAGATTATTCTAGTTACTGCTGTGTTCTTTTGGAGATAAGCATCAACAGATTTTTCTTGATCTTGATGGGTGGCAGCACATTAAACGATTCTGAAAGCAGAGTGAAATATTGAGCAGTGGTGCGTTAGAGAGGCAACAGTCCCCAGGAGGACTTGACTCGCACTTAGTACATAATGGGCCTCAATCCCTTTTGCTCCACACTCAGGCTGCAAACAACTGCAAAAATTCCTTATTCCCCTCTTCGTGAAGGTGGCCATGTAGAAAGCAAGTATGAGAGCAAGTGAGAGAGAGAGAGAGAGAATGGGGGAAGGAGAGAAAGTAATCGTGAGCAAAGTGGCTGTAACAAAGACAGATGCTGCACACATTTAACACTAATAGCTACTGGGGAGCTCAGAAAGATTGAGAGAAATTATACTCGGTAGCAACAGCCAACTGACAGATTTCCTAAAGCCGAATGCTCCAGTGACCCTATTTCCTGGTTCAATAGGTGATGATCAAATTTGCTTTGCGTTGTATTTTGCAGGCCTCCCTGCCACATGTGTGACTCCTTGATGCAGGGAATGGGATGATCTGTAAATATTCCCTAGAGTTTAGAAGAATGAGAGATAATCCCATTGAAACATATAAAATTTTTAAGAAGGTTGATGCGGGCAAGATGTTGCCCCTGGCTGTGGAATCTAGAACATGGGGGCCATGGTCTCAGAATAAGGGGTCAACAATTTAGTACTGAGATGTTGAGACATTTTTTCACTCAAAAGGTAGACAATCTTTGGAATTCTCTACCGCAGTGAGCTGTGGATGCTCAGTCGTTGGGGGGAGTTTTATGCTCTCCACCACGTTGGATTTGGAGGTGGGCAGAGCATATAGTCGAGTGGGATGGTGGCGGAGGGCGACCCCCGCCACCTTCCTGTCTCCACCCAAATTAAAGTCTGTTTCCGCCCCGCCAACAATTGACACCCTTAAGTGGATAATTAATGCCCAATTAAGGGCCTCATCCTGCTGCCGCTGGAATTAGCTGAGCCGCGGACGAATCTGTCGCCACACGGGGTGCACACCAAGCAAACCCATGCAGGTTGCTTGCCAGCTATGGAGTTGTGGGGGGGGGGGGGGGGTCCATCTTTAGAAGGTACTTAATGCCTGAATGCAGGACCCGCCATCGGGAAGGGGAGGCCCGCTGAGAGCCACAGCCCTGCCCTGGCTGCCAATCCCCCTACACCCCCTGTGACCGTGGCCCCCACCCCACAAAACCCCTCCACCTCTCCCACTGTGACTTACCTGTGGCCTGGTTTCAGGCCTCGGGTGAGTCAAGTAACGGCAGCAGCCATCACCTCTGCAGTGGCACCACTCAGTTAAAGAGCTGCCAGACTCTGATTGGCCGGCTGCTCTCTGCAGGCGGGTCTTCTGTCGCCGGGGTCCTTAATCCCAGGTAAGGCCCACAGCTGTCCACTAAAGTGCCTAATTGGCACTTAATTTGGCGGGCCTTCCTCAGAGGAGGCAACGCTGGGCCGTCGCCACGCTTTTGCCAGTTGTCGGGACCCCCCGTCACCAAGAGAAAATCCCGGCCATTGAGTATATTCAAGACGTAGGTCGATAAATTTTTGGATGTTGAGGGAATCAAGTGATAGGTGGAGGAAGGTGGAATTAAGGTATCAAATCAGTCATGATGTAACTGAATGGTGGCACAGGCACCATTGAAGGGGCAAATGGTCTATTGAAGGGGCAAATGGTCTACTCCTGCTCCTATTTCTTATGTTCTTATATGAGCCAGTTAGCTGGGCAGGAGCAGGTGGGAGCAAGCAAGCAACTCCTCCTTGAATTTAATCTCTACCTTTGTGGGAAAGAATTGATCTCCAAATAGGAACCTTCCCAGTTGGGATGAAGTAAATTGGGATTCAGTTCAGAGGCAAGCAAACTTTTACCTTATCATTTGAGCAAGTTTGTGAGAGCTCCAGGCAGCCAGTGCACTTCTGTCCATGGTCTAGTTGACATTGCCTGCACTGTGTACCATTATTCATACCACATAAAATAACTCTGTGAGATTTGCTCAAAATCCAGCACTCTAATATTTCACAGTCACTGAGATACCTCAGCACTCTAGGCCAATATGGCATATTTGCTTGGATTTTGCTGTTTCCATTTGGCAGTGTGCCTCTGCTTAGTCCTATGAATCAAATGTAATGCATTCCTTTTTTTGAAAGTTGCTATAAACTCAAATCATTCCTTGATCGCTATATGCCTCCATCTACAATTTGTTTTTCAACATATTCAATGCTAATTCATTGAACAACATCCCCCCAGCTTTGACAACATTGGGCTGGATTTTAAGAGCCCATCGCCGCTCCCGGCAGCGAGCTCCAAAAATGGTGACCCACGCGGCAGCTCATTTAAATATCTGGGGCGGTTGGCCCCCCCCCCCCCCCGCAGTCACATGGAGGGGGCAGGCTGTCCGTCACCGGCAATGGCGTCAGCTGCCTGTGTGCAGGCACTGGTGCCCTTTTTAAAGGGCGGCCAGCCCAGCCGGTACATTTAAATTTTTAAAGTGAAATCCCCAAAGTTTAAAAAATAAAATTGTAACGATCTTTCCAACCTCCCAATAGAAATTACAGTAAGTATTTTCCCTTCCCCCCACCAAGAACACTTAGCTTTGAATTCAGACCTACCTCCCCACCCCCCCAGACTGCACAAAGTTGAAAGTACACCCCTTCCCACCATCCCCAATACTGATGATGCTTATTTGACCCTGTACCCCGCACCGCAGTAAAAAATCTTAGCTCCTTCCCCCTCCCCACCAGTGTCAAGCCTGCTTTCCCTCGACGGGGAATTGAAGGTGCAGGACTGCCGGCTGTCAAAGATCGCGGTGGGCCCAGAAGATTCAAGGTGAGTTGGTTTAAATTTATTCAAATCATTAATGTAACTATTTAAATCCAGGTCCTGTTACCCAGTGGTGGTGGGGGGCCGCCATGGAGCCTCCCGGCGTTGACCTCTGTGGCGGACTGCTGCCAGAACATCTTCCGGCACCCCCCCCCCCCCCCCCCGCCATGGAGCCCGATGTCATGGGCTTGGTAAAATCCAGCTCATTATCTATTGAGGGTCATTTATATATACATATAATGATTATGCTGAATATTGAGGAATAGAAAATATATAATAGGAAAGCATGATATAACTGCTGTCTAGTCTAAATACCCCAAAATCAAATACTATTCATTAGGAACATTGCCCAGTGGATTGAAGTTTAACTGCTAGAACAAGCCAGCTGCAACATTTACAGTCAATGTGGGAGTACAGGTTTCTCTGTGCATTCACAATCACTGGTTCATGCAATTGGATATTGGATGCAATAACTGGTAATTCAACCTTTGACCTTTGTAATCACTGGTGCATGGTGATCTTCATCGGTAGTCAATGGACTGTGCTTGGACCTGGAGACGTTGAGTAAATCTACTCCTACCTTAGTTTCTCCCTTGGCAGTAAGGAAATTATTAACATGTGTTCAGTATACCAAGCAGATTTCAATGCAGCAGTAGCGATTTCTTTTGGCTACAGCTGACAAAACAGCAACATCGAGTACTGTAATTCTGTCACTTCACTTCCAAACAGTTGGCCATACGATGCCGAAGTCCGGTCTCACTGAGAACAGAACTCCACACTGTGTATTCCTTTTTGCCATGACTCAGAGAGCACAGCTGTTGGTTGTTTCCAGCAAGAAAGGGACAGTAGATCTGTCAGCCCTGGTGCTTGTGAACAGCAGTTTAAGAAGTGAAGCACCATATTGTGTGGTATGGAGCCATATGGACCAGGAAGGTTCAGAGACTGATCCCAAAGTCTGTGTGCAGTCAAAATGGCAGTAGGGATGCTATATTTGGACCCAGTATCGTTAGGCTAGGTAGAAGAGCCAGGGTTCTCACCCCTGATCCATGTCCTGTGCATGTGTTGACACAGGGTGAGGACAAAATTGAGCTCAGTGTGATGTCTGCCCCCACTCCCCATATAAAATAATGAACCTGCATGTATTTTCACTCTAGACTCACACATGACCTCTTGGGTAATGTAGCAGAAAACTGCCTATGACCATGGAACCATGGTCCTTATGTGAGTCGCTACCTCAAGGAAAGAAGCAGAGAAAATTAGACAAAGGACCGTGCCAAAAATAGCTGCTGATTGCAGCCCTGTGACTTGAAGGTTTTGCCTCTGATACCTACTTTATCTAATGCACACCCAATTACTGCATTACTTTTAAGTTACAGAATGCGTAACTAAATCATTGCCGTAAAAGATTTGCAGTGTTATTCTACAAGAAGATTGGAGTATTGGACTGTTAAATTTCAAGAGGCAGCATCAATTTCTTCTAAATTGAAAAGTCAAGGTAAAATGTTAAACTCAAATGGAAGACGCCAAGGTTCGAAAGAGCAAAAGAGATGAGGTAAGTCAGAATATAGTGATTGGATGACCTTACTAATTCAATCTAGTATATGCAGAGTGCAAACAAAAAAACAAAGCCAGTTCAGATTCTTTCTCCCAATAGCTGGCACAAGGGAAGAGGGTGGCATAGTGGTAATATCACCTGTGAGTAATCCAGAGGCCAAGGCTAATGCCCTGGGAACATGGGTTCAAATCCCACCATGTCAGCTGATGGAATTTAAATCCAATTAATTAAGAAAAATCTAGAATTGAAAGCTAGTCTCAGTAATGGTGCCATGAAGCTATCATCAATTGTCATAAAAACCCATCTGGTTCACCAATGTCCTACAGAGAAGGAAATCTGCCATTCTTATCTGGTCTGGCCTGTGACTCCAGACCCACAGCACTGTGGTTGACTCTTAACAGCCAAATGAAATGGCCACTCAATTCAAGGGCAATTAGGGATGGGCAACAAATGCTGGTCTGCCAATGATGCCCACATCATGAAAGAACTAAAAAACAATCACAATTTACATTCATAGAGGAATCAGAGAACATATGAATTAGGAGCAGGAGTAGGCCACTTGGTCTCTCAAGCCTGCTCCACCATTCAATAAGATCCTGGCTGATCTGATTGTAACCCCAATAACTTTTCACCCCCTTGCTTATCAAGAATTTATCTACCTCTGACGTATAAATATTCAAAGACTCTACTTCCACCACCTTTTGAGAAAGAGAGTGCCAAAGACTCACGATCTTCTGAGAGAAAAAATTTCTCCTCATGTCTGTCTTAAATGGGCGAGGCCTTATTTTTAAACAGTGACGCTGAGTTCTAGATTCTCCCACAAGAGGAAGCATCCTTTCCACATCGACCCTGTCATGACCCCTCAGGATCTTAAATGATTCAAACAAAACTCCAGTGGATACAAGCTGCGCCTATCCAACCTTTCCTCATACGACAACCCGCCCATTCCAGGTATTAGTCTAGTAAACCTTCTCTGAACTGCTTCCACTGCATTTACATCCTTCCTTAAAAAAGGAGACAAATACTGTACACAGTACTCCAGATATGGTCTCACCAACGCCATGTATAACTAAAGCATAACCTCCCTATGTTTGTATTCAATTCACCTTGCAATTCACCTTTCTGACACAACCCATTATTTCTTCCTTTATACCTCGTCCTACCATGTGGTTACTGTTAGGGGGCCTTCACACCACTACCATAAGTGACTTCTAGCCTTTATCATTTCTCATCTCTACCCAAACCACTTCTAACTCCTGGTTTCCTGAACTTAGGTCATCCCCTTCTATTGTGCTAATACCATCATTAATTAACAGAGCCACCCATCCACCTTTTCCTAGCTTCCTGTCCTTCCTAAATGTCATGTACCCTTCAGTATTCAGGTCCCAGTCTATGTCATCCTGCAGGCATGTCTCTGCAATGGCTATCAAATCGTATTTATTTATTTCTATTTACACTCTCAGTTCTTCTGTTTTGTTTTGAATGACACATGCATTCAGATACAGAACCTTTAGTTTTGTCCTTTTATTATTTTTGTAATCTCTAGCCTTATGTGTTGATTTACTTTTAGATTTGTAATCACTGCCCCTTCCTGTCAATGTTTGTTTATCTTTTCCCATATTAATACCCTTCTCTCTTGTCTTGTCTCTACTCTTTGATGTACCACATCTTCCCAAATTTGATCCCTTGCCCCCACTATTTAGTTTAAAACCCTCTCTACATCCCTAGTTATGTGGCTTGCGAGAACACCGGTCCCAGCACAGTTCAGGTGTAGACCATCCCAATGGTACAGCCCCCTCTTTTCCCAGTACTGGTGCCAGTGCCCCACAAACCAGAACCCACTTCTACCACACTGGTCTTTGAGCCATGCATTAATTTCTCTAATCTTATTTGCCCTATCCCAATTTGCATGCGGCTCAGGTAATAATCCAGAGATTATTACCTTTGAGGTGCTGCTTCTTAATTTGGCGCCTAGATCCTCACACTGACTATGCAGAACCTCTTTCTACCCTTTTCTACTACTTTCAACAGCCGAAGTAAAAGTAAAGGTAGGGAATTTAGATTGTAGTAGGTAGTGTTTGGAGTAGAATAAGGTCCCTATCGTAATTAGTACTCAAAATTAAAGGGAGTTACTAAGGAGCTTAATCTAAGGCTAAGTCATGGCAGGAGAGCTCAGCCCCATGGCATGCTCCTCCTGCGCTATGTGGGAAATCATGGACACTTCCAATGTCCCTGGCAACCATGTGTGCAGGAAATATGTCCAGCTGCAGCTAATAGCTGACTGCATTGCACCACAGGTAATGGCTGCAGAGGCAGAAAAGGGTTGGGTGACCACCAGGAGGAGTAGCAGGCGCAGGCAGGTAGTGCAGAGTTCCCCTGTGGCCATCACTCTCTCAAACAGTTATACCGCTTTGGATACCGGTGGGGGGATGGTCTCCTGGGGAAAGCAGCAACAGCCAAGTTCGTGGCACCACGGATGGCTCTGCTGCTCAGGAGGGGATGAAAAAGAGTGGGAGAGCCATATTGATAGAGGATTCAATTGTAAGGGGAACAGACAGGCGTTTCTGTGGCCGCAAACAAGACTCCAGGATGGTATGTTGCCTCCCTGGTGCTATGGTCAAGGATGTCTCGTATCGGCTGCAGGACATTCTGAGGGGAGAGGGTGAACAGTCAGAGATCCTGGTACACATTGGTACCAACAACATAGGTAGAAAGAGGGATGAGGTCCTGCAACAAGAATTTAGGGAGATAGGTAGCAGATTAAAAAGCAGGACCTCAAAGGTTGTAATCTCTGGATTGCTCCCAGTGCCATGTGCTAATAAGTATAGGAATAGGAGGACGGAGCAGATGAATGCGTGGCTGAGGAGGTGGTGCAGGAGGGAAGGCTTTAGTTTCCTGGATCACTGGGTCTGTTTCTGGCAAAGGTGGGACCTGTACAAGTTGGCCAGGTTGCACCTGAACCGGAATGGGACCAACATCCTTGCTGGGAGGTGTAAAAGTAATAGGGTATAATAGTAGGGGATTTCAACTTCCCCAAGGAATACAGAAAGTGTAGGGGGGTACTTAAAAAAGTGATTAGGAGAGCGAAGAGGGGACATGAAAATCACTGGCGGGCAAGAAAAAGGAAAATCCTAAGGCATTTTATAAGTATATTAAGGGCAAGAGGATAACCAGAGAAAGAGTAGGGCCCATTGGGGACCAAAGTGGCAATCTGTGTGTGGAGCCGGAGGACATCGCTGAGGTTTTAAATGATTACTTTTCATCTGTGTTCACTATGGAGAAGGACAATGTAGGTGTAGAGATCAGGGAGGGGGATTGTGATCTACTTCAACATATTTGCATTGAAATGGAGGAAGTATTAGCTGTTTTAGCGGACTTGAAAGTGGATAAATCCCCAGGCCCAGATGAGATGTATCCCAAGCTGTTATGTGAGGCAAGGGAGGAGATTGCATGGCCTCTGACACAAATTTTCAAAGCCTCTCTGGCCACAGGAGAGGTACCAGAGGATTGGAGGACCGTGAATTTGGTACCATTATTTAAGAAGGGTAGCAGGAATAAACCAGGTAATTACAGGCCGGTGAGTCTAACATCAGTGATAGGGAAAATATTGGAAAAAATTCTGAGGGACAGGATTAATCTCCATTTGGAGAGGCAGGGATTAATCAGGGGTAGATAGTATGGCTTTGTCAGGGGGAGATCGTGTCTGACTAACTTGATTGAATTTTTTGAGGCAGTGACGAATTGTGTAGATGAGGGTAAAGCAGTTGATGTGGTCTATATGGACTTCAGTAAGGCCTTTGATAAGGTCCTGCATGGGAGATTGGTTAAGAAGGTAAGAGCCCATGGGATCCGGGGCAATTTGGCAAATTGGATCCAAAATTGGCTTAGTGGCAGGAGGCAGAGGGTAATGGTCGAGGGTTGTTTTTGCAAGTGGAAGCCTGTGACCAGTTGTGTACCGTAGGGATCGGTGCTGGGACCCTTGCTGTTTGTAGTGCACATTAATGATTTTGACGTGAATATAGGAGGTATGATCAGCAAGTTCGCAGATGACACGAAAATTGGTGGTGTCGTAAATAGTGAGGAGAATAGCCTTAATTTACAGGACAATATAGATGGGCTGGTAAGATGGGTGGAGCTGTCGCAAATGGAATTTAATCCTGAGAAGTGTGAGGTGATGCATTTTGGAAGGACTAACAAGGCAAGGGAATATACAATGGATGGTAGGGCCCTAGGAAGTACAGAGGGTCAGAGGGACCTTGGTGTACTTGTCCAAAGATCACTGAAGGCAGCAGCACAGGTACATAAGGTGGTTAGGAAAGCATATGGGATGCTTGCCTTTATTAGCCGAGGCATAGAATTTCAGAGCAGGGAGGTTATGATGGAGCTGTATAAAACGCTAGTTAGGCCACAGCTGGAGTACTGTGTACAGTTCTGGGCACCACACTATAGGAAGAATGTGATTGCACTGGAGATGGTGCAGAAGAGATTCACCAGGATGTTGACTGGGCTGGAGCATTTCAGCTCTGAAGAGAGACTGAAAAGGCTAGCGTTGTTTTCCTTAGAGCAGAGAAGGCTGAGGGGGGACCTGATTGAGGTATACAAAATTATGAGGGGCATTGATAGGTTAGCTAGGAAGAAACTTTTTCCCTTAGCGGAGGTGTCAATAACCAGGGGGCATAGATTTAAGGTAAGGTGCAGGAGGTTTAGAGGGGATTTGAGGAAAGATTTTTCACCCAGAGGGTGGTTGGAATCTGGAACGCACTGCCTGAAGAGGTGGTAGAGGCAGGAACCCTCACAACATTTAAGAAGTATTTGGACGAGCACTTGAAAGGCCATAGCATACAAGGCTATGGGCCAAGTGCTGGAAAATGGGATCAGGATAGTTAGGTGCTTGACAGCTGGCACAGACATGATGGGCCGAAGGGCCTGTTTCTGTGCTGTACAACTCTATGACTCTTTCCTACATGGATTATGGTGACTGGATCCTCCCCCTCCCACTGTAAGTTCCTCTCCAGCCCTAAGCAGATATACAGAACCCTGACACTGGGTAGGGAACACAACTTTCTGGACTTTCGTTCTTTGCTGCAGAGAACAGTGTCAAACTGCCTGACTATACTGTCCCCTACTACCACTACTTTCCTTTTTGCTCCTCCCGCTTGAATGGCTTCCTGCACCATAGTGCCATGGTCAGTCTGCTCATCCACACTACAGCCCTTACTCTTGTCCATACAAGCTGCAGGAACCTTGAACTTGTGCTCAATTGCAAGGGCTGAGGCTGTTCCACTTCCATCTTCATGATCCCCTTACCTGCCTGACTCGCAGTCACACCCTTCTGTCCCTGATAACTGATCAAAACAGACAACCCTATCCTAAGGGGTGTGATTGGCGTCTGCAACAAAGTGTCCAGGTAACTATCCCCCTCCCTGTCTGCAGCTCAGTTTCTAGCTCATCTACTCCGAGCCAGAACTTCTCTTAGTTACTACAGGCGTGGTTGCCATGGATGCTGTGGCATCAAGGAGCTCCCATGTACTGCAGCCACGACACATCATCTGTCCTACCATCTATATTGTGTTAATTAAATTTAACTTATTTTTCTTAAGTAAACTATAGTTCCCCTCCTTACCGAACTCCCTCATTTACCAAACTCCCTTCTTCACACTCCATGCACTCAGGCAGCACTCAGAGAGCCCTGAATTTATACTCTCTGAAAACAATGATGAATCAGCTTTGCTAGAGCTCAGAAACCAGTTTCAGCTAGCTTCCTAATTAACTAGAAGTTTGTTGGTTCCTGATGCATTCAAACTATAACTGCTAACCATTGCCCCTGACTACAACCACAAAGCCCTTGTAATGAAACTATTAACATTCACAAAAAAACCTGAAGAATTTCCAAGAACCTCAAACAGTGCTTGACGGGGTGGACTTACATTTTCCCAGCTTTTCCAAAAGCTGTGGTAACCTGAAGTCACCAATGTGCATTGGAATTCCATTGCAAGCTCACAGTGTGCAAACTTCCTCACCACATGCAAGGACACAGAAACCCGAACCCGATGCATCCAAAGTTTACTCAACAAATCTGAGCACAGTGAATTTAACAGCATCCACATTGACCTACTTTAGGTTCAGAAACGTCCATCCCATCAGGAAATACGTGAGATTCAGCAGTAAATAACTGGTGTCTGATATGATTACTTCATATATACAGGGTCCTTTGCATATGCTTCATCTCCTATTCAGTCTTTCTGTATTTTGGTAATCATGAGACTTTTAGCAACTGTCTCCCTTTTCCCCTGCCCTGCCATGGACCCCTCCATTAATGGCTGTGTCTTCAGCCACTTAGGCCCAATGTCCTTGAGTTCCCTCCCTCAACCGCATCCCCCTCCCCTAACACCAGCTTTCCAGCTGTACCTGGACAGAATCTTCTCCAGTTTAAAAATTGTCAGGCGTTGGGACCACTTGCGGGTCCTGAACCCACCTGTGTCGGACCGGCGTCTTGTAGCACAACCTTTTGGGAGGCAGCTAATTAACAGGCTGCCTCCATGCTCATTGCATCCAATTAAGGATAGTGGGAGGGACACGGACCTGGGAGGTCCAAAAGGAGGGACGAGGACTGGATGGCTGGCAGCTCCACTGGGAGGGATGGACCCCCTGCTAAAGCAGATGAAAAGCGCGAGGGTGTCTCAAAATGGAGGCGATGTCAAAAGGTTTCAGAGGGATTCATAAAAAATGTCAGCCCAGAACAGTTAGGGCTGTAGAGCGGGAGCCCCAGCACAAACATGCTTTTGTCCGCAGCTGTGCCCATTTCTGCCTCGCAGTTCCGTGATAGCAGCATGGACAGCAGCCTCTGATGTCCCTCTGACCTACTGCTGTAAGGCCTCCTCCAGTGCGCTGCCAGGCTCCTGACACAGTGCAGGGTCTGTATGCCTTCCATAAGATTGCATTGCGATGCACAATTAAGGACTTATTGCCCTTTTCATTACCTGATTGGCTATTATCTGTGGACAGGCAGGCAGCAACTTCTGCAGGGAGCCTGCCAATGTGAAAATCGCCTCGCGGTGGAATGCACCTCAGTCCGATTTTCCACACCCCTCTACCTCCAAAGCCACCTCTATGGAGCCGGGAAGATCCCGCCCTCTCTTCCTTTAAGACCCTCATTTGCTGCATCATAATGTCTCTTCTGCGCTGCCATCTGCATGGCATCTCATTGGCTAATGTCAGTTTCATCCAACTCCAACTGAATCAAGATTCTAACTCCAGCACAGAAATTCTACTCATGTTCTGAGGAATTTGAATGGACAAATCCATTTCCCATTTACTCCCAGTGGATGCAGTGGAATCCCTTCTCCTGTGGCATGAGATCGAACAGACGCCATCCACATGTTTACTGATGATCCAAATAATTGACTTGCATTCATGAGTAATGTCATTAACCCATTTTCAGGCAAATGTCAGAGAGAATCTCTGCAATGGCCTCACTGGGAATTTCCTTGGGGGTTCTCCTGATTGGCTGCTCTAAGTTCTGCAGACGATTGACAGAAACTGCGGATAAGCCACATGAGCAAGGTTTCTGCTCATCTTGTGGCTTTTGTGCTCCTCTCACTGTGTGGTCACCTCCACATAACTCACACTTGTTAGAAACCAGGCAGTTTATCATATCGATGTTTAATTGGAAAATTGAAATATAAACATCAATGAATCTTAAATAGATGTTTCCACAAGTGAACTTTCAATGAGCACCAATATCAAGACTGAGCCCTTAAAGGAACAATCCTAAGCCAAACATTAAGTTTTCCTCAATTATTCAATGACATTGCTCCAGCACAGGTCCAATTCCAGCTACATAAGAAAGCAGCTTGCGGTTTGTCCAAGAAACTGTTTAAATTTTGATCAAACTGCAGCACGAGTGACCAAATGGGATTTAACAAGACTATAAGAAGTTAGTTATTTATTTGCTTATAGGAATCTTGATGCACAGGCATTTATTGGCAAATTTTACACATTCCAGAGCTCCTGTTAGAGGCACAGGGCAGAAACAGAGAGCAGCATGTTTGTTTTTCTCGGATGTTTGATTAAGTTAGAATGCGATAATGTGAAATGGCACTAGCCATTGGGATGTTCTGGAAGCACAAGGCTTAGACCAAGTGCTGGCAGTAGGAAGGAACTATCATTATATCAGACATTATATGAGAATACAGACACAGTGAGCCACAAGGGAGTGATCCAGTTAAAGGATTTAGATCATCTCAGAAAACATTAGAACTGATGTTCTCATTTCTTTTATACCTATCTCCTACACCATGCCTCCACCAAGGGAAAGGGACTGTTATCAATGGTGTCACAATGCAGTCTGCATAATAGCAATTACTGAACATAAATTCATGTGCCACAATGGCTTTCAGCAGTACGCCACTGCATTTTAAAAGGCAGTACCTAAAAAAAGGGCAATAGAATAAAACAGAAACCAAAATATGGTCTGATGCAAAAAAAGAACTAAACAATATCTACTGCCATTAAAAGAGGCACCAATGGCTAAATGCACCACATGGTATAGTAAGGAGATTTACAAATCAGGATAGTCTGCAGTTTGATCCCTGGTCTTTGCGGAGTTAGCTGAAGACAATTGTGCATATTACAACTTGACACAGGCACTTAGTTAGGAAAAGAGAAAAATCAACCTGGGAGATAGATAGCACGAGAGTAGGGAATAATACGTTATTAGGTGGGGTCAGAGAAAGTAATCAAGTCTGAATCAAGGTTAATGTACATGTATGTGAATGCACGAGTGTGGTTAATAAGACTGGTGAGGTACAGGCGCAGATTTCCTTGTGGAAATATGATGTTCTGGCTATAACAGAGACCGAGCTCAAAGGAGGGCAGGACTGGGTGTTAACTATTTCTGGATACAAGGTGTTTAGGAAAGATAGGAAAGGGAAAAAGGGGGAGGGGTGGCAGCATTGATTAAGGAGAGCATTGCAGTGCTGGAGAAAAAGGATGTCCCAGAGGGGTCGAGGACAGAATCAATTTGGGCTAGAGCTAAGGAACAAAAAAGGTGCAGTTACATTGCTCAGTGTTGTCTATAAGCCACCAGCTGGTGGGAAGGACGTGGAGGAACAAATTTACAAGGAAATTATAGAGAGGTGCAAAAATATAGGGTAGTTTTATTGGGGGACTTTAATTATCCAAACATAGACAGGGATAATAGTAGTGTAAAGGGCAAAGAAGGGCAAGAGTTCCTAGAGTGTGTTCAGGAAAATTTTCTACAACAGTATGTTGCTTGTCCAATGAGAAAGGAGGCACTGCTAGACCTGGTACTTGGGAATGAGGTGGGTCAAGTGGATCAAGAATCAATAGGAGAGCATTTAGGGGAGAGTGATCCTTGTATCATAAGGTTGAGGGTGACTATGGAAAAGGACAAGGAGCAATCCAGGGTAAGAATAATTAACTGGGGGAAGGCCAACTTCATTGGGGTAAGAATGGAGCTGAGGCAAATAAATTGGACTCAAAAGCTGGCCGGAAAACTGGTACATGAACAACGGGCTACCATCAAAGAAGAGACAGTACAGACACAGTAAAGGTATGTTCCCTCAAAGGGGAAAAGTACAGCAAATAAATCCAGAACTCCCTGGATGACAAAAGAGATAGAGATTAAGAGAAAGAAAAAGTGTGCTTATGACAGATGCCAGGTAGAAAATACCATTGAGAACCAGTTGAATATATAAGGTCCAGAGGGGAAGTGAAAAAGTAAATAAGAGAAGCAAAGAGAGAGCATGAGGTGACTGGCAACGAGCATTAAAAAAATCCCAAAGTTTTCTATTGGTATATAAATAGTAAAAGGGTGACAAAGGGAGGAGTGGGGCTGATTAGATACCGGAAAGGGGATTTACACATGAAGGCAGAGGGCATAGCTGAGGTATTAAATGAATACTTTGCATCTGCCTTTACCAAGAAAGAAGATGCAACCCAGGCAATGTTGAAAGAGGAGGTAAGTCAGACACTAGAGGGGTTTAAAATTGATAAAGATAGATAGGCTGTCTGAATTTAAAGTGGATAAAGCACAATGGCTAGTTGAGATGCTTCCAAGGATACTGAGGGAAGTGAGGGTCGAAATCGCAGAGGCACTGGACTTAATTTTTCAATCTTCCTTAGACTCAGGGGTGGTGCCAAAGGACTGGAGAATTGCAAACGTTACACCCTTGTTCAAAAAAGGGTGTAAAGATAAGCCTAGCCAGTTAGTTTAACTTCAGTGGTGGGAAAACTTCTAGAAAAAATAATTTGGGACAAAATCAATAGTCACATGGACAAATGCAAGTTAATTAAGGAAAGCCAGCATGGATTTCTTAAGGGAAAAATCATGTTTAACTAACTTGCTGGAGTTTTTTGAGGAGGTAACAGAGAGGGTTGATGAGGGCAATGTGTTGATGTGGTGTACATGGTCTTCCAAAAGGCATTTGATACAGTGCCACACAACAGACTTGAGAGCAAACTTGTAGCTCATGGAATAAAAGGGAGGGTAGCAACATGGATACAAAAATGGCTGAGTGACAGGAAACAAAGAGTAGTGGTTAATGGATGTTTTTCGGGCTGGAGGAAGGTTTATAGTGGAGATCCCCAGGGATCAGTGTTGGGACCCTTGCTTTTCCTTATATATTAATGACCTAGAGCTTGGTGTACAGGGCACAATTTCAAAGTTTGCAGATGATACAAAACTTGGAAGCCTTGTGAACTGTGAGGAGGATAGTGTAGAACTTCAAAAGGACATAGACAAGTTGGTGGAATGGGCAGACAGGTGGCAGATGAAGTTCAATGCAGAGAAATGTGAGGTCATTCATTTTGGTAGGAAGACCATAGAGAGACAATATAAATTAAAGGGCACAATTCTAAAGGGGGTGCAGGAGCAGAGGGGCATAGGTGTATATGTGCAGAAGTCATTAAAGGTGGCAGGACAGGTTGAGAGAGCAGTTCATAAAACATACAGTATCCTGGGCTTTATTAATAGAGGGATAGAGTACAAGAGCAAGGAAGTTATGTTGCACATGTACAAGACACTAGTTCGGCCTCAGCTGGAGAATTGCGTCCTTTTCTGGGTGCCGCGTTTAATGAAAAACATGAAGGCATTGGACAGAGTACAGAATAGATTTACGAGAATGATTCCAGGGATGAGGAATTTCAGTTATGAAGATAGATTGGAGAAGTTAGGGCTGTTTTCCTTGGAGAAGAGAAGGCTGAGAGGTAATTTGACAGAGGTATTCAAAATCATGGGTCTGGACAGAGTAGACAGGGAGAAACTGTTCCCACTCATGAAAGGATTGAGAACGAGAGGGCACAGATTTAAAGTTTTTGGTGAGAGAAGCAAAAGTGGCATGAGGAAAAACTATTTCACGCAGAGAGGTTAAGGTCTGGAATGCGCTGCCTGAGAACATGGTGGAGGCAGGTTCAATTGAAGCATTCAAAAGGGAATTAAACAGTTATATGAAAAGGAAGAACGTGCAGGGTTATGGGGATAAGGCAGGGGAATGGGACTGAGGGAATTGCTCTTTCAGAGAGCCAGTGTGGACATGATGGGCCGAATGGCCTCCTTCTGCACTGTAACAATCTTGTGATTCCTGCTTCAAATCTCTATTTCGAAGCATAGAAACAGGAGTAGGCCATTTGACCCCTCAAGCCTGTTCAGCTGTTCAGTAAAATCATAGCTAATTTGTACTGCAACTCCATTTATCCACCTATGCTCCATATCCCCAATACACTTACCCACCAAAAACCTTTCGATCTCAGTCTTGTAAGCTCCAGTTGGCCCAGCATCCATAGCCATTTGGGTGAGAGAGTTCCAGATTCTGACTACCAGTTGCATGAGAAAATGTTTCTTGATTTTACTCCTAAATGGCCTAGCTCTACTTTTACGATTAGGCCCTCTTGTTCCGGATTCCTCTACCAGAGGCAATAGTTTCTTTACACCTACATTATCAACTCCTTTAAACATTTTAAACACCTTAATTAAACTCAGCAGAATACACGCCAAGTTTATGCAACCTGGCCTCATAATTTAACCATTTAAACTCTGTATCATTCTGGTGCACCTGCGCTGCACCCCTCCAATACCAATTTACTGAGGTGCAGTGTGCAAAATGGATCATAGTATTCCAGATGGAGTCTGACTTTGACTCTATAAAATTGAAACCATAACAGTAAAGTGCAAGTATACTTCTGATTGAGGATTGGAGAGGGCTCAATTGTGAAACTCCGCCAGTAGCTGAAACGTTTGTTGACAGAAAGGTTTTCTTTTGCGCCAAAGGGCAAAGCATTACCTGAGAGCAGCACAGAGGAGAGTTGAACCGTGCAGTGCCTGTTTTTCAAGCAGGAAACTGGTGGTGAAAGGTCCAATATGGCACACATGTGTACAGTCTTCTTTGGGTAAGTGCAAGATTGATTAGGGCGCCCTCTCGTTGGCCAGAATGCCTACACGAAACAGATCTTAGACAACAGATAGGCGATAGGCCTAACACCTATTTCAGGCCACTTTCCCAATGTCGGTTGGCATGTCGGAACAATGTGCACCATGCATGCAGCAGTCAGCTCTCTTGGCTGCAGAGCAGCCAAACCCAAGGTCCTTAAAGGAATCATTGGAAGCTGCAGACATAAAAGATACGTTAGAAATTTCTTACTCACCTGAATGTGGAGCTGGGGAGGTTGTGGTGGGGTGGGAGCAGGAATGCTCTTTCTGTCTCCACATTAAAACTGAGGACCGCTGCCAGCTACTGCTCACCACCCCTCCTGATCTCCCGTTTGCCACCCCTTCCCCTCACCAATTTCTGCACCCGCTGAACTTCACCTACACCGTGATCATTGCACTGCCTCATGGGCAGGACTGGCACCCCTAGTACGCCCGTCATGTTTCGATAACATAAGAAGACTCATTTTGTGTGACCCTCTTGCTCGTCAATTTCAGTGTGGCACTTCCCATTTGCCCGCTAGTTTCCAGCCAGGATCCTGTCTGGAGAACCACGTCCCACCCGCCACCCCCTGGCCTTTCCCCCAACCCCATTACCATTTAAAGTGGAAAAGCAAGCCAACCTGGTTGGAAAATTGTGGGCGCAGTTTCATCACTAACTACCTCTGCCCATGAGGACTGCACACTGTGCCAGTTTGATAAAGAAAAGGCAACCACCAGGAGCCCTGCGGAAGGGCTGCTGAGTGGAGAACACTTTGGGACGTACATCACTGAATATTAGACTGAAAGGAGGGCTCTCCTTTTACAAAAACAAGTGACATCATCCTGTGCTATCCCTCAGTGTTTGCATTGTCTGTTCAGGGGAGGGCACTGTGCATCTGATATGCAGGGAGTTGCTGAGAGAGGCTACAGAGAAATCCTGAAACAGATGGTCCAATCTGATGCTGCTGTCAAAAAATAACCCAGGAGCGTCACTGCTTGTGCTGAAGCTATTTTTAGACAGATCTGCGGCTGTGTTCTCTCACATTTTAATTGTTCCACTGCATCCTGGTTCTGCGTGCCTGCATTGCCACCTTTATCAAGAGATGACTTGCTAGGATAAAAAATGCAGCTATTTCTGTTAACAGTACATGTTGGAATTAAATCTGTAATGTGTGCTCAAGGGGAGAAAAAACCATGATGATTTCCAAAATGAAAGTGGGAATCACTGAAAAACAATCCTTAAAGGACGGCAGAGAGGAAAATTATAAAAGATTTCAATTTAAAATTCTTCCAATTTAAGTTTTTTTTATTCTTTCATTGGATGTGGGGGTCTCTGGCTAAGCCAGCATTTATTGCCCATTCCTAATTGCCCTTGAGAAGGTTCTAAAAGATACCTCATACATCATTATTTACCTCTTGGTGGAGACAGTCGAAGTTGGTATTATCCTCTGTGCAGTGATATGCAGCCCTATTATTGCCAGTAGAAGAGAACAGTGGCACAGTGGTTAGCACTGCAGCCTCACAGCGACTTGGGTTCGATTCTGGGTACTGCCTGTGTGGAGTTTGCAAGTTCTCCCTGTGTCTGCGTGGGTTTTCGCCGGGTGCCCCGGTTTCCTCCCACAGCCAAAGACTTGCAGGTTGATAGGTAAATTGGCCATTAGAAATTGCCCCTAGTATAGGTAGGTGGTGGGGGAATATAGGGACAGGTGGGGATGTGGTAGGAATGTAGGATTAGTATAAAATGGGTGGTTGATGGTCGGCACAGACTCGGTGGGCCAAAGGGCCTGTTTCAGTGCTGTATCTCTAAATAAATAAATAAACAGGCAGTGATACCTTGGGTCTCAATTTACCCTCTCACCTATAAGACAGCACCTCCATTGGAGTATCAGCTTTTTTTGTGTGTTTAAGACTAAGAGTGGGACTTAACCCCACAACCTTCTGAATCAGAGGTGAGAGCACTACCAACTGAGCCACAGCTAAGTCCTATTAGCCTTCCAATTGGCATAGGAAGGTACTGCACCATGAACACTGTAGTTGTACCTACACCACATGGAATGCGGCAGTTCAAGAAGGTGGCTCACCACAGCCTTCTTAAGGACAATTAGGGATGGTCATTAAATGCTGGCCTTTCCAGCAATGCTCACATCCCAAGAATGAATAAAAAAAGAATGGACATGTCAGACATCCAATGACAAGAGTGTGGGGCAGGACAGGCATATGATAAAACCTCCCAGAATATGTCCAACCAGAGTTGGCAACCATACCCTTAGGGAGGCTAATCCAACTAATGAGAATTAAGGGGTCAAAGGACACACATAGAACTCCAACCAAAAAGAGTGTCTCTTCTCATTTTCCCTTTATTTGTCTCCGAGTCCCTCCCCTCTACAAGGCAGTGAATAACTGTGCTGATGTAGGGTCATTGACCTGAATCGTTAACTCTGCTCTCCAAACATGCTGCCAGACCTGCTGAGTATTAACAGCATTTTCTGTTTTCTTCAGATTTCCAGCATCCATAGTATTTTGTTTTTGTATTAATGAATGACTTATGCTGGGATGCAACTGAATAAAGGAAATAGTTGCCTCCATTTAATAACGATTAAGTTCAAATCATAGCTTTACTCCATAAGAACTGACTCCATCACATTCACAGATAAATCCAGTATTGTAGCATTTTCATTAAACTGACATTATCATAGAGATGAGCTTCTCATGAAATGAATGTAAAAGGGCTTCCCACTCCAAATTCCAATCAACCACAGTTTGAACAAGTTCAGCAGATCAACTGGTCCAAGCCTGTCCTTCCTGTTACCAAATGGAATTTCCAGCAGGGGTCCTTGCTGTTTAAAAAAATAGAACAAAGGAATAAAAGCAAAATGAATTAAAACTGTTCAGAATGACAAAAACACATAAAAATACAGATATTTCTCCAAATATTCAAGACCTAGTAAGTTACTAACTGTTAAAGGGGGAAGAAGTAACTATAAATTTTCAAAAAGGGCCCACGTTCTATTGCAATAAATACATTGTGCTGCCCAGTGTCATGGTGTGATAAGATTAGGGTTGATGCTGACAATGCTTGGCGCTGTGAATTTCCAGTCTCATCCATTTGGCAGTGAGGTGCCATGATATGAGGAGCCACTTCCCAATAACATAGCAAATCAAAGAAGTGCCTTATGCCACTATCACATCCCATGGGTGTAGAGTGCCATTTTCAGAGGATTTGGCAGAGATCTCCTTATCACCACTTTGGGCACCCATGGTACTGGGTAATCAAAGAGGGTAATGGGGAGAAAAGTCAATTATAAGAAGAAAAGGAGATGGGGGAAACATGTTGGAAGTGCTCCATACACACTGACTCTAAATGCTCAGCAGTCGCCAGCATTGTAATTACCTTCCATCAACCTTCATCCGACTCAGAGATTTTCCTGCATATCATGGGAAGGTACTGTCCCCTATCAAACAGGATTCATACCCAATTTTCCAGTCACCCTCTCTGCAGCTGCACTATCCAGGAACAGGTTTTGCTTTGGGTTGGTGAGATTTGGAGGAGATGGAGGTTGCTCAGCCTGCTCTGCTCTCTGATGCATTCTTGTCCCTGCCTATGTGATGGAATATAGGTATAATAGGCTTAATTAGGTAGCATTTAGATATGGTTAATATATTATACATTTTAGAATTGAAGATTGAATAAATGGTCAATTTTCAGAACTCACTGAAATTCTCCTTTAAGAAGGTAGAGTTAAATATTTCAAGGTCCCTGTTAGAATAGAATTTCTGTTGCCAGGGAATCGGAAGATAAACACACACATTGAAATATCCTGTGTGACATCAATAAGAGGTAGCAATAAACTTAATTAGTTTATGGGGTTGGTGATGCAGACAAATTGGCTCAAAGGGTTGCTTTAAGGTACCATAAAGGCAATTATAGATAATAAAACAATAAATGAAAATGGACTTACAGGAACAAAAGGTTAAATAAACACAAATATAAACATTTTGACTAGATAAATGCTCACAACTTCAAAAAACAGGGGGTTTCCAGTAAAATATTAAGTGGAGAGTTAATTAATGATACTACCAAATATGGATTTTGAAAGCAAGAAAAACACACACAGAAAGGTAGCACCTATATGCTAAGAGGTCATTTGACACCTTAGAAATAGCATAAAAATGAGAGATTTTGAAAGCAAAGTTTAGAAGCATTGAATCCTCAAAAAATGCTTCTCAACTAAGGGGGAAATTTAAGGTAAAAAGTTTACTTTAAATGTTGATGGATATTCTAAAATATTTTTCTGTAACATTAGAAAGGTTAAATTTTTGGATTCTATGTTAGAAGTAAGAATATGTGTTACATCTCTCAATAATGTATGATATTGTGATATATTTATCCACTTAAGAAGTTTATTGCATGTTAAATTCTTTAATAAATATATAAAAGTTAATAAATCATCTCATGTAGTATTCTGTATACAACTAAAAGAACACCCTCTCTGTGTCTCTTCAAGTGGAGAGATACATATTAAAGAGAGTTTCCCAGACCCTTATAATATCTGGGATATTTATGACTTAGCCATAATTACTAAAAATAGGCTATCCGAAAGATGGTAATATTCTCTGTTAGTTTTCTTTCTTTGAGGGAAAGCTAGTACAATTCTTTGGACCCAAATAAGTGACTGAGAATTTATTTGGTTTGAACTTGATTAAAGGAGATTCATAGGGATGTACTCCTGATTTGGTTTAGTCCCTATAAGGTGTTAAAGTCATAAATTACTTCACCTAAGCCTGGTGCCGTGGCAGATTTCTGACTGGGGCTTGGGCAGCTCTGTGCTGTGACCAGAATCAGCAATGGCTAGCACAGTGTAAAGGTTTGACAGCAAGAATTCTGGAGGTACGAGGAGCTGTGCACCCCTCACCACTTGCAATGCCCTCGCTGCACAAAGCCAAACAAACCAGGTACTTTATTTGTCCAGAGAATGAGAAACAAACGCCATTATTGGAAGTCACACAAGGTTGTGAAAACATGAGCAGTGGAACAAAGCATGCCTCAGTAATCGAGTTGAAGAAAAGCAGAAATGTTGTGCTTGCGGGTGTTGTAAGCACAATTGGGCACTCCTAGAACCACCTTAGTACATTCTGCTACTGATGTTTTCCACTATTATGAAATGTCTGTGTTTGTGTGTGTGTGTGCATGACATCATTCTGTGGAGTGGTGGCAGTGCTGGATGCTTCCCAAGAGGAATGTGGACAAGAATCGACTCCTGCAATATATCCAGGGAATACATCATTTCCTGAAAACGGAGAACAAGACATTTTGAATTGACTATTTGTCAAAAATTAAATCCTAGTAAATGTTAATGGCTGACGTGATGACCACTCAACTGGTAGCCTCATACGCCAGGTAACAGTGGTTACGTCAGAAATATCTGATATAATTTGACACAGTTTGAGCTTATTTAACCAAAGCTGCAGCCCTGATCCTGCTCGAAATAATAATGCCGTTGGTTTCCTATCTTTGTGCTCTTCCCTTGGAGAATCATGAGGTCATGGAAGATTTAGCAGGCTGATTGACAGTCTGACAGGCCGCGATGTGAATGTCGCTTCCATGGCCGTAGCCATTTTTATACCAGTTGATAGGTTAGTCCTATACTGCAGAAGGGCTTTATGGGGTCCCACAGCCCCTCCAATGAGGGAGGACCAACCACACCCATTGGATGAGAGTCTCCCGCTGGATGTCAACCCAGAATTCAGAGCTGGAGCCGAACAGTCTCCCAGATGATCTTGAGCGGGATTTGGGTGCTGCACCTTCTGACTCAGAGGCAGAAATTATACCACGAAATCCACAGGCTCACTCCAGAGCTGGCACGTCATTGCATCAGTAACAAATAAAAGATTACAGCCAATACATTAAAGCACAACAGCCAACCACAAATATACGTCATTCCTACGCTGTGGTCCTATGAGGAAAATTAAACCTCACACAACATCAGGACTTTCAGTTATCAATAAACAGGCTGAAGGGTGATTGTTTCCATAACCTTTCCTATTTATGGGACGCTTTTCTTCCACAGCTTTTTCTCTTGGCCTTTATCTATGACTTTCCCTCTGAGGTTTACTGGTTTAATGGAGATACAGAGAACAACGCAATGACCTTCCCAGCACTATTTTCCTGACTTCACTGAGGGGTCCCGTGCATTGTCAGCACTCCCAGAAGGACAAAAGGCTTTGGCAAACATACTGAAAGCTGTTACACCAGAACATTTAAGCTCCAAAAATGTTGCAGCAGCAGATGTAATCCATGCATTATAAAGCTGCCTGAGATTGCTGAGCATGATAACACTGTGCATAAAATTGACACAGTGTGAGGTCCTACACTAATTCATTTTATAGTCGGCTGATAAAAGAACCTTTTTGTTTTCATTAAGAAGCTAATTATCCGACACAGCTGTCATCGTCTTGAAAGGAAGGCGGTTTGCAGAGCAAATGTTAAGTTTCTGGAATAAAACCAATCCTCTGAACATATATTATGTTCTATCACTGATGCGATATGGCTGCTACAGTGTTTCAGTGCTTTTATTCAAACCAATTACCCTTGTCAAATGAACAATGAAAGCTCAAGTTGGCAGTGAATAGTCCACACCCAACAGTTACTAGAGCACATTTTTAGCCCTATTACTTTTCTTTCTCTTTTGGGCTGCATCATCCAAGGGAGTGGGCAAGCTAGTCACTCCCAGGCCTCTACCAGTATAGATGATTAAGGGGTGATTTAATTGGGGTAATTAGGATAATTAAAGGAATTGATAGGGTGGATAGAGAGCAACTATTTCCTCTGATGTGGAATGCAGAATAAGGCGGCATAAACTCAAAATTAGAGCTGGGACATTCAGGGGCGATGTCAGGATGCACTTCTTCACACAATCTGGAACTCTCTCCTGCAATAGGCTGTTGAGGCCAGGTCAGTCAAAACGTTCAAAATTAAGATCAATAGATTTTTGTTAAGCCAAGGTATTAAGGGTTACAGAACCAAGGTGGATAGATGAAGTTGAGATACAGATCACCCATGATCTAATTGATTGACAGAGCAGGCTGAAGGGGCTGAACGGCCTACTCCTGTTCCTATGCTCTGACACATATTGTCCCTACTCCCTACTTGCATTGACTCAATCTCCAGCTTCCTTCTTGCTGGCATTTAACATTCGGTGAATGGATCTTTCATCTGGCCCCATGTTCAAACTTAGATAGTCGATGTCCATGGTGATTGGGAGCAAACGTCTGAAGATTTTGTTATATTGTTCAAGTGCAAGCAAAATATCTAAAGTAGTAGAATGCTGAAAACAGATTTGGACTAGAGTTAAGGGGGTTTTGTTGCATAACTCCAGTGGGATGTAAAGCTTGCCGTGAAATCTTTATTCTTTGACTTTATTCTTTTAGGAATTGATCCATTTTCCTATTGAAGGGTTCAGCGGGGTCAGCATTCCTGCATAAAGCAGCTGGCTATTCCATGAGTCAATAATTTTAAGCATGAAGCATTTATTCCTACATTTGGTCCTATAATTCAGGCTACCTCCCAATAGTCTTCATTCGTGCTCTCCACTAAAGTCAATCTAAATGCAAGCTTGCCTTTCCCATGAATGAAAACTTGACCTGTGTGAAATACCAGGGGTCAAGGGCCAAAGAATGAAAAATGCACCCGTATACATCTGGAAATGCACTGGAAGTAGTATGGGGGATGTCAGCATATATGCCTGATCTTTCTTGAACAGTGGGAAAACACTACACTAGCAGACCATGTAGTTCAGGTTAAATAATTAAATAATTTTTATTGTGAGAAGTAAAACTATACAGAATTAAGACTAAATCAGCAGATGAAAGTAGTAAAACAATGCTGAGTTTCTCACTGGTACATTTGAAATCACTTTCTGTTACCAAAATAACAGTCCCATTAGTTTTGTTTTATGTAAGTCCCTCTCCTGGAGTTCTGCCTTACTGTTGCAACCTGTATATGTGATGGAACTGTGTGACATGAACTAATGAACCTGTGAAGTTTTTGTCATTATTTTCTCTGGTCCAGTATCTTTTGGTTGGAAAACTGTCAATCAAAAGCATAATTAATGGGAGTAAATCATGTGACTGACTAATTGGACTCAATGCCCCTGGGTTAGAGAGGGGGTAATTAGGCAGGGTTTCCACAACTAATTGTTGTTAAATGACCCCTTGAAATTGGTCATATGTCAGTTCAGGTAAAATAAGGTGCAATTTGCCTGTTTAAATGTACGTATCGATTGCCGATGGGAACAGTGCAAAATATAATTAATCGCATCGGAGAAACTTAATTCACAAAATTTCTGGGGTCAGGGAGTGCAACCAATTCAGTCCAGCACCATTGTGTGAGTGGGGTGAAGGGGGAAGGGGTTTAAGGGAGGGACAGGGCAGAACGTAGCACCGAGAAGCTAAGTTCAGTTCAAAGACAGAAGGTCATTCCTGCAGAGTACTGGTGACCTCCAAATCGGCCCCTTTTACAGGAAGGTTGATAAAAATTTTGTCGGATTCAATATTCTGGGATGTTCCAGGCCAGGATCCTGGACAGTAAACACCAGCCAATCCCTCCCCCACTGTGGGACCCACTTCTGTTGCTACATAATACTTGATTCTAGTATCTTACCAGTGTCTGGTACAATTGGCACAGAGTGTGCCAAAGCAGAGCATCTGACGCCATCCTGCCAACCCCCACCTCCATTTCGTAACGTCAGGCTTCCACAAGGGGAGATGGAACTCCCAAAGCACCTGCCCACAAAACAAGAATTCCCTCTGCATCATCTTCAGGATGGAGACCTGGCATTACTCCAGGTCTTTCCCAATTTCCCAGCCTCACCAGTCACCGACTGCCAGACGGGATTGCCTCCGATCCCAAGAAAATTTGGATCCGTAATATACTTTCCATAATTTTCCCATGTACAAGCAACTTCAAGTCGCCAATGCCATTTATACCACATGGCATAAGTACAAAAGTTAAATGCTTTAAGGTTCAAAATTGTAAGGCATCAGCAGCACATTCTGTTTTGTTTTAATTAATTCTCAGGCAGCTGGCATTTATTGCCCATTCCTAGTTGCCCTGAGAAGATGGTGGTGGGCCTTCTTCTTGAACCACTGCCAGTGGTTAAATACAACTGATTGCCTTGCTAAGCCACTTCAGAGGGCAGATAAGAGTCAACCACATTGGCGTGAGACAGGAGTCACATGTAGGCGAGACAGATTTTGTTTCCTAAAGGGCATTAATGAACCAGCTGGGTTTTCTGACACTCCAACAGCATCGTGGTCACTTTTAGTGAAATCAACTTTTTTTATTTCCATTGTTTTAAACTGAATTCAAATTCTCGAACTACCATGTGGGATTTGGTTTCATTCTCTGGATTATTAGTCAAGTAACATAACCACGGTGTTCAGGCTCACAAAACACAAGTAACCACATTTCGATACAATTTAGAAAGAAATTAGTTGTTTCATGCACAATAGTCACCTGGATTGGTGAAATGCATTGATAGTGTGAAGGTGCCTTTCTGAACACACTGCCAGAGACATTCACACTGTGCCTGGCTCATGCTTTACACAACATGGTACTATACACACACTGGTTGCAAAGAATGTAAAGACTGTGCCACAGTAAAAAGATTCTACATCTTGATGAGCAGAAAATTCACCGAAAAGGATGTGACAAAGTGAAATCGGTAGGAATGTCACCACTAAATAGGCGAGGAGGAATTAAAGCATTGACTTACTGGAAAATCATTTACTAATGTAATCATGTTGTAAGAATAATTATCAGGTCATTTACCACCAGACTAGCTGTGACAAGATTTGGGTGTGTTTGCATGTTTAATTCAAGTTATTGGAGGCTTGGAGGAATTGCTGTAAACCAGCAACATTTACATTGAACAGGTTCCAAAATGATATTGTTATATCCGGAAGGCTGTGTTGCCTGCCTGATACCAGGGTTCAGGACATCTGCTCAGGGCTGGAGAAGAACTTACAGTGGGAGAGGAGAGATCCAGTGGTCATGGTCCAAGTAGGTACCAACGACATAGGCAGGACAAGGAAAGAGGCCCTGCATAGTCAATATGAGGAGCTAGAAACCAAATTAAGAAGCTGAACCTCAAAGGTAATAATTTCTGGATTATTACCTGAACCACATGCAAATTGGGATAGGGCAAATAAAATCAGAGAAATGAATGCGTGGCTCAAAGACCGGTGTGATAGAAGTGGGTTCTGGTTCGTGGGGCACTGGCACCAGTACTGGGGAAAGTGGGGGCTGTGCCGTTGGGATGGTCTACACCTAAACCATGTTGGGACCAGTGTTCTAGTGAGTCGCGTAACTAGGGAAGTAGAGAGGGTTTTAAACTAAATAGTGGGGGCAAGGGATCAAATTTGGGAAGATGTGGTAAATCAAAGAGTAGAGACAAGGCAAGAGAGAAAGGTATTAACATGGGAAAAGATAAACAGACCATGACAGGAAGGGATAGTGATTACAAAAATAATAAAATAACAAAACTAAAGCTCTGTATCTGAATGCACATCGCAGTCGAAACAAAACAGATGAACTAATAGCGCAAATAGAAATAAATAAGTATGATCTGATAGCCATTACAGAGACATGGCTGCAGGATGGTATAGATTGGGACATGAATATTGAAGGGTACATGACATTTAGGAAGGACAGGAAGCTAGGGAAAGGTGGAGCGGTGGCTCTGTTAATTAATGATGTTATTAGAACAATAGAGAGGGATGACCTAAGTTCAGGAAACTGGGATGTAGAAGGGGTTTGGGTCGAGATGAGAAATGATAAAGGCAAGAAGTCACTTGTGGGAGTGATGTACAGGCCCCTTAACAGTAACCACATGGTAGGATGGGGTATAAAGGAAGAAATAATGGGAGCTTGTCAGAAAGGCACAGCGATAATATTGGGGGATTTAATCTACATACAGATTGGAAAAATCAGATGGGCAAAGGTAGCCTGGATGAGGAATTCATGGAACATTTTTGGGATAGTTTCTTAGAACAGCACATTCTAGAGCCAACCAGAGAACAGGCTATACTAGACCTGGTATTGTGCAATGATATAGGATTAATTAATGACCTCATAGTGAAGGCACCCCCAGGTAGCAGCAATCATAATATGATTGAATTTTACATTCAGTTTAAGGGAGAGAAGAGTGAGTCTAAGACTAGTATTTCAAATTTAAATAAGGGCAATTATGAGGGCATGAAAGCAAAGCTGGCAAAAGTGAACTGGCAAAGTAGGTTAAGGGATAGGTCAATAGAAATGCAGTGGCAGACATTTACGGGGATATTTCAGAATACACAGAATAGATGCATTCCAATGAGAAAGAAACATTCAATGGGGAGGACTCACCATCTGTAGTTAATGAAAAAGTTAAAGATCGTATCAAACTTAAAGAAAAAACATATAATTGCACAAAGATGGCTGGCAGGTCAGAAGATTGGACAGAATATAAACAGCAGCAAAGAAGGACTAAAAAATTAATAAGGAGGGAAAAATTAGAGTACAAGAGAAAGCTGGCTAGAAATAAATAAACAGATAGTAAGGGTTTCGGTAGATATTTAAAAAGAGCTGACAAAATTGGTTCTATAGAAACTGAGTCTGTGGAATTAATAAGGTAAAATAAGGAGATGGCAAATAAATTAGAGTCATAGAAAGATACAGCACTGAAACAGGTCCTTTGGCCCACCAAGTCTGTGCTGACCATCAACCACCCATTTATACAAATCCTACATTAATTCCATATTCCCTACCACATCCCCACAATTCTCCCACCACCTACCTACACTAGGGGCAATTTACAATGGCCAATTTACCTATCAACCTGCAAGTCTTTGGGAGGAAACCAGAGCACCCAACAGACACAGGGAGAACTTGCAAACTCCACACAGGCAGTGCCCAGGTCAGTAGAACTGTGAGACTATGGTGCTAATCACTGTACCACCCACATTGAACAAGTATTTTGCATTGGTCTCCACCATAGAGGGTACAAGTAACATCCCAGAAATAGCTGTAAATTAGGAAATGGAAGGAAGGGAGGGAAGAGCTCAAGACAATTGCCATCACCAGGGAAATGGAACTGAGAAAATTGTTGGAGCTGCGGGCTGACAAGTCCCGGGATCCTGATGGACTTCATCCTAGGATCTTCAAAGACGTGGCTAGTGAGATAGTTGATGCGTTGGTTTTAATTTTCCAAAATTCCCTAGATTCGTGGAAGGCTCCATTAGATTGGAAAATAGCGAATGTAACTCCTTTATTCAAAAAGGGAGGGAGAAAGAAAGCAGGAAACTATAGGCCAGTTAGCTTAACATCTGTCACAGGGAAAATGTTAGAAACTATTATTAAAGACGTTATAGCAGGGCACTTAGAAAAATTCAAGGTAATCAAGCAGAGTCAACATGGTTTTGTGAAAGGGAAGTTATGCTTAACTAATTTATTGGAGTTCTTTGAAGAAGTAACATGTGCTGTGGTTAAAGGGGAACCAGTGGATGTACTGAACTTAGATTCTCAGAAGGCATTTGATAAGGTGCCACATCAAAGGTTATTGTGAAAAATAAAAGCTCATGGTGTAGGAGGTAACATATTGGCATGTATAGAAGATTGGCTAGCTAACAGGAAACAGAGAGTAGGGATAAATGGGTCATTTTTTGGCTAGCAAAATGTAATGAGTGGTCTGCCACAGGGATCAGTGCTGGGGCCTCAACTTTTTACAATTTATATAAATGACTTGGATGAAGGGACTGAATGTAAGGTTGCCAAATTTGCTGATGATGCAAAAATAGCTAGGAAAGTAAGTTGTGACGAGGATATAAGGAGGTTATAAAGAGATATAGATAAAGTGAGTGGGCAAAGACCTGGCAAATGGAGTATAATGTGGGAAAATGTGAAATTTTCCATTTTGACAGGAAGAATAAAAAAGAAACATATTATCTAAATGGTGAGAGAATGCAGAACTCTAAGATGCAGAGGGATCTGGGTGTCCTTGTGCATGAATCGCAAAAGGTTAGTATGCAGGTACAGCGAGTAATTAGGAAAGCTAATAGAATGTTTTCATTTATTGTGAGGGGAATTGAATACAAAAGTAAAATACAAAAGGTAGGCGGGAATGTGAGTTGGGGTTACAATCAAATCAGCCATGATCTTATTGAATGGTGCAGCAGGCTTGAGGGGCCGAGAGGCCTACTCCTGCTCCTAATTCTTATGTTCATATGTTGTGGCTCAGTAGTAGCACACTCAGCTCTGAGTCACAAGATCATGGGTTCACATGCCACTCCAGAGACTTGAACCCATGATCTAGGCTGACATTCCATTGCAGTACTGAGGGAATGCTACACTGTCACAGGTTTACCGTGAGATGAGATGTTAAACCCAGGGCCCATCTGCCCCATCAGGTGGACTTGAAAGACCCAAGGCTCTATTTCAAAGAAGAGTGGGGGTTTATCCTGGCCAATATTTATCCCTCAACCAACATCACTAAAACAGATTACCTAGTCATTATCACATTGCTATTTGTGGGAGCTTGCTGTGCACAAATTGCTGCATTTCCTATATTACAACAGTAGCTACACTTCAAAAAGTACTTAATTGACTGTGAAGCACTTTGGGACATCCTGAGATCATGAAAGGTGCTATATAATTGCAAGTTCTTTGTTTCTATATCAATTTTTCACCCTGTATGCAAAGATAAGACTTGATGTTAAGAGATTTTGAGCCGACTCTGCCACTGCATCAATCCCAAGTAAGCTTTTGAAGAGTGTTGCCTTGATAGAGGTTCCAACCTTCAGATAACAGTCAGACTTTGGCTCTCTTTATCTGTTCTTCTCCTTTAAATGTCACGATCCAAAATAAATTAAGCAGCCATGTATTTATTTTCTGTTAAGGAATGTTGATATGCAGGGGTTGGTTGACATGTTTAGCTGGATAATAACAATCACAGAACTTCTAATTCATTGCATGTAAAGGGTGTGGAGCCATTACTGAGAGATGTGATAAGACGTTGTAGAAATTTGTCTTTTTTTTAAGTGCAACACATATTTATATTGAGCCACAATTTGTGCTTGCCCACGTTAATGCTGTTGCTTTTTGCTCTCCAAAATGCATTGCATAAACAGACTTGCAATGCATATCGAGTGACTTAGATGAGGCTCAGCTCAGTCCTGACATTGTGATACCAACTGAAACCTTCGGCCAAAGTTTAGTATTGAGACGTTGGTCCCACTGTCAGGACTAGAACTGGGCACGAGGCACTTTGGTGACAGGAGCAGCTGGCTGCACGTGATTCAGCAGCCGCTGGCTGATTAAGCCTAATGAGCCGTGACACTGGACCAATTGTATGGTTCAGGTTGGGACCGGAGGAGGGGAGTATGGAGCCAGTTGACACCTCAGCAGGTGCTCGTGCCATTTTTAAAGGGCTGCCAGCCCTGCATTGAGGTCTGCACTGAAGGCCTGGGAGAGGAGGAGGGGATTTCAGAAACTGAAGGGATGGCTGAGAGGAGACCCTGGGCGGCCCCACAGTTCCCTGATGCCTCCCTCCAGGAGGTTGCACAGGAGAGGAGAAACATAATGTTCCCAAGGGATGGGTGGAGACCAGGGAGCCAAACCAAGCAGGCATGGCTCCAAATTGCAGAGGAGGTCAGCAGCCGTGGAGTCATGCTGTGCACGTGGATTCAGTATCGCAAGCGGCTCAACGGGCTGTGAAAGTGAGTACCTTTCAATGCCTTCATTCTTGAGGTCATCTGGCGGGGTTTTGGGAGGAGAGGGATCAACCCTCCCCCATCACCAGATATGGGCAAAGGGTCAGGGGATGTAAGCTGATTGGCAGCAGCATGGCGATGTGGCCCTGAAAGGAGGCCCCCTTGTCATAGTGCAATTTCATGAGGTCCCTGGAAAGGGAACACATGCAGGATGCATCTGTGTGCCCCTATTAGTGGTAGCTGGACTGCCAGCAGCCTTTGTGGTGGGATTGATGTCACGAGGGGACCAACAGGTCCCTTCCTTCTGTCTGCAGGAGAAGATAGCACATAAACAGAGAGCGGGCCAAGACTGGTGGTGGGCCGCCCATTCTGCACGTCTTAACCCCGATGGAGGAGGAGGCCATGGAGCTGGCTGGACCACAAGACAGCTAGAGCATCACAGATGGATAGGCAGTGGCGCCTTCTCGAGACAGTGAATAAGGTCACTGTGGGGCACATGGCTGCATCTGCATCAATGGAGCAATGATGCTCATCAGGCATCTGGTGCTCACAGGGGTCTGCATCGTAGAGGTGTGTGCTATGGTGGGAGGGGATGCCCTTGACCCTTACATGTCTCTGTTCTCTCATGCAGGTCAAGGGGTGCCAAATCAGACAGCCTCTAAATCCCTGGGGGAGCCTGCCACTGTAGCAAAATGTACGTAAGCTGTTGCTGGGTAGAATATGGATATAGACCTTAAGCATCATCACAGGGTGTGATGTCACGAGTCTGAACTCAGTGTTAATGCAGATACCTTAGCGATAAGACCCCTAGAAATAAACTCCTGTTACTTTGACCAAAAGTCTATTATCCTCATTCAATATTAATGGCACACTGGTGTTGTTAATGGCACACTGACCAGTATAGTACTTCCAACAGTGAGGGGGAGGAAGGAGCCTCAGAGGATCCATCGACACCTTCCCCTCCTGCACCCTCCGCCAGCGCAGATACTCGCACTTCGGTGAATCTGCGCTTGAGTTTAGATCTGGGCACACAACCTGGTGAGCACAGCACATGTATGCCTGAGCAGCTAACGGAGGCTTTGACAGCCCAGATCTCTGACATTCGGAGGATTGAGGGAGGCCAGGCCCATGAGAAGTTGGGACTGTTTTCCTTACGGAAGAGAAGGCTGAGAGGTGACTTGCTAGAGGTATTCAAAATCATGAGGGGTCTGGACAGAGTAGATAGGGAGAAACTGTTCCCACTTGTAAAAGGATCGAGAACGAGAGGGCACAGATTTAAAGTAATTGGCAAAAGAAGCAAAAGGGACATGAGGAAAAACTTTTTCACGCAGTGAATGGTTAGTGTCGAGAATGCACCGCCTGAGAGTGTGGTGGAGGCAGGTTCAATTGAGGCATTCAAGAGGGAATTAGATAGTTATCTGAAAAGGAAGAATGTGCAGGGTTATGAGAAGATGGGGGAATGGCACTAGATGAATTGTTCAGTGAGCAGATGCAAACCGATGGGCCGAATGGCCTCCTTCTGTGCTGTAACAATTCTGTGATTCTGAGAGGTCCGGCAACATCTGGCAGAGATGCCAGAGGCAATGCGTGCCCAAGTGCGGACAATGGAGGAAGCCATCCAGGCCTTGGGCTTGACATTATTTCTGACTGGGGCAAGAGTGACGTCCTCCATTGAGAGGTTGGCAGCTCGGGTGGAAAGCCACATTCAGCAGAGCACTCAGTGACTGTAGGACATTCGTGCAGACTTGCATACCCTTGTCTTGACCATGGGCACAAGGCAACAGTGGCATGGCAAAAGGGGGACAGGAGGACCCTGAGAAACCATCAGGTACTCTGCACTTTCAGATCAGCAGGGATGCAGAAGTCTGCCTTTCTAGGGAGGAGGAGGGGCTACATCCCGCAGCTCGGGGTCCCACTCAGGGTGCTTGGGGTGTGGGCAGCTGCTCCTCTGCCTCTCTGTCTGTGTCGCCAGATCCTCCTTCATCCCTGCCGACAGAGGTTGTACTGGTTCTGTGCAGGAAGCCTACAGCATGCTGGGGCCCTCCAGGCCTAAGGCATCCAGAGGACAGCCGGACAGCCGCCAAGGTCATCCCTAGCCAAGGGCTGCAAGCTCAGCAGCCAGCTTTCACCTCAGCTGGCTGCACAGGGTGAGCACCTCTAACAGTTCACGTAAGAGAATAAAGAAGTGCATATAGAATCACGGTGTTATCACGAGTGAATGTGTCTTTCACACGCAAATGGCAGGCTCGATAGTGAATATAAATATTTTCTGTAATGTACAGACTCCCTCTCTTTCTCTTCTGTCAAGCCTTTGGCCCTTCGCTGCAACCCAAGAGGCTGGAGGTGATAGAACATGCTGCGAGGGGTCAAATGCTGCGAAGGGTCAAATGCTGCGAGGGGTCAAATGCTGCTAGGGGTCAACTCTAGAGCCTCACCAGATCTGCACTGTGCGAAAGTTCAAACAGCAACTGTGTCCTTAAGGAAGGAAGGTAACAACATGACTGCATAAAGGTAGGACTTCATTGGTCAAGCTGTAATGAGCAATATGGATCAAAGGAAATGAGAATGCATAAGGGCATCGCAACCCTTGCACGTATCTCATGGGCAATCTCTTGTTGTCCCTGGGGTCCTTCTTCTAGCCTGACTTATCCATCTTCTCCCTCCGCAGCCTCATCGTCTAAGGAGGCAGTCCACTCCTCACTTTCCTCATTGGTCCCTCTGCAAGGCCAGCTTGTGCAGCGCACAGCAAACCACGATGATACGTGAGACCCTAGCCAGGGCATACGGAAGGGCTCCACCAGACTGATCTAGGCACCTGAATCTTATCTTGAGCAAACCAATGGCCTGCTCAATGGTGGCTCACATTGTCTCCTCTGTATCTCTATGTGGGCTCCTCACAGGTTTGAGTAGCCATGTCCTCAGTGGGTAGCCCTGGATCCATCCAAGGATCCATCCCTGAAGACAGGAGGGAGGCCGGAACAGTTCTAGCACCTGGGACTGTCTCAAAATGTAGGCATCGTAACAACCTCCCAGGAAGCAGGGGGATGGGAACCAAATGAGGAGGTCAGTGGACAGTAAGGAGGTAGTAACTAAAGCCTGTAAGGAACTAGATAATGAAGTCAGCGTGACTAAGGGAAAGAGTAGGCAGGGAGCAGATGATGAACGCAAAGGGACTGGTGGTCTGAGGCGCATTTGTTTTAATGCAAGAAGTGTAGTAGGTAAGGCAGATGAACTTAGGGCTTGGATTAGTACCTGGGAGTATGATATTATTGCTATTACTGAGACTTGGTTGAGGGAAGGGCATGATTGGCAACTAAATATCCCAGGATATCGATGCTTCATGCGGGATAGAGAGGGAGGTAAAAGGGGTGGAGGAGTTGCATTACTGGTCAAAGAGGATATCACAGCTGTGCTGAAGGAGGGCACTACGGAGGACTCGAGCAGTGAGGCAATATGGGCAGAACTCAGAAATAGGAAGGGTGCGGTAACAATGTTGGGGCTGTACTACAGGCCTCCCAACAGCAAGCGTGAGAAAGAGGTACAAATATGTAAACAGATTATGGAAAGATGTAGGAGCAACAGGGTGGTGGTGATAGGAGACTTTAATTTTCCCAACATTGACTGGGATTCACTTAGTGTTAGAGGTCTAGATGGAGCAGAATTTGTAAGGAGCATCCAGGAGGGTTTTCTACAGCAGTATGTAAATAGTCCAACTCGGGAAGGGGCCATACTGGACCTGGTGTTGGGGAATGAGCCCGGCCAGGTGGTTGAAGTTTCAGTAGGGGACTACTTTGGGAATAGTGATCACAATTCCGTAAGTTTTAGAATACCCATGGACAAAGACGAGAGTGGTCCTAAAGAAAGAGTGCTAAATTGGGGGAAGGCCAACTATACCAAAATTCGGCAGGAGCTGGGGAATGTAGATTGGGAGCAGCTGTTTGAAGGTAAATCCACATTTGATATGTGGGAGTCTTTTAAAGAGAGGTTGATTAGCGTGCAGGAGAGACATGTTCCTGTGAAAATGAGGGATAGAAATGGCAAGATTAGGGAACCATGGATGACAGGTGAAATTGTGAGACTAGCTAAGAGGAAAAAGGAAGCATACATAAGGTCTAGGAGGCTGAAGAAAGACGAAGCTTTGAAAGAATATCGGGAATGTAGGACCAATCTGAAACGAGGAATTAAGAGGGCTAAAAGGGGTCATGAAATATCTTTAGCAAACAGGGTTAAGGAAAATCCCAAAGCCTTTTATTCATATATAAGGAGCAAGAGGGTAACTAGAGAAAGGATTGGTCCACTCAAGGACAAAGGAGGAAAGTTATGCGTGGAGTCAGAGAAAATGGGTGAGATTCTAAACGAGTACTTTGCATCGGTATTCACCGAGGAGAGGGACATGAAGGATGTTGAGGTTAGGAACAGATGTTTGATTACTCTAGGTCAAGTCAGCATAAGGAGGGAGGAAGTGTTGGGTATTCTAAACGGCATTAAGGTGGACAAGTCCCCAGGTCCGGATGGGATCAATCCCAGGTTACTGAGGGAAGCGAGAGAGGAAATAGCTGGGGCCTTAACAGATATCTTTGCAGCATCCTTAAACACGGGTGAGGTCCCGGAGGACTGGAGAATTGCTAATGTTGTCCCCTTGTTTAAGAAGGGTAGCAGGGAAAATCCAGGTAATTATAGACCGGTGAGCCTGATGTCAGTGGTAGGGAAGCTGCTGGAGAAGATACTGAGGGATAGGATCTATTCCCATTTGGAAGAAAATGGGCTTATCAGTGATAGGCAACATGGTTTTGTGCAGGGAAGGTCATGTCTTACCAACTTAATAGAATTCTTTGAGGAAGTGACAAAGTTGATTGATGAGGGAAGGGCTGTAGATGTCATATACATGGACTTCAGTAAGGCGTTTGATAAGGTTCCCCATGGTAGGCTGATGGAGAAAGTGAAGTCGCATGGGGTCCAGGGTCTACTAGCTAGATGGATAAAGAACTGGCTGGGCAACAGGAGACAGAGAGTAGCAGTGGAAGGGAGTTTCTCAAAATGGAGACGTGTGACCAGTGGTGTTCCACAGGGATCCGTGCTGGGACCAATGTTGTTTGTGATATACATAAATGATTTGGAGGAAAGTATAGGTGGTCTGATTAGCAAGTTTGCAGACGACACTAAGAATGGTGGAGTAGCAGATAGTGAAGGGGACTGTCAGCGAATACAGCAGAATATAGATAGATTGGAGAGTTGGGCAGAGAAATGGCAGATGGAGTTCAATCAGGGCAAATGCGAGGTGATGCATTTTGGAAGATCCAATTCAAGAGTGAACTATACAGTAAATGGAAAAGTCCTGGGGAAAATTGATGTACAGAGAGATTTGGGTGTTCAGGTCCATTGTTCCCTGAAGGTGGCAACGCAGGTCAATAGAGTGGTCAAGAAGGCATACGGCATGCTTTCCTTCATTGGACGGGGTATTGAGTACAAGAGTTGGCAGGTCATGTTACAGTTGGATAAGACTTTGGTTCGGCCACATTTGGAATACTGCATGCAGTTCTGGTCGCCACATTACCAAAAGGATGTAGATGCCTTGGAGAGGGTGCAGAGGAGGTTCACCAGGATGTTGCCTGGTATGGAGGGCGCTAGCTATGAAGAGAGGTTGGGTAGATTAGGATTATTTTCATTAGAAAGACGGAGGTTGAGGGGGGACCTGATTGAGGTGTACAAAATCATGAGAGGTATAGACAGGGTGGATAGCAAGAAGCTTTTTCCCAGAGTGGGGGATTTAATTACTAGGGGTTACGAGTTCAAAGTGAGAGGGGAAAAGTTTAGGGGGGATATGCGTGGAAAGTTCTTTACGCAGAGGGTGGTGGGTGCCTGGAACACGTTGCCAGCGGAGGTGGTAGACGCGGGCACAATAGCGTCTTTTAAGATGTATCCAAACAGATACATGAATGGGCAGGAAGCAAAGAGATACAGACCCTTAGAAAATAGGCGACATGTTTAGATAGAGGATCTGGATCGGCGCAGGCTTGGAGGGCCGAAGGGCCTGTTCCTGTGCTGTAATTTTCTTTGTTCTTTGTTCTTTGAAGCGTGCACACACTCGCAGAATCCATTTATGGTGGAGGCAGACCAGTTATACATTGAGGGAGTGGAAACCCTTCCTGTTGATGAAGGTCACTGGCTGGTGTTCCAGAGCCTTGACGGCACATGCACGCAGTCGATGGCACCCTGCACCTGGGGGAATCCTGAACCCAATGGCCCTCCCAGCTTGAGAGTTTGGATCCGTGCGGAAACTCCTGAACAGGGCATTGGTGACATCCTTGATGCACCAATGGACCGCTGTCTGTGAGATCCCATACATGTCCCCTGTGGATCCCTGGAATGATCTGGTGGTGCAGAAGTTCAATGCCACAGTGACCTTCAGGGCCACTGGCATCAGATTTACAACAGGTAACCTGAGACACAGCTCATCCTGCATCATGGCACACAGGTCAGTGACAGCCTCCCTGGTGTGGCAGAGTCTTCATTGGCACTGCCTCTGCAGGTAGCTGAGCCTCAACCTCTCTGGAGGTTAGTGCCTTCTGCATGGGGCACTCCCCCTCTCTCTCCTCTGCGCCTTTCTGTGGTTTTGGAGGCTGCTGCTTACCCTCCTGTGGACTTACAGGTCATTGCACTGCCATTGTTGGTGCCTGGCCCTCCCTCCCACTCTGCTTCTGCAGGTTATCTTCAACAGGGTCACTGCAGCCTTGATGAATGAGGTCCATGATAGGTGGCCTCTCCCCTCAAGAAAGTCCTTCCCTGCCAGCACGCCCCCCCCACCTTGTTGCCACCACTTGTGAGCTTTGCCCAAGTGTAACTTGCCCATTCCCCCCCTCGCACTGGCCCCCTACGCAGCTCAAACAACCTTCCCTTCACTCCTCACGCAATGCGCGCATCACTCCCTTCGTAACTCAACCAGGGCCTCAATGTGTGCCCTCCTGATGTCCTCCCCAAGCAAGCAACCATGCTCTCTCACCTCCATGTCACTTCCTTCAAGGTGGCAAGCCTCTCTAGCCCAATAACACCCGTGCTCCATTTGAAAATCCATTCCGGACCATAAAATCGCTCTCAATTGGCCCGTTAGGTATCTTAATTGCCTGCTTGCCTTGTTGCCGTCTGACCTCCACCCTCCATGTTTGCCACCATGGACAAATTCGGGATGGGACATCCCGACGTCGGACTTCCTGTCTGACGTGTCCCAGCCCGATTTTAGGTCCCCCACGCCTCCCTTCCCATCCAAGTCCCACAACCAATTGTAAAATAAGTGTCTTGTCACGTGCAGAACAATAGATGTACAAGAAAACAGCATGAACCCAACAATAATAATTTACAAAAGAGTAATCACCCACAATGCATATTGAAATGTTTTGTCACCAGAATACATACCAGGAAGTGAGGGTTTATCAAAAATAAACTGCTTGCATCATGCTGCTATTACTCATGAGTACTGTATGTGCCCAGTATTCCTCGGTGGTTTGCCTTTCATGAAGAATGTGCAACCTCACTCCCCCACATATAAATAAACCTCCAGTGTATTAACAATGTCAGAGGTCCAAATCAGGGCGAACATGCAGTTTTCTTGTTTCAATCTGTTTAACAGATGTAACATGGCTGTGCTCGGTGTGGGAAGAGAGGAAAATATCCTACACTCTAACCTCAGAAGGCTACTATCCCCATTGCACCAGTCACTTAGCACAGTGAAATTGGATCACCTTTGGGGCAGTCTGTGAATGCAGGCTCAAGTCTAGATCATTCAGTTACTGTTGGAGCACATATTAGTGCACCATCTCTTGACTATTTATTTTCACTCTATGTCAAGACTTTTGCAGAGCCTATGACTGACTGCCAAGTGGGAACACATGGAGTATTTTCCAATTTCTAAAACCAGAATTTAATCCACAGTTACTGACGTCACTTGATGAATATGACAAATACCAAAGTGGGATCTCTATAAAATAATGAATATTTGGGAGGAAGTTCAAAATGGTGCCTAGCAGCCAGTACTTAGAGATAAAATGGCTGCTTTCTAGGATGCTGAATATTTTTACACAATATCTATTACTTGGATGTGGTGGTTTTGTTTTATTCCAGAAGGGAAAAAAAATCCAATCCACATATTTTTCTATTTGGTGACTTTCACACTTCTTTAATATTGCAAAATTCAACATTCATATTGATTTTACTACAAGTTTCGATGCGCAAACTGCACATTCACTCTACACTTTTTTTTAATGATCCTCGGTTTACAACTCAATGCAGTCGGAGATTTGTGTGTCAGTATAAAAACTCAATGTGTGCTTCTTTCTTACTTTTACCAGTGCAGTCAACGTTATGTCATACATGAGCTGCAAAACATCCCGATAACCATTCTCTTGACAAACCTAACATAATACTTGCTAATTGTTGAGTGAGGCTGTCATAAGACACGAACAATACTGTGGGGTGGGTGAAGTCGGGGATAATTTACACATTTATCACCTGCATCATAATCTGAAGCAGATTGCTCACCAATCTTAAATAGGCAGGCGATTTGCTCTGCCATATTACACCAAGCACTGCAGCTGAAAATTAATCCATGCTGCATGGGAAGGGAAGGTATGTAGGAGGAAAATTGAACTCAGAGCACCAACACATTTGTAGGTCTCATTGTCTGATTTGCGATATTCTCTATCACTATCCCTGCCCACTTTGGGTGAAAGCATGGAGACCAATTCAGCTCCAAGTTTCTCCAATCCTTCCTCATAAATTTGGTAATCTGTGACCTGGCACCAACAAAAATGACCCTTGCTGTTTGTGGTGTATATTAAGGATTTGGATTTAAATATGTATGGTATGATTGGGAAATTTGTTGATGACGCAAAAATTGGCCGTATAGTTGTTAGTGAGGAGGATAGCTGGAAACTCCAGAAGGATATCAATGGTTTGGTTCAGTGGTCGGAAAAGTGGCAAATGGAATTCAATCCAGAGAAGTGTGAGGCAATGCATTTGAGGAGGGCAAACAAAGCAAATGAATACACAATAAACAGGAGAATATTGAGAGGGGTAGAAGGAGTGAGAGACCTTGGAGTGCATGTCCACTGGTCCCTGAAGGTGGCAGGACAGGTACATAGAGTGAAGAAGGCATATGGAATGCTTTCCTTTGTTGGCCAAGGTATAGAATACAAGAGCAGGGATGTAATGCTGGAACTGTATAAAATGCTGGTTAGGCCACAGCTGGAGTATTGTGTACAGTTCTGGTCACCGCATTACAGGAAAGACATAATTGCTCTGGAGAGAGTACAGAGGAGATTTACAAGAATGTTGCCAGGGCTTGAAAGTTGCAGCTATGAGAAAAGATTGGATCAGCTAGGGTTGTTTTCCTTAGAACAGAAGAGGCTTAGGGGTGACTTAATTGAGGTGTACAAAATTATTAGGGGCCTAGATAGAGTTTCCCCAAGTGGAGAGGTCAATTACCAGGGGACATAGATTTAAGGTGATTGGTAGAAGGAGACATGAGGAAAAACTTTTTCACCCAGAGGGTGGTGGGTGTCTGGAATTCATTGCCAGGAATGGTGGTGGAGGCAGAAACCCTCAACTTATGTAAAAGATACCTGGACATGCACCTGAAGTGCTGTAACCTGCAAGGCTACAGACCAGGTGCTGGAAGGTGGGATTAGATTAGTTGGCTAGATTTTTCAGCCGGTGCAGACACAATGGGCTGAATGGCCTCCTTCTGTGCCGTAATTTATCTATGGTTCTACAGACCAGGATACTGCTGTACTGTCGCATAAGCCAACTAATTCATAAATGTCCTTCACAGAAAGGAACTACCACCTCTACCCATTCTGGCTTACATGTGACTCCACTCCCTCGCTATATTTTGGCTTAATGCCGTCTGATATGGCCTAGCAAGCCACTCAGTTGCCAACAATTGCTACAAAATGGAATAATATCACACAAAATATCGCTGAAGCTGTCAATAACATTGATATTGAATGAGAACAAGACGCAAATAGTTACAACCCTCAGGCAGTTCCAAAGCTCAGGCAGTTGACTCTTGCAATATTCTTCCTACTAGCATCTAGGGACTGGTACCAGTTGGGACAGCTATTTCACAGCCTAGTCAAGCAACAGCCTGACATAGTCTTATTCACAGAATCATACCTATCAGCCAATGCCCCAGACTCTTCCATCACCATTCCTGGGCATGTCCTTTCCCACCAAAGGTGGATGGAACAACCTTATAGGGAGGATGGGAGTAGCCATAAGTGTCAAACAAGATCAAGGAAATTTCCTGCTCAATACAACCTTACTGCTTTCCTTCAACTGATGAATCAAAACTCTTAAAAAAGCAAGGTCACAAAGTGTACTCTGGGGTTGGGGGGGAGGGACTTCAACATCCATTTCCAAGAGTGACTCAGTAGTACCACTGCAGACTGAGCTGTCTGAGCCCTAAAAGTTAAACCTGCCAGACAGCACCAGGTGGTGAAGGAACCGACACAAGGGTGTAACCTGCTTGACCTGGTCCTCGCCAAACTGCTTGTCACAGCCACATCAGCCCATTATAACATTGGTAGAAGTGACCATCGCACAGTCCTTATGATGTCCTTGTCTCCATCAAGAGGAAATCCTCCATAGGGTCGTGTAGCAGTGTTAAGTAGGACAGAATAAGGACAGAGCTAGCAGCTCAAAACTGGACATCTATATCATGTTGTGAACCATTGTTAGCAGCAATACGATGGTTCACCACAAGCTGTAACCTCATGGCACATCCCTCACTCTTCCATCACAATATAGCCAGGCGACCAACTCTGGCTTAATGGGGAGTTCATAAGGGTGTGTCCAAAGCAGCATTGGTATAGTTTAGAATGAGGCATCAATGTAGAAAATCTAAATCACAGGCTATTTGCTTGTTAAACATTAAAAGCAGCATAAGGAGAGCATTGCTGTTGCACAACCAACTATTCTTTAAATATGTAACTCAAATAGGAAATTTAAAACATAGCATTCCATTGTTTGAATTTCTCACATGAATTGTGAACATTAATAAAATAAAATCCAACAATCATAGAATAGAATCATACAGCATTAAAGGAGGCCATTCAGCCCATTGTGCCTGTGCTGGCTCTTTGATAGACGCATACGGACATAGGTAAAGGAAGTCCCACGCCCTCTGCTCTTTCCGCATAGACCTACAAAGTTTTCCTTTTCAAGTATATTACAACATGACAACATTTCCCTACAGTGACCACATCTCAAAGTATGCCACTGACTGCACAGCACTCTGGCTCACCCAGAGGTCGCAAAACGCACCATGCAAATGCAAGTCTCTCCTTATATATCCAAATCCCATTTAAAAATTACTACTGAATGTACTTCCACCACCCTTCCAGGCAGTGCATTCATTTAATTCACATACACAGGGCTTGTATGTGAATTTCAAAGAGAGGCAGTACTAAATCACTCACGTTTAGATGTAAGAATTCAGCATCTCAAAGGAGCAGTAGGAATTGATTAAATATCTCCTGTTCATTGACAAATCATCCATGACCAACACACACAAATCCAGCCCTTGTTTCCAAAGCGGTTGGGGACTATCACCGCTGTTCCTTCATTGCCACTGGGTCAAAATCCTGCAACTCCCTCCCTAACAGCACTGTGGGAGCACCTTCACCACACGGACAGCAGTAGTTCAAGCAGTAGACCTGATGCCACCTTCTCAAGTGCAAATAGGGATGGGCTATAAATGCCAGCCTTACCCACATCCCAAGAATTAAAGACAAAAAAGGCTACAAAAAGTTTGCATGCCCTTCAGCTCAACTGTTCTTGTGGCCCTACATATATATATATATATATATATCTGTATTTTGCTTTTAGCCATATTTCTGGTGAGGAAGGAAACCCTCAGCCATACATTACAACAACCAAAAGACCCAACCAACCTGTACATTGGTTCAGTATTGAAAACTCCAAATAAAAGTGATTTTAAAAACAGATGTTTCTCAATACACTGGCAAACAAAATTGCTTGCAACGTTATGTGTAAAGACTACCTCAGATTGTGAAGCATTTGACCTTGCACAGATCACTGGAACCAAGGAACAGGAGGAGGCCATTCAGCCCCTTGAGTCTGTTCCACCATACAATTGGATCATATTTGATCTGTTCCTCAACTCTATTTACCTGCCTTGGTCCCTTAGCACTCTTACCTAACAAAAACCTATCAATCTCAATTTTGAAATTTTCAAGTGGACTCTCCCGCACACCAGCCTCAGCAGTTTTTAGAGGAGAGAGTTCCAGATTTCTACTTACTGTTAGTGTGAAGAAATGTTTCCTGACATCAGCCCTGAACTGCCTAGATCTAATTTTAAGGTTATGTCCCCTTGTTCTGGACTCTCCCTCACCAGGGAAAATAGTTTCTCTCTATCTACCATGGCAAATCATTTAATCATCTTAAACACCTCAATTATATCACTGCTTAATCTTCTATATTCAAGGAAATACAAGCCTAGTCTTTGCAACCTGTCTTCATAATTTAACCCTCTTAGCCCCAATATCAGCATTGGGTTGGGATGGGTGAAAGCGAAGGCATTAACTGGGTGGGCATTACACAGGAAGTGATGCTGCAGGCTCCAGGAATCATTGATGGACTCGAGTCTCTTGTCAGGATTTGCTGATTATTTTTTTCCCACTTGTTTATCTGCTCCGCTCAAAGACTCGAGGAAGCTGTCAGGGTATTAGCTGCATGTAATGACCTTTACTTTGTATCTTTTTCCATTTTCACCTTTGTTTTTGTTCCTGTCCCTTCTCAGCTATTCCTCTAGTCTCCTTCATGAATGCTAATGTCAGTTCCCTCTGTTTGGTTAAAGTAGTAGCTCCTGTCAACAAGATGGTGCACATTTTTAGACTTCCTTTCTTTGTTACTAATATTTTACTACAAGAACCCAATCGCCACAAGCAAAGAGATTACAAGCTGCAACAGGAAAAGTGTCACGTCTCTGGCAGTTAATGCTCAGGCATAAATTATTCTTTTAATTTAAAATGTTCGAAGAATTTCCACAGGCACTGTCCCAATTTCCCCCTCATAACCTCGGCAGGAGAACATTTGGAGAAATGGAGTCAACGGATATTATCCCTGAAGATCGAGACAACTCGTGAGGAAACTCAGGGTCAATTTGTATTACAATAGAAAATCACACACTCTTTTTACAGTAATGTAGTGTTGGGATATATTCGCAACACAACATTTACAAATGAGTCAGGGGAGGGGTGCAGGGAGATAATGGCATTGAATGAATAGTTTATAGTTTAATGTATTTGTCCAGTAATTTAGCACAATTCAAGTCCTGGGTCGGCATAAGGCGAGGACATGCGATTCATTTCTGTTTCCCAGAAAAATTCTGGAAGTAATTTTGGCCTTCCCTGATAGTGTCAGCTGTGGTTCAGCTCTTTCCTCTGAGTCACAAGGTTCTGGGTTTAAATCCCAATTCAGGGCTAGAGCACAAAAATCAAGACTGACGCTCCAGTGCAGTACTGAGGGAATACTGCACTGTTGGAGGTGCTGTCTGTGGATGAGATGTTAAACCAAGGCCTCTGTGCCTGCATGGATGGATGTAAAAGATCTCGTGGCACTATTTTGAAGAAAAGCAGGTGGGTTATCCCTGGTGTCCTGGCCAATATTTATCCCTCACGTAAACATCATAAAAAAAAACAGGTCATTATCAGATTGCTGTTTGTGGGAGCTTGCTGTGTGCAAGTTGGCTGCCAGGTTTCCTACATTACAACAGCGACTATACTTCAAAAAGTACTCATTGGCTGTAAAGTGCTTTGAGATGTCCGGTGGTCATGAAAAGCACGATAGAAATACAAGACTTTTTTTTAGTGGAAGACATCCGTAGATTGGCCACCGATTATACACCTCTCCCAATTTTGTTTCTATTAAAGTCAGTGGGCTGAATATTTGTACCCCCACGAATGTGGAAATGGAGGTGGGGGTGGGCAGAGGCTCCGGCTGACATGTCAGTGCAGGAAGCTATTCCCAGTGCCAGACAGTTTGAAGGAGACAAGTTCAGGGCCTGGGAAGGCACCCTGCCCCCACCAGGTGGGCAGGCAATTAGGCTCTTTAAGACCCTTGTTAAATGTAAGTTTAGGAGGCCAACTGAGATGGGCGGACAGATCAATTGTCAGGAGGAGGGCACCCAGTGGCATGCCAGGGTGCCAGCACTCCTGGCAGGTCTACAGGCCCTCCCTGCCTGCCTGGGTGGGGATGCAGCCAAAGACTACCCTGTAGTCAGGCGGCACAGTGGCGCAGTGGTTAGCACCGCAGCCTCACAGCTCCAGCAACCCGGGTTCAATTCTGGGTACTGCCTGTGTGGAGTTTGCAAATTCTCCCTGTGTCTGGTGGGTTTCCTCCGGGTGCTCCAGTTTCCTCCCACATGCCAAAGACTTGCAGGTTGATAGGTAAATTGGCCATTGTAAATTGCCCCTAGTATAGGTAGGTGGTAGGGAAATATAGGGACAGGTGGGGATGTGGTAGGAATATGAAATTAGTGTAGGATTAGTATAAATGGGTGGTTGATGGGCGGCACAGACTCGGTGGGCCGAAGGGCCTGGTTCAGTGCTGTATCTCTAAACAAAACTAAAAGGGATCTCCCCATCACCACCCCCCCATCACCTCCACCCTGCTCCACCCCACCACAGTTGCCTCCTTTTTCTTTTTTTTTTATTAAAGTTTTTAAAAAGTAGCTGAAAGGGCACTTTTTTGTTGAGGCACCCTTAACTTGTACTGCAGACAGGTGCTTCTCTGAATCTGGAAGGCCTTTGATTGGCCCTCTAGCTTCAAGAACCTGCCCGCTGCCCTTAATTGGGCAGGAACCCATCACCATGCCAATTAAGGACTCAAACAAGTGAAAATCTTAACTTTAATCAGTTTTCCCCCAGAGGCGGATTTCTGAACCGAACACAAGCCCCGCTCTTGCTTCCCAGCTCCATGGGGAAAATTCAGCCCAGTATTTTTTGTCTCTTTGTATTTGATCAATACTAATAATGGTAGGTTCTCCTCTGAATTTTCCTCTCCTGTGCCTTCAAGCCCCAGATATTCTGTTCTACACATGCTTTCTCCTCCCCACATCTCCACTGTGCTAAAGTCAAGAAGAATCGCACGAAGCAAAGTTCCACCTAATTATTGTTTCCAGATTTCCTTTTCATTTTTTCAGCTTTGAAGTGTCCTGTACTAATGAGCCTTGTACCTTGCTCCTGGTGGTGTCCTGCACTATGAGCCTTGGCTCTTTCTCCTGATGAAGTCCTGCTACGCAGGCCTTGTCACTTTTTCTTTGTTATATCCTGCCCTATAGCACTTGGCTCTTTCCCTTAGTGGTGTCCTGCACCATGTCTACATGTTTATTCATAAAAAAATTACAAGAGTTTTACACCGGTCTCATAGTAATGCAGTGGATTCAATGGACAATATTGCATGACGGAATGCGCATTCCCCAAGTGGAAAATTCCCAATCTCAGACATACCACAATAGGGAGGAACAGAATGGAGGCCAGTTGTACTCCGATAGAGCAGATGGGAAAATCAGAGGGTGGATATGTCTTATACAGTCTTCATACCTCCTTGAGGTCAGCTATACAGCAGTATTAATGAAGGCCTTGAAGCAGATCACCTCAGCTGAATAGTCTGACTGGCACATACAAAATGCAGCAACAGAACAAAAGGGACAATAAGTAATAATATGTATTTATAGATGGTTCACTCCTATTTGCATATTTTAACTGTGTTTACTCAGCGGATACATGTTTCTAAGTTACCTATATAAAAACCGATGTAAATGTCTGCACCTCAATATGTATATTTAGTCTTGTGGATCCAGTTTCTAAACCAATGCAATCTCCAACATGAGATCAAGCAACTTGATTGCATAGCAATATAATCAAACCAAATACTAACAATTTTATAATAGTTTAACACATTAAAATGTGTCAAAGTAATTCACATAGTGAATGGCTCTTGAAAGAAAGTGACTTGCATTTATATAGTGCTTTTCATGACCTCAAAATATTCAAAGCACTTTATATCTAATGAAGGATTTTTATGGTTACTATTATATTGTAGGAAACACAGCAGCCAATTTGCTCTCAGTGAGGGTCTATAGACAACAATGTGATAATGAGCAGATCATCTGTTTTGGTGATGTTGGGTGAATGATAAACATTGGCTGGGACACCAGGGAGAACTGTTCTTCAAAATAGTGCCATGGGATCTTGAATGTGAAATTGAGAGGACAGACAGGGCGTCTGTTTATTGTCTCATCTGAAAGGCGGATGAAGTGGAGCGACTGTTACCAAAGCAAATAAAACACGGTCTCTGCTACTTTTATTTGGATCGCCTGAATTTTTTTTAAATTGTTCCTGCTCGGATGACATTCACAGTCTTGGAGGTTCAAGCATTGTGTAGAATGCAAAACCCTATAAACTTTCTTGCTTCCAAATTGCGTCTCTTTAAGAATGAAACCATATGGCTCATTCCTTTGTAGCTAGATTCCTGCGAAGACGGCCAGAAGATGGGAGGAAGAAGTGGTTGGAAGAGGCACCAGATGGTGTGAAGAAAACGTGCTGCATCAGCTTCCCCATTATGTTTATGCTAGCTCCAGGCCTTAGATTAGTAAGAGGAAACCCTAGGCAGCATATGTGGTGGCTCTCTTGTTTCCAGTTTTCTCCCCCTCTGCATTCCTTCCCTGAAGGTAGTGACTCATGCTGCAGTATATCTCCACAGCAGCTGGCATCCCTCCAGTCCCTTGCCCAACTCCCACACTTTATGAACCTTGACATAAAGTTTTGACTAGATTGTATCTTCACCCACACAGGCAAAGTTTCCGGCAGATATTAAGAAACAGGAACATAGCTCAATTTTAATTTTCCAACCCTTGTCCAATTATAACGTGTCCATTGATGACCTAGTTCTGAGCAGCACAGACCAGAGATCAAACCTGGGATCCTTGCAGTCTACCTATTACATTGTAGTAGTATTTATAGCACAGAAACAGGCCATTCGGCCCAACAGGTCCATGCCGCTGTTTATGATCCACAACGAGTCTCCTCCCACTTTCTTAATCTAACCCCATCAACATATCCTTCTATTCCTTTCTCCCTCATCTGATTATCTAGTTTCCCCTTAAATGTATCTATGCCTTTTGCCTCAATGATTCCCTGTAGTAGTGAGTTCCACATCCTAACCACTTTCTGGGTAAAGAGGTTTCTGAATTCCCTATTGGATTTGTTAGTGATTATTCTATATATATGTTCCTTGTTCTGATGTTGCCTGCAAGTGGAAATACCTTTGCTACGTCTACCCTATCAAACCTTTCATAATCTTAAAGGTATATTTCAGGTCACCCTTCAGTCTTCTCTTTTCTAGAGAAAAGAGCCATCTTTTCTGCTAGATATAACTGTTATCATTTCTGGTATCATTCCAAGAAATCTTCTTTGCACCTTCTTCAGGCCCTTTATATCCTTTATATAATATGGAGACCAGAATTGTTCACAGTACTCCAAGTGTGGTCTAATTAAGGTTCCAAACAAGTAACAGATTTGAGTCTATGTGACTTATTATCACATCATGTGAAAAATATCCCTGTCTATTTCTAGCTGTGGAGTGCTGTGAGATGCTTTTCTTCATTCAAAGTGCTATATAAATGTAAGTTATTGTTGAGTCATCGGAGAAACTTAACAAATTACTAATCAAGGAAATTTTGGAGAGGGTGGGAATTAAACACAAATGCTGTAGCACTTTTTGTTTAAGTCAATAGCCTTAAAACATATGAACATATGAAAGTACGAATTAGGAACAGGATTAGATTAGAGATACAGCACTGAAACAGGCCCTTCAGCCCACCGAGTTTGTGCCGAACATCAACCACCCATTTATACTAATCCTACACTAATCCCATATTCCTACCAAACATCCCCACCTGTCCCTATATTTCCCTACCACCTACCTATACTAGTGACAATTTATATTGGCCAATTTACCTATCAACCTGCAAGTCTTTTGACTTGTGGGAGGAAACCGGAGCACCCGGAGAAAACCCACGCAGTCACAGGGAGAACTTGCAAACTCCACACAGGCAGTACCCGGAATCGAACCCGGGTCCCTAGAGCTGTGAATAGGAGTAGGCCACTTGGCCCCTCGAACTTGCTCTGCCATTCAACAAGATCATGGTTGATCTGATTGTAACCTTAAAATTGGGAACAAGCCTCTCTACTCTTTGAAAATGTCTAAACTGTAACTATTATTTTTGTTCAGGAGACTTGAGATGGCACATAAGTTTCTTAAATTCTCTTCTTTTATTCTCTCATTTCTTCATCCGTCCTTACTACTCCCCAATGAAGTCTTCCCGGGGTGTTTTTTGAAGAGTTAACAATGGGTTCCTGGGCCACCCACCCTACCAGCTTCAAACACTGTCCTTGCCCACCAACAAAAGGCTGCATTTTCATGTATGACTTTTTTTTGTGTGGGTGGGCCATTTTACATTGTCAGTGCGTGTGCCAATGCTGCAGAAGGGACAGGTGTGCTGTGATGACAAAGTCTGATACAAAGGAGGGCAGCAAAGACTAATTTTTCTGATTTGGAGGAGATTGAGGCCAAGAAAGGTAGGAAGCATTTAAGTTTAAAAGCTAATTATACTTCAGATTGTACAAAGAGGATGCAGAAAGACAGAAATAATTTGCATTTAAATAGTGCTTTCATGACCTCAGGATGTCCCGAGGACCTTTACACCCAATTGAGTACTTGTGAAGCTCGACACTGTTGTAATGTAGAGAAGAAGCGAGGCAGCCATCCTGTGCACAACAAACATAAACAGCAATGAGAGAATGACCAGATCACTGGTTTTTGATGTTGGTTGAGGGTTAAATGTGGGTCAGAACAAGGAAGAACTCCCCTACTCTTCAAATAATGCTGTGGGATTTTTTTATGTCCACCTGAGAGTACAGACTGGGTTTAATGTCTCATGTAGAAGATAGCAGCTCAAATTTTAACAGCCCCTGCCTATTGAAAACTGGGCAGGAGGGGGAAGTCAGTTAAAATGAGAGGAACCACTGACCCTCTCTGAGCCTTCTGTGATCCCAAGGGGGTCCAAATGTAACCTTTTGAGCAGTTGAGCAGGACACCCAACCCAAGCTGGTGGGGTCCTGCTTATATATGCAGATCGAAGCCCAATGATGCCCTTGGGACTTGGTCTCTGACTTTAACCTGAGGCCTGAATGGGAGAGCAGTGACGGCTTCCCGATCAGAACAACCCTGTTGGGAGGTAGAACAGAAGAGGCCTAGACACGTAAGTTTAATTTTTTTTTAAAGATTCTCTTGTCCAGGAGCAGAATTATTTCCTCCTCTGGGCCTCACTGGGAAGCCTTGAGCCTCCTTTGCCCCAAACTCCTCTCCCACCACCCGAACGACTCCCACCCCTCAACTTACCATTTACCTGGCTGCCAGAGACCAATTCTGCAGGTGCCTGCCTGCAATCTTCCACAACCGCCCACTGGCCAGATAGTGCATCTGGTTTCGGCAGGACTGTGATGAAAGTTGTGGTAGTAAGAACTGGCCGGGCCTCAACATCAATGTTTACTTTAAAATTTAGTTGCTGTGAGCGACCATTATTTTCAGTGTGCAATCCCCTTGAATTCATTTGCTCAGTATTCATCCCAGAACAAAGCCTGCACAGTCCCTTTCAGGCTGCTGCACAGCTGTACACCTGCACAGTCTAGTGGGAATATTGCTCCACATCCCTGGACTTCCTGGGTGCTCTGCCCTCATCGGAGCTCACATGCACCTTTTCCTTTAAAATTGGGGCCAGCACCTTCAACAGTGTAGCACTCCCTTAATACTGCACTGGGATGTCAGCCTAGAAAGTCTCTGGAAGGGGGTTTGAACCCAGTGAGCTACTGATTCACAGGTGAGTGCTCTACCAACTGAGCTGAGGTTGGTACCTAACAGTCTAACGAACACAATATAAAATAAGTTTACTCTCCAACTTGGTAACCCATCTTGCCATTGAGATATGCTACATTTCTACTCCACAAGCTTCAGAAGGGCTTTCTTTCAACATTACAGCTCTGCAGATGACTTTCTTTACATGGTACCAATCAATGACTGCATGCTGTGACTGATTAACATTCAAACCATTTGGAGAATTGGTCCAAATCTATAGTAAAGCAAGTATGTTAAAAAAAATACTGATCTCAACTATTGCTTTGCTAGTGGACGTGCCTGGCCAATGATTAGCTAATATCCGCCTTGTGGAAACATTTCCCCTTATTTTCTACAGCTTTCGTGACAACCGCAACTTCCAAATATCAAATGCGGCATCATCCAAGCCAAAGCTGGGACTGAATATTGCCTGTGGTCTCTTCCTCTATTCTTGTTTGTCATCATCATCAATAAACATATGTTGAAAGGTCAGCTGTGAATAATCCACTCTGTTTTCATTGCTGCAGAAGGGAGCTGATTAGCATCACGCTCCCTGCCTACACTATGAAGCAAATAGGTACATTGGTCGTGACTATGAAACAGCCATGGAACTGTGACAGTTGGAGCTGCTTCTCCTAATAGCAGGCTTTTAGCATGCATTAATGGTCATTATCTCGGCCGATAGATAATGGAGGCTTGTTGGGCCTGTCTTGCAATTTCTGTCAATACACAGTTGAGAGAAACCTTAGCTTCTAAATCTCGTGGCCAGAGGTCATCAGCTCTTGGGAAAGATATCTGGATTGAACACCTAATTTTATTATTTTAAAGTTGGGAAAGACTTGCTTTTGTGTAGCATCTTATCATGTTTTTCAAACCACTTCACAGACAATGGGCTGGATCTTGTTCTACCCCAGGTGTCAGGTTCTGTGGCAGAGGCGGGGGGGGGGGGGGGGCGGGGGACTCATGAAGATGGCTCCGGATGAGGCTCGCCACGCACCTCAACGCCATGAGGGCCTGGTCCAATCCCCCCAGAAGCAGCAAGGCTCCTTGACGGCACACCCCCTCCCCCCCACCACTGGGTGACAGGACCACAATTAAAATATTCGAATCAATAAAATGAATGAATTAACATATACTTAGCTGCGGTCTTGAGGGACCGCCATGATCTTCAGCACAGCAACTAGCACTCCCGCACCTTCAAATCCCCGTCCAGGGAAAGGCAGCGCTACACTGGTGGGGAGGGGGACGAGGCAAGATTTTCAGTGCGGGTGGGGGGGGCGGGGTCAAATGAACGTCATGGATGTAGGGGATGGTGGGAAGAGCTGAACTGCAAACATTGTGCTGTTTTGGGGGTAAAGGTCAGATCTTAAAGGTAAGTGCTTTGGGGGGGAAACAGCAAATAGTCAATATAATTATTGGGGGGTGGTGGGAAAGGGGCATTAGAAATTTATGTATTTAATTTTTGGGGGGGGTCTGTCTTTAAAAATTTAAATTAGGCGGCAGGGCTGGCTACCCTTTAAAAATGGTGCGCGCAGGCAGCTGACACCATTGCTGGGGACGGACAGCCCACACCTTCCATGAGATTGGGGGGTGCGGTGCCTGGCTATTCTAATGAGCCGCCCGCTTAAGATTGTGGTGTCTCTCTGGTGGGCCATGTTTTGGGGTTGCCGCCAATGCGGTGAGCTCTTAAAATCCAGCCGAATGAGTTAATTTGTAGTGTAGTCACTACTGGCACACAGGGAAAATGCAGCAGTGTTTTACACTGGCGAAGCAGCCCCTCCAAGAATGTTGATGCCCACCATGTGCTTTGGCTCCTTTTCAGTGTAGCATCAGCTAGAACAGTTGCCTTTATTACTCTGCTGTTGCATTATTGACGCCGTGCTCCCCAGCACAAACACAGTTTTGCAATGCAGATCATGCACCATATATTTACTGCTGTTGGAGCTGGCCTTGGTTTTATGGTAATGCAGAGGGGCAGTAGAGCTGCAGTATCCAAAAAAAAGACTGGCATTTATATAGCCTCGTTCCCGCCTTCAGGACATCCCAAAATCCTTCTCAACTAATGCATTGCCATTGAAGGGGTTGTTAAAGGATCCTGCACACCTGGCATGAACTCTCACTCTACAGAAGTGTGGAGTGTGGACAGGAGAATTAGCTCCACACTTACCGGAGCCCTAACTCAAACCTGTGCCCCTGTCTCACGAGAGTCCAAGCTGAGACCACAAGACCATTGAATGCTCCCTGGGACTATCTCCAGGATTAAGGTTAATTAACATCTGAGTGAAAACAAGCTTAAAGGACTTACAAGGAGTTCTCGTTCTATCCCTAATTGTATGGAAAATCCCAACAATTGAAGCAGAGAGGAGGTTTGCAATCTCCTGACAAATAATGGGGGTGCAAGAGAAAGTCTTTGTTAGTGCACCTTGGCAAGTGTAAAGCATAAAGCCAAAATAAACAGTCCTTCAAGAAACGGTGCTGTGGCAGCTGAAGAAAAGGCAAACCAACAGAAGGTGCGCTGAATCAGTACATTTCAGTCTGTAATATTTCAAGCTGCCGCTAGAATTACTGTTGTAAATCCCATCTTGTGGAAACTGTAGCCCAGGCACTGCTGCTCAGGAAGTTTAAGCCCGCACAGAGGCAGTGAAGAAAAGCAGGTAAACAAGTTCATAGAATCATGGAATCATAGAAATTTACAGCGTAGAAGGAGGCCATTCGGCCCATCATGTCTGCGTCAGCCAACAGGGAGACGTGCAACGTAATCCCACGTTCCGGCTCTTGGTCCACAGCCTTGTAGATTACAGCACTTCAAGTGCATATCCAAGTATTCTTTAAATCTTATGAGAGTTTCTGCCTCTACCACCCTTACAGGCAGTGAGTTCCAGATCCCCACCACCCTCTGGGTGAAAAAATTTCCCATTGAATCCCCTTTAAACCTCCTATCTCTTACTCTAAATCTTGGCCTCCCTGTTATGGACCCCTCAACCAAGAGGAAAAGTGTCTTCCTATCGACTCTATTTAGATTCCTCAAAATTTTATACACCTCAATTAGACCTCCCCTCAGCTTCCTTGATTCTAAAGAAAACAATCCTAGCCTATCCAATCTTTCCTCATAACTAAAATTCTCCAGTCCAGGCAACATCCTTGTAAATCTCCTCTGTACCCTTTCTGGTGCAATCACGTCCTCCCTATTCGTTACCAAAACTGCACGCAATACTCCAGCTGTGGCCAAACCTGCGTTTTATAGAGTTCCAGCATAGAAGAAAGTTCTTTCACTCATCATTGTATTTCTCATTCAGCTTTCGTTATCCTTCCCTCTTGCATTTAATTGGTTCCTGCCTCGCCTACTTCTATATTTTCCACTGTTCTCTTCCATGGACTGTTCCTCTTCAGTATCCATTTAATTTTCAGCCAATTATACAACACTTTATTAATTTATTGATTTACTTCAAAATGGAGCCCTTCACTCCATTCCCAGATCAGCTGTTCCTATTTATTTTTCTCTTTCACTCTCCCAGTGAGTGACCTTATATTTACTTCCCAGATCACTACTAATGCTGTTCACCACCAGCACACTGCTGAAACGACCAAATCCATGCAATTCCTGCAGCAATCTTTACCCCTCAGCATTGACCCTATTCTCTGGCCTCCAGCACCAGGTCTGACCTCCTATACCAGGCCATAATCTCCCTTCTTCCTGACCCTGGCCTCCCCGCTTTCTCCTAGCCATCAGCCCCAGATCTTTCTTAGGCCTTGGGTTTATGTTCCCTTAGCCTGCTCCTATTCCATATCTTGGCCCCTGAGCTTCCCTCTTTCTGTGGCATTGTCACAGCAAACAGGCCAGTTCCAATTGGGCCTGCAGCTATGGATCCATCAGTGGCAAGACCATCATCCCAGGTTAAATGCTACCTTCCAGCCTAAGATCCATACCCTAGGCTTTAAAAATAAATCAAAGATACAGATTAAAAAGACCAGTGAGCAGCTATTTAGAAAGAGTGGGAGACATATAGGAGAGGCATAGGACGGAGGGAAGCAAAAATTTACAGGAGAAAGTAAGCTTTTTTTATTCATTCATGAGATGTGAGCATCACTGGCAACACAAGCATTTCTTGCCTATCCCTAATTGCCCTTGAGATGGTGGTGGTGAGCTGCCTTCTTGAACCACTGCACTCCATGTGGTGTAGTTACACCCACAGTGCCGTTAGGGTGGGAGTTCCAGGAGTTTGACCCAGTGACAGTGAAGGAACGGCGATATAGTTCCAAGTCAGGATGGTGTGTGATTTGGAAGGAACTTGCAGGTGGTGGTATTCCCATGCTTCTGCTGCCCTTGTCCTTCTAGGTGGTAGAGGCCACGGGTTTAGAAGGTGCTGTCAAAGGAGCCTTGGTGAGTTGTGAGAAGAATAGAAGGCAGAAAGAGAGATGCAGAGAACAATGAAAAAAAAGGGTGAGAGGATTACAGAGAAAGTAGACAGAAAGAATAGAAAACAGAGACAGAAATAGTTATGGAGTGGACTGACCCAGAGTTATAGGAACAGAGAAAGAAAGGACAGAAGTGCCAAGAGAAAATAAAAGGGTGACAGAAGTAATGGGCTGAGATCCAGAGCAGAAGCCAAAACGCCCATGAGAATGGGCACAGAAAGAATTTAGGTTACATGTGCATGGCAGAGGTGAAGAGAGACATGTTCTGAATATGCAAAAGCTGTACTGAATACAACGCAGCACGAGGCATTTTTAAAAGATCATTTGCACTCTTAGCTTTTCTCCAACAGAAAAAATCTTCTGCATTTTTACAGACACCAACAGCCTTTTGTGTGAATGTCTTTTAAGTTCTCGCGGTCTCCCTTCAAGTTGTACGCAGTTGGTTATGATAATGTTCTTGCTGCTCAGATATGGAACTGAGAAGCAACGATGATTCCATTATAGTCCAGCTTTGTATTCACTTTATCTTCTGAATTTGAATCATCAGCCAAGCTTGGTCAAAGCACATGTCACAAATGAAAAGTCGGTGATGTACAAAGCAAAAAACACAATAAATTTGCTCAGAGAAATTACTTTCATTGTCTACCAGACATTTTTTAAGCTTAACAACAGATAAAATTTGATCAAGCTACATAACACAATAGACAATTGATTCCAGACAATATACATGGTGAGATGCCTCCACAGGCAGGCACTTTTGCATTAAAAACCACTTCAATCAATCCACCAGTGATGATCATTATTTACATTGGAGCAAGAAAGACCAGTTGAAACGTCAGCTACATTGCAGTCAATTTGAAGCATTATTGCTTCAAATCTATTTAAGAACACGATAAACAGAATCGACCTTCAATCTTTACAACTGCTTTTAGAAATATGTATATAATAGAATCTGACACATCGTTATTTACTCAGGGCTGTAGAGAGAGTGGGGATGGTGGGAAGGGAGGGAAGGAATTCTGGAAGGGAAGCTCAGAAAGATTCCAGGATATCCTGGTGAAATTAACCACAGCACGCCTTTGCATTTTTTCATACAGGTTTCCCACCCAGCAATTGGGCAAGGAAGCAGCCAGGGAGCGGATACCAGGTAAGTAGGAGATCATTGGTTGGGGAGGGAGTTGGAGATCGGGGGATAAAGTGGGGATTCAGAAATCGGGGTAAGGGGGAGTTGGGGATCGGGGAGTTGAGGTGAATCAGAGATTGGGGAAGGGCGAAGAGTCACAGATCAGGTGGGGTGGTAGAGAAGGTCGTCTGATCATGAACTGTGAAAAGGGGTTAGCTTGTTGGACCTGGGAGAAACATTTCTGCTCGTCCTGACCCACATGCACTGCTGTAAAGGCACTTACCTCATGGATCCAGCCTTTCTTGCCTCCTTTTACCTGCCAGGATTCCTGAACTTCAGGAAACCTGGTGCCCAAGGTTTAGAAATAAAAATAGTAAAAATGAATTTTAGTAAGTGACCTGTCTCCTGAGATTGAAGTGGTCTTGGCTCGTCTCCAATAAAACAGGAAGTGGGCACTTGGAGGTGGGTTGGGGTCAGGTTTAAGATTTAAACTTCCGACAAGCCCCCAGCCTACTTGTCCTCGGAGTCAAAACTCACCTCCCCAGCCCATCGATTCACATAATGAAACCGCACAGGAGATCATTCGGCCCATCATGGCTGTGCCAGCTCCTTGAAAGAGCTTTCCAATTCATTCTGCTTCTCTGCCCTTTCCCCATAACCCTTTAAATGTCTCCTCTTCAGGTATTTATCCAATTCCCTTTTGAAAAGTACTATTGAATCTGCTTCCACCACCCTGTTGGGCATTGCATTCCAGATCATAACAACTCGCTGTGTACAAAACGTCTTCTCATCTCATCACGGATAGGGGAATATTTCTGTGTAATATAATTGTCACAAGCCCCATATGAAATGGAAGACTCAGCCTACTTCCGGCAAGCACAAACTATTGTTAAAGCAGAGTCCGCAAATTCAGTTCAGAAGGGGTTGGAAGAATGCTTGAGAAAGAATATTGAAAGGAAAGGGAAGGTGAGCATGAGAACAGGATTGGACTAGTTGGCCCATGCAGAGAAAAATGCCAGCAGAGACTTGTTGGCCAAAGTGGCCTGTATCTGTGCTTATACATTCCATGATTGATAGCACAAAGCTGCCTTTAACTTGTCACCAAACTGGCAATCTCATTCACAGAAACTAGAAGATGATTGATATAGGAAATGCAAAGTCACACTGGTGTAGTAGAGCCGGTGGGAGGGGCAGGATTGATTGCTCTTCATTGGTGGCGGCAGAGAAGACTTTATCCAGAATCTTCTCTGTTAGAACTGGGACTGCTTGATACTGATCCTAGTGCCCAACATGGGAAAAGTGTTCCAGGTCTCTGTTTAATATCTAACACCTTTAGGAGCACAAAATTTAAGAAAAAAACTAACATTACACATAAACTTAAAACATCCACTTTCTTTGAGCACTTCTGCTGTCAGTTCTTCAAAGTGACAAATTTGATAAGGAAAACTTAACATTTCTGTTGTTATGACCCTGTGAGAAATGTGTCTAGGGGTCTTTCTCAACCTTCACCTGGTCTTACTGTAACAGGGTTTAATTTTAACCACACCGTGTTTTTAGCTCCCCCTTGGTGAATCATTGTTCACTGCTTTCCAATTATAAGGCAAAGAAACCAGCCAAACAGGTTTTCTTAGGTTTAAAGAAGAAAAGTTGACATTTATTAAACTTAAATTTAAACTCTAATTCGGTTAACACCTACAGATACATGACGTGCCCACACTAACATGCATATGCGATACACATGCAAATAGAGACAGAAAAGAGCAGAAGAAAAAATAAAGTGAAAAGTTTGAGGCAATATCTGAAGAGTTTTTGTAACAGTTCTTCAAGCTCATTGTAGAGTCCTTGATTGTAGGTAGGTCTTGCTTTTCATTGGGGCCCAGTGTTATTCTTAAATCTTGTTCGCTGTAGGAGACTTTTCTCTCTTGGAGTTCATGTGTCTTCAGTGGATTCAGAGGCTTGTGAGAAAGAAATGGGAGCAAACCAGGATCTTCTCAGTCCAGGAACAAACAGACACTCTCAGTTCGAACTGTTTGTACAATTCAGAAAACCCCAGGTTGCCAAGCAGGTTAATCATGTGACTAACTGGTCTGACCACATCTTGGCTCTGTGGATTGTATCATCTTAGCTCGCCCCTCTTACGCACAATACCTGGTGATCAAGGTCCATTGTGGGTTGAATGTGTCAGGAAATGGTCCTTTGTCCTTCCAATCACTGTCTCTTAATATGCAAATGTCTTTTCCAGCCACAGCTGATCTGTTTAACAAGTCCTTTCTTCACTCCAATAACAGTTTAAAATCAACGTTCATGACAAAATTAATGGGCCTCATTCTTGGCAGGTGAGGGCCTAGCATGACACGACAGTGTCACCTTCCACACTATTGTCAGATTTCTTTGGGAAGGGAATGATCTACACTGGAACAGGCTAATTTAAAAGCACTTCATTGGTCTTTGTCCTGGAGATCTCTTGCCAACTATAACTAAATCTGTGAACTTCCAGTCTTTAAGAACTATTGATGTATAGTTCTATGGCAGTGACAAAGAATTCTTATCTGAAGCTTGAATTAGGTTTCCTAATATTCACCATCAGCATCAATACCATTTTTCTTTCTTTCTTTCTTTGGCCTCCTTATCTCGAGAGACAATGGGTAAGCGCCTGGAGGTGGTCAGTGGTGTGTGGAGCAGCACCTGGAGTGGCTATAAAGGCCAATTCTAGAGTGACAGGCTCTTCCACAGGTGCTGCAGAAAAATTTGTTTGTCGGGGCTGTTACACAGTTGGCTCTCCCCTTGCGCCTCTGTCTTTTTTCCTGCCAACTGCTAAGTCTCTTCGACTCGCCACACTTTAGCCCCGCCTTTATGGCTGCCCGCCAGCTCTGGCGAACGCTGGCAACTGACTCCCACGACTTGTGATCAATGTCACAGGACTTCATGTCGCATTTGCAGACGTCTTTAAAGCGGAGACATGGACGGCCAGTGGGTCTGATACCAGTGACGAGCTTGCTGTACAATGCGTCCTTGGGGATCCTGCCATCTTCCATGCGGCTCACATGGCCAAGCCATCTTAAGCGCTGCTGGCTCAGTAGGTAGTATATGCTGGGGATGTTGGCTGCCTCGAGGACTTCTGCGTTGGAGAACCACCCTGCCACCTGATACCAAGGATTCTCTGGAGACAACGAAGATGGAATGCGTTGAGATGTCGCTCTTGGATGACATATGTTGTCCAGACCTTGCTGCCGTAGAGCAAGGTATTGAGGACACAGGCTTGAAATACTCGGACTTTTGTGTTCCGTGTCAGTGCGCCATTTTCCCACACTCTCTTGGACTGTCTGGACATAGAAGCAGATGCCTTTCCCATGCGCTTGTTGTTTGCTGCATTGAGAGACAGGTTACCGGTGACAGTTGAGCCTAGGTAGGTGAACTCTTGAACTGCTTCCAGAGCGTGGTCGCCGATATTGATGGATGGAGCATTTCTGACATCCTGTCCCATGATGTTCGTTTTCTTGAGGCTGATGTTTAGGCCAAATCCGTTGCAGGCAGCCGCAATCCTGTCTATGTGGGATGTTAATGCAGCATCGTCAGCAAAGAGGAGTTCCCTGATGAGGACTTTCTGTACTTTGGACTTCGGTCTAAGACGGGCAAGGTTGAACAACCTGCCATCTGATCTTATGTGGAGGATAATTCCTTCTTCTGAAGACTTAAAAGCATGTGAGAGCAGCATTGAGAAGATCCCAAACAGTGTATGTGCGAGAACACAGCCCTGTTTCACGCCACTCTGGATAGAAAAGGGGTCTGATGAGGCACCGCTATGCTGAATTGTGCCTTTCATATTGCCATGGAATGAGGTGATGATACTTAGTAGCTTTGGTGGACATCCAGTGGCGCAGTGGTTAGCACCGCAGCCTCACAGCTCCAGCGACCTGGGTTCAATTCTGGGTACTGCCTGTGTGGAGTTTGCAAGTTCTCCCTGTGTCTGCGTGGGTTTCCTCCGGGTGCTCCGGTTTCCTCCCACAGCCAAAAGACTTGCAGGTTGGTAGGTAAATTGGCCATTATAAATTGCCCCTAGTATAGGTAGGTGGTAGGGGAATATAGGGACGGATGTGGTAGGAGTATGGGATTAGTGTAGGATTAGTATAAATGGGTGGTTAATGGTCGGCACTGACTCGGTGGGCCGAAGGGCCTGTTTCAGTGCTGTATCTCTAAATAAAATAATTTAAAATCCGATCTTTGCTAGTAGTCTGAAGAGACCACATCTGCTGACAAGGTCAAAGGCTTTTGTGAGATCTATGAAGGCAACGTAGAGGGGCATCTGTTGTGCGCGGCATTTCTCCTGTAGCTGGCGAAGGGAGAACAGCATGTCAATGGTGGATCTCTCTGCTCGAAAGCTGCACTGTGCCTCAGGGTAGACACGCTCAGCCAGCTTCTGGAGTCTGTTTAAAATGACTGTGCTGAGCAGGGAAATTCCACAGTAGTTGTTGCAGTCACCCTTGTTCTTATAGAGGGTGATAATATTGACATCGCGCATGTCCTGTGGTACTGCTCCCTCATCCCAGCACAGGCAAAGCAGTTCATGGAGTGCTGACAGTGTAGCAGGCTTGTCACTCTTGATTATTTCAGGGGTAATGCCGTCCTTTCCAGGGGCTTTTCCACTGGCTACAGAATCGATGGCATTACTGAATTCTGATTTTGTTAGCTGTTCGTCCAGCTCATCCATGACTGGCAGAGACTGGGCTGCATTGAGGATGGTATCAGTGACATCATTTTCCCTGGAGTACAGTTATAGATAGTGCTCCACCCAGCGGTCCATTTGCTTGCATTGGTCAGTGATCGTTTCCCCTGATTTAGACTTGAGGGGGGGCGATCTTCTTGATGGTTGGCCCAAAAGCTCTCTTAATGCAATCATACATTCCTCTGATGTTTCTGATGTCGGAGGCCAGCTGAATACCACTGCATAGGTGTTGCGAGTAGTCATTTGCACAGTGCCTGGCTGTTCTTTGCGTGGTGCTTCTGGTGGCTTTAAGTGCTAAGGATGTTAACTCGCTGGGGGCTTTCTTGTAGTTCAGCAGTGCAGTGCGCTTAGCGACTATGACTGGTTCCATCTCTTCAGAGTGAGATTGAAACCAGTCTGCATTCTGCTTCTCACGTTTGCCAAAGATGGCCATTGCTGAGTCATAGATGGCGTCTCTGATGTGGGCCCACTTCGTCTCTGCATCCCCTGCAGGAGTGTTTTGAAGGGTTTTTTCAAGTGAATTAAGCAACTTTTGTGACAGCTGTGGGTAAGAAATTCTGTTAGTATTGATGCGCGGGCGGCCCTTCTGCTTGGAGTGATGTTGCTTCTTTGGTTTGAGTCTAACTTTGCTGCACACCAGGGAGTGGTCGGTGTCTCAGTCCACACTGTGGAAGCTGCGTGTGATTTGAACACTATTTATAGAGGCTCGCCTTGTGACGATGAGGTCCAGCTGGTGCCAACTACGTGACCTTGGGTATCTCCATGAAACCTGGTGACAGGGTTTGGTTCGAAAGAACGAGTTGGTGATGCAGAGGTTGTGATAGGTAGACAACTCCAACAGATTAACTATTCATTCATCTCACTGCTTTTTTGTTGTATGCAAAACAATGGCCGCATTTGCAAGCATTGCAACAGTGACTGCACTTCAAAGAAAACCATTGTACATGAAGCACACTGATATCTCAAGAGATGTAACAGGGTATAATTTAAATGCAGTGTGTTTCTTACATAGCATTGAATTGGCAAACAAAAGCAGAACAAATCCAATCCAGCTAATCACTGCCACATCAGTCTTCTCTCAATCATCAGCAAAGTGATGGAAGGTGTCATCAACAGTGCTATCAAGTGGCACTTACTCACCAATAACCTGCTCACCGATGCGCAGTTTGGGTTCTGCCAGGGCCACTCGGCTCCTGACCTCATTACAGCCTTGGTCCAAACATGGACAAAAGGCCTGAATTCCAGAGGTGAGGTGAGTGTGACTGCCCTTGACATCAAGGCAGCATTTGACCTACTGTGTCATCAAGGAGCTTGGGCAAAATTGAGGTCAATGGGAATCAGGGAGAAAATTCTCCACTGGTTCGAGACTTACCTAGCACAAAGGAAGATGGTTGCGGTTGTTGGAGGTCGATCATCTCAGTCCCAGGACATTGTTGCAGGAGTTACTCAGGGTAGTGTCCTAGGCCCAACCACCTTTAGGTGCTTCACCAATGGCCTTCCCTCCATCATAAGGTTAGAAGTGGGGATGTTCGCTGATGATTGCACAGTGTTCAATACCATTTTCAACTTCTCAGATACTGAAGCAGTTCATGCCCCCAAGTAACAAGACCTGGACAACATTCAGGCTTGGGCTGATGTGGCAAGTAACATTCATGTCACACAAGTGCCATACAATGACTATCGGCAACTAAAGAGCATCTAACCATCTCCCCTTGACATTCAATGGCATTACCATCGCTGAATCCCCCAGCATCAACATCCTGGGGGTTATCAATGACCAGAAACTTAACTGGATCAGCCACATAAATACTATGGCTACAAGAGAAGGTCAGAGGCTGGGAATTCTGCGGCGAGTAACTTAAACTCCTGACTGACTAAAGCCTGTCCACCATCTACAAGGCACAAGTCAGGAGTGTGATGGAATACTCTCCACTTGCCTGGATGAGTGCAGCTCCAACAACACTCAAGAAGCTCAACACCATCCAGAAGAAAGCAGCCTGCTTGATTGGTATCCCATCCACCACCTTCAACATTCACTCCCTTCACCACTGATGCATAGTGGCAGCAGTGTGTACCGTTTACAAAATGCACTGAAGCAACTCGTCAGGGTTTTTTTGACAGCACTTTCCAAACTCACAACCTCTGCCACCTAGTAGGACAAGGGCAGCAGATGCATGGGAACACCACCAGCTGCTAGTTCCCCTCTAAGTCACTCTCCATCCTGATTTGGAACTATTCACTGTTCCTTCACTGTCGCTGGGTCAAAATCCTGGAACTCCCTCCTTTACAGCACTGTGGGTATACCTACACCACATGGACTACAGCGTTTCAAGAAGGCAGCTCACCACCACCTTCTCAAGGACAATTAGGGATGGGCAATAAATGTTGGCCTGGCCAGTGATGCCCACACCCAAGAATGAATAAAAAAAAAATGAAAGACCAATTTTACATTCAAATCTATTAAAACTTTTTAGATTTCTCTTTTAATTTCTAGTCTTACTTACCTGAGAAGATCTTTCAATATTATTACAGTAAACCTTTTACTAGCAGTTGTGCTTTCAAGCAATGCCTACTTGGTTAAACTTGAACTTATTAAACTGACATGAAAGTAGGAAAGGGCATCTTGAATGTTTGCTGTACCAGAATTATTCACACACATTTTTGATATTTTGTTTATACATCAAGTGGCTTTAGATTGAATCTGGAGTTGAATATACACAATGTAATGACATGTTGTTCAAGCACTTTTCTCAAGTGCAATCAAAATACAAACATCTCAGGGAGTACAAACAATTTTTCCAGCATAACATTATCAATTCATGGTGTCTCTTTAGCATACTATGTCTATGTTCAATCTGGATTAGAAAAGTACCGTTAGTCTTTCGAGCTATTATTGTAATGGATTGGAAAAGCTTGCTACTTCTCACAGAGGTCACATTCACTGCGAATAATTGTCTATAAAACACTCCCCCACCGCTGAGCCAAATAGTATTAAAGGTTTTTTTCCTTCTCATACTTTATTCATGTTGCCTAATTAGATTTTTAATCTCCAATTCATTTTAACATTCTACCTCACATTTCAGATATCCCATCGCTGTAATACTCTACTGTAACCACAGATAGAATGAGAATACAATTTTCTGATAGTTTATTCAAGACTCATTGTTGTGCAATAATTGAATACTTTGAACAAGATTAAGTATCTTTCAGACTATTGTTTTAATTTCTCATCCTTTATGTGACAAAGTATGTTGATCCACCTGGCACAGACAGCCGTGAATAAAAGTATAAATACATTTTTGATAATTTAAGAATATGATGTATTTGTTTTTTTAATCCCAGTTTAATGAAAGCAGTGTCCATGATAACCTTTGCGACACACTCTTAACCCTCATTTAGAGCACAGAAACAACTTATTTAATTATCTCATCTAAACCAGTTGAATGAACATTTAATAATTGAGTTCAATCTGTGACCATCTCTCAAAGGCAATATTGCGTCATTTTCCCAATTAGGGTGAAAATTATACATGCATCTTCTCTCTGCCAAATGAAGTAGCTTTCTCCAACACTTTGGGATGATAGCAGTGCCTACATGGATCTAATTGTGCACTACCAATATTTTTCACTGCAACCATGACATGTCTTCAGAATGCTGGGCAATAATTGGGGCAACTTTGCCTAATCACGACAGTCTCCATTGCTGAAGCTTGCCTCCTATTCTGGGAGTGATACGTCCGATAGTAACTTGTTAGCAGAGAATGCGGGTAAATTTTGACCTTGGCCGATCTTGCAAACAGGCAATATTGAATCAGAGAAAATCGGGAGAAATGTACAACAAGCGGCTGATCTACTATCTGTGGCGCAGTGGTTAGCACCGCAGCCTCACAGCTCCAGCGACCCGGGTTCAATTCTGGGTACTGCCTGTGTGGAGTTTGCAAGTTCTCCCTGTGTCTGCGTGGGTTTCCTCCGGGTGCTCCGGTTTCCTCCCACATGCCAAAGACTTGCAGGTTGATAGGTTAATTGGCCATTATAAATTGCCCCTAGTACAGGTAGGTGGTAGGGAAATATAGGGATAGGTGGGGATGTGGTAGGAATATAGAATTAGTGTAGGATTAGTATAAATGGGTGGTTGATGGTCGGCACAGACTCGGTGGGCCGAAGGGCCTGTTTCAGTGCTGTATCTCTAAACTAAACTAAACTATCACCCAAAGTCAAAATTACTCACGATGACCCATGTTTTTTAATGTACTACTTTTGAATTAGAGCCTTTGATGAATTTGTAAGACTGCTTTTTTCTCACCTTGTTGAAGTAGTTAATTTGACTTGGGGTTCTGATCTTGGAGAAGTCTACAAAATATTTGTTACGAATAAATTTGAGGCCATTAAAATTTGACTGGACAGTGCACATTCTAGAATCCTCCTGCCTAAAATGAGAGGAGATATGGTTTTAGGAATTCTATAAAGAAGAGAACTGGACCAGAGCCTTGGAATATGATCAATGTTAATGTGATATGCAAAATATGTTACACATGAACCCGGAAATTGCAGACAATGTTGGCACAATATCTATTGTGGGGAAAATGCTTCACAGCATTTTAAGAGAAGCAAGCAATGATTGTCTACAGAGCTCAAAGACTGTAAGGCATGGTCAGCTTAATTTTAGAAGCAATAGCTCATGGATCGTGAATTTAGAGATGGTCTATGAGCAGACAACTTAATTATTGGGTGAGGGCTATCCAATGAATATAATTTACTTGTGTATTTTTGGAACAGGCCTTGATAAAGTCCTATTTCACTGCTTTTAAAGAAGATTAAAGCTCAGCAAAGTAATGCAAATTAATTAGCTGGATTGAAAACTGTCCTGACTGGGAAACAGTGACTAGTAATGTTTCCCAGGGATATGTTTTGAATCTACTATTGCTTACACTACTGTTCAATAATATGGAGGAACATTCTTTTTTTTTCTTTTGGGCCTCCTTATCTCGAGAGACAATGGATACGTGCCTGGAGGTGGTCAGTGGTTTGTGAAGCAGCGCCTGGAGTGGCTATAAAGGCCAATTCTAGAGTGACAGGCTCTTCCACAGGTGCTGCAGAGAAATTTGTTTGTTGGGGCTGTTGCACAGTTGGCTCTCCCCTTGCGCCTCGGTGTGGAGGAACATAACACATGGAATATACATTATAAATTTGCTGATGATGCCAAAAATCATGTTGCCATGTGGTTGACAGCATTCCAACTGATCTGGTCAAGTGGAGTGTGTAGACTAAAGAATGGGATATGGATTGCAATGGGACTCAATTAAAGGTAATGTATATAAGTATAAGACACCTTAAACATACATATACAATGAACAGATGCCCACTAGCAAAGTTGCAAAATGGTTAGTCAATGTGAAGCTGTCATCATCCAAAGCAATTCAATTCTTGGATGCACATCAAGGACACTTAGATGCAGATTAAAACTGGTTATATTAATTTTGCATAATTTACTGGTCGCATTTAAAATACTTAGTGAAATTTTGATATTGGTAGATCGGAGAGAGCTCAGAGATGAGTGATAAGAATGACTGAGACTTGGGTCTCTCCTATAAAGAGAGACTCGCAGTGCTGAACATGTGTTCATTGAGGATAAGCAGATGGACAGGGGATGTGACTGAAGCTATTAAAATGGTGCAAGGGATAGATAATGTGGAAGCACTCAAATTATTTAACTGAGGTTTAGGCAGTGATTACACAAAGGAGAAGATATAAGTGCAAAACTAACGGGCCTCAAGCAAAACTAGTGACAGGAAAAAATAGGCCCAGATTTTGCAGCTATCGGTGAAGCAACAGAACTCGCCGCTGATCTTGAAGAAAGCTGCCCATAAAGATCTAGCAATTTCTGTGGCTTGGATTTCCCCTTTCCTGGCATCAGTTTGAATCTGGTGCCAAGTCAATGGGATCTCCAGATGTGCAGCAGCAGTGATGTCATCAAGCAGGGTAAGCAGCTAATCACATTGAAGTATTCTCACAGAGAGCAAACCAGGTAGCAACATGCAGCTAACTTTTCACTTTTAATTAAAATTTAACAGAGAGCAAAACAAATGACTGGGACATACATATAAGATTAAGGTAGAAGCTGAAATATCATGAACAAACATTTCAAGAAAATATCATTTTAAAAATGTGATTTTTTTATCATAATGGAGAAATTTGACATTCCACAAATATAAAATTAGTTTTTCAGGGAGAGTGAGGCTTTCCAGCAGTAATTATGAGACTAGTACTCTGTTAATACCCAGTTACGCCTCATTCAACAAGGTGTAACTTTTTCAAGGGTTTTTACAGCAGGACTAATAGCATAAAAGGGCAAATTTTCGTCAGTTCAGTGATTTCAAATTGATTGCATTATGGGGAATTTCAACAGCACAACCTATGGGGAAGTGTAGAATCACTGACACTGCCTCAGGATTTCTGCATTTAACTGCGCATGTGCAGACTCCTGGGCTGGAACTTTACATGGCAGCAGAGGCCCCCACCATCTTAAAAGGTGGGAGCGAGCCCGCCTCCACCGGGCCTGGAAGCCACTCGGCACATTTGTGCGGCCAGGCCCACAATTGGTCTTGTGCAGGATTTATGCCCCTCTGAGGCAGGAAGTCCCGCCTCCAGGAGCTGCCAGCCAATCAGTGGACCAGAGCACCTCAGTCCCAGCAGTGCCGCTGGAAGTGGTGGCCACTGCTGGGACTGCACCTAACGTGAGGAGCAAGAGGGACGCCAGCCCCAAAAAACGGTAAGTGGGGCTTTGAGCCTTGATGGGGACAATCAGCTGGGCCTTGGCAAGGGAGGTGGGAGTCGATCAGGAGGGCAGGGGGAGGTGCTCCGACAAGGGCGACTTGTGCTCCTGGGGGGTTCCCTCTGTGGGGCACAGAGTGCCCGATCAGGTGCCCCAACCCCGGGCCTGCAAGGAGGCCACCAGATATTAGTGGGTGGCCTCCTCAGCTGACAAAGTGCCCAGCTGTCGCTGGGAGGAGGCTCTTAAGTGGCAAATAATTGGCCACTGGGGCCTCAATTGGCCTGGGGCGAATGGGCCGTTTGCCACCTTCCCCGCTGCTGGTAAAATGGCAGCAGGGTCGGGCAGGCAATGGAAATGACATCCCCACCTCCCACCCGATTTTACACGCCCCCCACCCCCCTCCCCACCGCCACCTCCAGCCCACTCCTGAGGGTGGCATAAAATTCTGGCCCTGAAGTTCCTGTCAGTTTCAGTGGATCAACCATTGTGATAATTGGTACTTCAACCTGTCAATTAACCCTTTAAAAAGATAAGTGCTTGGTTAAGAGGGCATTGAGGGTTATAGGGCTAAGAATAGAGAATAATTATTAACTATGGTACGTCATGCCTGTGGAATGCAACAGTGTGGATTGTAGGATTGGATTGATAGCCAGGAGGGACTTACCTGTAATCAATTGCTCAATTGCTTCTTTCAGAAATTGGATTGTGTAAAGTTATAAGAGGGCAAGTTGTATGTTATCAGTGGAGGAAAAGATACGAAACTTGGAAACATTGTGAACTGTGAGGAGGATAGTGTGGATCTTCAAAAGGACATAGACAGGTTGGTGGAATGGGTGGAAAAGTGGCAGATGAAATTTAATGCAGAGAAGTGTGAAGTGATTCATTTTGGTAGGAATAACGCCGAGCGACAATATGAAAGGGTGCATTTCTAAAGGGGGTGCAGGAGCAGAGGGACCTGGGTGTATATGTGCATAAATCATTGAAGCTGGCAGGACAGATTGAGAGAACGGTTAATAGGGCATACAGTATCATAGGCTTCATTAATGAGGCATAGAGTACAAAAGCACAGAAGTTATGTTAAACTTGTATAGAACATTGGTTCGGCCCCAACTGGAGTATTGTGTTCAGTTCTGGGCGCCACACTTTAGGAAAGATGTGAAGGCATTAGAGAGAGTGCAGAAAAGGTGCACAAGAATGGTTCTAGGGAAGAGCAACTTCAGTTACGTGGACAGATTGAAGAAGTTGGGATTGTTTTCCTTACAGATGTGAAGGTTAAGAGGAGGTTTGATAGAGGTGTTCAAAATGATGAGGGGTCTGGACAGAACAGATAGGGGAAAACTATTCCCATTGGTGGAAGGAACGAGAACAAGGGGGCACAGCTTTAAAGTAATTGGTAAAAGAAGCAATGGCGACATGAGGAAAAACTTTTTCACGCAGTGAGTGGTTAGGATCTGGAATGCACTGCCAGAGAATGCGGTGGAGGCAGGTTCAATCGAGGCATTAAAGAGGGAATTGGATTGTTATCTGAAAAGGAAGAATGTGCAGGACTACAGGGAGAAGGCAGGAAATGGCACTAGGTGAATTGCTCCTTCGGAGAGCGAGCACAGACATGACCGGCCGAATTGCTTCCTTCTGTGATGTAACAATTCTGTGATTCGGTGAAGATCTTGATATGTTGGAAGACTTTCTTCCAGCTCCTCTCCTTTCTTACATTTTAAAGATGCCATTTAGTATTGTACTCTCAATGTGCTTGATAATGGTGCAAAGTGACTAGTTTGACATTGCACTATTTTAACAACGGGCTGGAATTTATGGAACCAGCGGGGGTCACAACGCCAGGTCTAAAAGGCAAGGGGGACCTTGCCTTGGCCCTTTGAAGGTCCCACCAGCTCTATTTAACGGTGCTTGGGCAATTAACTGCCTGGCACCGTCATCCCCGTCCCTTTAAGGATGGGGATCCCGCCCCCCAAAGAGCTACTTGCCAATCAGAGGGCCAGCAGCTCAGTAGTATCAGCAGCGCCACTGGGAGCAGTGGCCACTGCTGGTACTACAATAGGCCCAGGACCAGGTCTTCAGGTCATGTGTGGCAACGTTGCCGGAGCCAGTCCAGAAGACCCGGGTGAAAAGTGGGAAGGGTGGTTGTTCAGGGCAGGGGTGTTTGTGGAGGGGCGGCCTTTGCTGCAGTGGGCTCTCTGTGGGCCACAGATTGTGCACGGAGGAGGACCCCCCCCCCAAGCCCACAGGGAGGCCACCTTGTTTTATTGGGTGACCTTCCCATGTAGTAAAAGCCCCCCACTGCTGGTACCAGTGGTAGCCACAAGGGTCCTAATTAGCCTCTGGGCGGGAAGGCTGTCTTCGGCTCTTCCTGCCCCGACAAAATCGCATGGCAATGGGAAGGTGAAGGGCATTCCACCTGTTGCCTTCCATCGCTACTTTATGCCCCCCCGCCTCTGTTCCTGTCCCTAGGGGGTCCATAAAATTCCAGCCAATGAGCTGACTGGATGAGCCAAGGCAACAGTAAACAAGTGCGGTGCTACTTAGTCAATAATCTTGGAAAATTCTAGGCACAGAAATTATATGACGTGCATGAATCATTGAAACTCGTCATTAAATTAACCAACAGATTTGGTTTGAACTACAAATGAACTCTTAAATTCTTCACGGATGTGTCTGATGACAAATTTTTCAGTCCCCATGCAGCAGCAGAAGAATCATAGAGATTAGTAATCATGTCCAAAAGAATTACCCGCCTTGCGGGGTCAACCCTTGGCCTTATTAAGTCTTTGCTCGTGGCCACTTGGTGCCTGCTATTTGTGTGGGTTGCTGGGGGGGGAAGGGGAGGCAGTTGCGAGGATGTGGAATAGCATACAACAAAAGCTCTTAAAGGCTACGACTGCTATTTAAAAGGGGCTGTGTATTGGTAGGCGCAAAACTGTAAGCAGCTTGTCAAGGACAGAATGTGCCTCACATTTTAAGATGCTGCTTTTGAACTCCTTCTGCAAGAAGTCCCTCTGCTTGTGACCCACGGCACCTTCCCTATTAGCGATCAATATGTCTGATTAGATGTGGGTCATGGGCAGAGAAAATGCAACATTCAACCAAAGGATATGAGAGCAAATGAGAAATAGTCCTGGGATTTATGCCAAAAAAAAGCGAGACAATACTTCATCATACTCTAATAAGCCATGGCAAACCAATGTCAAAAAGCCATCAACAAGGCCAATGATACCTTGAATTACAAAGCAAAGAACAGTAGGATATAAGTCATCAAAAATTCCAAATGGTGTCAAAAAAGTGAAAAAAAAATCAGGTCTTACAATCCCAAAGGTAAAGTCCAAATCTCTGTATACAACTGGTCCTTCTCCTGACACTGACTGGTAAGCCTTGAATGTGTCTAATTCAGATTGCCCATTTCCCAAGGACAAACTGCGTGTGCAGTGCAGTCCCAGTGAGACAATAGGGGAATTGATCTTCCCTGATTTGCAACTCAGTATCGCTCATTGTAATATTAGTGGACCCGAATTTCCTGGATCGCACTTAAGCAGAAATTACACCGAAATTTACTGTCGGTTTCCACACCAACCTTGCTGACAGTAAGTTGCGCTCAAGTTTCCTGTCAAATTCATTTGCCTACGTTGTAATGTAAACACCAGCGTAAAACAAGTGAAAATGCAATGTCATCAACAGGGGAATAGCAAGTGGGCCACTGTCTTCTGCCGTAGTGTCTCACTCTCTGAGCCTTTCGCCTCTTCTGTTCCACTTTCTCTTTCACTATTAAGCAGAACAGGGGCATGTCCATCGGGCAGTCATTCCAACTGCTAAGCAGGGAATGGGAATGGCCTTCCTGATGGGCATACCCCTATTCTGTGCACTGTGACTGACCACATTTTGGTTCAGTCTATTGCACGAAGAAGACTTTTTAAAAATTGCAAAAGAAATCATGTCTTAGTTACGTTGCCACCAGGTGACTTTGGACAATATTGCACCTAAATCTTTCAGCGGAAATCTGTGCCAGCACATTATTGGCATAAATGCAGGAAACTTACATGAGCTACAAAGGGTTTTGGCGGAAGCATCTGGGGTAACGCCGCAAACAATCATGGTGAGTCCCCCGCAACGTAACTCAGTTTTGCACAAATTTCCTCATGTGAAACGTAATGGCACAACACTGCTCTTACACCATAATTATGTTAAACAGTTCTAGGGGGCTTTGGATCATTGAAACTGAAACTCTTTTACATGTTTTAATGCTGAAGATCAGACATGCCAATCTGTTGACAGTGAGCTCTTCCCCAAATTTGTGGCTCATTGTGGCAACGAGGACTTGTGGGACTAGCTCATTTGCTCTGGCAGAGAGACGACACAGCCAAAAGGGGCAAAATGGCCTCCTTCTGTGCTGTATCCATTCCATGATTCTATGATTCTAACTGGAAAATTTCCCCGCAGAAGTTGGGAAGTCATAGAATGAGTTCAATTGCCGACAAATGTAGGGAGTCATTTTTGTTATTTATTACAGGAATCAGACAAACAAGGAGCAAATAACACCTCTGTCCTTCGGAGATCCTCCCAGCTCTATTTAACAGGGCTTGGACAATTAACTGCCTGGCGCCGTGGTCCCCGTCTCTTTGAGCACGGGGATCCCACTCCCAAGAGGCTGCTGGCCAATCAGAGGGCCAGCAGCTCAGTAGTATCGACAGCACCACCAGGAGTGGTGGGCAGTGCCGGTACTACAAGAGAACCAGGCATGGAGCTGCAGACTCCAGGTAAGTGTGGCGAGGTTGCCGGGGCCAGTCTGGAAGGCCCTGGTGGAGGTGGGTGCTCAGGGCAAGGCAGGGGTGTTCGCAGAGGGGTGGCCTTTGCCATTGGGGGCTCTCCATGGGCCACACGACAAACAAACAGCAGTGTTGCTTCACATAAATGGAAGCACTCTGGTTGCTGGCTTCAATTGCAGGCAACAGTAAGTGGCATTGCAATGGAATGCACACATCACTGATAACTGATCATTTATTTAAGACTATAAAAAATGTTCTGAGCATCACAAAGTATCAATTGCAGAGTAATGTTCAGCCAAAACCATCCTTGTTTTATTGTAAGTTGGCCAAAGCCTATGATTCAAATAAATCCCAAGGAATTACTAGAATTGGAATCAGGGATGGGGGACTTCAGTTACAGGGAGAAACTAGAGAAGCTGAGATTGTTCTCCTTAGAGTAGTGAAGGTTAAGGGGCACTGTTACGACCAGGTGAGAAAGGTGTCTAGGGGTCCCTCTCAGCCTTCACCTGGTCTTACCATAACAGGGTTTAATTTTTAAACACACGGTGTATTTAGCTCCCCCTTGGTGAATCCTTGTTCACTGTTTTCTAACTATAAGGCAAAGAAACCAGCCAAACAAGTTTTCTTAACTTTAAAGAAGAAAGGTTGAACTTTATTAAACTTAAACTCCAATTCGGTTAACGCATATGGATACACGATACGCCCATGCTAGCATGTATATGTGATACACACATGCAGAGAGAGACAGAAAAGAGCAGAAGAAGTAAAGTGGTAAAGTTTGAGGCAATATCTGAAGATGATTTTGGTTACTGTTCTTCGTGCTCAAAGAACAAAGAACAAAGAACAGTACAGCATAGGAACAGGCCATTCGGCCCTCCAAGCCTGCGCCGATCTTGATGCCTGCCTAAACTAACACCTTCTGCACTTCCGGGGCCCATATCCCTCTATTCCCTTCCTATTCATGTATTTGTCAAGATGTCTCTTAAACATCGCTATCGTACCTGCTTCCACCACCTCCCCTGGCAGCAAGTCCCAGGCACTCATCACCCTCTGTGTAAAAAAACTTGCCTCGCACATCCCCTCTAAACTTTGCCCCTTGCACCTTAAACCTATGTCCCCGAGTAACTGACTCTTCCACCCTGGGAAAAAGCTTCTGACTATCCACTCTGTCCATGACGCTCATAACTTTGTAAACCTCTATCATGTCACCCCTCCACCTCCGTCCTTCCAGTGAAAACAATCCGAGTTTTTCCAACCTCTCCTCATAGCGAATGCCCTCCAGACCAGGCAACATCCTGGTAAACCTCCTCGGTACCCTCTCCAAAACCTCCACGTCCTTCTGGTAGTGTGGCGACCAGAATTGCACGCAACATTCTAAGTGTGGCCTAACTAAGGTTCTGTACAGCTGCAACATGACTTGCCAATTTTTATACTCTATGCCCCGACCGATGAAGGCAAGAATGCCGTATGCCTTCTTGACTACCTTATCCACCTGCGTTGCCACTTTCAGTGACTTGTGGACCTGTACGCCCAGATCTCTCTGCCTGTCAATACTCCTAAGGGTTCTGCCATTTACTGTATACCTCCCACCTGCATTAGACCTTCCAAAATGCATTACCTCACATTTGTCTGGATTAAACTCCATCTGCCATTTCTCCGCCCAAGTCTCCAACCGATCTATATCCTGCTGTATCCTCTGACAATCCTCATCATTATCCGCAACTCCACCAACCTTTGTTTCGTCCGTAAACTTACTAATCAGACCAGCTACATTTTCCTCCAAATCATTTATATATACTACAAACAGCAAAGGTCCCAGCACTGATCCCTGCAGAACACCACGAGTCACATCCCTCCATTCAGAACAATACCCATCCACTGATACCGTCTGTCTTCTATGACCAAGCCAGTTCTGTATCCATCTTGCCAGCTCACCTCTGATCCCGTGTGACTTCACCTTTTGTACCAGTCTGCCATGCCGGACCTTGTCAAAGGCTTTACTAAAGTCCATATAGATAACATCCACTGCCCTTCCTTCATCAATCATCTTCGTCACTTCCTCAAAAAACTCAATCAAATTAGTAAGACACGACCTCCCCTTCACAAAACCATGCTGTCTCTCGCTAATAAGTTTGTTTGTTTCCAAATGGGAGTAAATCCTGTCCCGAAGAATCCTCCCTAATAGTTTCCCTACCAGTGACGTAAGGCTCACCGGCCTACAATTTCCTGGATTATCCTTGCCACCCTTCTTAAACAAAGGAACAACATTGGCTATTCTCCAGTCCTCTGGGACCTCAACTGTAGCCAATGAGGATGCAAAGATTTCTGTCAAGGCCCCAGCAATTTCTTCCCTTGCCTCCCTCAGTATTCTAGGGTAGAACCCATCAGGCCCTGGGGACTTATCTACCTTAATGCTTTGCAAGACACCCGACACCTCCTCCTTTTTGATAATGAGATGACTGAAACTATCTGCACGCCCTTCCCTCGGCTCATCATCCACCAAGTCCTTCTCTTTGGTGAGTACTGATGCAAAGTACTCATTTAGCACCTCACCCATTTCCTCTGGCTCCACGCATAGATTCCCATCTCTGTCCTTGAGTGGGCCAACCCTTTCCCTGGTTACCCTCTTGCTCTTTATATATGTATAAAAAGCCTTGGGATTTTCCTTAATCCTGTTTGCCAATGACTTTTCATGACCCCTTTTAGCCCTCCTAACTCCTTGCTTAAGTTCCTTCCTACTGTCTTTGTATTCCTCAAGTGCTTTGTCTGTTCCTAGCCTTCCAGCCCTTACAAATGCTTCCTTTTTCTTTTTGACTAGGCTCACAACATCCCACGTTATCCAAGCTTCCCGAAACTTGCCAAACTTGTCTTTCTTCCTCACAGGAGCATGCTGGTCCTGGATTCTAATCAGCTGACGTTTGAAAGACTCCCACATGTCAGATGTTGATTTACCCTCAAACAACCGCCCCCAATCTAAATTCTTCAGTTCCTGCCTAATATTGTTATAGAGTCGCTGTAGAGTCCTTGATTGTAGGTAGGTCTTGCTTTTCATTGGGGCCTAGTATTCTTCTTTTAATCTTTGTTCGATGTAGGAGACTTTTCTCTCGGTAAGGTTCACGTGTCTTCAGTGGGTTTGGAGTTCCATGAGAAAGAGATGGGAGCAGACAGGAGAGATCTTCTCAGTCCAGGACCAAACAGTCTCTCCTCTCAAGCTGTCTGTACAATTCAGAAAAACTCAGGTTGCCCAGCCGGTTAGTCATGTGACTAGCTGGTTTGACCATGTCTTTTTGTGGATTCGGCCATGTTAGCATTCATCCTGGAATGTGAACTTCCTCACCTTCAATGTCTGGTGGTCAAAGTCCATAGTGGGTTGAATGTGTCAGGGAACGGTCCTTTGTCTCCAAAATACTCAATAACTTTTGAAAGGGAACTGGCTAAATTTGCATGGCTATAGGGAAATGGCAGGGCATTTGGACTAATTGGGTAGATTCCCCCAAAGAGGCAGCACAGGCATTATGGGCTGAATGGCCTCCCTCTGTGCTGTATCATTCTATGAAATATGCATTGGATGGATCCTATCTGTATTATACATTGAACAGTAAAACACATAATTAATTCTCTGTAAGAGAAGTTGAAACCATGCAAGTTGATAACCAGGCCCAAAGGATTTCAAAAACTTGGCTTTAATCGTTTTACTCTTTGTGCAAAAGCAGGAGACAATAGTTCCTGTTTCCCTTAAGAATTTCCTACACATTTTCTGCCTGTGTCCATTGATTTGGATTATCCAACATCTTTTATGTAATCCCTGCAGCGTTTTGCACGAAGCAAGTACACTCTTTCCAGGAACAAGGAGGTCACGAAAGCACAAGGGGGTTTCCAGTAATTGACAGACACAACCTTACTCTGCATTGCTCACACATTGCATGCTAAATGAACATTTCCTATCTGTTTACAGCTGACTGAGGGAAGTCTCCTTGATGTGAGCAGTCATGCTGTAGGGTTGCCAACCCTCCAGGATTGCCCTGGAGTCTCTAGGAATGAATAACTAACCTCCAGGACACTGCTGTGAGCAACTCGAGAGAAAAATCTTCGGGGCATTAAAAAATTGAGGATTTTTTAAAAATTCTCTTTGAACACTTTTATTTACTCATTATAAAAATATTGGACAGGGAAAAATAGGCTGCTTGACTGACAGTCAAGAATAATCCAACTGGGTAAATGAAGAGTCTACTCACTTTCCAATTAGTTGAGAAGGCAGAGTGTCATAATGATGGACATTTTAGATGACCAATGGCTGGAGTGTAGAGGTGGGACAGTTGGCGGCAGGAGGTCATGTGATGATAGCTCCAGGAATATGTCCAACCAGAGTTGGCAACCCTACCTGTTGTGTTCTCACTCTGCTGTAGGGGTAATGGCCAACAGATATTTACACCCATTCTTTGACATGATCATATTAATAAGTCTTAAGTCAAACATTGCCTTGTATAAATTTAAATCTGACGGGTTACTCACTCTGCAAGTAATCATTCCATGTTTTTGATCGCATGACACGTTTATTCATGGGACAACATGCTTATTGCACTCTCTACTGCATTCTCCCCTCAGAGTGTGTACAATAACCAATACACCTTTCTCAATTAAAATGAAATGAATTTATAATGAAATGTTATTTGCTGTGTCAAAATGTTATACTGAAAGAGGCTCACTATTCAGGGAGCAACCTGAATTAACTTAACTCCACTGGAACATTTTAAACTGCTCATTATAAATGGAATTTAATTACAAGAGTCCATTATAACCGTGTTTCAACGTGCTTGGATGCTTTCATTTAGCTCAGCATGCCAACAAAAATATTACAGCCCCTCTTCCTATTTAAAGGTGCTCTCCAACAAAATGGCAGAAAATGGCATCCCAAAAATTAATTTTAATTTCTTGGAGATATTTCCACATGAAATAGAGTCAGTCCTGGGTGCTGTTGCAAAGCTCCCAGAGCTAGTGAGTCTGAAAGTTCCAGTCGAGATGGGTACGAATTTTCAATGTTGTATTTATTTATTATCTTCACTGGTCCATAATCAAAATGACCTGTCTAACCAAGCGCCAAAATAATTAAATCGGCTGATTTTTTTTGATCGACAGCCTGCTCTCCATTGATATATGGATTTGTATTTTAATACTTTGAACAGGATTGAAGCATTTTAATTTCAAGTGATGGATATAGGGGGACAGTAGTGTAGCTGCTTTTTTTTTACTGGACTTGTAATCCAGAGAGTCAAGAGTTTAAACTCCACCATAGCGGTTTGAGTATTTGAGTTCATTTTGTTTAATATAAAATCGAGACATAAAAAGCTGGCATTAGTAAAACTGACCATGAAACTGTTGGATTTTCACAGAAACTCAACTAAATGTCCCTCAGTGCAGGTAACCTCCCTGTCCTTATCTAGTCTGACCTATGTGTGACTCCAGTCCCACACCAACGTGGTTGAATCTTCACTGCTCTCTGCAGTGGCAGTGAGCCATTCAGTTGTGGCAATAACTGCCAGCCTTTCCAGCAATACTCACATCCCAAGAATTAATTTTCAGAAGGCTAAGGCCAGGATTTTATCCAGGCAGCTGGGTCGCGGCCTCCAACAAAAGTGCTGGCGAGAACCCCACATCACCCTGAATTAGGCACTTCACTGGACAGCGGCAGGCCTTCCACAGGAACAAGGACCCCGGCGATGGATTCTCGCCCTCTGAGAACTGCTGCCAATCAGAGGCCGGCATCACTTTAACTGAACAGCGTCACCGCGGAGACCATGGCTGCTGCCGGTGGAGCACCCACCCGAGGCCTAGGAGCGGCGCTGAACCCAGGCCACAGGTAGGTCAGGGCGGGAGGGGTTTTGTGGGGTGGGGATTGCGGGGGAGGGGAGCGTAAGGTGGTCAGCAGCAAGGGTAGAGGGGTGATTCCCAGTGGGTAACCCCCCCTTCCCAATGCCGGGTCCCTCGTTCAGGCACTATGTGCCTTTTAATGAGGGGCCCCAACCCCGCAGCCCCAGAGCCAGCAAATAACCGTGCATGGTTTTTCTTGCCATACTTCCCGTGTGGCGACAGGCCTGCCCGCTGCTGGGCTAATAGCTGCGGCGGCGGGCTGAGGCCCTTAATTGGGAATTAATTGCTCACTTAAGGGCCTCAATTGGCCGCAGGGCAAGAAGGACCTAATTTAGGCGGGGGAGGGAAGGTGGGGCCACCATTCCACCCGATTATATGCTCTCCCTCACCTCCAAACCCCTGTGGGGAGAGCATAAAACACCCCCCTGAGTTTCTACCATTTAATGGCTGAAGTTACAGCAACAAGAAATTTAAATTATATTGAAGCTTTAACATAAAAACAACTCAGGAAAAACTGATCATCCATAGATGTTTAAGTCAACCTCTTTCCATTGGATGAAGACAGGGGCATATTTGGGGGACAAAACCAATCAAAATATCCTTGTTGGCAAGGCTTTAGAAACAGTCATTTGACAACAATTAGGATTCTAAAGTATTAAACCATTTTACATAGAATTGCACAGAATGTACAGCACAGAAACAGGCTATTCAGCCCATTTAACCCACATGAGCCTCCTCCCATCCTACTTCATGTTATGCATTCAAAATGCCCTTGTAGTCTTTTCTCCACCATGTGTTTATCTAGATTCTCCTTAAATGCATTTGTGCTGCTCGCCTCAACTTCTTCTTTTGGTAACAAGTTCCACATTGAACCACTCTCTGGTTACCGATTTCTCCTGAATTCCCTATTGTATTCACTAGTGACCGTCTTATACTTAATACCTTCTGGGTGAATCTTTGCTGCTCACTTGTCTCTACTGTGCTTGGCGGTCCCCTTCTTGTGGTCAGTTTGTCCCAGTCTGACCTTGTTCATGTTGTAAAGCCCATCAGATCTGCCACAGCCTTATGGATCAATTTGCATATGATAGCCTGAGCTTCGTCAATGGTTCCGTTAGCAGTAATTTTGTTAGGTAAGCCATTATCTAACAACTCTTAAGGGGGATGCTGAACTTCTACTTTTAGAGCTGTTTGAGTTGGGTATTCCAGCCATACCCTATCTAGCGATTCATCCACTGCACCCAAAAGCCCATGAATCAGGTTACTCCTACTCTTTAGATACTGATTACTCCACAACAGATATAATTGCACAAGCATAAAAGTACTCTGTGTATCATGCGAAGCTTCTGTTATGAGTGTCTTGATTAGGCACTGAATTAAATACAAAGGTGGGTGGGGTGAACAAATACCTAGCTGTCTAATTAGAGTCATATACAGCACAGAAGGAGGCCATACCTCTATCGAGTCCATGCCAGCTCTCCACGGAGCTATCCAGTCAGTCACGCTCCCCTGCTCGATCCCTGTAGCTCTGCAAGTCTATTTCCTTCAAGTGGCCATCTAATTTCCTCTCGAAGTCACTGATTGTCTCCGCTTCCACTGCCCTTGTGGGCAGCGAGTTCCAGGTCATTAACACCCGCTGCGTAAAACAAGTTCTTCCCCATATTCCCCTTCCATCTCTTGCCCAAAACCTTCATCACCTCTTTGTGACGTGCCCATGCCACAGGGAGACAGGCTCACAGAGTGAAGGCCAGTTTGATGACTCATCTACTGTTGAGTTAATGTTTGGCATCTGCCTTCTCAGCCGCTCATCAGGTCCCCAACACTTGAGATGTCACAAGGTAATTGCTTTCAGTCAACCATTTGACTCAAGGGCTTGAGCTGCTGGTTCAGAAGCCACATCCATTAATCCTCTGGAACTTCTACCAGAAAGAACTCTCTTAACCGTAATTGATGTCTGTCTTTATAGGAATGTTATATTTTTCCTTTCTAACTACAAAGTCAATACATCCTCCATTCCTATCACAAATCCATTCTAACTATGGTCTTGAGCATTTTGCAACTTTAGAAGTTTCTGCCTGTGCACTCCTGATATCAAGTTACAATAACGTGCATTTATATAGCATATTTCACAGCCTTAGGACTTGTCTCAAAGTGCTTTACAGAAAATGAATACCTTTAGAAGTGCAGTCGCTGTTGTCCTGTAGGAATCCTGGCAACAAATTTGCATACACCAAGATTCCACAAACAGCTGTGAAATAAATGACCAAATAATCTGTTTCAGTGATGTTAGCTAAGAGATAAACATTGACCAGGACACCCAGGAGTTCTGTTTTACTTTTCTTTGAACAGTGTCATTGATCGGATCTTTACATCCAGCTTTAGAGAACGATGGGCCTGCAAAATGGCCTCTTCGACAGTGCGGCACTCTCTCAGTACTGCACTGGAGGGCCAGCCTAGAAATCGGCCTTGAATATCAGCCCCAATGCTGGATTTCCTGCTCCCAGATTCGTGAGCTGCCTAGAAGCGGTCTGTTTTGCGTTGGCAACTCGCTGAATTAATATAAACAAGGCCTGACCACAAGAATAGCATGGGATCAATGCCGCCTCCTTCAGCTGGGTACAGCACATAACCCACCCACTGACAAGTCGACAGGGTTCCACACTGATGTGGCCTCCAGTAAATGCCTTATCAGCAACTACACTTCAGAAGTACTTTATTGGCAGTAAAGCTCTTTGGGATGTCCAGAGCCTTTGAAAGGTGCAGTATAAATGCAAGTTCTTTTTCTTTTTATCACAAAGGGTTAGTGAGAGATTTTCTGCTGGCAGGCTGACTAAACATTCAAAAGCTCTAAGTCCTCTCCTTATAAATTTGGAATAGATGATTCCACGCAGCGGTATGGATTAGATCAACTAGACGTCCACTCACTGACCTTATCGTTAATAAGCCTTTCTCAAGCAGTTCAAGTACACATTGATGTTATCTCTGCGTTTCCTCTGCCTTATGTTTATGCAGTGGCTCGTTGTCTTCATACCATCGCTGCTGTTCTGCTTTGTCCTCGTTGTGCTGGTGCTGATGCTCTGCTTCTGCATCCTCATGTTTATATATCCCTTCTCGTGCTTTTGCCAACCCCTAATACTTGCATTGGCCTGTCTCCTGCTTGAACTGGCCTCCCCAGGGTTTGCATTGGCCTTTTTCATTTTTGTACTGTCCCCTGACTCATGCTCTGGCCCTTCTCCTACCTGTCCTAGCCCACCCTGGTTCTTCCACTAGTCTTTCTCCTCCTTGTTCTGGACTCTTCATGTTTGCACTGTCCCTCCTCAATAATTGCACTTTTTCTTTGCAGTGCACACAATCTAATTATTATTCAGGGTCCTTGTTCCTTTCTTCCAATGCCAGACAACATAGTTAGTTTGAGCTCTTGTCAGCTGCTGCCAACTGTAACTCTCTTTTTGTGATGAAGTATTCATTTTTACCAGTGTTGGTGATAATTTATTTCAGTTTGCTCTGAACAGCCTGTTTTTGATCTGTCAATGATATTTATCCCATTATAGTTAACTGTTATGATTGGGGCTCTCTCCAAATATTATTCACACGTACTGCAAAAGGCAGCTGCACCTCTTAAGAACCGAGACACAGCCTTTGACGTGAAGTCATTGAGAACAACATGACTCAGTTTTAACAATCCACTCTTAGACAGTTAGCAGACATATCCCAAATAGTACAGACCTCCTCTGTAGCTTAGAGTTGTAAATGGTAGGATTGTGGGTACAGCTGTGGCTCAGTGAGTAGCAATTCTTGCCTTGAATCATAGGGTTCTGGGTTCAAGTCCCTCTTTGGGGCTTGAGCACAAAAATCAAGGCTGACACTCCAGTGCAATACTGAAGGAGTGCTGCACTGTTGCAGGCTCCATCTCTCAGATGAGATATTAAGCCAAGGCCCCATCTGCCTGCTTGGGTGGCTGTAAAAGATCACATAGCACTGTTTCAAAGAAGAGCAGGGGAATTATCTTGGGTGTCCTGGCCATATTTATTCCTCAACCACCATTACAGAAACAGGTTTGTTGGTCATTATCACATGGCTGTGTGGGAACTTGCTGTGTGCAAATTGGCTGCCATGTTTCCTATGTTAAAATAGTGACTCTGCTTCAAAAGGTACTTCATTGGCAGTGCGTCTGGAGGATGGACCAATGATAAGAGTTTGGGGGCGGGGCATTTTGAGGGGGGAAGGTCATGTGATGAAACCTCCATGAACGCATCGAGCCAGAGTTTGCAACTCTGCTGTAACTCCAAATCTCCCCCGGCAGCCAGCAAAACACCACACCAACTGATCGTAGTGCTGGCTTTGCTCAATGGATGATTGCTTGTTATACAGCAGGCACGGTGACCCTGACATGCACTGTCTCTGCAGGCAAACAGTTGACTATAACTTCCCAGCCTGAGCCATTTGCTCAGACCAGGCTTAGTCCTCCCTACCCGGTCTAAAAATTGGAGCTGGGGGCTGGGGTAGGGAACAGAGCAATTCGGCTTTGCTGCAAAAAATCACACAATTGGCCAAATATCATTGGTGTAGAATTATTCAACTCATTACACAATTGTTTTAACTCCATGCCTGCAGCATTCTTGACAGGTTAAAATTACCCTCAATGTAACAAACTTCTCACAGTGCTCCCTGACAGTTTTTCCTGCAACGCAATGACATCAATTTATTTTTTTTCTGCATTTATCTAAAATTGTGCTTGTGCTACTTTGCCATGGGTCATATTCTGGCTTTGAGCCAGGGTTAGTACTTTGAATCAAGTGGAATACTTCATTCTAAGTACTTTAATTAGGGAAGGACAACAGTGGGGAGAGACTGCACCGCATGCAATTTCCCCTTTGATAAGACAAAGCAATTCCACAAAGCAATCAGAGCAAGATTTCATCTGGTTCTTAATGCTATTAGTAGAAAGCCTGGTCCAAGAAAATGTGACTTACAACTACTGAAAACTGAAAGAGGTCTACATGATGACATCAGTTGCCAAAAGGAGAACAAAGGCCATGAAAATATCGATGAGGCAAGGAATGCGATTTGGTGACTGGAAAACCATAAAGTACCGGTTCCCTAGATTTAAAAAAAATTCTCCAATTGCCTCTGCGACAGGGCATCTGCTCTCAGGAGGGGAGCTGATGTCAGGAAAGGTCGGAGGTCAGGAGGAGAGCTAACAGTGGGAGGGGACCGACATTTGGAAGGGGGACATCGGTGAGGGAATATTGGGGAGTTGGGGGGGATGGGTCGGACATCGGGGAGAGGGATCAGAAGAGGAGGAGTCATCGGTGGGGGTGGGGGGAAACTTCAGGAGGAGTCAATATTGAGGTCGGACATTGGGGAGGGGAGACGCCGGGGAGATTTCCAATCATGTGGTGGGGGTGGGGGGTGGGGGAGCACGTAGGCAGGTGGTCGGACTATTGCAGGTTGGTTTACAGATTAGCTTGGTAGGCTGGAGGGTAAAGGCCGGCTTGGGTCTGCAAATGAAACCCGACCCGGGCCCGACAGAACCACATCCGACCAGTGCCCCACCCGGCCCGAGTCCTTTCATTTTTTCCCGCGCCCGACCTGACCCGACCAGACCATCGGTTAACCTAGCTTCTGTTTTGCACTTTGTTGCTTATCTGCACAAACTTAAAAAAACTGTAACTAAACTATCTTTCAAGTCCAAAAAGTACATTAACATTGGAGCCACGTACCGGAGGTGGTGATAGAGCGTGTCCGACCCGGCCTGACCTGACCCAACCCGAGCCCGAATGCCCAACACTGAAGAGCGACCCAACCCGAATCCGACACATGTCGTCAGGTCCCGTCATGTTTGGGTTGGGTAGCCATGCTCTACTGGGGGGGTGGTTGTGGGTTGGGGGGGGGGGGTTGCGGGGAAGCACTCTTTTGCCAAGTGCTGGAAATCTATCCAGCCGTTCTCACCTCCCTTCACAAGATCCATGAAATACAGCTGGTCAGCATAGAATTGAAAATAGAGCCAAAATGTGTGTCACACATACTCATTCCAAAATTTAAAATTCAGGACCTACCTTAGGAGAGCCTAGTCACCTGCCACCCCCAACCTGACTCCACAAAATTAATTCAATGTTTACTCCTAACTGGGTCTCTCTGGTTCCATCACCTGTAGGACTGGTCAGAGGGCTCCAACCACTTCTGATCTAAACCAGCAAAGTAGGGGGACCTATATATAAGTCCCCATGTCCATTGTTAAAAGGGCCTATTGTCTGAAGCAGGCAGGCACTTTGGACACCTCGCAGTGAGAAGTGTTAATAGGTGGTAAGGCTACTGATTCATCTTGAGGCCTAGCGAAGATCGGGTAAATTTACCCCACTGATTTAAAGGAAGCTTAAGACAGTCAATTAGTCTTTAACGAGCTTTGCCAGGAGCAACAACAGTAACCATTCAATTAACTTCCATGCTGTTGACTTTCTTCAGGCCTCTTTGTGTGATGTGGTCAGTATCAGCCAAGTCGAATTGCTTTAGTTAGGTAACAGCTGCAGTGAACAAATTGATCTGCTGGTTTCAGTGCAGTGTGCAATTAGCATGAGCACGTGTTGAAGCATCTGTCCCTAAAACTCACTCGCCAGGACCGGAATTTTGTCCACTCCCAGTGAACACAAGGTTAGCTTGCAGGCAATAGCAGATTGATGAGCCACTAACTTATGTTACTTCCCCTTGTAAAATAAAGCCCCAGTAAAGGAAGTGTGAGACAGATCAGAAAACAAAGAATGTCAAGTAAGTTTGCTCTTGGGCTTTAGTTTGTTGTTTCTTTCTGAATTCGAACTTCAAAGCTGCATCTGTACTACAATCTATTCCCTTGTACTTTACAGGTGCCAATGGTTAACATTCGAAGCATTGGCCACTGAAATATTGAATCAGGTTCTACATGTAACATAAACATAGAACCATACAGCACAAAAGGAGCCCACTTGGCCCTGGTGCTTGTGTCAGATCATAACAACTCACTGTGTAAATAATCAATCCCCTCATCTCCGCCAGATTTTTAAAATCTGTGTCCTTTTGTTACTGACCCTCCTGCCAGTGGAAATAGTTTCTTCTTATTTACTTTATCAACACCCCTCATTCATTTTGAACACCTCTCTTAAAACTTCTTTGCTCTAAAGAGAATAAACTTAAAATGAAGAAAGTCATATTCAGAATGGGCCATAATTTGCTGTCAAAATAATGGTGAGACGAATGGCACTCGCCACTATTTATGCACAAATGCTACAGCAACTTCAGATGAGGGACAGACCCAAGGTTACACAAGGAAATTCAAAAGTTGCTGTTTGAGTTGTGCCGTTCCACCGTTAGCTTTGTGAGAACGGCATCTCGCTGTCTGCCTCACCATTGAAATGTATTGAGAGGCATGAAGTTGTTGTATTTGTGCAGTAGATACTAACTAAACTCACCACAGAAAGGTAAGCCTTGTCCAGGCCAGTCTAAGTACCATTTTAATAATGTGATAAGTGTTAATTACCACGCAACAACCTCTCTGGCTCTGAAAATTAACTAATATAAGTGTGGAGTCTCATACCTACAGGTTTTAATTGCTGTTGGAGTTTTAAAAACACAAAACATAAATATAAACAAAGAACTCTTTTTCTTTCTGTCTCTTCTTTCTTTCTCTTAATTCAATCTCTCTTTCCCTATCTTTATTTCTCTTTCTGTGCCTGATTTGACATTGAATACATGCACTCTCACCAACACTTCCTTCTCAATCCTTGGTGCTGCTAATTTCACAATCCATCAATCTGATTGGTTAAGGAGATGCACAGTTGCTTGCTCTGTCTCTCTTGCTGTGATTTCAGGTCACATTTCAGCAATTTGCTATGCAAAACTTTTAGAAACCTATATGTGCACAAGCAAGACCAACTATTGGCAGATGCAGTTAGATTCACTCATTCGGCACATTATTAGCTATTATGTTTCATGTGTCTTGACTAACCTGCAAACTACAAGTTGGATTGTCTAACTCTTTGTAGAATGGTATGGATTTCACTATTTTGTCAGATATTCTGGCAGTTAGATTAAATGTGCATGGTGTTCCTTAAGAGAAGCATATGGTATTAAAATGGTAAAGGACCATAAGAAGCAATTTCAATAGAATGTGTCATACTTTGGCTTCGAACTGTGCTTTCTCTGAGTCCCATTTTTCTAATAAATGCGTTATTCTTCAAAGAAAGAGGAAACTTGCATTTATACAGCAGCTATCACATCCTCTGGTCCCAAAATGTTTTATGGCCAATGAATTAATTTTTGAAGAGCAGTCACAGTTGTTACGCAAGGAAATGCAGCAGCCAATTAGTGCGCAGCATGATTCCACAAACAGCAATGACCAAATAATCTGTTCCAGTCGGATTGGTTGAGGGATACAGGTTAATTGGTTTAACTCAATGCTAATATGACTGAAATTGGTCCATAAAGATGTTCTCCCTGATTGACTATGCTCTGAAGTCCTGGAGAAGATTCCCTGAATTGTTAGAATCTCTAGAAATTGGAATAAATGTTAGTACTATTAATCTTCTGAAATAGAAATGTGCCTGCAGCCTTTATAAAAGTGCTATTGTTACAATTCGACATTCAGATAATTATTGTCAATTTCCAATGGATCGGTTTGCAAAACATAAAGCAAAAGACAGTTAAATTAAAGTTCCAAGGAATAAGAGGATCCTTAACGATACATGAGAATACAACAGTAATAACAAACCCTCTAATTCCTCTGTCTTAGAACTAGTCAGGCATATGTTGAAAACATTTAAATTACAAAGTGTCTGGAGGTAATTTCATGCAGAGATAAAAGCATAATCATGCCATTCAAATCATACTCAGATCTCTGGTTCAACACTCATAGAGGTTCATCCTGATGTGTAGATCTGTTAGCTATTTTATTTCAGCTGAGAATTTTATTACATGTAGAAACATTTTTGTTCCAGGTGTTTAATGAAAAGAAAGAGCTTGGATTTAAACAGTGTCTATAATAACCCCAGGACATCCTTAAGTGCTTTACAACCAATGAAATACTTTATGACTTCTGTGCTGAACGATTAGCACAAATTTATTGAGTGATAATAAATGGTTGACTACCAGAAAGTAATACAATTAATCTATCTATATTAAGAAGTATCTTGTGCCTGTGATATTGTCGATTACTACCTTTCATTGGGCCTTTAACCTCACAAGATTAACCCACCTAATAACATAACACTGTGAGCCAATCAGAGCCAAACTCCATTACAAACTAACCATGTGACTAATTAAAACATTGGAAGAAATTACTCAACCCATTTTCAGCAGCCATTATCCTTCCCCATTCTCACTTCTATTTATCCTGCACCGTGCTTTTTTTTTAGTCTGCTTGGTACTAACACCGCTCCCTACCCTCTCCTGGTACCAGGTGTTCCAGCTGTAGTCCTCTCCCTCTCCCAAGCAAGTATACTCTGAATGCCTCAGCTCTATCACCATGCTCCTTCTCCTGCTGGGGTCTGGTCAGAATGCCCCAGTGTTGCTCCACATCCTTCCGCTGTACTCCCACACCAACACCCTCCCCCACCCCTTGATGTCTACCCACCCAGGACATTCAGCTTTACTCTGCTGTCTCGCAGACCCACACCTTGAAATCATTTTAGGAGCTGCCTCGATCCTCACAAACTCTCCTCAGCTCTCCATTCGCACTCCCAGCTCAGCTGGGTGTTGCTGTGAACTGAAAGCAAATGTTTTCTGTGGGTTGAAAGCCTCACTTAACTTCAGGCATGAAATCTTAATTAAACCAGCATTTAGAAAATTAGCTACCTATCGAGCCAACACCGATAGAACGCAAGACTCCCCTCACTCAGAATCTAGCAATGTCAACAACTCAAAATCTTTTCCCCCATTCTTTCCATACTGGGCCCTCAGGCCTACATCTGCTCCTGTCCTAATCCAAGTTTTGGGCCTTAAACCTCACTATGCTCCTCTAGCCAAGCTTTTATTCCTGTTCCACATATGGACAACGGCTCATTTCGATAGCACTCTCCCCTCTCAGAAGTCCATTGGTTTCAGTCCCACATCACAGACAAGCACGAAATCTAGGCTGTCACCTCAGTACAGTACTGAAGGAGTGCTGCACAGCTGGAAGTGCAGTCGTTCAAAAGAGATGTTAAACCGAAGCCCCATCTGCCCTTTCAGGCGGACATGAAAATAGTGCCAAGGAATCTTTTAGGAACAAAAGGGGAGTTCTCCATCATACCCTGGCCAATATTTATCCCTCAAACAATATCACTCAATCATGATTATGTGATCACTATCACATTGCTTTTGGTGGGATCTTTCTGCACACAAACTGGCTGCCCCATCTCCTACATTACAACAGTGACTGCATTTCCAAAGTACCAACTTAGCTATAAGCACTTTGGACCATCCTGAAGTCATGAAAGGCACTATATAAATGCAAGTCTTTCTGTTTTTTCTTATATCTTACCCATTAAAGCTTCAATCTCCACTGCACTCACTTTTGCTCCAGTTTTGAATCTAGTCCCCATTATGTTCTTTTCTTCCCCATTATCTCATTCTCCCATCCTCGGATACCAAGGCATCCCTATGCCTATTCAGGTCCATATCCCCAGTTTTTTTTTTGACCTAGGTGTCTTACACTAATTCCAAAATATGCCCAACAACATGAGTCTGGATGCATTTTGAGACCAAAAATAAGACCATCCAGTCTGATCTACAAGACCACATTCCTGGATCCACTGCACCCTCTTAGGCCAATCTCCATTGCCTCTCCACTAATCCCCATGCGTCCTCCACCCACCCCCCACCACCCCCCCCCCACCCAAACCCTTGACAAATCACTACCAGACCAATCCCTGCTAGGTTCCTTCCTATCACTAGACATCCCCATAATGCAACACAGTTCAGAGACCCTGGGGATGATGTTACCAGTCGGGGCCAGTTAACGGGCATGTTGAGGTGGAGGGAAGGTAAAAATTTCTTTTTAATGTGCTGGAGCCAGCCAGGTTGGCAGACTTTGGTGATGTTAGGCGTGAACCCTCCAGCAGTGGCATCGGAGCTGCAGGGGTGGCCAATGCCACCTAGGGGCATCTTCATGGGCCACGGAGTGGCCATGAAGGAAGACCACAGCTCCCCGCACCCCCCCCACCCCCACCATGGCAAGCACTGGGAGGCTGCCTTGATACGCCTGGCGGTCTCTCCACATGGTGGGGGCCTATACCAAAGCCAGTAAAATGCTGGCAGGGGCAGAAGTGGCTGTTAATTGGCCAATTAATTGCATTAGTTGGCTGCCCGCCTTTGTCCTGTTTCTGGGAATATCGTGTGGTGGTGGGAAGACATCGGGCTTCCCTCCTGACACCTTCCACCACCATTTTACAGGTGCTTCCGCCTCCCAGCCCATCTCCAGAGAGCTGGAAAAATTCAGGCCAAACAGTGAGAAAAAGGGCTGGATTTTACGTTGGGTGGACAGGAGCTGGCCACCAACGTAAAAGTCAGTGGCGAAGTTGCTTCCTCCTAGCCCGGGGATCCATCCTGCATTTTATGGGTCCCCACGCTCTAATTGTTCCGAGGTGGGACTTCCATTCGCTTGAGGGAGGAAGTCCCGCCTCATTGAGCTGCCAGCCAATCATCGGGCCAGCAGCTGTTAGTCCCAGCAGTGCCATTGGAAACGGTGGGCACTGCTGGGACTGCAGCCCAGCTGACGACATGGAGCCAGGAGTGCAGGTCAGTTTGGTTTGCCTCGCCAGGGGGTAATTGGTCGGGCCCCGGCGAGGCAAGGATGGTCGTTTGGGGGGATGGGGGGGTGTCTTGGGTCCTGGGGGTGTTTGGGGAAGCCGTTAATTGGCCACTTAAGGGCCTTGATTGACTTGGGGCGGGCGGCCCATTTTTCAACCCCCCCCCCCCCCCCCCACCGCCTTACATAAAGTAGGGAAGAGGCGGGAGCGGATTGGGAAGGCATCCCGCTCAATTTTATGGAATCACCCCCCACCACCATCCGGCTCGCTGGGGTGACGTAAAATTCCGGCCAGAAATGTGTCAGAAATATATTGGGTAAGAGAACACACTGCAACATGAATTTGTATAATACTTTTAATGTAAACATCTCAAAAGGCTTCACAGAGGAGAAATAGGTGCTGAATGACAAAAGGAGAATTAGGAGAGGTGACCGATAGCATAGTTAAAGTAATTAATGTGGCTTTTAAAGATGATAGAGAGATATTAAGGTAGAAGGTATTATGAAGGGAGTTCCGGAAAAGTAGGACTCAGATGGTTGAAGGCTTATCAGATGGTCGATGGTGTTCGGTAGGGAATTAAAACATTAGTTGAGAAAAGTGTGTGTTGGCCAAGAGAAGTGACTTGGATCCTGGAAGATGCCAGACGAGATTCTCTCTGGAGTCTAAAATAAACTTGAGGCAAGGAGGACACACATTGGCATGTCTATATGGAAAGGCAGAGCGCAATTTCTGGCAGTGCCAGATAAGATAATTGAGGGGAGATGCAGAGAATTAAGGCACTTTTCAAAACCAACTTCTTTGACCAAGATTTTGGTCATCTGTCCTAATATCTCCTTATTTGGTTTGGTCTCAAATTTTTGTCTGAAAACACTCCCGTGAAGTGCCTTGAGGCATTTGTTGCTGTTATGCTCTGGATTGCACTGACTTAACGGGCGATGGAAAGAGATGCAACAGTAACTTACAAAAGATTATTGGATAAATACTTAAAAAGGAAACATTTGCAGCACTATAGGGAGCAGGGGAGTGGAACTAATTAGGTTGCTCTGCCGGAGAGCCGGCACAGGCACAATGAGCTGAATGGCCTCCTTCTATGCTGTATCGAGCTATGATTCTGGTGTCACATGCTCATTCAGCCTACAGATCCTGATGGCTGAGATGTTTGTCTGGTCCAAGAAAGTGACTCTAAGGCAACATAAGTGTGTATTTTCTTTTCTCAAATCAAACAAATGATTTCAATCTGGTGACATACTAGCAAAGTACTCACTTGTCATATGGGCATACTCAAAGGCTGAAATCCTGATTGAGGTCAACTTCCAACCTGCTTATGCGTCTGGAGGCTCGTGGTAGCAGATGTGGACAGCTGCAGAAGCCAAGATGGGAAAAAGAAAATCAAAAACAAAATCAATTAAGTTTTATTTTTCCCCTTTATCCTCAAGCCTTATGCTGCTGAGTGCATTGCACCTAGGCAGTGAAGCCCATTTGACAGCAACTCTCTTTGGCCTGAGGTTACTAACTATAGTTTAATGGTGTCATTCATCAGGCCTGTAGAGCAGTCAGCTTACTTTTCTGTCTGGATGTGTGTTAGCATGGAGTCCCTCTCTGCAAACTACATTGGTAAACAAAAATAACTGTTCTGCAAAAGGGCTGGAATCATGGGTCTAGCTATTTAAAACACTACCATTAGTGAATAAACACTTAACATGTTCATGCAACATTCTAGTCCCCATTATATTAACACATCAATTCTTTGATTTTAAATAGGTTAGCACCTCTGTGAAAATAGAAAACTAAGGAACATCATATGCTTATGTTCAACACCTGTTGGCTAATAACACCAACAGTAATCTATAGTCTTGTATGAATAATTGATTACTTCTTCTGCGAGAACATCCCAGCAGAAGTAGAAAAGAGCTTAAATTGTGAAGATTATTGCTATTTGTTTACAGGAGAAAACTTAAAAGTGTATTGTCTCGACCTTCGTTGGTACTGCAGCTGTATTAGAGTCGTCCAATATGATGGGCACATTCCATGCCTGGAGAGGGTTACCCCCATCATATTGGTAAAGGCTCCAGTATAGGCGTCTACAGACCCCTTCCCAAACTTTAGTTGCCCTCGACACAACCATTGCTGGGTGTTCAGGATAGTCATGCTTACACACGGCCTAACTGGAGATCCTTACAGGGACCGCCTGAGGCTGCCACCACAAATGTAAGTTTAAAAAAAATACTTACCTGAATGTGGAGCCAGGAGGAGCACAGGAATGCAGCAGAACCAAAGTCCATTTCCGGCCCTTGCTTGGCCCCCTTCTTGATCGCACCTTCTCTACTCCCCATCACCTCCTCCCCACACCTACTCCAACCTCCAACCTGCTCCTTTCAGGCCCTAGATGATGGCCTTTGTTGTGGGGTGGCAGGTGGCACAACTGCACCCTCCTGAAACTGGCGAATTGCCTCTGGATTAACATGCCAAAGAGGTCCAAGTCCTTATTTCAGGTGAGCTTTGGGCCTCTGGTTTCTGGTATGTACTCACAATATGCCAACTATTTCATGCTGAAGTGAATTTCCACTCCGATATGTCACACTCAGGGCTCTAAAAATTCATTTCTCCAGATGCAGATGTTTGTTGAGCCACTATTCTCCTTACCCTTCTTTGCTAACTTCCATTGCTAACCAATGCTCCAGAATCACTCTCACTTAACTGTCTGAACTGCCTATTAACTCTGAATTAACACATTAACTGCAAAGATTTTGAATCACTTTTATATGTCCTTTTACTTCTTGATGATCTGAGAAACCGGCTATCAATTTTATGACCCCAAATTAACCTAAACAGTAAAAGATTGTTTCTTAATTAAATGTATGCTGTTAAAGCCTGGATATTGGGGAGGCAGTGTAGTGGTAATGTCACTAGTAATCTAGAGCCTAGGCTAATGTTCTGGGGACATGGGTTCGAATCTCACCACGGCAGATTTTTAAATTTCAATTCAATTAATAAATCTGGAAATAAAAGCTAGTCTAATGGCGACCATGAAACCATTGTCGATTGTTGTTAAAAAACCCATCTGGTTCACTAATGTCCCTTAGGGAAGGAAATCTGCCATCCTTACCTGGTCTGGCCTACATGTGACTCCAGACCCACAGCAATGTGGTTGACTCTTAAATGCCCTCTGAAATGGCCCAGCAAGCCACTCAGTTCAAAGGCAAATAGGGATGGGCAATGAATGCTGGCCAAATGCCCACATCCCACAAATGAATAAAAAAAATTATTACTGTTAAACCCATTTCACCAGTAATAATATAAATTATACTGGAGACACTAAACACTCCTAACTTAGTCCTGAATTTCTATCACCACCTTCAGCTACCAAAGGACATATAAGGAAAATTCTTAGTGCAGATACTAAAATGAATTTAAGGTACTATTTTTTAGTTTTTGAAACAGCACAGATCAGCATTTGTGTTATCAATGATGACAGGCAGTATTAAAAGTATGAAGACAGGCTCTGTGCATTTCAGTCCGTACTTGAAAAGCCAGTCTGGTAATACATTAGAATAGAAATGCTCCTTGACAATGTTCCCGTACAAATGTTTAATGCACTTCTACTGCATTCTTCTGTGCACTGTTTTAACACAGGCCTTAACCAGTTTATTAGAACCTGTCCATTTTAAATATCATATGATGCACCAGTGTTTTCCACATTAATGGTGCTGATCAAAATTCCACTTAAGCTTTGGCTGGGCTATGAATTTTATTGGGAAGTGGGTTCATGGCAATGATTCCTGACACAGTGCAATCCCCAACAGAGCTGTACCATCTGTGACAGGCACCAGGTATGAATTGGTGAAACCTCTGACTGGAGATCTTTTTTTTTGCATATCTCTTAGTGGTCAGTAATGGGACATTGGCACAGTTTGCCCGCCTTCAGTGAGTGTAGTACACTCTAGACAATCATCAATAATGGGACAGCATTTGCCTAGTTGCCCTGTGCAAAGGTTCGGTTTGGGGGTCTGTATATTTTACCAGGGATACTTACCACTGGACCCACGTGGAGCCATGGACTGCCTCGGAGCCACACGTAATTGCGGGGGTTGCATGGTTCTGACACCTTCCCTTGTGTATCCCCTTATAGTCTGAACTAGATATTTGTGTTGTTTGCAAGTGTGCTTCTTCAACTTTCCAAAGGAAGATTGAGCCTAGCGAGACAAGGCTAGATAAGAATTCTTAAGTTGTTTAATTTCAGAGCAAGTGAACATACTGAGAAACAGTTATGTTCAGGTTCACTTAGTTCAATCAAGATAACTTATCTTTGCATAAGAATATCAAATAATTGCCCTACATAAAATAAATTCTAAATACTCCATTGTATTCTAACCTTGCCTGTGTCTGGGATGGTGGGGTGGTGGTGGTGGGGAGAGGGGCAGTTTTAACTGCAAAACATAGGAGGGTCAGGTGCGAGGTTAAAATGTTAAAAATATGAATCCTGGCTCCAATTCACCTCCAAACCATCCATTTCCTGTTTTAACAGGACAGTAGTGAGTTGTCAATGTCAATATTATAATGAGGCTACGTGCCTCATTTTAATGCAACATTTTGAATTTAACTATGGACGGCCAGGTCTTTTGATATAGCAACTACAGGGAGACAAGGAATGTTGGGCCACGAGGTAAGTGCCAACCCCCACCCCTACCCACCCCTTGATCAGACACCTCCCCCCGCATCTGCTCACCCTTCCGATCTACCCCCAACATCCCCCACAAGGCCTCCAATCCCACCCCCCAGGTCTCCGATTTCCCCTCACCCTGAGATCCTGTGCCAGGCCTCCAACCTTTGACCTCACCCACCCTGAGGCCACCAAACACCCCACCACTCATGCCTTACAAACAATTCCCCCCTAAGCCTCCGACTCCTCACCAGGCTTCTGAATCCCCCACTAGATTTCCATCGATCACTCCCCCCAACACCTCCCCCCCCACCACCCCCCCCAACCAACCTCCCCTGCGGCCTCCAACCTTCAATTCCAACTCCCCCACCTCAACTCTGAGACTTACAGACTACCCTCAGGATCAGCCCCTGCCCATAACCCCTCAGGATCATCTTTCCCCAGGTTCAGGCATCCACTCCACAGGCTCAGAACATACCCCACTCACCAACCCCCTGGGATCTTACGTCCCCCACCACTCCACCGGACTTACCTGGGTCCAGTGACCTCTTCTCCAGCATTCCGACATCCGACTGGAAGCCAAGCCTGTCAATCAGGTTGACTTCTGCGCAGGGGACCTATCAGTGAAATCACACACACGCAGCAGAGGTAAAACTCCACAGTGTGTGAGGAAACCATGATTTCCAGGCTTCCTGTGCACTGCCAGGCCCCAACCTGCCCAACACTCCCTGCGAATCAAAAAATTTAAATCTTCCCCCACACACCACCCCCCCCACCTCTCATTTCCTTTTGTCCACAGCCAAAGGAGATCAGAGACTTCCCAACACAGTGGGTATGAAGTATTATTGACCATCGAGGCAGCTTAATGAATTGCTTATTATTTACAGTCTATGGGGAGACAACATCAAAGCTTGACAAATTAACATTTTAACTACTAGTGTCTCAATGCCTTTTTTGCAACTGTAAATTCACTATGTTTTCAAACACAACATTTAAGAGTAACTCTTTTTCCTTTCTGCAGAAAAATGGGCAAATATCCCATACATGATATGACAGTTACATGAATAATTTCTTAGACTACCTTGTGCATACACAGTAATAATACCACATATGTGTAATTCATACATAACACTGATTCACCTTACTAGATAGTGCTTCCATAATCACAATTGCAGACTGTCAGTGACCACATTTCACTCTTTAATATAAATGCCGATTCCCCACTATTTGGGTTTGATAGAAATAATTACTAACTGATCTGAAAATTGTAATGTGTTCTTTATGTTGTCCGATGCAAAATAAATGAAATGCCTGGAGTCCAGTTGGTTGAAGACCTCAAGCAAGGTTTATTACAGCTAAACTATTATACAGTACAGAGCTAACTATTTACAGAACCTTACTCTCGGGTGTTACAGTTGCACAGTGACTCTGGCTTGCAGTCACATAACTGCATTCTGGTACCTAGCTCATTAGCATACTATGATCTTAAAGGGATATCCCTCTTAAAGGCAATCATACAACAAAAATGAAGTGGACATTGTGAGTACAGTTTCTCAGTCCAACTTATTTACTTAACCTGAAGAGTATGGCCAGTCACCTCACCTCACTATGAGCACAAACACCTTCTCAACCAGAGATGAGAATTACCCACTTGTCTTCTATTGCCATGGAAATGTTTTCTCAGTCCTTCATTACTGAACTGTAATTTGTTTAATAAAATGGCTGATTTGTGCCCTTGGTACACATTTCTTCCTTTCTAGCAAGAGTATGTAATCTTTCAGAACTTTGATAAATTGATACTTTAGGAAAACTGCAAATTCACCACACTAGAGTTCTAACGGGGAAATGTTGACCTTTGGCGAATGGGGGCCCTTGATTCTTTATTTTTAAATGACAAATCAAGTCTAATTGTGGTGGGTGTTGGGCCATCAGACATCTTATATAGATGTAATGTGATCTACCTCTCTCTCCTCCTTTACGACATCCATTAGAGCCCACCTCTTTGATCAAACTTTGGGTCCTAATGTCTCTTCATGGTGCTCAGTGTAAAATTGGGTCTGACTTCACTGCTGTTAAGTACCTTGGGATTGTTTCTACATTAAAGGTATTGTATGACTTCGGAGCTACAAATAGCGCAAGAGGACAGAGAGAGCAACGAGGCACAAGTAGCTAGTCAGTGAGTATCTGGTGGGGATATTCTTACTTTCATATGTATTTTTTTCCGCTGATTTTTTTTTTTCTCAAACATTTAAGTCTATCTACTAAGTAGAAGCTAAAATACCAGTAGTCAGTTACTCGTTTGTTCATTCTATTTCTAATCATTTTATGTTTATTTAACTTCCAATTTTAGTGCAGTAAATCAATTATTCGAGGCATGACAGAGCTGCTCACACCCATCGAATGCACATCCTGTGCCATGTGGGGACTCCAGGACCCTACCCATGTCCTGGAAAACTACATGTGCTGAAAGAGCCGCCAAATGCAACAACTTGAACATCGAATCTTGGAACTCGAGGAGCAGCTGGTGTCACTGAGGTGCATTCGCGATGATGAGAGATATGTGGATTGTACGTTTTAGGAGGTGGTCACCCGCAGCTTAAGAGAGCTGGCAAGAGAGGGACTGGGCTGCTGCCAGACAGACATGAAGGACAAGGCAGGTAGTGCAGGAGTCCTCGGAGGGTATCCACTTTCTAACCTGTATTCAGTTCTGAGTACCAATGGGAGAGAGGGTTCCTCTGGAGAGTGCAGTGAGAGTCATGACCAGAGCACTATGGGTGGTTCAGCTGTGCAGGGAGGGAGGAGAAAAGACAGGAAAGAAATAGTGGTAGGGTATTCTATAGTAAGGGAACAGACAGGCATTTCTGTGGTCAGAGACATGATTTCAGGATGGTAAGTTGCCTCCTTGTTGCAAGGGTAATGGATATCATTGAGTGGCTACAGAGCATTGCATTCTGGAGGGCAAGGGTGCACAGCCAGAGGTCCACATTGGTACCAACGATATTGGTAGAAAAAGGGATGAGGTTCTGCAGGCTGAGTTTAGGAAGTTAGGAAAGAGATTAGCAAGCAGGACCTCAAGGGTAGTAATCTCTGGATTACTTCCAAGGCCACATGCTAATGAGCATAGAAATAAGAGACTACACCAGATGAATGCGTGGCTGGAGAGATGGTGCAGGAGGGAGGGCTTCAGATTTCTCAGGCATTGGGACTGGTTCTGGGGAAGGTGGGACCTGTCCGAGATAAATATCCGTGCAGGAAGGTTTGCTAGTGCTGTTGGGGATGGTTTAAACTAGATTGGCAGGAACCTGATGGCAGTTTCAGATAGGACAAATTCAGAGCAGGGAATGGGATGCTGAAAATTAGCAAGTGACTCTGAAAGTCAGAAGAAGCAAAGGTTAAAAAGTGTACAACACAAGAATTTGCAATATTAAAAGGTATTTATTTAAATGCAAGGTGTATAGCAAATAAAAGTGATGAGCTGAGAACATAGATAGACACATGGTGGCATGATATCATTGCTATAACAGAAACCTGGCTTAAAGAGGGGCAAGAATGGCAGCTCAACATCCCTGGATATCGAGTTTTCAGGCAGGACAGAGAGGGGGATAAAAAAAGGAGGGGGTGTAGCATTATTGATTAAAGAATCAATTACAGCTGTGAGGATGGATGATATGCTAACTGAAACATCAAATGTGGCCCTATGGGTTAAGCTCAGAAATAAAAAAGGGGCAGCCACACTAATAGGAGTGTACTTTTGACCTCCATATAGTGAGAGGGGGATAGAAGAACAAATATGTAGGAAAATTTCTGAGTGCAAAAACAATAGGGCAATAATAATTGGGGTTTTCAACTACCCCAATATCAACTGGGATGCAAACAGTGTGAAGGGCACAGAGGGCACAAATTTCTTGAACTGCATTCTAGAGAACTTTTTTAGCCAGCACTTAACAAGCCAAACGAGAGGGGCACAATTCTAGATTTTGTCTTAGGAAATGACGCTGGGCAAGTGGATGAAGTAACAGTGGCTGACCATTTTGGAGACAGTGACTATAATACGGTTAGATTTAGCATTATTATGGAAAAGGACAAAGATAGAACAGGAGTAAAAGTTCTAAATTGGGGGAAGCCAAATTTTACGAAGCTGAAAGGTGATCCGGCGAAAGTGGGCTGGATACAGCTACTTGAAGGAAAATCAGTGGCAAACCTGTGGGAGGCATTCAAAGAGGCATTCAAAAGTGAGATTCTACAGCACAGTGTAGACATGTCCCCACAAAGAAAAAGGGTCGTACTGCCAAATCTAGAGCTGCCTGGTTATCTGGAAGCATACAGAGTAAGATAAAGCAGAAAAGCTTATGTCAGTCACAAAAAACTTAATATTTGAGAAAGCCTAGAGGAGTATAGAAAGTGCAGGGGTGAAGTAAAAAAGAAAATTAGAAAAGCAAAGAGAGGACATGGATAAATATTGGCAGGTAACATCAAGGAAAACCCAAAGATGTTTTATCAGTACATTAAGAGCAAGAGGATAACTAAGGAAAGGGTAGGGCCTATCAGAAATGTACAAGGGAGCTTAAGCATGGATGCAGAAGATGTGGGTAGGGCTCTTAATGAGTTTTTGTCTCTTTCACAAAGGAGAATGGGGGTGGCGCAGTGGTTAGCACCGCAGCCGCACAGCTCCAGTGACCCAGGTTCAGTTCTGGGTACTGTCTGTGCAGAGTTTGCAAGTTCTCCCTGTGACTGCGTGGGTTTCCACCCGGTGCTCTGGTTTCCTCCTACAGCCAAAGACTTGTAGGTAAATTGGCCATTGTAAATTGCCCCTAGTGTAGGTAGGTGGTAGGAGAATTGAGGGAAGGTGGGGATGTGGTAGGGAGTATGGGATTAATGTCGGATTAGTATAAATGGGTGGTTGATGGCAGCACAGACTCAGTGGGCCAAAGGGCCTGTTTCAGTGCTGTATCCCTCTCTATGAGAGGGATGATGCAGACATCGTAGTTAAAGAGAAGTGTGAAATATTTGATATGATAAGCATAATGAGAGAGGAAGTACTAGAGGGTCTGACATCCTTGAAAGTGGATAAATCAGCAGGGCTGTATGGATTGTATCCCAGGCTGTTAAAGAAAGCCAGGGAGGAAATAGCAGATGCTCTGAAGATCATTTTCAAATCCTCACTGGATACAGGCAAGGTACCAGTGGATTGGAGGTCTGTGAACGTTGTACCATTGTTCAAAAAGGGTGTGAGGGATAAGCCAAATAATTATAGGCTGGTCAGTCTGACCTCGGTGGTGGGCAAATTGTTGGAATCAGATCTGAGAGATAGGATAAACTGTAACTTAGAAAGGCACGGATTAATCAGGGATAGTGTCATGGTCCTGTTGTTTTTTTTTGGAATATGCAGTTTGTCTTTAAGGCTTGCAAAGGATTAGTATTACTTTAAGAACCAGCAAGCCTTAGGAGTTATAGGAAGGTGCATTTTCATTGCCTTAGTAACAGCCATTTGGAGATTGCAATTCAAAGGGTGCATTCTCGTTACCATAATATGGCTACTGGGAGTGATCCTGATGCAATACTTTTGTTACAATTCAGTTTGAACTGGCAGTTAGTAAGACAGTTTGTTCTAACACAGACAGACACAGAAGACACAGACAGCTGTGATGAACACACCTGAAAAAGAGCTCTCAACCATTTAAAGTGAACAAAGAGGATTTTAGTCTGTTTAATTATTATCTCTCAAAACATCAAGCCAAAACAGAGATCTCTGGTAATTTAAATTGAAGAAAGGGAAGTTAGACTGTGACAATCTTTTATCCCTCAAAAACTCTAAAGTCAGATTGATTCTGTTGAAAGTGTTTGCAAGTCGTTAATTGTTGAAACTCACTGGAGAAGGAAAGCAACATCCTGTGATAACATTGAGCAACATTCTGTGAGGACTTCGAGCAACATCATTTGAGGACTTCGAGCAACATCCTGTGAGGACTTCAAGCAACATTGGACTGTAAATTTGCAAGGACTCTAATTTTTTCTATTTAAATATTGTTTATATCTTCATAGTGTTTAAGAATTTAGTTCTTCTAATTTATTGATTTAAAGACACCTGGTTTGGTTAGCCTCATTCGGGGGTTGATAGATGGTACAATTTGGTTGGGTCTTAATTTGGAAATTTTTAAATGATATGTTAGCCGATCTGTGGAGCAACGGGATTGAATTAACAGTGCGTTGGTCCCACCACAACCAGAATCGTATATTTTGTTTGGGGGCTTTGACAGGAGCAGTCAGTCATAACAATAGTCAGCATAGATTTGTTCAGAGAAAGTCATGTCTTACCAACTTAATTAATTGAATTTTTTGAGGAAGTAACAAGAAGGATTGATCAGGGTAGTGCATTGGATGTTGTCTGCATGGATTTTAGGAAGGCATTTGGCAAGGTCCCACATGGTAGACTGATCAGAAAAGTAAAAGTCCATGGGATACAGAGGACTGTAGCAGGGGAATGACTTGGATCCAAAATTCGCTCAGTGACAGGAAACAAAGGGTAATGGTTGATGGGTGTTTTTGCGAATGGAAAGTGGTTTCCAGTGGCATTCCACAGGACTCACTGTTGGTCCCTTGCTGTTTGTGGTATATATCAATGATTTGGACTAAAATGTGGGAAATTTGCAGATGACACAAAAATTGGCGGTGCACTTGACAGTGAAGAGGATAATGTAAACTCTAGAATAATATCAATGGTTTGGTTGAGTGGGCGGAAAAGTGGCAAAAGGAATTTAATCTGGAAAAGTGAGGTAACGCATTTGGGGAGGGCAAACAACGCAAGGAGATACACAATAAACAGGAGGATATTGAGAGGATAGAGGAAGTGAGAGACCTTGGAGTGCATGTCCACAGGTCCATGAAGCTGGCAGGACAGGTAAACAAAGTGGTGATGAAGGCATATGGAATGCTTTCCTTTATTGGCCAAGGTATAGAATACAAAAGCAGGGATGTAATGCTGGCACTGTATAAAATGCTGGTTCATTCAGCCACAGCTGAAGAATTGCGTACAGTTCACATTACAGGAAGGACATAATTGTTCTGGAGAGAGTACAGAGGAGATTTACAACAATGTTGCCAGGGTTGGAAAATTGCAGCTATGAGGAAAGATTGGATCGGCTAGGGTTGTTTTCCTTAGAACAGAGGAGGCTGAGGGGTGACTTAGTTGAGATGCACAAAATTGTGTGGGTCCTAGATAGAGTAGAAGGGAAGGACCTGTTTCCCCTAGCGGAGAGATCAATTACTGGGGGACATAGAATTAAGGTGATTGGTAAAAGGATTAGAGAGGACATGAGGGAAAACATTTTCAGCCAGAGGGTGGTGGGTATCTTGAATTCACTGCCTGGATTGGTGGTGGAGACAGAAACCCTCAACTCATTTATAAGGTACCTGGACCTGCACCTGAAGTGCTGTAACCTACAAGGCTGTGGACCAGGTGCTGGAAGGTGGGATTAGAATGGGCGGCTAGTTTTTTCAGCCGATGCAAACACGATGGGCTGAATGGCCTCTTTCTGTGCCATAACATTTCTATGGTTCTGTGAATGCAAGCTGTTGTTGATCAACGTCTCCAGAACACTCATTGAAATGCTGCTGGAATACCAATCTGACCTTCACCCAGACCTATTCACAGCTCTCAGGCAAAAAGAAAACAGCCTGATTGTCAGCTTGTCGCTTGGCTGAGTGATGCTGGTTTAAAAATGGATTGAACTGAACGTGTGAGTGGCAGGACTGCATTTCACATCCTCTTCAGAGCACCAATAACAAAAAGGAAACATTGCATATAGACCGACAGCTGGCAAAGAAGCTCGTTGCTCTGAAAGGCCAGTTCCGCAATCAAGTCCTTGCTTAAGTAACTATCCAATGTCAGCATGGAACTGTCCATTGAACATCTAGCCAAATGCATTTTTAACAAGCATCAATGATCTTGCACTTACGACATAATGACTACATTGAAATGTGTCAGGAAACACATCATTGTCTCCATGTTGAATATATCACTGCCTATTCTCTCATCCTTTTACTTTGCTATGTGTTATATCAGATGACAGCTCAATACTCATGCCGTAATCACCAATGGATTGAATTCAGTGGGCACACTGTGAGAGGGCTGCCAGAATATTTGATAGTATAGTCATTGTCTGACAGTGAGCTGCCCTTTAATGAGTTGCTGCGAGAAGCAGCTGAACTGTTACTGATTGTCCAGATAGTTCACATCAGCCAGTTGACCCTTACATCAATGAAACAGAGGGTAAATCAAGAGCGAGACCTCAGCCCTGTTTACAGCACAATATTAGAGAACAGATGAAAAAGTGCTTTATGATATCTTGGTGAGATTTTGAGAACAATTTTAACCTAACCCGCCTGTTGGGGTAGTGACGGGATTGGGTGACACCGCACCCAATTTTATTATCTATTGAATGCAATGGAGAGTAACATTGGGTGTTGGGGGAGGGGGGCAGTCAAACCGGCGTTCCGGCAGATCCTGTGAGCTTCCTGCTGGGCAAGTTAGATAAAACTGCCCGTTCGTTTCCTTTCAAATCTAGGACCACGATTGAAATCCGGCCCCGAATAATTGGTTGCAATTCCTGCGGCCAGAGGCTGAATGTGGCTGGGTGTTAACGGAACTGCAGAAGGTTTTATTGGATCGAGGCCCTGCCATTAAGATCGGTAAAACCTCCACATCCTTGATTTGTCAGTGCTACTGGGCTCACATGCAATCTTCCCTTCCTATCCCCCTGTTACGAACAGGTGAGAAAGATGTCTAGGGGTTCCCTTTCAGCCTTCACCTAGTCTTACTGGAACAGGGTTTAATTTTAAACACACTGCGTTTTTAGCTCCCCCTTAGTGAACCCTTGTTCACCGCTTTCCAATTATAAGGCAAAGAAATCAGCACAAACAGGCTTTCTTAGGTTTAAAGAAGAAAAGCTGACATGTATTTAACTTAAACTCTAATTTTATTAACACCTACAGATACACAATGCACCCACAATGCATGCATACGCGATATACACATGCATTGTGTATCCGTAGAGCAGAAGAAAAATAAAGTGGAAGCGTTTGAGGCAATATGTGAAGGGTTGTTGTTGCGGTTCTTCAAGCTCACTGTAGAGTCCTTGATTGTAGGTAGATCTTGCTTTTCGTTGGGGCCCAGTATTCTTCTTAAACCTTGTTCGCTGTAGGAGACTTTTCTCTCCTGGGGTTCATGAGTCTTCAGTGGATTCAGAGGCTTGTGAGAAAGAAATGGGAGCAGACAGGGGAGATCTTCTCAGTTCAGGAGCAAACAGACACTCTGCCCAAACTGTTTGTACAAATTCAAAAAACTTAGGTTGCCCAGCAGGCTAGTCATGTGACTGGCTGGTTTGAACATGTGCTTTTGTTTATTCGGCCATCTTAGCAGTCAACCTGGAATGCGAGCTCCCCCACCTTTAACGTCTGATGATCAAAAGTCTATTTTGGTTTGAATGTGTCAGTAGATGGCTGCTTTGTCCTTTCAAGCACTGTCAGTTAATATGCAAATGTCTTTTCCAACCACGGTTGATCTGTTTAACAAATCCTTTCTTCACTTCAGTAACAGTTCATGACAAAATTAATGTGCCTCATTCTTGGCAGGTGGGGGCCTAGCATGACACTCCCACTGCCGCCTACCATAAAAATTGATGCCTATGGTTCCATAAGCCAGAATTGTTTTCAATTCAAATCAGTAAGCCATCCTAGTTGGTTTCTGACAGAAACTTAACTTCGTTTGTTGACTCCATTTCCCAGTTTAGCTGCTTTCTCAATACATGAAGGTGCAGAAACTTAGTGCCTTGCTCAACCCTGCACTTGGCTTCATCTTCCCCTTGAACAGCACCCCCTCCACCACTGGTACACTGCAGCAATTCACCAAGGCACCATCGACAGCACCTTCCAAACTCACAACCTCTACCATCTAGAAGAACAAGGGCAGCAGGTGCATGCAAACAGCACCACCTCCGGGTTCCTCTCCAAGTCACTCACCATTCCCCCTTGGAACTATATTGCTGTTCCTTCATTGTTGCTGGATCAAAATCCTGGAACTCCCTATTATTTGCAAGTTCTCCCTGTGACCGCGTGGGTTTCCGCTGGGTGCTCCGGTTTTCTCCCACAGCCAAAGACTTGCAGGTTGGTAGGTAAATTGGCCATTGTAAATTGCCCCTAGTGTAGGTAGGTGGTAGGAGAATTGAGGGAAGGTGGGGATGTGGTAGGGAATATGGGACTAATGTAGGATTAGTATAAATGGGTGGTTGATGGACTGCACAGACTCGGTGGGCCGAAGGGCCTGTTTCAGTGCTGTATCTCTCTATGACTCTATGGCCAGAATTTTACGCTGGGCGGACGGGAGCCGGACTCCGACGTAAATGTCGGTGCCGATCCCGCTCCCGCCCAACCTGGGGATCCGTCCCGTATTTTATGGATCCCCAGGTTATAATTGGCCCGAGGCGGGACTTCCACCCACTTGAGGGAGGTGGTCCTGCCTCAGTGAGCTGCCAGCCAATCAGCGGGCCGGCAGCTCTTAGTCTCAGCAGCGCCACCGGGAGCGGTGGCCACTGCTGAGACTGCACCCCAGCCGACTGAGGAGGACGCAAAGGAACCAGGACAGAAGGTAAATTCGGGCAGCCTCACCAGGGGAATCGGTCATGTCCTGGTGAGGCTAGGGTGGTCGTTTGGGGGGAGGGGGGCCCGATTGCCAGGCCCCCACCCGGGGTGCGGAAAGGCTGACAGCTATAGCTGGGTGGTCTTTCACGTCCCCGGCACACCCGCTTGCCACGGGTAAAATACCTGTGGAGGCATGCGAGGGCCCTTAAGTGGCTGTTAAGTGGCTACATAAGGGTCTTGATTAGCCTTTGGCGGACGGCCGCCTCTCACCCCCCCACCCCCCACCGGACCTCCATAAACTTGGTCAGAGGCGGAATCGGGGCAGTTAGGCCTCCCGGAGCCTGGCGCTCAATTTTACGCCTCCCCCACGCCACCATCCGACCCGCTGGGGCGGCGTAAATTTCTGGCCTATGACTCTATGACTCTAACAGCATTGTAGTTGCATGCACACCACACGGACTGCAGTGGTTCAAGAAGGCAGCTCATCACCACCTCTAAGGCAAACAAGGATGAGCAATAAATTCCTACGTTGCCAAAGATGCCCACATCCCACGAATGATTAAATTTAAAAAATTCTGATTAGTGCCACTTAGCCAACACAGGCAGCTGCCCTGATAGTGTAAATGGTGAGGACTGTATTTAACTGCTCCATTTAACAAATCCTTTCCTGGTCAATAATAGAATAAATTCCTTTATCAATTATATTGTTCAATGCTTAAAACATTAGCTATCTGTTGGAAGAGAAAGAATCTATCCTGAGAATAAATGCTAAAAGTAGATTCTGCGCTCCAAATATAGGGGTCCTCATGACAGCTTCTGCTGTTGAGTTTAAATTGCATTGTTAAGGCAATGTTAGGATTAACTAGCAGTGTCAATAGCCTCACACTGTACTTTACATCAGCTCAGGGTGTGTATTACTAACATAAGGTGCAAAGGAGGGTGGAATCAATCTAAATGCTTTTGGGATAAAACAATTGTTATGCTGGAAAAGAGAATATATAACATTTACACATACATGTTGCTCTATTGTTTTAGTTCTGGACAAAAATGGATGCAGCAGTCAGAATTTTGATTCTACACCAGAACAAAGCTGTCTGTGGGCACTTTCAGCAACTAGGCACGATACAGGCCGCTGACTCCTGCTGTCATGCTTGCCCTGAATTCTGATTACGTTTCTCTGCCATGCGCCATTTAACTGACTGGAGCAGATTCCACAGATTGATGACAGCAGGAAGCCCTGTGCCATAGGGTTAGTTTCAGTCACACACCATACTGACTTGGAAATATATCGTCGTTCCTTCATCGTCACTGGGTCAAAATCCTGGAGCTCCCAACCTAACAGGACTGGGGGAGTACCTTCACCACACGGACTGCAGCAGTTCAAGAAGGCAGCTCACCACCTCTGTCTCAAGGGCAATTATGGATGGGCAATAAATGCTGGTCTTGCCAATGATGTCCACATTGCATGAATGAATAAAACAAAATTCATTTGGGCAGATAAATTGCATTGCTATTCCTGAATGATGGGCTGATATCGTCACAATATTAGTTTTCGGTCTTGTCACAGTTTGACTTATTGGTGCTGTCAGGTGCTGGGGAGTTCCTCTGCATTAGCAATTCCCAGAGTAATGGGTTCTCCTGCCTGCAAGAATCCCATGCATAAAACATAACCCGTGCAGCGCTGTATACACTAAGGATTTTTCAAGGAATAAAAATGTCTTAGGATTGCATGAACTATTCAAAATAACTATTTTCCTCAGTGACTTGACTTTTCACTGTGTGCCTTTAAAAAGGTCCTTTTTCTTTATAAACACCTCACTTACATTTAAAAAAGAAATCTGTTCCATTCTTGCTGCAGATGGGGACTATTATTTTGACACGAGTTCTGCTGAGTCCTGTACCTCCCACATTGTTTCTTCTTCTACTTTCTTATCTGGCGAATGCCAGCATGTACATGCTCCTTCATTGCCTGGTTCTGGGGCAGAGTGTTCAGAAGCACGGATGAAACCACCCAGTTCATTGAGTGGGACAGCTTCCATTCAGTGGCACTTGACAGGCTATTTGACCATGGCTTGGACTGCTGGATGACGGTTGCATGTGGGAAACCCTGGGCCATTTTTTCCTCCCCAGCTGAAGGTCACCAAGACCAATTGAACGACCATCCTAGATAAGATCAGCAGATTCAGCACCTGGGATCCTAGTCTGCTTGGCTCAGCTGCAAACTAACTGAAACTACCTGAGCCTTCTGCAGCCCTAGCGACCTAAGAGTAGGAGTAGGCCGTTCATCCCTCAAGACTCTTCTGCCGTTCCATTAGATCTTGGCTGATCTGTACCTCAACTCCATTAACCAGCCTTTGCTCCATATTTCTTGATATCCTTGCTACAACAAAATAAATTATATAACACCTATAACATTGCCAAACATCCCACAGCACTTACAAATACCTGCCGATGTCAATTTTGAACATTTCAATTGCTCCACAACCTTTTGGAGGAGACAGTTCAAGATTTCCATGACCCTTTCGTATGAAAATGTGCTTCTACCCGAGATTTAATTTTAGGGCTACACCCACTAAATGTGGATTCCCCCACCAAAGGAAATGGTTTCACTTTATGCACCCTATCAAATCCTTGTTATCACTTTAAACACCTTAATTATATCATCCCTCAATCTTTTAAACCCAAGAGAATATCGGCCATTTTTTTTCCAACCAGCCGCATAATTTAACCATTTAAGTACCGTTCTGGTAAATCTGTGCAATACCCACTGCAAGGCACCCCAAGAGGTGTGGTGCCAATAGAACACAGCTAACTTTTGAACCAATTTGGGATTGCCGGAATAAGTAGGAAAAAAAAAATGAACATGCTGCGCAACCCATATACGTGCTAGTGTATGCAGAGTTTATTTCTAATTTTTTTTCTTAGGAGATAACCGAACTGCCAAAAAACCCAAAGATGACCCCAAGATAATGGACAGTGAAGTGTATTACAAACATATGAACATACATACGAACATACAAATTAGGAGCAGGAATAGGCCACTCGGCCCCTCGAGCCTACTCTGCCATTCCAGAAGATCATGGCTGATCTGATTGTAACCTCAACTTCTTGCGTACCCCCGACAACCTTTCACCCCCTTGCTTATCATGCATCTATCTACTTCTGCCTTAAAAATATTCAAAGACTGTACTTCCACTGCCTTTTGAGGAAGAGAGCTCCAAAGACTCATGACTCTCAGAGTAAAATTAATCCTCATTTCTGTCTTAAATGGGAGACAAATTATTTTTAAACAGTGACCTCTAGTTCTAGATTCTCCCACAAGGGGAAACATCCTTTCCACATCCACCCTGTCAAGACCCCTCAGGATCCTATATGTTTCAATCAAGTTGCCTCTTACTCTTCTAAACTCCAGCAGATACAAGCCTACCCGGTCCAATCTTTCCTCGTAAGACAACCTGCCCATTCCAGGTACTTGTCTAGTAAACCTTCTCTGAACTGCTTCCAATGCATTTACATCCTTCCTCAAATAAGGAGACCAATAATGAACACAGTACTCCAGATGTGGTCTCACCAATGCCCTGTATTACTGAAGCATAACCTACTTTGTATCCAATTCCCCTCGCAATACATGATAACATTCTATTAGCTTTCCTAACTACTTGCTGTACCTGCATACCGACCTTTTGCAATTCATGCACTAGGACACCCAGATCCCTCTGCATCTCAGAGCTTTGCAATCTCTCACAATTTAGATAATATGCTTCCTTTTCATTCTTCTTGCCAAAATGGACAATTTCACAGTTTCCTACATTATATTCCATTTGCCAGATCTTTGCCTCAGCACTGATCCCTGTGGCACACCACTTGTTCCATCTTATCAACCAGAAAATGACCCATTTATGCCTAATCTCTGTATCCTGTTAGCTAGCCAATCTCTTATCCATGCCACACCTACTACACCATGAGCTTTTATTTTCTGCAATAACCTTTAATGTGGCACCTTCATCCACAGTCCATCCACTGGTTCCCCTTTATTCACAGCACGTTACTTCTTCAAAGAACTCCAATAAATTGGTTAAACGTGATTGCCCTTTCACAAAACCATGTTGAGTCTGCCTGATTACCGTGAATTTTTCTAAGTGCCCTGCTATAACGTCTTTAATAATAGCTTCTAACATTTTCCCTATGACAGATGTTAAGCAAACTGGCCTGTAGTCTCCTTTCTGTCTCCGTCCCTTTTTGAATAAAGGAGTTACAGTTGCTATCTTCCAATCTAATGGAACCTTCCCCAAATCTAGAGAATTTTGGAAAAATAAAACCAACGCATCAGCTATCTCACTAGCCACTTCTTTTGAGACCCTGGAATGAAGTCCATCAGGACCAGGGGACTTGTCAACCCGCAACTCGAATAGTTTGCTCAGTACCACTTCCCTGGTGTTTATAATTTCCTTGTGTTCCCCCTCCCTTCCATTTCCTGATCTGCAGCTATTTCTGGGATGTTAATTGTATCCTCTATGGTGAAGGACTGGTGCAAAATACCTGTTCAATTTATCTGCCATCTCCTTATTTTCCCTTAATTCCCCAGACTCACTTTCTATAGGACCAATTTGTTAACTTTTCATTTTTAAATATCTATAAAAACTCTTGCTATCTGTTTTTATATTTCTAGCCAGCTTTTTCTCGTACTCTAATTTTTCCCTCCGTATTAATCTTTTAGTAATTCTTTGCTGTTTTTTTAATATTCTGTCCAATCTTCTGTCCTGCCACCTATCTTTATGCAATTATATGCTTTTTCTTTAAGTTTGATACTATCTTTCACTTTTTTTGTTAACCACAGGTGGTTGGGTCCTTCCTTTGGAATTTTTCTTTCTTGTTGGTATGTATCTATTCCGTGTATTCTGAAATATCCCCTTAAATGTCTGCCACTGCATCGCTATTGAGTTATCCCTTAACCTACTTTGCCAGTTCACTTTTGCTAGCTCTGCTTTCATGCTTTCAAGTTTAAAATACTAGTCTTAGATCCACTCATCTCTCCCTCAAATTGAATGTAAAATTCAATCATATCATGATTGCTGCTGCCTAGGGGTGACTTCACTACGAAGTCATTAATTAATCCTATCTCATTGCACAATACCAGGTCTAGTATAGCCTGCTCTCTGGTTGGCTCCAGAACGTGTTGTTCTAAGAAACTCTCCTGAAAACTTTCTATGAACTTGTCATCTAGGCTACCTTTGCCCATCTGATTTTTCCAATCTGTATGTAGATTAAAATCCCCCATGATTATTGCCATACCTTTCTGACAAGCTCCCATTATTCATGGCCAAGCATGTGGGCAAGAACCAAGAAGGCTGCAATGGACATGTGGATTTGCCATTGTAAATTTGGAAGCTTGCTAATGTTTCTACTGATGGAAATTTTGACTTTGTAAGCAGAGCAGTTAATGGTGAGGTAAAGGGAGGCGAGGATGTGCAAGGGGTTGGAATCAGAGAAACAGAAGATTCAGTAGGGTGGGTGCAAAGTAGTTAAGGAAGGTAGGATAGGAAGCTGTTCAGCATTGGAATAGTCCAGTGTGGAGGTGGCATAGGCATGGATGAAGGTTGCAGCAGCAGATTGGGTTGAGTTAGAGTTGGAGACAGGATATATTATGGAGGTGGATAACTTAAGGGAGATGTTGAAGGAGGATGGTGTGATTAAAGGCTGCAGAGAGGTTGAGGAGAATGAGGAGGAATAATGCACCATGATCATAGTCACAGAGGATGTCATGTGTGACTTTGGTTTGGGCTGTTTCAGTGCTGTGGTGGGGTAGAAACCAAATGTGGAGATTCAATCATGGAGTTGCAGTAAAGATAGACATGGATCTGGGAGGTGACAACAACTTCAAGGACTTTAGAGAAAATTGGAAGCTTGGAGATGGGACAGTAGTTTGTAAGGACTAAGGAGACGAAGATTGATTTTTTTTGAGAACAGGAGATTTGAAAGAAAGGAGGGACAGCAGCTGAGGATAGGAAACTATTTACACTGCCAGCTAACATGAAAGCCAGCAAGGAAGTTGAGTGACCAACAGTTTAGTGGGAATGGATTTCAGGAAGGAAAAGTTGGGTCTTATGAACAAAAAGAGCTTAAGAAGAGATAGGCGATAAACAACCCAGGATCAGGGCTTGGGCAGGGAGAAACCTGGACATGGGGTTTTGTTTGGCTTTGTGGTCATGGGAAAGGGGATTGGGGGAGAAGCAGCAGGTGCAGCCGAACAGATGGTCTCAAACTTTGTGACAAAGAAGTCCCTGAGCTTCTCATTTTCTTATAGGGGGTAGGGGTAGGGAAGCCATGGCAGAGAGGTTTAACGAGATGGTTTACAGTGGAGAAAAGAAGCCATATCTTATGTCTCCAGCATGACCAGGGCTCTCAATGTGGTTCAGCCAGATCTGGTGATGGATGGCTAATCCATTTGCGCATCAGAATCCTTACCAGGATCCTGTCATCTGACTGTATTGACCCTCGATTCAACTTGGGGTTGCAGCAATATTAGGGGCGAAAGTGGAAGTCCGGCCAGAACACTGCCTCTGGAAGGAAAATCCCACAGGTGAATGCATATTTAAAACAGCCCTTAACGCTGGCTAGAGATGGCGAAAAAAATCAAATAGAGGTTTCCCACTGCTGAGTCTGAACTGCTGGAAAGTGTGATGAATGGACGTCCAATAAGAATAGAATTAGATTTAGCTTACCTCCCTCCACCCCCCACACCCATGATGAATAGCTTGACATTACTGACTGTCGAGATTACATATAAATAGGATACTGAGGGCCATCATCAATGATAAAATCAGACCCCAGCAAGCATCAGTGCTAACAGGAAGGGAAAATACATTATATAACAACAACTTATATTTATATAGCGTCTTTAACTTAATAAAATGTTCCAAGGCACTTCACAGGAGTATTATAAAACTAAGTATGACACCGAGCCACAAAAGGAGATATTTGGTTGGATGACCATAAGCTTAGTCAAAGAAGTTTTAAGGAGTGTCTTAAAGGATGAAAGTGAGATGGAGAGGCAGAGAGGTGTAGAGAGGGTATTCTAGAGCTTGGGACCTAGGCAACTGAAGGTGTGGCCATCAATGGTAGAGGGATTAAAATCAGGGATGCACAAGAGGTGAGGCCAGAATTAGAGGAGTGCAAATATCTTGGGAGGGTTGTTGGGCTGGAGGAGATTACAGAGTTGGGAGGGGTGAGGCCATGGAGTGATTTGAAAACAAAGATGAGAATCTTAAAATCAAGTGCTTGACCAGGAACCAATGTAGGTCAGCGAGCACAGAGTTACAGGGGAATAGGTGCGAGTTAAGACACAGGCAGTAGAGTTTTGGATGAGCTCAAATTCACAGAGAGTAGAATGTGGGAGACCAGCCAGCAGTGCATTGGAATAGTCAAGCCTAGAGGTAACGATGGCATGAATGAGAGTTTCAGATGCAGATGAGCTGAGATAGGGGCGAAGTCAGGAAATGTTACAGAGGTGGAAATAAGCAGTCTTAGTGATGGCACGAATATGAGGTTGGAAACTCAACTCAGGGTCAAATGTGACACGAAGGTTCCGAACAGACTGGTTTAATCTTAGACTGTTGCCAGGGAGAGTGATGGAGTCGGTAGCTCGCGAACAGAGTTTGGAACGGGGACCGAAAACAATGGCGTCAGTCTTCCCAATATTTAATAGGAGGGAATTTCTGCTCATCCAGTACTGAATGTGGGAAAAGCAATCTGATAATTTAGCAACAGTGCAGGAGTTGAGAGAAGTGGGTTGAGGTAGAGCTGAGTGTACATGTAAAAACAAACACTGTGCTTTCAGATGATGATAATGGGGAAGAAAGTCCTGAAAGACTATTGCACTGTTACCAAAAGTGATGTATCTGGTTGAAACAATTTTGAGGCAAGAGAATTTCTTGAGCAAACATAATCAATATTAATTTTAAAAGCAAAGTGCCTCCTGAACACCACAATAAAGCGAGAGTTTTCCATCTCTGTCATGTAATATCTGTGTTAATTAGGAATCACACAACTATGATGGAGCCAGTCATTTGACGCATGGCAAAAATCAATAAGGAATTTGAATCAGTATTCACAATGGGTTTGAACATGAAGGTCAAATCTAGAAACATAGAAAGAGGGATAGACATGAATTTCTTTGAGAAAAATGTCAGTTATATCTGAGCTTTGTGGTACATTCAGTATGTCCTGACATTTTAATTAATATTCTTTGTATTATATCAATTTGTTCCACTTAATGCTGAGCAATAGACCATGCCTTCCCATTTCTATCTCTACCTGCTTGCTTTGTGTAATTAGTAAATGTGGGACAACACACTAATTAGCACAGTGCCCTTTTGCTGGTATACAGCTACTGTATACATATATACATTCCAGCCAAAAAACTATCTCTTAAAGCAATTTAAAATGACTTTAGCACTATTACAATTAAAGCATGAACAGGATCCATCATCAAATCAGGAGACGGTATAAACCATTTCTAATTTTGAGTGTGCATTGTGTGAATAATTAAGAGAGAAAGGCATAGATTGAAACAACCATTCATCCACGTACAACGTGGGACACAATTAATGACTATCCCAGTCAATTAATTAGAAACTCTAATCAATCACTGATAAATGATAAATGAAGGATAAATAGAACGAGTAACAAAGACAAACAACTGGATTCTCCATACTCATTGAAGACTGCACTGTAAATTGGCAATTTTACAGATTGTTTTGCAATAGGATGGACTGTTTTAATTCAGAAACACTGCAAGCAAGAATTTTCCAAACTGGTTAAAACTCTGCATTTCACGGCTTAACAATCTGCCTATCCTATGTGATCGGGACATGCAAATTGGAAGGCATTTGACAAGGTGCCACAGAAAAGGTTATTGCACAAAGCAGAAGCTCATGGTGTAGGGGGTAACATATTGGCATGGATAGAAGATTGGCTGGCTGGCAGAAAACTGACAGGATGCATAAATGGGTCCTTTTCTGATTGGCAGGATGTGACGAGTGAAGTCCCGCAGGGGTCTGTGCTGGGGCCTCAACTTTTTACAATTTATATCAATGACTTAGATGAGGGGAACGATGGCATGGAAGTTATAATTGCAGATGACACAAAGATAGGTAGGAAAGTATGTTGTGAAGAGGACATAAGGAGTTTGCAACCAATATAGATAGGTTGAGTGAGTGGGCAATAATCTGGCAGATGGAGTATAATGTGAGAAAATGTGAAGTTGTTCATTTTGGCAGGAAGAATAAAAAAGCAGAGTATTACCTAAACAGAGAACGTCTGCAGAATTCCGAGGTGCAGAGGGATCTAGATGTTCTAGTACACGAGTCATAAAAAGTTAGTGTGCAGGAACAACAGAAGGAAAATGGATTGCTTTTCTTTATTACGAGAGGAATTGAAAATAAAAGTAAGGATGTTATGCTTCAGTTATACAAGGCATTGGTGAGACTACACCTTGAATACTGTGTGCAGTTTTGGTCTCCTTATTTAAGAAAGGATGTAAATGCATTGGAGGCGGTTCAGAGGAGGTTTATTAGATTGATACCTGGAATGAACAGGTTGTCTTATGTGGAAAGGTTGGACAGACAGGGCTTGTTTTCACTGGAGTTTAGAAGAGTGAGGGGAGACTTGATTGAAGTATGTAAGATCCCGAACGTCTTGACAAGGTGGATGTGGAGAGGATGTTTCCTCTCGTGGGTGAGTTCAGAACCAGGGGGCATTGTTTTAAAATTAGGGGTCGCCCTTTTAGGACAGAGATGAGGAGAATTTTTTTCTCTCAGAGGGTTGTGTGACTTTAGAACTCTCTGCCTGAGAAGGTGGTGGAGGCAGGGTCATTGAATATTTTTAAGGCGGAGGTAGATAGATTCTTGTTAGACAAGGGAATCAAGCGTTATTGAGGGGTAGATGGGAGTGTGGAATTTGAAACACAAACAGATCAGCCATGACCTTATTGAGTGGCGGAGCAGGCTCGAAGGCCGAATGGCCTACTTCTGCTCCTAATTCGTATGTTCATATGTAAATAAAAAGCAGCATTTTCCTTAATTTTTTGGTTATGTTTTTCAAGTAAACAAAATGAGAGGTTGGTGAAGTCGTGTGGATGTGGGTGCTGCGCCTTTCAAAAGGAAATTGGATGGGTACTTGAGGGAAATAAACTTATAGGGCTATGGTGACTGAGTGGGTGTGTGGGACTGTCTGAATTGCTCTGTGGAGAGCCGGCAGGGATGCGATGGGCCAATTGGCCTCCTTCTGTGCCATAAATTACTCTATGGCCGGAATTTTACGTTGGGCAGACGAGAGCCGGAATCCGACGTATATGTCAGTGCCGAACCCGCTTCCGCCCAGCCTGGGAATCCGACCCGTATTTTACGGATCCCCAGGCTTTAATTGGCCTGAGGTGGGACTTCCGGGCCGGCAGCTCTTTGTCTCAGCAGTGCCACCGGGAGCAGTGGCCACTGCTGGGACTGCAGCCCAGCTAACCGAGGAGGATACCAAGGAGCCAGGACTGAAGGTAAGTTTGGGTTGCCTCACCAGGGGAATCGGTCGTGCCCTGGTGAGGCTCGGGTGGTCGTTTGGGGGGAGGGGGGCGGGCGGCGTCTTGGATCCCGGGGTTGGGTTGGGAGGCGGGGGCGGCCCTCAATCGGGCACCTGATGCCCGATTGCCAGGCCCCCCCCCCAGCTATAGCTGGGCGGCCTTTCATGTACCCGGCACACCCGCTTGCCACGGGTAAAATACCCTTGGAGGCGGGCGAGGGCCCTTAAGTCGCTGTTAAGTGGCCACATAAGGGTTCTGACTGGCCTCGGGAGGGTGGGCCGCTTCTCACCCCCACCCGCTCCCCGCCGGACCTCCGTAAACTTGGTCGGAGGCTGAATCGGGGCGGTTAGACCTCCCGGAGCCTGCCGCTCAATTTTACACCGCCCCGATGCCACCATCCGACACGCTGGGGCGGCGTAAAATTCCGGCCTATGACTCTATCCCTGATCTCAGAGGCAAGGGAAGAAAGTCAAACTGTATTGCCCATGAGCACTACCTGGTGACTTGTTGTAGATGACGATTTACATAGGCTTAGGACTAACTGGCCTCTCAGTCTTGGAGCAGTATACCTTACTGAGAAAACATGAGGAGTCAGTGAGAAAACTAAAAGTTGGTGTGACATTTTCACGCAACATGTTAACATGTGAAGTTTATATATTGTGTTATAAATCTGGGACAATTTTGCTAGTGACTTATGAAAGCAGACCAATTAAACATGCAGGGTAAGCTTTTGTCTTCACTATCTGGATGGTAATCTGGTGGAGAGGAGATTCTAACCCCAACAGGCTATTGAATAAACTGGCACAGGCCCAAAAATCAGACACCCAGGTCTCGGCCTAGCTTCCATCAGACTCCTGCCTATGTTACAGAGGGTGTATATAGCCTAAAATTTTCATGTGTACATAAAAATATATAAAAGTTGCTGTGTATTTAAGTCTTCTTCTTCTTCTTCTTTGACCTCCTTGTCTCGAGAGACAATGGGTAAGCGCCTGGAGGTGGTCAGTGGTTTGTGAAGCAGCGCCTGGAGTGGCTATAAAGGCCAATTCTAGAGTGACAGACTCTACCACAGGTGCTGCAGAAAAATTTGGTTGTCGAGGCTGTTACACAGTTGGCTCTCCCCTTGCGCTTCTGTCTTTTTTCTTGCCAACTGCTAAGTCTCTTCGACTTGCCACACTTTAGCCCCGCCTTTATGGCTGCCCGCCAGCTCTGGCGATCGCTGGCAACTGACTGCCACGACTTGTGATCAATGTCACAGGATTTCATGTCGCGTTTGCAGACGTCTTTAAAGCGGAGACTTGGATGGCCGGTGGGTCTACATGGTTGGGTTCAGGTCTATGCTGCCCCATATTGGTTGGCATTACATGTAATAAAGTAACTCCAAAATATTTAAAAGAAAAATCAGATGAATTTCTGTTTCTGATACCTAGAATATCCTGGGAATTCTTGAAATCACTCGCAATGGACAGTCATTGTGATGTTATGGTCTTTATAGCTTATTTGTGATAGATGTCTAGACAAAATCATAATGTGTTTTCAGTGGGAAAGTTTAATTGACCAAAATTAATTCCTTGCTTAAGAATCCCCGTACTTAATTAACTGGCACATTCTGTTGATTAAGACAGTGTCATTAACTTTGTCATTAACTTACATTTTTCAGATATTAGTTATGATATCCATTTTAAAAATCTTTTGCTTCTCAAATGCTAGAGGGCAATAACAGTTTCTCAACTTTTCATCACAGAATGTTAGCATCAAACATTCGCAGCATGGGCTGCAGCAATGTGCCTCATTCCCATACAGTCAACTACAATGTTTTTGTTCCCTGAAATAACCTTCCTCATTTCCACTGGGTGGGATTGCCAATTTATGTGGAAACGTTTTCATCCCATTAAACCACTCAATCTGCCATATTTAAATCATCAGTTAAAACAACACCCCTTCTTCTCACACTGTTATCTAATTTGCATGATAGTAATTATACTAATTAAAAACCCATCTAGTTCACTAATGTCCTTTAGGGAAGGAAATCTGCCGTCCTTACCTGGTCTGGCCTACATGTGACTGCAGACCCACAGCAATGTGGTTGACTCTTAAATGCCCTCTGAAATGGCCTAGCAAGCCACTCAGTTGTCAAGGGCAATTAGGGATGGGCAACAAATGTTGGCCTTGCCAGTGATGCCCACATCACACAAATGAATAAAAAAAATTATAGTAATTGGAGCAAATGTTCCAATTTAGATGCTAGATTAACCAAACTAAAATTCTGTTTTGGATATCAGAATAATGTTTACAATATCCCAGTTTCATTCTCATTTAATGATCCATTCAGCATGCATTAATATCTGTAAAGACAATTGGTGCACTTGGATTCAAATCTAATGCACATCTACTGGATGAAACTTCTCTCTCTGCAGAAGGTAAGGTATCGTGGAGTGAAGCACATTCAGTGATTCTGGGAAACCTCAATTCGGCACCTAATGAGCATCAAACCCACAAACCTGCCCCTAACTAGGTGCAAAATTAGCAAGGAAATGGGAATCTCACTCAGAAAAACTGCAAGAATGTTCAACATGGGAACTGGAAAAGTCAGAGTTATGAAGTAGGAGTGCCGTTCTGAAGCTGGGCTAAACGCAATTTGTTGGGATACAGTAGACAAAATTCTGCTCTGCATCAGCCATATTACATCTTACCTGAGTGATCATAATACTGAGTGCCTAAAGTACTTAATTTTCCAGTGCTGATATTTCCCACCTTAATGAGCATACAATCTACATTGTCCTCCTCTTCTGCCACCCTCCCCCCCAAAAAAAATAAAATTCTTGCCTTATTAGGACACAAAGGTTGCTAAACAAATATAAGGAAGTGGTAGATTGGGGAATCAGCACCTTAACTACTAGGTCTGAGTGATGTGACAGTGGAAAGCATCTACAATACAATATTTCACCATTGGCAGAAAGACACGACTGTTCTTCTTATAGACATACTTCCCTGTAACATACTATAACACTGTAATGTATTATCACACTAACATACCAGATTGTTAACATGCAAAAATGCTAACACACTATAAAATAGGATTTTCAGTACACCGCTGTACAGTGTTTTATGTTACTGATTTTGGTATGTTATAGTAACATACTGCAATATTGTAGCAAGTGATAGCATTATAATATGTGGTTACACTGACATACCGCAACAATGTGGAAAATACCTGTAACATACTATAACTCTAGCATACAATGTAGCATACTGTAATACTAATATGCTATAACACCCAACACTCTGCAATTTAGTATGATGCAAGCATTGCACTGCACAGTTTTACAATGCAAATTTTGATTGATTGATGAAACCTTAACTGAAAGTCAGTACTACAGCCATTTTCTTCACCCTAAAATTAATTTTATGAAAGATGAGTACAAATGTGGAACCTAAGGAAACCACACTGTTTCAGCATTAATGTACAAGTGCCTAATGTTTTTATATGAGATTCCTCTGTTTTCTATTTCAATCGTGATGTGAACCAGTTTATTTTAATCAGGTTAATGCCTCCATCAAAATAGACAAACGGAACATATTCAGTGTTCGTAGGAAATGATTCACAACGTATTTCCAAGGCTAATCTGTTGATAATAATCATCTGAGAGGTAGATGTTGTTGAACTGTTTTAAAAACACAGCACTGGCCACATTAACACTGACATTTGCTTTTATGCTTACACAAACCCCCATGGTAAACGCCCATCATCCCTCTCATTAATGCCTTAACCAAATTATACGCTATTTTCAGGGAGGTTGCAGGTGTTAATCAAATATTTATGGCGCTATTTCACTTTCATCCAATCTATTTTCCTGAGCTATTAATGTGTCACTGTCATCTAAATGTGTTACTCGATATTCCTGCCACCATTCAATTACCAATCAAAATGCAATGCCGCAGTAAATTAGCCTTGAATTCCATCGCCGTGTTGTGCCAAGGTTCTGACCTCGTGTTTTACTGTGTTTGCCCCTTGTCCACACCTGATAACAATGCTGATGCTTTCTGCCACCAGCTGCCATGGCTCGCTATTATTGCCGAGAGCTTGGTCTGTATTTACAGATTATCACTCAAGTCCAGAGCCTGACAGCCGTCTTTGAAGTACATTTCTACTGGGCTGCAAAATGCTGATAGCCTCATTAAAGCAGACATAGACTATCAGGTGGCAGATAGAAAATTGCTGGAGAAATGAAACTGTCGGAAGCCTGTAACTCACTCACATAATATTACGACAGAGACAAATAGAGCAGCAACAGAGGGATTCAACCCTAGGCTGAGCAGATACTGCAGCCAGGACAGTGGAGAGGACAGAGCAATTCTACTGCTATATCGCAGCACTGTATACAAAATCTAGGCTGACACTCCTTGCAGTACTGTGCAATGTTCCCTCTAAGCTGCCCTGGTGCAGGGGACCAAAACTTACCGTGCAGGGTTCAAACAGGTCGGCACAAGAAGCAGTCTCTTTAAAATGTGTGCAGGTGCGGCCGTGCAGCAATCCTAAAGGCACTGCACAGTACAACAAATGGGCCATGCACAGCAGAGTGGAATCACAGGGAACATTGTTACTGAGCAGGTGTTGCACTGCCGGAGGTGTTATCTTTTGATTGAGATGTTTAGCTAAGGGCCTCTGCCCTCAGGTGGATGTAAAATGGACCCATGGCATTATTTCATCGAATAGCAGGGGAGTTCTCCGCAGCATACTGACCAACATTTATCCCTGAATCAAAACCACTAAAACAGGTCATTCTCTCATTTCTGTTTGTGAGAGCTTGCTCTGTGCAAATTGTCTGCTGTGTTTCCCGGACTAAAACAGTGGCTACACTTCAAAAATACTTTAAGATACCAGGCCTGAGATCATGAAAGGCGCAAGTCTAACACAAGCTTGAGGCAATCAGCAATGAAGATGCCAATGTGTTTTGATGCTGCTTCCTCATAGACTGTAAATAATAAGTAATTTGTTAACTTGTCTCCAACTATTAAGCACCTCACAACTGGCGAGTCCCTGGTTCATGGAACTCAGCAGGAGGTTTGACAGACGTCACCTTTCTGGCTGTGAACTGTGAGAGATCGAACACACAGAAACAGGCACTCAAGCAGAGATTCTAGAAAGAAAATTCTGTCAGGCAGTCAGATACAAAAAACTGTGAGAAGGATGGTGCGGAGGAGAGAATAGTCTGAAATAATCTTATTTAAGATTGTAAGGCTGTCCACCTCTGTGGGGAAGCATGGCATGGACTTTATTTTGCCTTATTACATAAGGGCAAGTTTTACTGCTGTGAGGCATGAAAGAAGCTTGGAACCTTCTCCTTAGAGCAAAGAAGGTTAAATAGAGATACAATAGAGGCGTTCAAAATTATGAAGGATTTTGATAGACGAAAAAAGGAGAGACTGTTTCCATTGGCTGGAGGGCCAGAGGACATCGATTTAATATAACTGGCAAAAGAACCATCGAGGAGATGAGGATAATTTTCTTTTGAGGCAGTGAGTTATTATGGTTTGGGATGCACTGCCTGAAAGGGAGGTGGAAGCAAAATGAATGGTGAGTTTCAAAAGGGAAATGGATATGTACTTGAAAAGGAAAGGGCTATGGGGAAAGAACATGGGAAGTGGGACTAATTGGATAGCTTTTTCAAAGAGTTGGCACAGGCTTGAGGGGCCGAATGGCCTCATTCTTTGCTGTATGATTCAACATTTTACCACTTGCAATGTGCCACAAAGAGCAATGAGCCATTTCAAAGTGTGATTTTAAAAAAATCAGAAGTTTCCATTAGTGTTGCTAACTAAAATAATAACACAGCCTTGGAATTCATTATAAAGACGAGATTGCTTTTGATTAAAAGGTTGGTGGGAAGTTATTGGGTCTTGTTAAGAAATTGTGGGATAATGATCGATAGGGCCAATTTTCAGGCTTTGCGGTTGGGATGCGCGATCACCCCGTGTCCGATCGAGGTGATGCAGGCAGCCTTTGTGCTGCCTGCTCATCACGATGACTGTGCCCTGCAGCAGTACTAAATGCCCTGCTGACTGGCTGCACACGCAGCAGGGGGCTCAGGAGCATGTGTGGCCAGCAACAGTTGAAGCTAGCCTACAATTCTTAAAGTATAAGCAAAATACTGCGGATGCTGGAAATCTGAAATAAAAACAGAAAGTGCAGGAAATACTCAACGGGTCTGGCAGCATCTGTGGAGAGAGAAACAGAGTTACTTTTTCAGGTCTGTGACCTTTCATCAGAATTGGCAAAGGTTACAAATGTAATAAGCTTCGAGCAAGTGAAAAGGGGGAGGGTGAAGAAGAACAAAAGGGAAGGTGTGTGATAGGGCAGAGGGCAAGAGAGGTTAAAAGACAAAGGTGTCACGGACCAAAGGCAAAGGGAGTGCTAATAGTTGTATTAAAAGAAAAAGCATTAGTCCAGAGAGAGTGTTAATGGCAGAATAATGAACAGCTCTGTCCAAAAGAAAAAACCTGAAAACAAGTTTAAGACAGGCCTATGGTTAAAAAATGAAATAAAATACAATAGAATAAGGTGGTCATGCTCTGAAATTGTTGAACTCAATGTTGAGTCCAGAAGGCTTTAGAGAGCCTAATTGGAAGATGTTATAACAAGGTAAAAGAGTCAAACGGAAATCCTATCAGAGAGAAAAGCAATTAAACACCAAAGTAAAAGCAAAATATTGCGGATGCTGGAAATCATCTGTTTTTCTCTCTCCACAGATGCTGCCAGACCAGCTGAGTATTTCCAACACATTCTGTTTTTATATACTTTAATTATTAAAGCTAGCCTGCACATCTTAAAGGAAAGGTGCATTCTGGCTGCAACAGGTGTTGGAACTGTATCAAAAAGTTTTTCTCACAAGTAAGAACGAATACCAATGGAGCAGCATGCCAGAGAGAGGCCTCCAAGGTTCTCTGATGTGGCACTGGAGACCTGATTCCAGGATATGGAAAGGTGAGACATTCATGCTTCTACAGGGGACCAGGGGGCCCTCAAGGTCTACACTGTGAAGGGAATGGGGGCAGATGTCAACGGAGGTCAGTTCAAGGAGTCTGGCCCCAAGGACCTGACTGCAGTGCCACAAAAGATTAAATAACCTCACGAGTGGTCAAGGTCAGTGAATGCATCTTCAAATGCCATCTCCTACCCACCACACCACAAACCTCACACGCTGCTCAATGCACCACACCCCCATCAGTCATCCATTAGCAATCTCTAGCAATTAGGACTCATGCCTAACATTCATATGCTATACCTCACCCTCACACACTTATCAATGCTACAAGCCTCAAACGCACACCTTACAGCTTCCACATACTATCAGCTATTCCGCTATCACCCAAACACTTTGCAAAACGCTCACTGACACTCTTCCCTCCCTCTTGCAGGAGAAGGTAGCACATAACAGGAGGGTAATAAAAGCAAAATACTGCGGGTGCTGGAAATCTGAAATAAAAAGTCCGAAAGCATGACCCCAAGCTTCCGGTTGCTTGCCATTTCAACACTCCCCTCTGCTCTCATCTCTGTCCTGGGATTGCTGCAGTGTTCCAGTGAACATCAATGCAAGCTCGAGGAACAACATCTCATTTACCAATTAGGCACAGTACAGCCTGCCGGACTGAACCTTGAGTTCAATAATTTCAGAGCATGACAGGCCCCCCATTTTACTTTTATTTTTAGTTATTTTTTTCTTTTTTATATTTTTTTGTGTTTATTTTATTTCATTTTACCTTAGTTTGTTCAGTTTGCTTACCCACTGTTTTATTTTTCATGTTTGTACTTGCGGCTGTTCAGTTTTCAGTCCGTTAACACCCTATCTGTACTAATGCTTTGTCTTTCAACACACCATTAACATATTGCTTACCTTTGCTCCATGACCTTCTGGTCAGTTATTCTCTGTGACCTTGTCCTATCTACACTTTCTCCTTTGTTATCTCTTGCCCCACCCCCGCTTTACTTGCTTCAAACCTTTCACATTTCTAACATTTGCCAGTTCTTAAGAAGGGTCACTGGCCTGAAACGCTAACTCTGCTTCTCTCTCCACGGATGCTGCCAGACCTGCTGAGTATTTCCAGCATTTCTTGTTTTTATTCCATAACAGGAGGGAGCAGCTGAGGATTAGCAAGGGGCAGGCATGCCTGAACCTCCTGAGTCCATTGGAGGGGAATGTGCTTCCAATTATTGGCATGGCAGTGGCTGAGACCACTGCAACTGGTAGCGCCAAGAACATCCAACATGATGGTATGCTCCTGCCTTATGCACCTTCTCAAATCCCACTTCACCCTCATTCTGCAATTCGGCATGAAGCACAAGCTGCAGATAATGTGACCATGAACCTCTTGCTTTCCACCCAACCCTGCTTCCCTTCTACACTTATGCTTCCAACCAGCGCGACCTCAAGATGAAGGATGAGATCAAGAGCAGACGTCTGATGAAGAAGCATCGTCACTTGATCTTACACTCACAGGCACCACCACAGATACTGGCATTGTATATCCTTTAGAGGAGGTATAGATGCATACGGTACATCACCAGGCATGAGTCAGGGGGAAAGGATAGCCCGTTTGCCAGCTCACCGGAGGGTGAGACCGCAGACAAGTTCTGCCACAAAGGACTCAGATGAGGACTTCGATGGGTAGCATACAGGAAAAGGCTAATGGGCATGCATATGCAGAGCTTGGAGTCATCCTTTTCAGCATGCAAGTGATGACCAACTCCATGTCGGCACTTACAGACCCAGCTGTAATGCAACGTCTAGTGGCCAATGTCTCAGCTTCTATTGCAACACAGACAGAAGCCACCCAATGTTTCAGTCCTGCAAGTGGAAGTTAGACTGAGAAAATGAGAGCTATGCGTGCTGTCATGCCAGCCTAACTTGGTGCCATGGAGACTCAGACTGCTGCCATCAAGGTTGTGGATACCAGTGCTTCAAGGGACATGCAGACTCTCACATCGTTCCAGCGATCTGTGATCCCGAGGATAGCTGAAGTACTGCCCCAGGACTGGCAGTGGCTCAGGAGGACAGCATTTGTCCTCCCAGCACTGTCCCTCCACCAGTACCCATGATGCCATATCAGCTAGCCAGCCCTGACTGCTGCTGTCCATGCAGAGCCTTTCGAGGCTGCCTACCAGGCCAGCTACAGTCTCCTCCACTGAAAGTTGGCAGCCTTTTACTGGCCATGCTGCAGCCACTGTTGTAGCACTATGTAGGAGCACTAGGACAGGCAAAGGCACCAGGAGAATAGGCACAAAGGGAATGCATAAAGGTGATTAGTTCAGTTTTATATGTATTATTGGAAGTGTTGTTGGATAAAATTGTTATGACATTTTTTTTGTGGTGTCTGTTATTTCAGGATTTTTCCCAAGAAGATGCTGTCATGTTCTGTAATAGAGCAATGGAAAGGTGAGTTATTGTAAAGCAGGTGATGTGCAGATGTTTTTAAGGGACCCGGAATCTGATGAGCCACTCCCCCTCCTTTTCGTCCTCCTCCTCCCGAGGTGCTCACCGAAGGTCTGGTGGCAAGGGCTGCACCCTCATGACAATCAGGTTGTGTAGAATGCAGCAGAGTACTATGAATTTGGAGACACACTGCAATGAATACTGCAGGGCTTCCCCCGAGCAGTCCAGGCAGCAGAATCATTGTCTTGGAACATCAACTTCTTGCTCCATGATGTTCCTGGTCACAGCACAACTCATGTTATACACCTACTGTCCATGTATTATCGGTTAATGGAGGGGACTCATAAACCACATGTAAAGTTGGTAACCCTTGTTACCAAGCATCCGCCCTCTGGTTCATTGTCGTGCCTCGAATATGCAGAATGGCTGACCGGTACGGGACAAAAAGCTGCCAGGATATCAGGCATCAACCAACATGATGCCGTGTGCATTGTTGAACATCAACTGCACATTAAGGGAATGGAGCCCCTTGTGGTTATGGTACATCTCCCTATTGAGATACAGCACCTGCTGAGTCTCATGTGTGCAGTTGATAGCTCCCTGCATCATTGGGAATCTCACTACTCTGGCAAAGTCACATGCTTGCTCCTCTACTTCGAGAGAAAACAATGAAGTCCCCTCTCTTGGTGAACAGGGACTGGTGATCTCCCTGATGCAACGATGCATGGCCAACAGTGAGATGTTGGTGATGTCACCAGCTCCAGCCTGGAAGGTTCCTAAAGCATAAGAATTGAAGGCCACAGTGATTTTCACAGCCACTGGCAGCATCATCCTCACCTGTTCTGCAGCTGCGGGTTGGAAGATGTGGCACAGCTCAGTGACCACCTCCTTGGTGAATTGTAGCCAACTCAGATACTGCTCCAGGCTGAATTGGAGGTAGGAGACGTGCTCCCTGAATACTCTAGGTGGCTAGGGCTTTCTGTTGACAGCACTCCTCCTCCCTCCATGCATAGCTTCTCCTCTCTGCCACCTATGCTGCATCTCCCTAATGTGCTGCAGCCAAGGCTGACTGCAACTATCTACCCCATGAGTGATAGCAAACCTTTGGCTCAGAGGCCTTCAGACTCCACTCCTTGCAAAGGTCCAGCATCACTCCCTTCTGACTCCAACGACTCGTAACAGCTCCTCCAACAACACAGTACACTAACTACAGCAGCAAAGGAAAGTCAAATAACACCTCTTCTAAAAGGCCCATGCTGATGCCTTTAAATAGAAACAGTTTGGGGTCGCTGGGGTCCCTCATGCAACTGAATGTATGTTCAGCTTTGAGTGTTAAAGAGAAGGTGTTAACAGGACCTGTGAGGTGCTACATAGCAAGTCAGGGTGTCAAATCAGCATTAGGTGCTGAGTGACGTCACAATCTGCCCACTCTGCCTATTTCCGATGTACACACGGAACATCCATGCTATCACTCTTCCAAGAATGGCAATCCACGAAGCGGCCAAAAGAGGATCAGCCACCATTTTCAGCACGTCCGGTCTCCCCTAACACCAACACCAGTGGTGCTACAGAGCCCAATTTTGTGGCCTGTGATTTGCTGTGGGCCAGATCTACCAATTGGCTTTGACTGGCTTATTACAGACTATCACCAAACTGAAGGACGATACTGAAACCAGGAATGATAATCCTTCCTGGACAGATGTATTTGAAAGTCTGGATTGTGAGAAGATCAGAATCTATGTCTCTTTTTCTACTACAGGCTTGTTTCGGGTGTGCACTAAATGAGATGCAATGTCTCCATAAACTCACATGATGAAAACATCCGATATTCTGCCACAAAAACTGCATAGGGACAAGAAAGCAACAAGCTAGGAATTCACTCAAGTGCCAATTGTTGTCACTTTAGAAAAAATTCCATTCCTTCCCAGTGTTATCACTGTTACTGTGTTTCACCATTGTGTAACCTTGGCTGTTCTGCAATGTCAGGACAAGTATTTCAGGAAATGACTGTACCTGAACATGACTGAACATTTTACACTCGTGGCCTAAATTCACTGGATTGCAAACAAAGTGAGCAAAACCAGCAATCAATAGAACTGCATTATCAAATCCTGGTTCATTCATGACCTTAGAGGAGAGAATGAAAGCTCTTTTACAGTTCAGGTATAATTTTGACAGCGCTCCACCTCACCCCACCAAACCGCAGCCTTTGATGTGTATTAGGAGGCTTGGAAAAGAGCCAGAAAGGGTGCAAAACTAAGCCAGTGCTTAAATGAGCACTCTACCCTCTTACCTGCATTCAAAAAATTTGCTGAGCATTAAAATAAGAATCTTATTATATCCAGATTTAATTGGTTAGCTCTTTCAAAGAGCCGGCACAGACACCAAGAACCAAATGGCCTCCTTCTGCGCTGGACGATTCTATGATTCTACCCAGCACTACCTGACACTCAGCACAGAGGCAAAATTAAGTGAAGTATCAGGAAGGAAATTGGTTGGTAGCCAAAGTGCTTCTTATCTTCATTGTGCTGCCGAGAGGAATTGTTGAGTGCTTCCCAGCAGGAAGAGAGAGAAGATCAGATTATTTAAAATAAATCATGCCTGCTACATAGCTTTGAATTGTCTGCATGAATTTGGCAGGGTCTTGCTCCTGTTCTTGGCTACATAGCCCAAATACGCCCCTTTAATTTCACTTTCTTAGATCGGTAGCGTCTCTCAGAAAGGGCAAAGGGTGGTTGTCATGGAAAATTGAAATGGACTGAGGCTCTTTGATGGAGGTGAGAGCTGGCTCCTTCACACTACCCTTGGCTGTGCTGTATCTGTGCTGGGAGTGTCTGCTCCTGGGCACCTAAAATGAAAAGTGTTCCTTTCTCTATTTTCTCTTCATTTTGGGTAAGCACATTATTGCGCAGAAAAAAGGCAAATAAAATTAACTTGAAAGTATTCCCTTCTTTTTTTACACCTCTTGTAGTTATTAAGATACATTTCCCAATCTAAATAATTGGTCAACAGCTTATACAACAACAGCTTGAATTTATATCCTGTTTTTAAGTTAATAAAATGCCCCAAGGTGCTTCACAGGTAATCAGGCAAAATTGACACTGAGCCAAAGAAGGAGACATTCAGACAGGTGACTCAAAATTTGGTCAAAGGACCGTCTTAAAGGAGAAAGAGGTGAAGTGGTGGAGAGTTTGAGAGAGGGAGGACCTACGCACCTGAAGGCACAGGCGCCAATGGTGGAAGGAAGGAAGTCGGGGATGCACAAGACTATATATGAACTCAGTATTATATTGTGGATGCTGTACTTCTGAAATCTTGCAGAGTTTAGTCATGTTTATTTATTTTGTAACTGGTTCAGCGAGTTAAATAATGTGCAAGTAAAATCTATTTTCATCTTTTTCTACTGTTCACCTTTTACTTTCCAAGGTTTGTTTTGCCTTACACTGCCCGAGAAGCACTGATCTCTTGGTATCTGAGAAATTAAGGGAGATCACAAGAAGGCTCATGTTACTCCATTGTTCAAATATCCATTACAAGAGTGCTCTGTTCAACTCTGGAAAATGTCAGCTGCCAGATGCTCAGCAGATCGTGTTTGTACTTCAGTTCATAGGGAGCATGGGCTTGTCTGCACGATTAGTCCTTGGAGTTGAAGATGAGAGCAGGCTGAAAATGGTGCAGGCTGGGAATTGTAATATGTGCTATGATATTTAATGGTACATTAACTGACCAGTGACAATGATGCACACTCATCGAATTGTTGATCTCAGTTGTGCCATTATAGAGGGCTGACTTGATGCATTAAGACATTAGTGGGGGCGGAATAAGCACATCATTCCTGGGTCACTCTTACACAACACCTAGTAGTAGTGTTGGCAAATGACTAGGAGAGCTCACTCATTTTCTTAAATACAGCTGATGACTGCTCTCAAGAAAAGATCAAGGAAATAGTAAAAGACTGTCCCCTGGGAGGACATATTAAAATATAAAAGCAATTTTAAAATACATCACAGAAAATCTCTTAGAAATCGCCAGTCTTTTGGATTCCTTCTCCAGCTTCTTTGAATTAAACAGCCTCTTGGAGAATTATAGAGAATTCCACCTGAAAAATATGAGCCAAGCCCTCTGTTTGAATCTCAATGGCCTTCAGAAATGCAGATGAAACCAGAGAAAAACTTGGACTTTAATTTCCCTTTAATTCCTTTAAAAATAAGGAAAGGAATGTTTTTGATGTAGAATCCTATGCACCCTATAATGATACTGCCCCATCTGTAATATAATGGGGAAACGTTACTGGGGAGTCAGAACCCATCACTTGCAGTTCCTCACACAGTGATAGCAGCCATTTCAACATGTGATAACACTGGGAAATCAGACTCTGGTCAGACACCAGTCACCATTCAAACAAATTCCAACGACAACACCAACTTGCATTTATATAGCACCATTAACATAATAAAATGTACAAAGGCCCTTCACAGGAGTGTTATCAAAGAAAATTTGGCACTGTGCCACATAAGGACATATTAGGATAGATGACCAAAAGCAGGGTTAAAGAGGTAGGTTTTAAGGAACATCTTAAAGGAAGAGAGAGAAGTAGAGAAGCAGAGAGATTTAAGGAACAAATTCTACAGCTTAGAGTCCAGAATAAGTGGCTCAACAGTGCAAGACCCACTAATCCACATTACATCGGGGGTAGGCAGGAATGTGGAGATAAGATTACAATCAGATCAACCATGATCTTGTTGAATGGCAGAGCAGGCTCGAGGGGCTGAGTGGCCTACTCCTGCTCCTAATTTGTATGTTCATTTGGACATTCTACAAGCTGGCAGCTAAACAGAATGGAGCACTCCACGCATGAACACCCCATTCAAGCCTTTCAAAATAAACTATCTGATCTAACCTCACAGTTGAGCAAAAAGGCCATTCAATTATTTGAAATAATGAAATAACAGTCATCCTTTTAACATGATTTGCAAAAAAAAAAATACTTGCGATATTGGTTTTACATTGACATAATGTACTCATGATGAGGTCACAGCCAATATGTCCACCTAAGGCTCAAGACTGCCATGGTTAAGGTCCATTAATATGCATTATTTGCTGTTGAATTCACCTTTTGTTTCCAAATTTTAGAAGTCCTCACTCAACAAATTGTCTACCAATATTTACTGATTAATGCCCAGAACTCTGCACGGAAATGCAACCGTGCCAGTGTTTAAACACAAAGAAATGCTCCAATGTCAGTCAGTTATGTGATCCCTTCCAGAATCTAATGCATGCAGCCATCAATCACTTCAGACATTTCTGTCATTCTTTAGGCTATTTATTGAACTAGTCTGCTTGCTTCACAGACGCAACACGAAAACATGTCACATCGCATTTAGTAAAATGAATGGGTTCAAACCCAGAACCTGACAAAGTCACATTTTATTTATTTTTAACACGTGGAAAAAAGTGTCACATGTGCAAAGTGAACAGTGAGCAGTTTTGTTGTTGTTGTCATTGCTCCATTTACTGTCCAGTGAGTTCAAATCCCACCATGGCAGTTTGAGTAATTGAATTCTGTTTTAAGAACTCCTGAAAATTAAAAAAAAAGTATTAGTACAAATGACCATGAAGCTGTTAGATTGTTGGAAAAACTCAACTGGGTCACTAAAGTCTTTGAGGGAAGAAACCTTGCTGTCCTTACCCGGGATGGCCTGTATGCGACTCCAGCCCCTCACCAACCTGGTTGAATCTTGACCAGTATGGCCTGTATGTGACTCCAGCCCTCACCAACATGGCTGACTCTTGACTGCCTCTATGACCTGTTAAACTGCTACTGGTTCAAGAAAAAATGTCCAACGTCACCTTCTCAGGGCAAATATGGATGGGCATTAAATGCCATCCTTGCCAGAGACACCCACATCTTGAGAATAAATAAAGAAGTTAGATTCTTCCTAATGATGAAAGGTTGCCAGAGTTATTGCAGAAAGGGATAACAATATTAGGGACAGCTTCACCTTCTCCCACCCCTAGCTCATAAGGGAACCCGCAAATAAAAACAGAAAGAGATGGTAAGGGCACCAGGAGAAAGCATTATGTACATGGGTGTGTTTCCATAAATTGAATTTCAAGTGCTTCAAATCTGTCCCATCCAGGATTCAGGCAGAAAAATAATTTGGTTTGTGTAGAAAAGCTATTTTCTACTTGCTTTCTGCTGACCTTCAGGAATTTATCCAATTCACATGGAAAGAACTATGTCCTCCTCTATCTCTAGAAACTTTTGCCTCACCCATTTGCTGCTCATCATTGGAAGACATACCTTCAGGTGTTTAGGTCCTAAGCTTCAGATCTTCTTCCATAAATCTCTTAGCTTCTCCACCTCTCTCTCTTCCTTTAAGGCCCTCCATAAAACCTTTGACCAAGCTTTTAGCTACCTATCCTAATGTCTCCTCATTTGAGTTGGTGTCAATTTTTGTCTGATAACGTTCCTGTGAAGCGCCTTCGGAGGATTTCCTATGCTAAAGGTGCTAGCTAAATGCAAGTTACTGTTGAAAGTAGACAACAGCGTGAATGCGTCGAGCTAGCCATGGTAATTGTAGCATTGTGATTGGATGTGAATGCACTGTAGAATTAATATCTATGCTCTGACAATGTAAAACCCCTACATACTCTCAGAATACTGATTTTCAAATCGTTATTGTGTCAGTTCATACGAATTGCATAGACACTTTTCATTGCCGCTGACAGGAACTGTCATTGCAATCTGAAACTCAGAAACCCTTTTAATGCTTCAGTTAGACAGCTTGAGAAATATATAATTTGAAAGATTACCTTGTTGATGATGAGGCTGAAATGTAAACCTTAGCTCCTGAAATTATACTGTAATGATGGCGCTTCTATATTTTTTGTTAGGTTTTGTTTGAGTACTCTTGTATTTTAGAATTATGGACACTGTTTTATTTGGGAAAACCGAAAAGGATTCCATGGATGTTTTTTTCACTGGGGTCATTGAAAGGACACTGAGAGGTCTTGTTTGAAAACAACATTTACTGGAAGTCATCTGTCTTCAGATAAATATCCAGCAGGGGCTTTTTGACTTGGGGGAGATGTTTACAGAGAAGTGACAGGTCAAGATTCATAGGGGTCAGGAGGCTTGACTCTTGAGATATTGTTTTTGGTTTTGCTTTGGCCAGTGTGTTGGGGTGTAAACTGTTTTGAAGGCATTTGGAGAAATCCAGCCAAGAGAGAAATCACCAGCAGCACCCTTTTCCATCTCTTTGAGAACTTCCTGAGAATTAAGTGTAAGAAATAGAAAAACTGATGCTGCATTTCTCCTGAAAAACTGATGCTGCATTTCTCCTGAAAAGCCTGCCAAAAACCCTTGATGCTGCATTTCTCCTGGAAAGCCTGACAAACTGATCTTCAACATCGCCTAAAAAGAACTATTCCAGAAATATCCCAGTGACAGCCATCTACGCATATTTGGGATGCCTAGCCAAAAGGGGACAACTGACATCTTTCCATAACTTCTCTTTTTTCTTCAGAAATTAGCAAGTATTTGGCCAAAGTATTCTTTTTCCTCTATTTTCTGGTTAACCTTTGTGTGTGTGTGTGTGTGTGTGTGTGTGTGAGGGGCTAAGGTAAAAAGGGAACTTTCATATTTCAATCAGTTTGTTAATGCTTTGCTTTGTTACTGGTTAAGACTTGTTTTATAATAAACTGATACTTTTGTTGTTTATTAAAGAAACCTGGTTGGTGTATTTTATTCTTGGATAAAGAGCGTATCAGTAACTGGGTAAATATTTAAATATATGTTGTGACCTGTGGAGAAGTGGAGCTAGAAAAGACAGTTCACTCCTCCCACCTCGGTCATAGCATTTGTCGCAATAGTATCCATATCTATTCTTTTGGAGGAATTTGCCCCATTTTTTGAACTTGTGTACAAGTTCACTGAATTTTATTATCCCTGATTTTTATTAGGTAGAAGATAAGCATGTAAAGGACTGGAGTGAAGAAATAATGATTGACAAAGCATAAGGATATCAAGGAGTAAGGTGAATGAGACAAGAGGTGCCTTTGTCATTGACTCTCAAGTTCCACACTTTATATACGAACGATTTTTATATATGCAACAAATCCTTTCAGAAATGCCATTTTTATGTGCCTTCAAACTGAAAGCAAATGGGAAAAGGCATAAAGACGAGACAACAGGTCTGGAAATCTGTAGGCTAACAATCCCTCAGCTCACACCAGTGACCTCTGCCAATGACCCTGCAGGAGTCCATGGGGTTAAGCGTTTGGTCCCGTAATTTGAATGCTACCCCCCCACTCCCCCCAACGGGCTCCCTGGCCACCAGGAGTGCATCTCAGGTTCACACCTTCTCTGGAGGCCAGAAAGTTGGCTGTCTGTCCCCAGAGCCTGCTAGCTGGGAAAAAGGTGTTCCCATGTTGTGATTTTATCACTCGCATTCTACAGTGTCAGGAGCCACTCTCACTGATTTTTTTTTTATTTGGTGGATTTTGTGCCCATCAAGGTGAGACTTGTTGGGGAATGGAATCCTTTCCCATTCATAGGAACATGAGAAGGCCAGTCGGCCCCTCTAGCCTGATCTTCTGAATTCCCTATTTGATTTTTTGGTGACTATCTTATATTGATGGCCTCCAGTTTTTCCCTTCCCCACAAGTGGAAACACGGTCACTGTGTCTACTTTATCAAAACGTTACATAATTTTAAAGACCTTGATTAGGTCACCCCTCAGATTTCTCTTTTGAAGAAAAAAGAGACCCAGCCTGTTCATCCTTTCCCGATAGATATACCCTCGCATTTTGGGATCATCCCTGCAAATCTTTATGGCACCCTCTCCAGTGCCTCAATATCCTTTCTATAATATGGTGTCCAGAATTGTTCATAATACTTCAGGTGTGGTCTAACCAATGTTTGATACAAGTTTAGTCTAACTTTGCAATTGTATCCCTCTAGAAATAAACACCAGTGCTTGGTTTGATTTTTTTTATGGCCTTGTTACCATGTGTCACTACATTAGAGATTTGTGTATTTGTACTCCCTTTGCTCCTCCACCCCATTTAGATTCTAATTTTCCAGGTAATATGTAGCCTCTTTATTTTTCTTGCCACACTTCAAGGATAATCTTGACCATGGATTTTCTTTCAGGTCAGTAACAAAAATTGCATATTTACTGATATATATATATAATCAAAACCACTCAATGCTGTCATGCTGAATGGTAAAGTTTCTCAATGTCCCAATATGATGCACTGACATGGAATGTTTCTTAAATATTATAGGGTAGAGTTCTCCTTCTCTAAATTCTGCTGGAAGTCCATAGTCATGATCAGTTTTGTAGTAAGTGCAGTGATTATCATTTGATCATAGGTAGAATCTCCTGCATTTGACAAAGTCAGAAAGTATAATAGAAGGAACATTTTTTTTATTATTCTTCCATGGGATGTGGCATCTCTGGCTAGGCCAGCATTTATTGCCCATCCCTAATTGCCCTTGAGAAGGTGGTGGTGAGCTACTTTCTTGAACCGCTGCAGTCCATTTGGGGTAGGTATACTCACAGTGCTGTTAGGAAGGGATTTCCAGGATTATGACCCAGCGACAGTGAAGGAATGGCGATATAGTTCCAAGTCAACATGGGGTGTGGCTTGGAGGGGAAATTGCAGATGGTGGTGTTCCCATGCATCTGCTGCCCTTGTCCTTCTAGGTGGTAGAGGTCACGGATTTGGAAAGTGCTGTCTAAGGAGCCTTGGTAAGTTGCTGCAATGCATCTTGTAGGTGGTGCACACTGCTGCCACTGTGTGTCGGTGGTGAAGGGAGTGAATGTTTGTAGATGGGGTGCAATCAAGCGGGTTACTTTGTCATGGATAGTGTTGAGCTTCTTGAGTGTTGTTGGAGTTGCACCCATCCAGGCAAGTGGACAGTATTCCATCACACTCCTGATTTGTACCTTGTAGATGGTGGACAGGCTTTAGGGAGTCAGGAAGTGAGTTACTCACCACAGAATTCCCTGCCTCTGACCTGCTCTAGTAGCCACAATATTTATGTGGCTGGTCCCATTCAGTTTCCAGTCAATGGTAACCCCCAGGATGCTGATAGTGGGGGATTCAGCAATGGTAATGCAATTGAATGTCAAGGGGAAATGGTTAGATTCTCTCTTATTTGAGATGCTCATGGTCTGGCACTTGTGTGGCACGAATGTAACTTGCCACTTGTCATCCAAGTCTGAAGGTTGTCCAGGTCTTGCTGCATATGGACACAAACTGCTTCAGTATCTGAGCAGTTGTAAATGGTGCTGAACATTGTGCAATCATCAGCGAACATCCCCATTTCTGATCTTATGGAGAATGGAAGGTCATTGATGAAGCAGCTGAAGATGGCTGGGCCTCGGACACTACTCTGAGGCACTCCTGCAGTGATGTCCTGGGACTGCGATGATTGACCTCCAACAACCACAACCATCTTCCTTTGCACTAGGTATGACTCCAACCGTGAAGAGTTTTCCCCTGATTCCCATTGACTCCAGTTTTGCTGGGGCTTCTTGATGCCACACTCAGTTAAATGCTGCCTTGATGTCAAGGGCATTCTCTCTCATCTCACGTCTTGAGTTCAGCTCTTTTGTTCATGTTTGGACCAAGGCTGTAATGAAGTCAGGAGCTGAATGGCCCTGGCGGAACCCAAACTGAGCATCAGTGAGCAGGTTATTGCTGAGTAAGTGGCGCTTGACAGCACTCTCGACAACCCCTTCCATCACTTTGTTGATGATTGAGAGTAGACTGATGGGACAGTAATTGGCAGGTTGTATTTGTCCCGCTTTTTGTGTACGTGACATACTTGGGCAATTTTCCACATTGTCAGGTACATGCCAGTGTTGTAGCTGTACTAGAACAGCTTGGCTAGGGATGTAGTCAGTTCTGGAGCACAAGTTTTCAGTACTATTGCTGGAATGTTTTCAGGGTCCATAGCCTTTGCAGTATCCAGAGTTTTCAGCTGTTTCTCGATATCATGTGGAGTGAATCGGATTAGCTGAAGACTGGCATCTGCAATGCTAGGGACCTCAGGAGGAGGCCGAATAGATCACCCACCCACTTCTGGCTGAAGATGGGTGCAAATTCTTCAGCCTTGTCCTTTGCACTTACGTGCTGGGCTCCCCCGTCATTGAGGCTGGGATATTTGTGGAGCCTCCTCCTCCTGTTAGTTGTTTAATTGTCCACCACCATTCATGACTGGATGTGGCAGGACTGCAGAGCTTAGATTTGATCCATTGATTGTGGGATCACTTAGTTCTGTCTATTACATGCTGCTTCCGCTGTTTGACATGCAAGTATTCCTGTGTTGTAGCTTCACTGGGTTGACACCTTATTGTTAGGAATGCCTGGTGCTGCTCCTGGCATACCCTCCTGCACTCTTCATCGAACCAAGGTTGATCCCCTGGCTTGATTGTAATGGGATATACTGGGCCATGAGGTTACAGATTGTGGTTGCATACAATTCTGTTGCTGCTGATGATCCACAGTGCCTCATGGATGCCCAGTTTTGAGTTGCTAGATCTGTTCAAAATCTATCCCATTTAGCACAGTGGTAGTGCCACACAACACGATGGAGGGTATTCTCAATGTGAAGACAGGACAAGGACTGTGCGGTGATCACTCCTATCACTGTCATGGACAGATGCATCTGCGACAGGTAGATTTGTGGAGACGAGGTCAAGTAGGTTTTTCCCTCTTGTTGGCTCTATCACCGCCTGCTGCAGACCCAGCTACTGAGCCACTCTGGTGATGGACATTGAAGTCCCTCGCCCAGAGTACCTTCTGCATCCTTACCACCCTCAGTGCTGCTTCCAAGTGGTCAACATGGAGCAGTACTGATTCATCAGCTGAGGTGGTGGTAATCAGCAGGAGGTTTCCTTGCCTATGTTTGACCTAATGCCATGAGATTCCATGGGGTCTGGAGTCAATGTTGAGGACTCCCAGGACAACTCCCTCTCGACTGTATACCACTGTGCTGTCACCTCTGCTGGGTCTGTCCTGCCGGTGGGACAAGACATACCCAGGGATGGTGATGGTGGGACATTGTAAGATATGATTCTGTGAGTATGACTATGTCAGGCTGTTGCTTGACTAGTCTGTGGGACAGCTCTCCCAATTTTGGCACAAGCCCCAGATGTTAGTAAGGAGGACTTTGCAGGGTTGACAGGGCTGGGTTTGCCATTGTTGTTTCCGGTGCCTTAGTCAATGCCAGGTGCTCCGTCCGGTTTCATTCCTTTCAGACTTTTCTCTAATGATTTGGCACAACTGAGTGGCTTGCTCGGCCATTTCAGAGGGCATTTAAGAGTCAACCACATTGCTGTGGGTCTGGAGTCACATGTAGGCCATACCAGGTAAGGACGGCAGATTTCCTTCCCTAAAGGAAAGGACATTAGTGAACCAGATGGGTTTTTGCAACAATGGTCTCATGGTCATCATGACTGAGACGAATTCCATTTATTAATTGAATTTAAATTCCACCAGCTGCTATGGTGGGATTTGAACCCATATCCTCACAGCATTAACCTGGGCCTCTGGATTGCTAGTCCAGTGACATTACCAATATGCCACTGCCTCCCCACAGTTACAATCAGGACCTGTGAATGATCTATGAAAGCATTTATTTCCTCGTTCCACCTGTCCAATTATGAAATGCAGCAGTTTGAATATTTTTAAACGTTTGTCATTTGGGACCTGTGAGTTTAAAGAGTGATGGATTGCAGACATTTTGTTTCTTAAATGCTGGCTGCTACATCATTTTGTATCTTAACCGGACTGCTGCACCAATTATTTTACACCTTACTGAACAGATGCACCAATCACGGTCACACTTCTGAATAAATGGCAACTGTAAGAATTTTTTTTTTTAAAACACCTGATTGTAACTGGTGGAAACTTAAAAACAAGGATAGCGACTTATCCCCTCAGATCCCCATACCTCCCACCATGTCCCGATCCGAATGTGCTCTCTTGGACAACGAATGGGACATCCACAGGAAGGCATCAGGGTCCTTCTTTAAATATGCAGATTGTGTCTGATCGCATCAGGACCCAATTGACGATTTCTACTGGAAATCTGAGCTGGGGGAGCAGTGACAGCTTCCCCGACAGGTGCTAGAAGGTGGATCGTGAGCCAGAATTTTATTTCAGGTTTCCTTGCGGGCAAGAGGAGCTGGAGTGCCTCCTCCTTTGGCCCTCACAAGGAATCTCCCTTGCCCCGGGATCTCCGCCCCGATCCTGTCCAGAACCTTTCACACCGCCAGGTAGTGGATCTGGCAGGCTTTGAGTGGGAGTAAGAAATTCACGCTAATGAGAGCCGGTTACCAAGATCCTGGGTGCACTGACCGCTTTCTGTCTCACACTGTACCTGCCACCAAACCCTCTTAGTCATTAAAATCTGGGCCACGATCTCCAGCTGCGGAACATAAAGAACTGATTAATAAAAATGACTTATCCTTTTGATAGTTCTTGTCGTCTGAGAATGACTAGTTTTTCCAGTTCTGGTGTTCATCTGTGCAAGACAGTTACTGCATTTATGGTTGAACAGATGTGTCCTGTTTCACCTGTCAAAGTACTTTTACTGCACTAAAAGTTCAACTTTGACCCATCTTTCTCGAGACTTCACTCCATCTGGTCATACTTTCTAGCTTAATGCACGTAAACAACATTTAGAGATGACTGCCTTCTGCAGACAGCCATTCCTTGCTCAGGGAAGCCACTTTCGAGTGACTTAAAGTGGAGCCCAGTGAATGCACTAAGAGGATCGGATGATTTATAGTATAGATAATATCATCATTGCTTGTTAATGTCTATAAATCATGGCATGTAAACGTGTATAAACCTATGTCAACGTCTGTAATTCAGACTTTCATCTACATTGCCTGCTTTTAGTGAAGTGATAGATTAGTGGCAACAAAAAATTTAATTTCAGATGATTCTTTGATTTGAAATGCATTTATAGAAGCATGTGTGCTTTTTCTGTGCTTATCAAGGTAAGGTTAGTGCTAAGGAATGGGACTCAAATTTCAGGCATCCAGTGCTTGTGTCAGATCTAGCACAGCTGAATGTAGAGTCAGACTCCATCCCATGACATACTTCGAACCCAAACTCAGAAGAAAGATTCCTACTGCACCAGTGTGACAATTACCTCCCATATCCCACACCAGCAATTATGTGGCTTCTCTGAGTGATGCCATTCCTGCTGAATTAGAGAGTTTTACCTTAAACATTCACTCCCTCCCACACTGGCACACAGTGGCAGCAGTGTGTACCATCTACATGATGCACTGCAGCAACTCGCTAAGGCTCCTTCGACAGCACTTTCCAAACCCACGACCTCTACCATCTAGAAGGACAAGGGCAGCAGATGCATGGGAACACCACCACCTGCAAGTTTCCCTCCAAGCCACACACCAGCCTGACTGGGAACTATATCACCGTTCCTTCACTGTCGCTGGGTCAAAATAGAACTCCCTTCCTAACAGCACAGTGAGTGTACCTTCACCACACATTCTGCAGCAGTTCAAGAAAGGCAGCTCACCACCATCTTCTCAAGGGCAATTAGGGATGGGCAATAAATGATGGCCTGGCCAGCTTCACCCACGTCTCATGAACAAATGAAAAAAAAGTTTTGAGAATGGCTCAGTGGCAGCACTCTCGCCTCTCAGTCAGAAGATGTGGGTTTAATATTCACTCTGGAGACTTGAGCGTGTAAACTAGGCTGGCGCGACAGTGAAGTACAAAGGGAATGCTGCATTGCCAGAGGTGCCATCTTTCGGATGAGATGTTAAACCAATGTCCTGTCTGCCTGTTCAAGTGGATGTAAAAAACAAAATCCATGGTACTATTAGAAGAAGAGGAGCAGGTAGTTTTACAATCGCCAACATTTATCCCTCAATCAACACTATCAAAAACACGATAACTAGTCATTTATTTCATTGCCATTTGTTGGGGCCTTGATGTACACAAATTGGCTGCTATGTTTGCCTGGATAACAACTACCCTTCAAAAGTAATTGATTGGCAACAATGAACTTTCAGACCTACTAAGGACATGCATGGTGCTCTGTCAATGGGACCTGGACTGAGACTCCCCAAACATAAGAGTGTTTCAGACAGTCAAGAGAGGGGATCTTCAGTTCCATTAGTCTGGGCTATATTTTGAACTCAGGCCCTAGAAGTAAAAAGCCAGTGTCTGGCCCACTGCACCAATCAGTTGCCTCACAGTACTTGCATTTATTTCTCAACAAACTCTTGTTCATTTATTTCACTGAACCTCATGTAAGAGTCTGGCAAATGCCATTTGGTGTGTAAAAGAAGATGTGAAAGATGAGGTTGCTCTTTATTGGCATAATAACTGATTGAGGTCAACAAGTTTTTAATTGCAGCATTTATTCTCATTTCTCTCTTTAATTTTTCATGAAAGCAACGACGGGGATTGTGTTGCCTATTCACTCTCAGCACTCAGTGCAGTGCCAATTTGTAATCTATTATAATGAATCAATCTCTAGATGCCGCCTCTACTGCTGAATCTTACGTTCTCATATCAGTGCAACCCATCAAAAGACTCTTAATTAGGTTAGGATCTGGCACTAATATCCCTCTGCATCTCATGCAGTTTTTTTTTTGGTGGCTTTTCTTGCTCTCCACTCATTGATTACTTGACTATTTATGCATGCTAAATGGAAACTGCAACAACTTTTAAGCACACACACGTGCACACACAAACATGCACACGCACACACACAAATTCAGTGCTAAAGTTTAAGTTACAAAGTAGCAAAAAAAAAAATTGCCAACAGTGGAAGTTCTGCATTTTATGATTGAGTTGAATTTCCTTTCCTCTTGTTTATTGCTGGTGTACTCGTTGCCCACGAGGGTGGCGGAAGTGGAGGCAATCAATGATTTCAAAAGGAAATTGGATGGGCACTTAAAGGAAATACACTTGCAGGTCTAATGGGATGCAGCAGGGGAGTGGGACTGACTGGATTGCTCCACAGAGAGCCGGCATAGACTCGATGGGCCAAACGGCCCTATGGCATATCACAGCAGAGAAGCAGGCGGTGACCACCTGACCCTGAAATTCCATGGCACATGATTGACAGTGGGGTCAGAACTGGATAGGTTTGTCTGGAGGAAGTGCTCCCTCTCTAGCGTGGTATGCTGTCAAAGGTTTTCCTAAAGTCCATGTGAACTACATCCACTGCATTTCCCCATTTACCAGATATGTTGCTTCCTCAAAGAATTCTATGAGGTTTGTCAGGCACGATCTTTCCATTTGAAATCCCTGCTGAATACTTCTGACTATTTTCTGTCTCGATATGCAGTAATTTCATTCTTTACTAAAGTCCCTAGAATGTCTCCTATCACAGATGTTAAGCTAACTGGCCTGTAATTACCTGGATTAGCTCTATCTCCCTTTTTAAAAATAGGTACGACATCTGGCAATTTTCAGTCCTCTGGCAGACAGCCACACTCACTAGAACCCTGAAATATAATGTATAGAATCCCAGTTTTGCTTTAGCTTAACTAGGATCTAACATTTCATTTTATTAATCATCTCAACTTGCTCTCAGTTCCTTTCGCTCACTCCGTCCCCACCTCTCCCTGTCCCCACTTCTCACCATCTCCACCTCTCTCCGTCCCCACCTCTCTCTCTGCCCTCACCTCTCTCTCCATCCCCACCTCTCTCCCCATCCCCACCTCTCTCTCCCCGTCCCCACCTCTCTCTCCCTGTCCCCACCTCTCTCTCCATATCCACCTCTCTCTCCATCCCCACCTCTCTCTCCCTGTCCCCACCTCTCTCTCCATCCCCACCTCTCTCTCCCCGTCCCCACCTCTCTCTCCATCCCCACCTCTCTCCCCATCCCCACCTCTCTCTCCCCGTCCCCACCTCTCTTTCCCCGTCCCCACCTCTCTCTCCATATCCACCTCTCTTCCCTGTCCCCACCTCTCTCTCCGTCCCCACCTCTCTCTCCATCCCCACCTCTCTCTCCCCGTCCCCACCTCTCTCTCCATCCCCACCTCTCTCCCCATCCCCACCTCTCTCTCCCCGTCCCCACCTCTCTCTCCATATCCACCTCTCTTCCCTGTCCCCACCTCTCTCTCCGTCCCCACCTCTCTCTCTGTCCCCACCTCTCCCTCCGTCCCCACCTCTCCCTTCGCCCCCACCTCTCCCTCCGCCCCCACCTCTCCCTCCGTCCCCACCTCTCTCTCCATTCCCACCTCTCTCTCCATTCCCACCACACCCCGACCCCATCTTTCTCTCTGACCCCATTTCTCTCCGTCCTCACCTCGCCCCCATCCCTACCTCGCCCCATTCTCTGGTGCTCACCCTGAACCACTTGTAGTATAAGGGTTTGAAAGGGTTAATGTCTGGGACAGTGTGAGTAACACCTCCCACTATGATGATGTAAGAGATCACATGAGAGAGAGACTTGAAGAGAAGAAGCAGCAGTATGGCATTAGCGGACTTAGACATACTTAAGTAAAGTTGTGTATAGTTCATTAATATGTAATAAACTAGTTCTTAGTAAAATTTACCTAAGAATCAGTAATCTCTCCTAACTAGACTAACCAAACACAGCCCAACTGGTTGAATATTGAAGCAACCCTGATCCCTCCAACAGTGCTGGCGAGATTTGGTCAGGTTCTGACAAATAACATCAATTTTTCAATCTTTAAATCCCAATGGAGTACGAAGACCTTTGGAAAAGGAAGCAGATTCCTTCATAGGAATTATTACTTTTTCCTATTAAAGGTTTGGGGTCTTAGTAAGGCCCTCCATCAGGACTCACACCAGGTAGTAGTATCCTCTAAAGCCTCATAGGGGTAAAATTCCCCAGAAATTCTTAAGATTACCCCAAGACATTCCCCTTTGAAAAGTGAGAGAGAACAGTAAATCTCTACCATAGCCCCTTGGCATTTAAAAGACCAGTGTAAGTGAGGAGGAATCTGATCATCTCCAGGTGAAAATCATCCTCCATTCCCTCCCAGATTCCAGGAATTTCAGGACTCCAGTCCCATTCTCAGGATAGATTGTGCTCAGAAGGGTTTTATTTTGTTAACATAATTGAAATGCATTAGGAACATTATTTCTGTAAAAATTGGCATTGATGTGGGCCAGGGAATATAGATTTGAGTCACATTGCCAGAACAAAACTACTGCTATTTGGCACTAAACTGTTTCTTGACTGTTTAATCATCCCACTGCTGTTTTATATAGTCTGTGAAAGCCTTCCCCACATGCAAAATAAGGAAGGTTGTAGGACAGAAAGGGAAGAGAAATATCCGCGTTATATTGCATACTAAAATATTGAAATTAGTTTTTGGTTTGACTATTTTGTCTCTATATGTGCCTGGTTTTTTTCTCGCTTTTTTCCTAGGAGCAATAGCCAGTTTTAGGGAGAGGCAGTGATGGGTGTCACTTTGTGGGAGTTGGGGAGTGGAGTCACAGTGTAAAATGCGGAATTAGCTATCAGGGAATGCAGCGAAAGATATTACTCAAGCAAGCAGCGAATGAAGAGAAGCACAGGAAGATCTCACAGCCTGCTGGGGACGAACTGTTTCTTTGGGACCGAGAACTTGAATGGGTTGTTGGTGTTGCTAGGGAATACAGTCAACGTCTCCAGTTGGATGCTCTCCTGGAGACTCCACCGTGAAGCAGAGTTATGCCTGATTGTCATTCTAAAATGAGGCAGCACCGACTTGATGGTAGCCTCTTAAGTTACAGCGTCAGTACACCATTATAGATAAATGAGTTAGTTCAAGATGACATTCCCTTGCTGTTCTAAATACCTGCTGGACTATGGAGTCTCAAGGAAAGCAAGAAATGAACACATAGATTATTAACAAGATAAATCTGATACAGCATTCAATATTTCTGTTGAGAATTCCCAATAGCTTTTATCCTAGTTTGCTAACAGCAGTGTCTGGAAATTAATCTTCAATTCCTAGAAACTCCAGGCCAGTATGGGAGATTTAGTTACCCTACCAGGGAACTATAAAATGTTTGGTTTGGTTGGTTACACAAATTAGTGGGGAAAAAGCCTGTGGGAGCTGCAGTTGCAAATGCAGTCATTTCAATCTGTTACAAATCGTTCCCGAACCTGCCATGATTATTGGAGGCACACATAAGAGTTAAGAATTAAAAAGGAAAAGTAAAGCTACATTTATATAGGGCCTTTCACAGCCTCAAAATGTCCCAAAGTGTTTTACAACCAAAGAAGTATTTTAAATTGCAATCGCTATTGTAACGTAGGAAATGCAGCAGCCGTAGAAGCATAGAAACATAGAAAATAGGAGCAAGAGTAGGCCATTCGGCCCTTCAAGCCTGCTCCACCATTCATTATGATCATGGCTGATCATCCAACTCAGTAACCTGTTCCCGCTTTCCCCCCATATCCTTTGATCCCTTTCATTCCCAAAGCTATATCTAACTCCTTCTTGAAAACATACAATGTTTTGGCCTCAACTGCTTTCTGTGGTAACGAATTCCATAGGCTCACCACTCTCTGGGTGAAGTAATTTCTCCTCATCTCAGTCCTGAAAGGTTTACCCCGTATCCTTAGACTATTTGGTTTTGGACACCTCCCACCATCAGGAATATCCTTCCTGCATCTACCCTGTCAAGTCCTGTTAGAATTTTATAGGTTTCTATGAGATCCCCCGTCACTCTTCTGACCTCCAGCGAATATAATCCTAACCGACTCAATCTCTCCTCATATGTCAGGCCCACCATCCCAGGAATCAGTCTGGCAAACTTTCGCTGCACTCCCTCTATGGCAAGAACATTCTTCCTCATATAAGGAGACCAAAACTGCACACAATATTCCAGGTGTGGCCTCACCAAGGCCCTGTATAATTGCAGCAAGACATGGGCGGCACAGTGGCGCAGTGGTTAGCACCGCAGCCTCACAGCTCCAGCGACCCGGGTTCAATTCCGGGTACTGCCTGTGTGGAGTTTGCAAGTTCTCCCTGTGTCTGCGTGGGTTTCCTCCGAGTGCTCCGGTTTCCTTCCACATGCCAAAGACTTGCAGGTTGATAGGTAAATTGGCCATTAGAAATTGCCCCTAGTATAGGTAGGTGGTAGAGAAAATATAGGGACAGGTGGGGATGTGGTAGGAATATGGGATTAGTGTAGGATTAGTATAAATGGGTGGTTGATGGTAGGCACAGACTCGGTGGGCCGAAGGGCCTGTTTCAGTGCTGTATCTCTAAACAAATCCCTGCTCCTGTACTTGAATCCTCTCGCTATGAAGGCCAACATACCATTTGCCTTTTTTACCGCCTGTTGCACCTGCATGCTTACCTTCAGCGACTGCTGTACAAGAACACCCAGGTCTCGCTGCATATTCCCCTCTCTCAGTTTATAGCCGTTCAGATAATAATCTGCCTTCCTGTTTTTGCTACCAAAGTGGATAACCTCACATTTACCCACATTGTACTGTATCTGCCAAGCGTTAGCCCACTCACTCGGCCAATGTGTGCACAGCAAGATCCCACAAATAGGAATAAGAAAAATGATCTGATAATCTATTTTAAAGATGTAGGTTGAGGGATAAATATTGGCCAGGTCACCATGGAGAACCTCTCTGCTCTTCTTCAAGCTATTGCCATGGGATCCTTTATATCCACCCAAAAGGGCAGCCGAGGCCTTCGCTTGACATCTCGTATGAAAGATGACTCCTCTAAGCACTGTACTGGAGTGTTAGCATAGATTTTGAGCTCAAGTCCTTCAAGTGAGACTTGAACTTCTGACTAAGGTGCTAGAAAGATAACCTTTTAACTTGCACACCTTAAGAGTCTTTCTGGCACTGCGCTTGTGCTAAGATTCGGAACACAAATCCTGATCCTCACTGTTGGTAAGCTGCTTCCCTCCAAATAGTATCTCCCTGGTCCAATAATTGAATAAATAAATGTGAGGGAGTCATAGGAAACATTTGGAAGACTGCATTTGATGTGTATTTAATGTGCATACAACAATGTATGCACATTTCCTATCCTGAGTGGCATGAAACAGGGCTGTGTTCTCGCACCTACACTGTTTGGGATCTTCTTCCCCCTGCTGCTCTCACATGTGTTCAAGTCTTCTGAAGAAGGAATTTTCCTCCACACAAGATCAGGTGGCAGGTTGTTCAACCTTGCCCGTCTAAGAGCGAAGACCAAAATACGGAAAGTCCTCATCAAGGAACTCCTCTTTGCTGAAGATGCTGCATTAACATCTCACACTGAAGAGTGTCTGCAGAGACTCATCGACAGGATTGTAGCTGCCTGCAACGAATTTGGCCTAACCATCAGCCTCAAGAAAACGAACATCATGGGACAGGACGTCAGAAATGCTCCATCCATCAATATCGGCGACCACACTCTGGAAGTGGTTCAAGAGTTCACCTACCTAGGCTCAACTATCACCAGTAACCTGTCTCTCGATGCAGAAATCAACAAGTGCATGGGAAAGGCTTCCACTGCTATGTGCAGACTGGCCAAGAGAGTGTGGGAAAATGGCGCACTGACACGGAACACAAAAGTCCGAGTGTATCAAGCCTGTGTCCTCAGTACCTTGCTCTACGGCAGCGAGGCCTGGACAATGTATGTCAGCCAAGAGCGACGTCTCAATTCATTCCATCTACGCTGTCTCCGGAGAATCCTTGGCATCAGGTGGCAGGACTGTATCTTCGACGCAGAAGTCCTCGAGGCGGCCAACATCCCCAGCATATACACCCTACTGAGCCAGCGGCGCTTGAGATGGCTTGGCCATGTGAGCCGCATGGAAGATGGCAGGATCCCCAAAGACACATTGTACAGCGAGCTCGTCACTGGTATCAGACCCACCGGCCGTCCATGTCTCCGCTTTAAAGACGTCTGCAAATGTGACATGAAGTTCTGTGACATTGATCACAAGTCGTGTGAGTCAGTTGCCAGTGATCGCCAGAGCTAGCGGGCAACCATAAAGGCGGGGCTAAAGTGTGGTGAGTCGAAGAGACTTAGCAGTTGGCAGGAAAAAAGACAGAAGCGCAAGGGGAGAGCCAACTGTGTAATAGCCCCGACAAACAATTTTATCTGCAGCACCTGTGGAAGAGTCTGCTGCTCTAGAATTGGCCTTTATAGCCACTCCAGGCATTGCTTCACAAACCATTGACCACCTCCAGGCGCTTACCCATTGTCTCTTGAGACAAGGAGGCCAAAGAAGAAGAAAACAACAATGTACTATACTAGAGTGAGCTATTGTGCTGAGAAATGCAGGAGACCTAGGGTCTATAGTAGGTCAGTAAAAAAAAACAGGGCTTAGATGAGATGTTAAACTAAGGTCTCATCTTCCCTCTTAGGTGAATGTAAAAGATCCCATGGCACTCGCTCAAAGAAGAGGGGAAACCCCTTCAAGGAAATCATTGGGCCTCATGGGCAGCCTTCCCTGCTTCCCTGCCCTTGGCCCCCTCTTCGTTTAATAAAATCTTGCTCCTGGGCTGCTGCTGGGAGCTCGCCTCCATTTAGTTGGCAGCCTCCCCACATGGTGGGGGTGGGTGGGGTGGGGGGGGGGTTGCCCTGCTATTGGCAAAATGCTGATGGCACTGTAAAGAGACCCCTTATTGAACCTTTAAATTGGTAAAATGCCCCAACGGCAGGACTGCGCCAGGGAGCCAATCTGACGCTGCTCCCCACAATGTTACAGCCCTCTCCCCCACTGTCTCCCAGCCTGCTTCCCGGGGGCCAGTAAAAAGCCTGGCCAAGGCAGTGCAATCTTAAAATTAAAGATAGACCATTCAGGTGTGAAACTAGGAAGCACTTTTTTCACACAAAGGAGAGTTGAAATCTAGAACTCCATTCTTCAAGATGATTAATTAAAAATTTCAAGACCGAGATTGATGGACAATTGCTAAGTAAGGGATGTGGATCTAAGATGGGTGACTGGAGTTGAGATACAAATCAGCCATGATCTAATTGAATGGTGAAGCATGCTCGATGGGGGAACGGTCTACGCTTGTTCCTATGGAAATCTGATAATTTAAGAGATAGTACCAGGAAACAAAAATCACCATTTAAAACCCAACTCATTTACTAATGCCCTTCAGGGAAGGGAACCTGTCAGCCCTTACCCAGGCTAGCCTACACGTGACTCCAGTCCCATATTATGTTGCTGCCTCCTCATGCCCACAGAAATGGGGCGGCACAGTGGCGCAGTGAGGGGTGGCACAGTGGTTAGCACCACAGCCTCACAGCTCCAGCGACCCGGGTTCGATTCTGGGTACTGCCCGTGCGGAGTTTGCAAGTTCTCCCTGTGACTGTATGGGTTTTCGCCAGGTGCTCTGGTTTCCTCCCACAGCCAAAGACTTGCAGGTTGATAGGTAAATTGACCATTGTAAATTGCCCCTAGTGTAGGTAGGTGGTAGGGAATATGGGATTAATGTAGGATTAGTATAAATGGGTGGTTGATGGTCAGCACAGACTCGGTGGGCCGAAGGGCCTGTTTCAGTGCTGTATCTCTAAATAAAATAGATAAAATAGCCTGGCAAGCCACTCAGTTGTAAATTTAAAAATTGCTAAAAGAATGTCCTCTACTACCTCTTGAAGGCAACAAGAGATGGGCAATAAATCATAGACTCTTAGAGCACAGCACGGAGGCCATGCAGGCCATCATGCCTGTGCCGGCTATTTGAAAGAACTATCCAATTAGTCCCTCTTTCCTGACAGCCCTGCAATATTCTTTTCTCCTTTATTGGCCTTGCCAGTGTCACTTACATTCTGAGGACAAGTATTTTAAGAAACAATTTTTATATCCCACACTGCACAAGCCTAATGATAGAAAACTTGAGTTTGCTTTCCCAATGTAAACTTAATGACAAAGTGCCATACCATCAGCCGTCATTGCAGTGATATAAAAGTATTCAATATGTTGCGCTAACTTTACACTACACTCAATTAACCCAGGGGTCCAAGGCACCGGCCTGAAGTAATTAGTGAATGTTTCACTTACACCCAAGTAGCTGGCTTGGTGAGCTGTACTAACAGGATTTATTCTGTAGACAAGACTGGGCCCACAGCTGTAAAGTGTGCAGTCACTGAGATTTATGACATCGACATTCCAATATAATTGGCAACACTCAGTCAAAGCTTGAGCCGTACAGAACACTCACGAGTTGTGCTGCACTTGGTGACTGCCTGATACTTTGTACAACCGTACCTCTTAATATCGCCACTTAGATTTATAAATGATCCACAGATAATTATAGGCTAAATGTACCCCTCTAGGTGAGGGACCCTGCCAACTTAATCATCGCAGAAGAACAGCCACCAGTGTATTCAAATCAATTGGCAATGGAATCAGTTTAAGGGTGCAAGGATGTCGGCTTGCGGGTGCTTTCCTGCACTGGCATGGTGGGTATTATTGCGGACTCAGAATAGCTTTAGGAATTATGGCATACAAACCCTGCCTCTAAGACACTGTCAGTTCATCACATGCTGCCATTGGAATTCTTCAATGGCATAGCAGTTGACAACAAGCAGTGCCTGCTAATTACAGCTCTTCTCACAGATAGCAATGCAGAATACCCCTCAAATATTATAAATGGTTTCAATATTGCACTAGTAATTAACAGCTCCCACTGGGCAAATATTTCACTGGGCATGATAAACAACAAGGTTCTCAATTCACACTAAGCAGCAACAATCACTGCCCCTCCATCACAGTCAGATGGCTCTGATGGCATATTAGCAGAAGAGAATGACCCTTTCCAATAGATTAAACACAGTTAAAGTCAAAATGTCCCCACAATCTTTGACTGTGTATCTGGCTTCTAATGCATCTGTGATACCTATGATCTACTGCCCACATAGCCAGGGAGGGAAGTGGACAGCAGGTCTGCCCTCACTAGGAAATGGAGCAATTGTGTGCAGAGAGTGGAAAATGAAACCTTTCTGACGCAAAGGAATATGTTGCCAGTTAATGATAAATATAACGTGAGCAGTGCTTACACATACACGTTCATGCCTGTGTACACTCTATATATGGGTGTGTAAGATGTGTTTGTGTACACAGGTACAACGTATTTCTGTATGCATGCATAGATGTTACCTGAGCTCCTGTGGCATTGCTTGTGAGTAATTTGGGATTTGGAAAACAGTTGTTATGTTTAGCTACTAAAATGAAGAGGTGTTTAATTTGGCTTGTCCCTTTAATGCCCCTGTTCAATGGCATCATGTGGGGAGGATATCTGAATAGGTTTATTCTGAGGTTAATTACAGGGTAGTGATTGCTTGTAAATCCATGGCTCCTGTCCTTTTCTTGCTATACGTTAGTGCACCTTGTCCGCTTATGTTGAGATGGATGTTTTATAAGAACAGGGGTCTTATTTCATATTGTATAATCGGTATTATAGACTTATCAGGATTGGGGGTGCTGGTTGGATCCAGAGCATGATGTGTGATGAATACATCTCAAATATATTACTTCACTAAATGCCGGACTCAACAAATCCAAACAAATCCCAAATAGCTTTTTTTTTTATTTATTCATTCATGGGATGTGGGCGTCACTGGCCAGGCCAGCATTTATTGCCCATCCCTAATTGCCCTTGAGAAGGTGGTGGTGAGCTGCCTTCTTGAACTGCTGCAGTCCACGTGGGGTAGGTATACCCACAGTGCTGTTAGGAAGGGAGTTCCAGGATTTTGACCCAGCGACAGTGAAGGAATGGCGATATAGTTCCAAGTCAGGATGGTGTGTGACTTGGAGGGTAACTTGCAGGTGGTGGTGTTCCCATGTATTTGCTGCCCTTGTCCTTCTAGTTGGTGGAGGTCGTGGGTTTGGAAGGTGCTGTCTAAGGAGCCTTGGTGCATTGCTGCAGTGCATCTTGTAGATGGTACACACTGCTGCCACAGTGCGTCGGTGGTGGAGGGAGTGAATGTTTGTAGATGGGGTGCCAGTCAAGCGGGCTGATTTGTCCTGGATCGGGTCGAGCTTCTTGATTATTGTTGGAGCTGCACCCATCCAGGCAAGTGGAGAGTATTCCATCACACTCCTGACTTGTGCCTTGTAGATGGTGGACAGGCTTTGGGGAGTCAGGAGGTGAGTTACTCACCTCAGGATTCCTAGCCTCTGATCTACTCTTGTAGCCATGGTATTTATATGGCTTCTCCAGTTCAGTTTCTGGTCAATGGTAGCCCCTAGGATGTTGATAGTGGGAGATTCAGCGATGGTAATGCTGTTGAATGTCAAGCGGAGATGGTTAGATTCTCTCTTGTTGGAGATGGTCATTGCCTGGCACTTGTGTGGTGCGAATGTTACTTGCCACTTATCAGCCCAAGCCTGGATATTGTCCAGGTTTTGCTGCATTCCTACACGGACTGCTTTAGTATCCGAGGAGTCACGAATGGTGCGGAACATTGTGCAATCATCAACGAACATCCCCACTTCTGACCTTATGATTGAAGGAAGGTCATTGATGAAGCAGCTGAAGATGGTTGGGCCTAGGACACTACCCTGAGGAACTCCTGCAGTGATGTCCTGGAGCTCAGATGATTGACCTCCAACAACTACAACCATCTTCCTTTGTGCTAGGTATGACTCCAGCCAGCGCAGGGTTTTCCCCCTGATTCCCATTGACCTCAGTTTTGCTAGGGCTCCTTGTTGCCATACTCTGTCAAATGCTGCCTTGATGTCAAGGGCAGTCACTCTCACCTCACCTCTTGAGTTCAGCTCTTTTGTCCATGTTTGAACCAAGGCTGTAATGAGGTCAGGAGCTGAGTGGCCCTGGCGGAACCCAAACTGAGCGTCACTAAGCAGGTTATTGCTAAGCAAGTGCCGCTTGATGGCAGTGTTGATGACACCTTCCATCACTTTACTGACGATTGAGAGTAGGCTGATGGGGCGGTAATTGGCCGGGTTGTACTTGTCCTGCTTTTTGTGTACAGGACATACTTGGGCAATTTGCCACATTGCAGGGTAGATGCCAGTGTTGTAGCTGTACTGGAACAGCTTGGCTAGGGGCGCGGCAAGTTCTGGAGCACAGGTCTTCAGTACTATTGCCGGAATATTGTCAGGGCCCATAGCCTTAGCAGTATCCAGTGCCTTCAGTCATTTCTTGATATCACACAGAGTGAATCGAATTGGCTGAAGTCTGGCATCTGTGATGCTGGGGACTTCAGGAGGAGGCCGAGATGGATCATCAACTCGGCACGTCTGGCTGAAGATTGTTGCAAATGCTTCTGCCTTATCTTTCGCACTGATATGCTGGGCTCCCCCATCATTGAGGATGGGGATATTTGTGGAGCCACCTCCTCCAGTTAGTTGTTTAATTGTCCACCACCATTCACGGCTGGATGTGGCAGGACTGCAGGCCTTAGATCTGATCCGTTGGTTTTGGGATCGCTTTGCTCTGTCTATCGCATGCTGCTTACGCAGTTTGGCACACAGATAGTCCTGTGTTGTAGCTTCACCACGTTGACACCTCATTTTGAGGTATGCCTGGTGCTGCTTCTGGCATGCCCCTCTGCACTCTTCATTGAACCAGGGTTGGTCTCCTGGCTTGATGGTAATGGTAGAGTGGGGGATATGCCGGGCCATGAGGTTACAGATTGTGGTTGAGTACAATTCTGCTGCTGCTGATGGCCCACAGCGCCTCATGGATGCCCAGTTTTGCATTGTTAGATCTGTTCAAAATCTATCCCATTTAGCACAGTGATAGTGCCACACAACACGATGGAGGGTATCCTCAATGTGAAGGCGGGACTTCGTCTCCACAAGGACTGTGCGGTGGTCACTCCTACCAATACAGTCATGGACAGAAGCATCTGCAGCAGGCAGATTGGTGAGGACGAGTTCAAGTATGTTTTTCCCTCGTGTTGGTTCCCCCACCACCTGCCGCAGACCCAGTCTAGCAGCTATGTGCTTTAGGACTCGGCCAGCTCGGTCAGTAGTGGTACTACTGAGCTACTCTTGGTGATGGACATTGAAGTCCCCCACCCAGAGTACATTTTGTGCCCTCTAGGTCTTCTTTGGAATCTACAGGTAAGTGAGTTGGAACCTCCTTGGTGACTTTATTGTGTGCTGTATATCCTCACAGTCTTTACACTTGATTAATGCGTGGGAAAGCCTTTATCAGTCTGTTTCTAGAGCCACCGCTCTGCGCAATCACTGGTGTGCTTTTGAGGCTGGCATAAAACAAAACGCATATTAATATAAAAACAGAAAGTGCTGGAAATACTCATTGGGTCTGGCAGCCTATGTGGAAAGAGAAACAGAGTTAATGTTTCAGGTCTGTGACCTGTCATATTATTATTAAAATTAATATGTGCATGACATACATTTAACGTGTCTTTGCCCCCCAACAATTCATTAAAAGTTCCTGAGGAATTACTGGCAAAATCACAGTTCCACCCAGGCAGTGGTTGCGCTTAATGCTTCTCCATGCTCATTTAGTGAGCTCCCTGGCCACCCCGGCACCTTTCACTTCACTTAACAGTTGCCAATTGACAAAACAATGAAGGATGGATGGTGAGGATGACACTTTTGCTGATTTGCATTGTACTCTGAGTCTGCAGTCTGCTTCGCAGTGCTGAGGATTTACTGCTGCTACAACAGCTCAGAAATGAATTAGCTTGCTCCCCACAAACAAAATTCTTTCTTATCCTATTCCTATTGCAATAATCAAGGAAGCGATTGGGTTTTGCAACAAGCTCTATCTTTAATAAAAACAGAAAATGCTAGAAATCCTCAGTAGGTCAGGCAGCATCTCATAGAGAGCTACAGCACTGAAACAAGCCCTTCGGCCCACCGAGTCTGTGCTGACCATCAGCCACCTATTTATACTAACCCTAGGCAAATCAACGTCATCTGAGCACTGATATGTGTTTCTACGCTTAAATATTTTGAAGGAAAATAAATGACAAGGCCCTGAAACTGCATGGGTCACAAACCAGGAATAGACACCCCCCCCCCTCCCCCACCACCAGTGCCATCTAACGCTGGATTTGGGCTTCGCTGTCAAGGCTGGCATCCATTACCCATCTATCCCTAGTTGCCCTGACAACATGGTGGTGGACTTTCTTCTTCAACTGCTGAGAAGCAGTTTCATACAACTGAGAGGGTTGCACAGTAACTACAACTATGGGAGTGAGGTTAGAGGTTAATGAGAGGGCCTCTTATTTGGGCAAGCCTAGAACGTGCCCGACTTCATCGCCAGCATATCGCGGGCACTCACGGAGGCCATAATGCTAGCACCTACTACCATTGGAGGTGGGGGAGGGGTGGGGGAGCGGTGGGGGGAGGTGGTGTCGTTGCCTGGTCTCCTTTCCCTCCCTCAAATAATAATAATTTTCGAAAATCTACCTGTTCCTTAGTCTGTTTTCTGGGACAAGCTTTTATCTGTCTGAATGATAAGGAGAAGTACAGTGCGTATGCATTATAATGTTAAATATTTACAAATCTGCTTGGGACTAACAATGGCATTTAAAAGAGACATTGGGGTGAATTGTTATCTTCACCACCGGGTAGCCATCTGGCAGAGTTGATCATTGGTCCAAAAGCGAACTTGTCCCATTCCATCATTGTCGGCTGTCCCTCAGTTCGAGGATGACGTCTACATAAGGTCATTAGTTCCTGCCATGGGTCTTCAGGTGACTGAACAGGCCGATTCGTGATCCATAGATCTTTGGGCACATGGGGTAGGACGTCCCACAAGGTAGTGGGATCCGGAGCGCGGGATTTGCTTCCTTTTCTTTCCTTCTCTGCCGCCCCTCTGCCTCATCATTACGGCGTTTGGACTCAAAGCATGATGCAGCTTCATGGACAAGTTGTCACCATTTTGAATGATTGGTAACAAACTCCTCCCAGTCATCAATATCAATGCTGCCACACTTCAAAGAGAGCTTCAGAGTATCTTTGAAGTGTTTTCTTTGTCCTTCCCTGGAATGCTGGCCATTTGAGAGTTGAGAAAACAGGACTTGGCGGGGGAGACACTTTTCAACCATCTGGACACTGTGTCCAGTCCATCGAATTTGGTTTTGCAAGAGTTTTGCCTGAATGCTTGTGGAGCTGGCTTCAAGAAGGAAATTGGTGTTTGTTCAGTCCTCCCATTGAATCCGGAGGATGCGGCAGAGGCATTGCTGATGGAATTTCTCTGGTGCTCTTATGTGTCGCTGATACACATATATTTTAATGGAATGAAAATTGGGCAGGTTCAACAGCATCTGGGCAATTCACTCTGCCAGGTCATGGTCCCAAGTGGGAATATTATCCCTTCTCCTCCTCCCACATAAATCCAATGGGCCGGGCCAACTGTCTTGGAAACTCCCTAAAGCATTCTGAATGGAGTGGGCTGGATAAAAGTAGGAGCTCCATCAATGGTATTGTGGACTCAGTGGCACAATAGGTTTGTACGTGCACAATGATTTTGGTGGTGTGATGTCTTCCTTCTTTATCAGCACGCCTTCCAGCACCAGTATCAATCTATGTCCCCCAGTGCAAATGAACACGAACCAAATCTCCCATTTACACCTCAATGGGCTGGATTTTAAGAGCCCGCTGCCGACCTCAAAAAATAACAGCCCCCATGCGCGGGCCGCACACACAAAAGAGCTGCCGCGATCACGTGTGGCAGCTCATTTAAGCTCATTTAAATAGCCGGGGCGACACGCACCCCCCCGAATCGTGTGCAGCCAGCAATGGCATCAGCTGCCTGTGTGCAGCCACTGACACCATTTTTAAAGGGCAGCCAGCCCAGCCAGTCAATTTGAATTTTTAAAGATGCACCCCCCCCCCAAAATTTATTAAATAAATTTCTAACATCCCTTTCCCAACCTCGAATAACAATTACATTAACTATTTGCTCTTCCCACCCTCTCCCACAACACTTACCTTTTAAGTCTGACCTTCCCCCCACCAGACTGCACAAAGTTTAAAGTTCACCCCTTCCCACCATCCCCTACACCCATTACGTTTATTTGACCCCGTTTCACCCCCCCCGCCCCTGTACTGAAAATATTAACTCCTCCCCCATCCCCACCACTATCATGCCAGCTTTCCCCTGATGGGAAATTGAAGGTGCAGGAGTGCTGGCTGCTGTGCCGAAGATTGCTGCGGGCCTGGAAGATTGAATATAAGTTCATTTAAATTTATGCACGTCATTAATTTAAATATTGAAATCCAGATCCTGTCACCCAGCGGCAGCGGGGTGCTGCCATGAAGTCGGGAGGATCGGGCTGGGCCGTCCCGGCATCAGCCTCTGTGGCGGACCGCTGCTGGCCCCATCTTTTGGACCCCTGCCATGGAGCCCGACGTCGCGGGCTCGTGAAAATCCAGCCCCATGTTTATTCTCAAATAGCTCTGAGGTTTTCCTACTAAATTTTTAGAGCACTCTGCAGGAAGCAGATAAGGATCAGATCATCTTTGCAATTGAATTATCAATTTCTTAATCCATCCTACTGAAATCTGTAACAGAGAATGAAAGTACATGGTCCTTCCTCACCCTGTGATGCATCAGCACCATGTAATAATGTACTGAAACACACAAGCCAGAAAGGTCCCTGGTTCAATTCCAGTTCTGCATTGAGTCAGCCATTGGCCTCTAGCAATGGATCCAATACAATGTTTGGCATCTCTGCTGGGATCCTCATGCAACTTGCTCTCATGGGCTAGACACCAGCCATTTACAGTCAACAGGCAGAGGTATGAGTGTGATAGCTATCACCTCAACACCAACACTTCACACATACTTCACCCTCTGTTTCTTCAGAAAGAATTTGCCTGGTCGTTTTTATCCTGTTTCCTCATGATGAAAAAGCTTTCCTTGTTGAAGTACAATAGGATTAAATGAAAATTAAATCAAAATTTCCGGTAGGGACTTACAATCAAGTCATATGACATGCTGTGAATCGTCATTGTGCCCTATGATTTGAACTGCAGAGATATAAGATATTATATCTGGTTTTACACCCCTACCTGCTGTGTTCAAGAAATACAAGGCAGATCCTGGAAACTCATTGGATACAATGAGGTAAAAATTTGTCTTGGGAGCTATCACATTGTCTTCCCGATAAACAGTTCCATTGAAGTCAATGGAACACCAAGTGGGACGTGTAAGGGAACTGATTCAATACCAGCCAAAACGAATTTCTGATCCCCATCAGGTAGATCTGACTGAATTCTAAGACTGCCGCTATTGACTCCTATGAAGGAGATAAGGAGACTTAGCTCATCAAGCCTGCATTACAACAGTGACTGCACTTCAGCAGTTCTTCAGTAGATGGAAAGTGCTAATCTTTCTTTCTAATTTGCACTGTCTCAGAATTCCTCCCAAAGGGGGTAAATAATTTGCTGCCTTTCTCACGTCAAAAGTAAACTAAGACTCCAAATATCAATTAAACAGTACACACTGTTAATTGTATATTAATTGTATTTAATTGTACGCAGGTGCTGGGTATTAACTGGGGATTCACCTGAGCCCCTATAAATAGACATATACTGAAACAGTGGTTGTGAGAACCAGAGTTAATGTGCTGGATTTTCAGCTGGAGGCAGAGCTCCTGGTGCCGAGCCGAACCGGAACAATCCTCGGTATTTTTGTATCAAAGCTTTAGGAGGCAGGATTCCTGTCCCTTTAAAGAGACGGCGAACTGCTTCCAAGGGATACCAGCCAATCACAGGGCCGGCAGTTCAGCAGTATTGGCAGCATCACCGGGAGCGGTGGCCACTGATGGTACTGCAACGGCCTCAGACCCAGGCCCAGCGCTGGAACCCCGGAGAAGAGCTAGGTGAATCAGGGTTGCTGGGGCCAGTCCAGAAGGCCCTGGTGAGGGGGCGGTGGGGGGTAGTCATTCAGTCCAGGGGGAGGGGGATACCAGGGTGGGCAAAGTTGTTCCTGGTTGGGGTCCTTCGTGGGCCACAAATTGCCCACGAAGGAGGGACCCACTCCCCTCAAGCCCACAGGATGGGTGTCTCATTTTATAAGGCCTCCTACCTACATGGTGGAGGCCCCTCCCCCACTCACTGCTGGTAAGATCCCAGCAGTGACGGGAAGAGGCCCTTAGTTGGCCATTGATAGGCCATTTAAGGGCCTCAATTTGCCTCTGGGCAGGAAGGTCATTATCGGCCTATCCTGCCCCTGGGAAGATTGCTGGGTGGCATGGAGGCAACAGGCCTACGGCCTATGCCCTGCCACACCCCTCCCCCCCACCACCACCACTCGTCGTGATTCTCCATGTCCTTCCCGCCTCTGATTCTGGTGGAACAGGGGAATCTCAGGTACAAGCCCACAACCAACACACTGCGGTAAACAAACACCAACACTATGCTATCCTGAATTCACGCTTCTCGGGAAGTATTTATATTCTTCATCACTTGTGGCGGTGCTGCCATTTACTAGCTCTAATAATACAACAACAAACAAACATTTATGTGGTGCCTTTAAAGTAGTACAGCATCATAAGGGGTTTCACAGGAGGGTAATCAGATTAAATTTGACATCGAGCCAATGCAGAAGGCATAAAAGACAGGTGACTAAAAACCTGGCCAAAGAGGGAGGTTTTAAGGAGCCTATTAAAGGAGGAGAGAGAAAGGGAGAGGTACAGTGGTTTAGGGAGGGAATTCCAAAGCTGAGAGCCTAGTTGGCTGAAGGCATGACGGCCATTGACGGGACAAAGGAAGTGGGGATTGCACAACAGACCAGAATTGGAAGAACAGTGAGGGATGTAGGGCAGGAGGATATTGTAGAGTCAGAGAGGGTGGAGAGGCCATTGAAGGCTTTGAACACAGGAGTGAAATGTTTTAAATTGAGATGAGATCCATTGTAGGTCAGTATGCACAGGGGTGATGGAGGAATGGGATGCTTCAAATGGAAGGTTGCCAACCTCAAGCGGGGATACTCCAGGACCCAATGGTAAATCCAACCAAAGAGCCACCACTTTGAACAGTCCAGCAGTACATATCTTGTGTTGCTGGCCTATTCAGGTTCCTGTTTGTGCCCTTACAACAGGGATGTTTTGTAGCTAGGCATTTAAAGTGCTCATGCAATTTGAAAGCAGCTTCACATGTACATGATCACATATGCACAATACATTGCTGCTAATTGCTTCAAATTTCAGCACAGGGGGAGCCAAAGCACCTTGATTTATTGGGAGCTGTACCCCAATAAAAAAAACACAGCATCAGCAGCTGTGACTGTCAGTCAATTCATCTTAAATAAACTAAATAATAATTTTCAACCAATATTTTTTAAGGCGTTTTTTTGGCATTGACTGCTGTAAATTGAATAGACAATTTTTGCAGGTATAGCTGAAATTTCATTTCCCCCAGTACTCTGTTGCTTAAACATGCATCAAGAGCAGCTATGTTATAAATAATGCAAATTGTTTTTGTAAGTCTGCTGTAGCTCAATTTAAGCAATTGGAATTCTAAAACAACTGCAAATTACAAATGACTCCGAGGTTCTGCAATCTTGCTATTTTATTTTTCTGACCCTGGAAATTTGCCAGCCGAGGACGCTTGCCTGCTCTGATTATGTGGCAGAATGCGTGCACTTTGAAAGCAGTGAAGAAACTCCAGAGAGATCTAAGGCAATATTTTCATTCACCATGTCAGAAGGTAGATCAAAAGCCGGTTGCAAATGAAAGCTAATGACATCCGAAAGAACAGGTTACTCTTCACATTTTGCTCAGGCAATTGGCTTGAATGATACTAAAACATTAACATACATCACTGCCAGCCTGAGTAACGCGATCTGTACTGTTTTATAAAGGCAGTAAACCCTTGTTAGAATGTGATGATTCCAAACTCAGGTTACAACCAAGGTCCATTTACTTTGTCTTAAGCAGAGTCGATGCTGATGATTAATGTATTAGTTAAGGCAAGTTTAAAGTTTCCCCACAAACAGGGTGGAAACCTGAGAGTAACCTTTTTGCTAACTTGAATGAAAGGAAGGAAGACTTGTATTTATATAGCACCTTTCATGTCCCAAAGTGCTTTACAGCCAATGAAGTACTTTAAAAGTGCAGTAATTGTTGTAAAGTAGGAAATGTGGCAGCCAATTTGCATATAGCAAAGGCTCACAAATAGCCATGTGGTAATAACCAGATCATCTGTTTTTCGGAATGATGGTTGTAGGATAAACATAGGTCAGGATACCAGGAAGAAGACCCTGCTTTTCAAAATAATGCCATTTTTTATGTCCACCAGAGAAGGCAGACAGGGCCTCAGTTCAACGTCTCATCTGAAAGAGTAATGATCAACAAAGCAGCACTCCCTCAGTACTGCGCAGCTGTGTCATCCTAGAATTTGTGTTCAAGTACCTGGAGTGGGACTTGAACCCACAACCTACTGACTCAGAGGCAAGAGTAATATCAATTCTTGGGGTGTGGAGTGTATTATTTAATTTGACAGTGAGGCACACGTCTAATTAGGGACAGTTATGCAATGATTTGGTTCGTCAAAGCAGTATTTCACAATGCTTCAGCATATTGGTTGGATTCCTCACACAATTCCCCACGTGTGGGTTGCCAATCCTGCCCATTCTATTGGAGGAAGGTGCTGCGGAATAGAGTCGCTGCTCATCACCAATGGAAATATCAGTTACCCTGGGCTTCTCTCTCACATACCTTCTAGCTGCCAGCTCAACAACTGCATTAACTGTACAGCTTCTTACCACTCTGCCCTCTTCTTGTGTGAGTCATTAAGTGTGAGGTGAATTAAACATTAAAAATCGTGGCAAAAAATAAATCAATAATAGAAAGCTTCATTGCCAAGTTAAACCATAGAGGGTGTTGGAGACTGGTCTATTTGAGTGGCTCAGAATTGTCTTTATTATAGAGACGGTTTGGGAGCCAACTTGAGTTAAAATGGGTTGAAAATCTAAACTGAGGCTGACTTGCTCATCCTTAACATTCAAAACTTGTTCTATGAACAGTATCATTTATTTGTTATTTCCTGATTAAATCTTACCATTTAATGAGTATTACATTTATAGTCATTTTGAATTCCACAGCTTTAAAATTGCACTCATGCCCATGTAATTTAACACTGTGCTGGGAATGACCGTTATAACTGTCAGATTGACCTTAATGTTCTCTGTCTCTGAGCAACATGAGTCAAATTACTGTCTGTAAGATTGTAGAAGGGAATCTGAACCTTGTATTATAGGGAAATGTGGTGTGCGGCATGATAACAGGATGGCCAGGGTGTTAAGGCTACAAAACCCTTCTTTTCAGCACATTTTCTCTAATAGCCATGGCTGTTGCATAGAGACCAGATTAAGTATATAATAATAAAAGCAAAATACTGCGGATGCTGGAAATCTGAAATAAAAACAAGAAATGCTGGAAGCACACAGCAGGTCTAGCACTAACTGTGGAAAGAGAAGCAGAGTTAACGTTTTGGGTCAGTGACCCTTCTTCGGAACTGTACTACTTAGACATAATGTATTCTGGTACACATGGTACTTTTTCTTTTTGGTTTTCTTCTGCTTAGACTTTTTCTTCAGCCTTGCAATAGCCAAGGTCAGTTGAGGGAAACATCATGAGGGAAAGTGAGCTGGCTGCAAGTGGTAGAAAGTGGCCACTGGCTTTCAACCAGAGAGAGGACTCGTGTGTGGAGGTTGCCCTAATTCAAGACCAGTACGGGGCCGAAATAGAATCTGGGAGCTCAGAATGTAGGGGAAATAAATTCACCCCACGTGGAGTGCAAAATGAGCCACGGATTGGCCATCACTGCCAAGACTGGGTGTTGGTTTCAGAGACTTAATATGTGAATCATTTATCGATTTGTAATGCTAAATGAGATACTTAAATCCTTAGATTTCAACAAAGTGCAACAAGCAATGATAAACGGAAACCAATTACCCAGATTTATTGATCCACAACTCAAGATGAGGCGCAATTGACCATGATGGAGGTTCAAGCTGATCTCAACATGAAGCCATACAGCTTTTTCCCTCCATTATCTGTACTACTTAGACATAATTTATTTGCATGGGCCTGCTGAATGACGGAAGAGTGTTGCATTATCGACACTAAGTATGGTCTTCCTCATTCTTTCAATGTAGCTCAACCTTCTGTTACAACAAATCATTGAGCCATAGAAGAATTACAGAAACTTACAGCGCAGAAGGAGGCCATTCAGGCCATCGTGCCTGTGCTGGCTCTTTGAAAGAGCAGTTGCGCTTAGTCAGACATTGTCACCTTTTGCCCTTCAACTCTCCCCTAAATCTTTTTCCAATTATTTTGAAACCATGAACTCTAGTTATTGACCTACTCACCAGAGGGAATATTTTTTCCCCTATTTACTCTCATCAAAATCTCTCATTATCTTGAAAACCTCTATTAGGTCACCTCTTAACCTTCTCTGTTCCAAGGAGAACAGTCCTAACTTTTCCAGCCTCTCCTCTTAACTGAATTCCATCTCTATAACATCCTGGTAAACCTCCTCTGTACCCTTTGTAATGTCCAGAATTGTCCACAATGCTCCAGCTGAGGCCTAACTCGTGATTTATATAATTCAATGCTTCCTCTTATCTATCTCTTGGATATCTCCTTGATCTTCATCTCTTGGAGGTCATTATAAGTTATTGTTGTGAATGTACCTCACTTCGTTGCAGCAATTCAATCTTATTGAACTATCAATAGAACTGAGGTGTCCTATTAGAATGATGGCTTGCATCTGGTGGGGAGACCATGTGTCGCTACTGTGAAGTGGAACCTTCCTTAAGATACAAGGTCCCAGTGGTTTTTGCTGTTTAATGAAGTGTGAATCACATGCACGTAAAGGTTAACAAATGAAAAGAAGGCATTTTCTGCAGATAAGGAGAATGCTGAGGTCTTGATATTGTAATATGCACACAGAGGGAATCAGTGGATGTAGCATACTTAGATTTTCAAAAGGCATTTGATAAAGTGCCATATAAGACATGAGATTGGGGGATAACATATTAGCATGGACTGAGGATTGGTTAACGGGTAAAAAACAGAGAGTAGGAATAAATGGGTCATTTTTGGTATGGCAGGTTGTAACTAGTGGTGTAGCACAAGGATCAGTGCTTGGGCCTCAGCTATTTAGAATCTCTATCAATGACTTAGATGAAGAAACTGAGTGTAATGTATCCAAGTTGGTTGATGCTACAAAGCCAGGTGGCAAAGTAAGCTGTGAGGAGGACACAAAGAGGCTGCAAAGAGATATAGATCGGTTAAGTGAATGGGCAAGAAGTGGCATATAGAGTATAAATGTAGGGAAGTGAGAAATTATCCATTTTGTAGGAAGAGTAGAAAAGCAGAATACTTTCTAAAATATGAGACTAGTAAATGTTGGTATTCAGAGGGATTTGGGTGTCCTTGTACACAAATCAGTAAGTTAATGTGCAGGTACAACAAGCAATTAGGAAAGCAAATGGTACGGTAGCCTTTATTGCAAGAGGATTGGAATATAGGAGTAAGGAAATCTGGCGGCAATTATACAAGGCTTTACTGAGGTCACACTGGGTCACACAATTTTGGTCTCATTACCTAAGAAAGGGTATACTTGCCTGAGAGGGGGTTCAATGAAGGTTCACGAGATTGATTCACGGGAGGAGAGGGTTGTCCTATGAGGAGAGATTAAGTAGAATGGGCCTATATTCTCTGGTAGCAGGAGTGCAAGCAGAGAATATTTGAAATCAAGTTAGGCCCCTATGCCTCTTACAGGACCTGTTTTTGATATCCGAACAATCAGTGCTTCACTCAGCATGTACTGAACTCGGACAGCACAATGTGGCAGTAATCAGCAGGAAGACCCCCCCCCCCCCCAGTTTTACCTGAATGGAGTCAGGAAGAGCAGGTTACCACCTACCAATACTCCTCCCCACCTCCCTTCTAACCATTTTCTCTCCCTAACTGCACACCCCCATGCATTGACCTCTCCACCCCAGCCATGGATCTCAGGCCTGAGGTTCCATTGCCCAACCTTTCTTGAGCCACAGCGAGCAGTAACCCAATCTTTAACTATGCTTCTCCAGCAGCATTCTGCAACTCGCTGGCTTCATGGAAATTTGACCTGAGGCCCAATAACGGGGGAACCTTGGACCTCACCATTTAGGCACAGGCCTGAAGCTAGACCTCTTCCTGAAGTCCCCAGCATTACAGATGCCAGACTTCAGCCAATTCAATTCACTCCACGTGATATCAAAAAACAACTGAAGGCACTGGATACTGCAAAGGCTATGGGCCCTGGCAACATTCCAGCAATAGTACTGAAGACCTATGCTCCAGATTTGTCGCGCCCCTAGCCAAGCTGTTTCCGTACAGCTATAACACCGGCATCTACCCAGCAATGTGGAAAATTGCCCAGGTATGTCCTGGACACAAAAAGCAGGACAAATCCAACCTGGCCAATTACAGCCCTATCAGTCTACTCTGATCATCAGTAAAGTGATGGAAGATGTCATCGACAATGCTATCAAGCAGTCCTTGCTTAGCAATAACCTGCTCAGTGACGCTCAGTTTGGGTTCTGCCTCAGCTCCTGACCTCATTTCAACCTTGGTCCAAACATGGACAAAAGAGCTGAACTCAAGAGGTGAGGTGAGGGTGACTGCCCTTTACATCAAGGCAGCATTTTACCAAGAATGGCATCAAGGAGCCCTCGCAAAACTGGAGTCAATGGGAATCGGGGGAAAACTGTTGGTTGGAGTCATACCTAGCGCAAAGGAAGATGGTTGTGGTTGTTGGAGGTCAATCATCTCAGATCCAGGACATCATGGCAGGAATTCCTCAGGGTAGTGTCCTATGCCCAACCATCTTCAGCTGCTTCATGAATGACCTTCCTTCAATCATAAGGTCAGAAGTGGGGATGTTCACTGCTGATTGCACAATGTTCAGCACCATTCGCGACTCCTCAGATACTGAAGCAGTCCGTGTAGAAATGCAGCAAGACCTGGACAATATCCAGGCTTGGGCTGATAAGTGGCAAGTCACATTCGTGCCACACAAGTGCCCAGCAATGACCATCTCCAACAAGAAATTATTAAAAATAATGAATTAACCACGTACCCGCTCCCGCCCTTGGTCCGGGTGCGATATTCGGGTCAGTGGCCGGTAGTCCCACGCCGTTGGATACCCATTCGGAGATCCAATGCAGGACAGTGGTGGGGAGGGGAGAGCAGCTAGGTTTTCAGTGCCGGGGGGGAGCGGGGTCAAATGTATCTGATCGGTCTAGGGGGTAGTGGGAAGGGGTAAAGTTTAAAGTTTATGAACATTGGGGGAGGAAGTTTGGGAGCACAAGGTAAATTGTTTTTTGGGGGGGAAGAGGGCAAGGACTGAATTTGATGGTCATGGGGGGGGGGTGGGAGAGGGTCAGGAAAACTTTATTTAATTTTTTAAAGTCATTTTCCTTTAAACATTTAAATTAAACGGAAGGCTGGAAGCCTCTTAAAAATGGCATTGGCGGCTGCGCAGTGGCGCCTGACGCTGTTGCCGGGGACGGACCGCTCACCTTCTCCACATCATCGGGAGGGGTCCGGTCCGTCCCAGCCATTTAAATGAGTCGCCGCGTTTAACATCACGGCAGCTCCGCAACGAGCAGTCTGAGTTTACGGACATGTCAATTTCAGCCCATTAACTCTTTCTCTCTCACCACAGGCGCTGCCAGACCTGCTGAGTATTTCCAGCACTTTCTGTTTTTATTTTATCTGAGGATAGTGATTTATTTTTCTTTTCTCTTCGTATGGCACCATCAGGCAACATGTCTTTAAATGAACTCTTAAAACTTTAAACTCTTGAACATTAAAAAGAAAATCACGATGTGAAGAAATTCCTGCCCTGCAAAAACACAGATTAAGTGTCATCATAGCCACCAGCGGAAACACTGAAAATGTAATTCAAATGAATTATTTATCATTCTGCAGCACAACAAACCTCCTTCAGGTTTTACAATGATTGTAATATTTGTTTATAAAAGCTGCCTCAGTTAAACATGGGGCTTCTGCAAATCATTTGCTCCAGGCAAATCAGCATTTAATGGCACAGGAGTGCTTTTCAGCATACTAAACGCCAGCGAGGAGGTCCAAACTCCATTTGACACAGCAGATGACAAGTTGTTGCTGTTATGTCCTCTGTGGCAACTCTTCACAACTGGCAAAGACCATGAAAACTGCCACTTTTCTTCGCTATGTGCCATAGAAACTTACAGGAGAGAAGGAGGACATTCAGCCCACTGCACCTCTTTGAAGCAGCTACCAATTAGTCCCGCTCCCCTGTTCATTCCCCATAGCCCTGCAATTATTTTCTTTTTCAAGTCGGGAGCCAATTGTTTTTTGAAAGTTACTAATGAATCTGCTTCCACCAGCCTTACCAGCAGTGCAATTCAGGTCATTATGACTCGCTGTGTAAAATAAACTTCTTCTCATCCTGTCCCTAGTTCTTTTGTCAATTGTCTTAAATCTGTGTCCTCTGGTTACTGCCCATCCTGTCTGTGGAAACAGTTTCTCCTTATTTATTCTATCATGTCCCCTCATAATGTTGGATACCTTTGATAAGCAAGGGTTAATCAAGGACCATTATTATTTGTGCCTGAGTTTAGGTCGAGTCCGTTACTAAGTACGTGGATGAAGATGCTGCTCGTCCTCAGGGCAGAATTAACAGGGGCAATTCCGGAGGTGTGAAACAGCTCTCTCAGATTCTTCTTGATGGAGTGCTTTGTGTCTTCCAGGGACACAAGACTGGGAGAAAATAAAACATTAAGAAACATTGATTGTAAGTAAAGCCTGCTTTGGGCTCATCTATTCCTGGGGCTGTACTAAGTTTAAGGCATGTCTGTTTTTAACCTCTGTTTTGCCAATATTCTCCTCTCCCCCGCAAACCCCCAATCCATTGATTCTTTACTAGGGGACAGTACCACAGGCAACTTTTAAAACCTCTCCCTGATGGATATTATTAATGTGTGATTCTTGAGAGTGCTGGTGGGCTATTCCACCATGAGTGACAACATCACAGTCAATCACCATTTCAACTAACATTCCGCACAAGCATTCTTCCAACAGAGGTCAAGTGATGGTGACCAGGAGCAGTAACTCAGGATGATTTACCCTTGCCTAATCCAGGATCAATTGCAACTCCTGTTGCTGCCCTCCTGGAGCTTGACTAATTCTGCATTGAGTAGGGGCAGAATCGAGGACCTTCCTGTTCCATATGGCTCAGCAAACCAATGGACAAACTCACCCAGCCATCAGCGGATCACTGAACCCAAAGTCCGGTCCAATGCAAACAGAGTCCATCATTTACAATTTAATCACAATTTCTGCCATCGTTTCAAACCCCATTGTACTCAATGCAACAACAAAAAAAAAGTACTACTAGGCTCATAGCACAACACATATTTCTTCATTGCTCCTGGCGCATTGATCAGAAGATAGGGACACAGAGAAAGGTAAATGCTGTACAACATGCTAAAGTCTGACAAAGAGATTCTCAATCGTGCCTGTCAGTTGAGATTGAGCATGTGCCGGTGAGCCAATGCGATCGTGTATTTTCAAGAACTGTGATTGAATATTTTTCTCTCACTTGGTTTCCATTTGCACATAGCTAGCAGCTCAATGTGAGCTAGATGAGATGCTGAACAAGGTGGGAATGGGAATTTAACTGAGTTATTGTATTGAAAGTGGCAGCATTAGATTGAGATTCAATCAGCATTCATTCAGTTTTGTACCACTGTTACATGTTGGTACAGCACAGCCCACATATACAGTTCCACATTTAATGTACACTACATGTGGACTGTGAATGCGCCATGGTGTCTAATGACACTGCTATGTTAGCCAAAGGGTTGGAGGCGGAGCAGAACTTACAGCACAGAAAACAGTCTATTTTACAAACATTTACTCAGCAGAGTCTGTTTAAACAGTGCACTACAGCAAACTGTCTACAGAATCTATTTGAAAAGGGTTTCTATGAACTGTAGCAAACAGAACTCATGACCGAAATTACAGGAACTTCTCCCAATAGAAGCACAGTGATTTCTCCAACAAAATGCAATGAATGGATGATAGTTACACGCAAATTGAGCTGGATTTTGGCACACAGGCAGGGCTCCCGGTGCCTGACCGAAAAGGCAAGGGGAATCCTGCCTCAGCCTTTCGGAGGCCCCTGGCACGAGTTAATGGTGCTCAGGCACTTAACTGCCCTGCACTGGGATCCCCGTCCCTTTAAAGACAGGGATCCTGCCTCCTAGAGCTGCTGGCCAATAAGAGGCACCACTGGGAGCGGTGGCCACTGCTGGTACTACAAGAGGTCTTGGACCCAGGCCCAGCGCTGGTGCCCAGACCCAAGGTAAGTGAGGCAGGATCAACGGGGCCAGACCAGCAGGTCCCAGCGAGGGGGCAGGAGGGGAGGGAAAGGTGGGTGCTCAGTGCAGGGGGAGGAGGGCTCACATAGGTGGTGTTTCCTGGCGGGCGCCCTCCATGAGCCACAAATTGCCTACAAAGGAGCCCCACCCCCGTCACCCCCGCTTCCAACCCTGCAAGAAGGTCACATCATTTTACAAGATGCCCTCCCCGCGTGGCAGAGGCACCACCCAGTCATTGCCAAGTATGATTGCTGAGGAGAATTACCCAATTATCTTACTCTGGCCAGGAATAATAAGTAAAATGGACCACTGGTCAGTACATCTGATTGGATGAAACAAATAATATCCTTTAGAGAAGAAAACCGACTATCCTCACCCATTCTGACCTTGATGTGACTCTGATCCCAGACCTATGTGGTTGACTCTTAACTGCCTTCTGAAATAACTCACTTAGCTGTATCAAACCATTACCAATGGTTTAAGAAGGCCCATCACCACATTCTCAAAGCGAGCAGGGAGGGACAATAAATTCCAGCCTCGACTAAGATGCCCACATCCCAAGAATTAATTAAGAACTACCAGGGATTATACTATGATCGTTTGTGATAAACTATGATTAAATTTTGCAACACAGCACTGTTGAACAGTTTTTGAGAACTTGCTTTCAGCGCGCGAGAGTTCCATTTCCAAGTAGCTCATTGCCATCAGCTTTCTATATCCTTATCAACTAGTGGCAACCTGCTGTTAGAGATCGATTAATGTCTTTCATTCTTATGGGTCACGTTACTAGATTAGCATAGACAGCATTAATGGCACTGCTTTAACAGAGTGATTGGTTAATGGAACCGTTTTGTTTGTCGCATCGAGTGTTCCCATTAAAAGGCTTTTACTGTGCTGCTGAACAGAGCCTACCCAAATTACAGACATAAATAATCACACTCTAATAAATGGAAGAGACTGGTGCTACAATGTTATTTTACAGCATCTATTCATTGTCAATTTAGCAAATTCAGAGCAAGATTTTGTCCAATCTGATATTTGTTTTATTTTGCCACTGAAATAATAAGACACACTTAACCTCACGGCGCCCAATATGAATATTATCAACAATCTGAAAATACACAAACAACAACAGCTTGCATTTATATAGCACTTTTAACACAGTAAAATGTTCCAAGGCACTTCACTAGAGTGTTATCAAGTGAAATCTGACACTGAGCCACATAAGCAGATATTAGGATAGGTAACCAAAGGATTGGCCAGTGGTAAGTTTTAAGAAGCATCTTAAGGAAGGAGAGATTTAGGGAGGCAATTCCAGAACTTAGGGCCTAGGAAACTGAAGGCATGGGCACCAATGATGAAGCAAAGCTTTTGATTTTATTTTGTAACACAAATCCAGTAAACTGTAACTCGCCCCAGCCCTGGCCCACATCATTGTAAACCATTCCTGTTTCGTGCAGGGAAGGGTCTGAAGTTCCATCAGTGAAACAGCAACAAAATTCTGTGCTTCTTTACACTTGCTATGACTTGTACTTCTCAGAAGTTTAGAGAGAAGCTGATAATTGGTCGCCCGTGTGCGAAAGGACTTTCTTTTAACCGTCTTTTAGGAAACAAATGAAATGAAGGTCAAAATACCAACCCCAGCTTGTTTCTATTTTGTATTAAAATAAATCACATTTGAATTCCATGAGGAATAGTCTCTGTCATTGTGCTGTACGTCGATATTCATTTCCTCTTGGAATGCTTGTACTGTGCTGAAAATGCATATAAATTAAGTAATGGTTATTAGTTCAACAGTGCATGGAGAATAGGTTGCACAGAATAAGAGCTACCATCACTGAGCCACTGGGGAGCTCAATACATCAAAGCCCACTCTGCCTAGGCAAGTCTCAAAATAGAACGCATTTTCTAATCTTTGATAGTGAGGGCACATGAGGCCTGTGCACACTGCCCATCAAAAAGCAACAAAGCATCAGATGCAGAATGCGATTTTACTAGCTATCGCTAATATAGAGGGTTTGCAGTAGCACTTCATTATCACAACTCCCAGTATTTCTTAACACATTATTTATTGGAACTAAAATTTTGATATGCATTGTTCTTTACAGTAGTGTTATATTCGACCAGTGCTCCTCTTCTCTGAACTGTACGCTACAAAACAGAGAATAAAAAGCTGATGGTTTGTTTTATGTGAAGTATTCCAACCTGTACGGTGTTATGAATGCTGGACTTTGTAGCATGATTATATTATAAAAGCTGTGATTTTTAATGTAGTTTAAGATGGAATCAGAGAAGTCGTGTGATTTCACATCAACTCTGCTTAAAGACCAGACAGGGATCTTGGTTACCAGGACTACAGGAAGCCCAGATCAAAGACCTTTCTGAAAAGCAGAGACCGCAGGTGTGTAACACCTGAAGAACATTGGGTTTCACCCTCCCAGACTTTCAGACTGTAAACAAGGAGTCAGTGGTTCTCAAAATATAAATACGAATTGCAATTGTTAATTGGAAACAATGGAAAGCCCAATTGGCTCTGCTGTAGCCAGACTTGTGGACTTTGCATATTGGAAGAGACAACTGGATATTGATTTTAGTAAGTAAGGCCAGAAGAAGACCAGTGGTGGCAACGCTGGAGAGGAGAGAGGTGAAACCTACTCTCAGAAGACTGATACAGTGAAAGTCTTAAAACCTGAAATCTTGTCATGTAATTCTTTAAATTGGTCGGGGGAGTTCATATCTCATGTTTTAACATTAACTGAGGTCGTAACAATGGTCATGCGGAAACACACACGAGGCAAAAGTTTGCACTAAATGACATGTTGTTAAATAAAAGAATGACTTGCATTTATAACAACAACTTGCATTTATAAAGCACCTTTAACGCAATAAACCGTCCCAAGGCACTTCACAGGGGCGTTATAAAACAAAATATGGCATAAGGAGAAGTTAGGTGACCAAAAGCTTGGTCAAAGAGGTAGGTTTTAAGGAGTGGCTTAAAGGAGGAAAGCGAGGTAGAGAGTTGGTGAGGTTTAGGGAGGAAATTCCAGAGTTTAGGGTCCAGGCATCTGAAGGCATGGCAACCAATAGTAGAGAAATTAACATTGGGAATGCTGATGAGCCCGGAATTAGATGAGTGCTGTTATCTCGAAGGATTGTGGGGCTGGAGGAGATTACAGAGATAGGGAGGACCAAGGCCATGGAGGGATTTAAAAATAAGACTGAGAATTTTAAAAACAAGGGGCTGAAGTTTACTGACCCCCACCCCCCCCCGACATCAGGGGTCGTAGCAGGGGGGATGGCCCGGAAAATGCCACAGGCCTCAACACCGGGAAGGCCCTGCCCCATATTACCGGCAGCGGCGAGGCCTCGTGGCGTCGCCCCACCGCACCAACCCCCCCATCCCCCGCCCACCGCTCAGTGACAGGAGACACATTTAAATATGGTGATAAATGTAAATTAATGACATACCTGGTGCCACCGGCCGTCCCACTCCGGTACTGCGGTCGGCGGCCGGCACTCCCGCACTGTCCAATCTCCGACCTGTGATGGATGGCGGAACACTGGTAGGGAGGGGGGAGGAGGTAAGTATATCAGTGCGGGAGGGGGAGAGCAGGGACAAACTTACCTGATTGATCTAGCGGGTGAAGGGGTAAAGTTAAAAGTTTCTGACCTTTGATGAGGGGAAAGGTCAGGTACACAAGGTGAGTATTTTGTCGGGGGGAGGGCAAGGGATGAAATGTAAGTTTATTGGGGAGCTGGGAGAGGGGCTATGAACATTAATTTAATAGTTAGTAATAAAGTTTAAAGCAACGTGCCTTTAAAAACGTTCGATGAAATGTAAGGGTTTGAAGCCCTTTAAAAATGGTGCCGGCACCTGCGCAGTTGTTTGCGGGGGGGCAGCGGTCCGCCCCAGCCATGCAAATGAGCCGCCGCGTTTAATATTGCAGCGGCTCTGCGGAGCAAATTCCGCGCGTGCGCTCTGCCATCTTTGAAGCTTGACGTCGATCTCAGCGGTGAGCAGGTAAAATTTGGCCCAAGGTGTTGCTTAACTAGGAGCCAGTGTAGGACAGCGAGCTTCAGGGGTGATGGATATAGATTACAGGTTATATAGTACCTTTCAGGACCTCAGGATTCCCAAAGGCTTTATAGCCAATGAAGTACTTTATTGAAGTGTAGTCACTGTTTTAATGTAGGAAATGCAGCAGCCAATTTGTACATAGCAAGGTCCCAGATAATCTGTTTTAGTCATGTTGGTTGAGGGACAAATATTGGCCAGGAAATTATAGAGAACTCCCCTGCTCTTCTTCATTTATTGCCAATCCCTAGTTGCCTTGAGAAAGTGGTGGTAGGCCTTCTTCTTGAACTGTTCCCATAATACTATGAGTTAGGGAATTCCAGGAAATGATCCAGAAATGATAAAGGAATGGTGATATGTGGTGCAAGATATATCAGAAATGAGTTCTGATCTCAACCAGGTCCTCTCATTGAGATTATTCAGAGACACTGACTCATATGGAAAGTGACAAACTTTGAATAGGTTGCATGTAAATCCAGGGCGTGAATCACCCAGTGCCTTGTTACAAAGCGATACTGAAAGAAACATATGTGAGATCGCTTTATATGCCTCGCAAATTACTTCATGATGGATGATGCAATGAAACTGAAAGTCGGGAGATAACATAACTTCCCTATTTTTAAATATGATTTGATCTATATCGGATGCTGAAATCTCAGGCAATACCCCAATCGAAAAGGATTACCTCATTCATCAGCCATGGAGATTTCTTTCATTACTCGTTGGAAAGGTCAGTTTTGGAAAACTGTCTCCAGTAGATATGAGAATAGTTTTCACCTTTCAAAGCATTTGTTCAGAGCAGGCGTCATTGTCAGTCATTGTAAACCATAGGGTTTGAAATAAATGAGAGTATTGAGACTTGTCTTTAATGGACTCTTACTGAGGTGGAAATTCATCATGGAGGTGGGACTAAATGGATAGTATTATATTTGCTGCTTGTTATACGTCCTGTTTATTATTATTAATGAAATTAATAGAGCTGAATATCAGCCGTGGAATTTAAAGGGTGGTCGATTTGTTCTCGCCTATTCAAGACAACTTCCACCCCGTAGTGTTTTAAAACAGTATTTTCAGAATTAACCTGTTGGTATGAAAGCTTTAATTAGTGAGAAGTCAAGGCCAGTGTCAAGCAGAGTATGGTTGACTGCATGTGATAATGCTTTGTCCTAGGTAAGTGGGTAATGATCCCTTGTAGAGCCCTGGATGCAATGACCAGGTTCAGTCGCAAATCACAGTTATAGTCAATAACTTTTCTGAGTCTATTACACATATTCTACTTAGTGTAACTTACAGTCTGTAAATCTGTTAAACCCTTGGATAATTTTGGCACAGGTCTGGCTATTTCGATCCCATGTTCCTGACAGACTACACTCCCCCTTTCAAGAACAGCAGTGCTGTCTTTTTTTTTAATGAATTTCCGATAATTTCAAGAGCATGTCTTGGGAAAGATTTGTTGCAACAAGTAATCGAATGGTTTGCAACAAATTTGCTTGCGGTCTCACAGAATCGTTGAGATAACCACCTTGGAAACTGCGTCAGATTGTTGTTTATCGAGGTCTGTGCAGATTCCAGAGTGAGTGGGTGTTTAGCGTGCATCAGTAATACACAGCCCGGCATGATGAAAGCCAGTGACTTAACTGCTCGTATCACTAAATATTTATGTCTTCCAATGACTGTAATTATGGAATGATGCCAGTCCGTACTTCTGTTGCTTTATGTGAAATATTACAGTGGTCTATGGTCTATGTATGAGTAAGTGTTCTTTCACCTCACTGCATTCTCACTGTGTTGAAATAAAGACCTATCACATAGTCTTCAAGGTAACTGGGCTGGATTTTACCAGCCCTCTGGAGATGGGCTGGGAGACGAGAAGCCTCGTCAAATGGTGGCAGAAGGGATTGGAAGTGCAGCCCGATGTCTTCCCACCACCACAGAATATTCTCAACAGTGGGAATAGCCTCAGCGCGGCCACCCATCGACCAGAGGTGGGTGGCCAATTAAACCAATTAATTCGCCAATTAAGGACCACATTCCACCCCTGCTGGCATTTTACCAGCCTCTGGCCACGGCCCCGCCAAGTGGTGAGCCCGTCAGGTAAACTGTGGTGATCTTCCGGTGGGTGGTGGGGCCTTCCTTAATTGCTGATCCATGGCCCAGGAAGGGGTCCCCCTGGTAGCAATGGCCATGCCTGCGGCTCCAACACCACCACTGGAGGGTTCACCTGACTGCCTGGCCCTGGTACAGTAAACAAAAAAAGCTTACCTGGCCTTTAAGGATGCATTAACAAGGAGGCACATTCTTCTTCCTGCAACCTCAGCTACGGCCACTTCTATCGGTGGCAGTGCCCAGGTACCAGACCTCTGATTGGGCTGGAAGCTCTGAGAGGAGGGATGCCATCCTCAATTGGACAGTGGTCCCAGTGGCGGCATCTTAATTGGCCACCGCCTGTAATATCCCACCCAGTAATAACAGCGGGCATCATTTACACCTCATCCGCAACCTTAAACATTCACTCTCTTCACACCGGCACAACATGGCTGCTGTGTATACCATCCACAAGATGCACTGCAACAATTTGCCAACTTCGAAAGCACATCCCGAACACATGCCCTCCGCCACCGAGAAGTACAGCAAGGGCAGCAGGATCAAAGTCCTGGAACTCCCTGCCTAACAGCGCTGTGGGAGGACCTTCACTACAAGAAGACCATTCATCACCACCTTCTCAAGGGCAATTAGGAGTGGGCAATAAATGCTGGCCTTACCAGCGACGCTCACATCACATGAATGAATTAAAAAAAGACTTTAGTTTCTCGGTCATTATTTTAAAGCTACAGTTTGGCTCCGCAAATCCTGGGAGAATATGACGAGCTCTCAATGCTGACTATGAGAGAATACCTCGATTTAAATGCCCCAAAAAGAATTTTAACTGCCAAAGGTCTTTTTTGTAAAAAAAACAAACAGAAAACAGGGCAGACTTTCTACTGATCTCTACTTCCTTGCATAATTTCCTATCAAATTTGAACTGCAAACAGCAAATGCCACACATGATCTTCTTTTGCTGATCAGTGGTGAATAGTAACTATTCTAAAGGTGCAGTGCACAGCAGTTTCAATTATTTTTATATGGATTGCATTGTTAAAATGCCTTTTGTAAATAATAAGGCCTTTACATGTTTCTAGGCTTTTATCAGTTTGGCTGCCGTTAGATTGGAGATATGGAGTGTCTATTGGCTCAGTGGTGGTATTCTGTGTGGTCAGTCATTCAGCCACCTAGTTGTCCATGTCCACTATATGTACATGCACAAATCACAAACAAACCCACTCTATTAAACAAGGCAGCTGCTTTTGGTTGGTTTTCTTTTTAAATGCAGATACCATACTGAATCTATCTGTAATTTACCTGGCACTATGATTTGGCAGTTGATGATGTGTGCAATGTTAAATATACCAATAAATCTTTATTATCGTTTCAGATGCTTTTCTGCTTGTGTTTAACAGTCCCTCGGCATCACATCTGCTCACATCTGTAATGTTCAAAGATAAGCAATCACCATGGGAGAGAGTGTAGCTTCCAACTCACTTGAGTGTTTTGCACATAGTTTTCAAATCGATGGGAGATCCCATGTACTTAGTGACATTTAAAGGAAGAACAAAAGACTTTTTGCCCCAGGAATGGTTGGTCATAGTTTCCTTTCCAAATCAAATTCACTAATTAGAACATTATTTTGATGCAAGGACTGCTTAATCCCCCAGCTATTATGCAGTACTTCCATCTCCACCAACCCCAAAGGGAACAATTTAATGGAACGTAAGATCATCTTGCAACAATTAAATGTAAATATAGTACCTAAAAATGAGGTCTGCATTGACATACAGAGGACTAATAATTCCTTGTGTCAATTTTTTTGGACTGGAATAACTTGACAGGCTCCTAAGAGTCACATATGCATTAATGTTGATTATCTCTGGAGATTTCTGACATGTCAGATGAAGTTAATTTAATTTCGTAAGGGACAGTCAGTCTGAATAAAAACTGGTATCCGGCGAGACGCATGTACATTGAATTTTTAGAGGGACGAGAAGGGGATTAATTTCACACGGAGTGACGGATTAGGCAGCTCTGACATGTCTATGTGAAAAGGCCCAGTTGAAGAACGAAGCATTTATCTACCTTACGACTGACAGCTGAAAGTTTCCTTCAGCTCAGGTAGCGTATGAACCAAATCAAAGGAAAGCTCCCTCTGAAGCTCAATCATTAACCAGTTTTATTCTGCCATGTTTTTGTTTAGGTTTTGGGAGGATAGAGTCTGTGAGCTGACTCCGAGGGGACCGATTTTGGACTTGTGCCTGAAACGGGCGTGATGCCGGTTTAGCAGATGTGTCGCCCGCCTGAAACCTGAAAGCATTGGCCGGCTATGTGGCGGAGGCAGGGGAGGCTGGGAAATCAGCATTACTCCATCACTGATCTGGCCAGCAAATCAGGTTTGTGGGAAAAATGCAGGGAGCTAATTTAAAATTTGCCATCGAGCACAGGCTAGCAGCGGCTTGATATATTTTTGTGGTTAAGAGGAGCATCTTTTCGAGTACTCACGACTAGTTTCAGAAAAGTTGTTTAAGCTGTTTATGACTGCACTTCTAGCATTTGCCTCAGGTGTTCCCTGCCCTGCTGTTTGTCCTATTTCAGGTGTTAAGCCACCTGAGTTCCATATAGCTCACATCTCACTCTGACAGGCATTACGTTGGAATGAGCTGTAAATTAGTATTCAGCATCAAGGTACAGGCCTGGCTAGTCTTATAATTTACAGAATGAAAGAAGGTTCCAAACCCATTACCTCCACCATCTAGATGGACAAAGGCAGGAGGTTCATGCAGCAGGACTGCAGCACTCCCCTATAAAAAGGGGGTGAAATTTGGAAGGAGAGACAACACGGGCAGCACTTTATTGCAATGACAGTGAGTTATTGCACAATCTAATTGCATTAGTATGGAGGCTGGTCTCTACTGTCAGCGCCTGGTTTGGGAGAGGTGGCAAAGAACAAAAGCGAAAGAGGCTGAAAGAAAAATGATTAAATATAATACCCATTTATTCTAATGCCATCTTCATAAATAATACCAGATCAAGGAACATAGCAGGAAATTTGGAATATTACAATTTAAAAGTTTTCCATAAATACAGAGAATTAAATTTATGTTGGCAGCAAGTGGGAAACATTTGGCTCAGCTCTCACCATTCACTTTTAATCACAATGTTTATTCAACTGTATAAATGCTATGTGGTAATTTATAGGGGAACAGCAGGATTGTTGACTGCGAGCACTGGTTCATCTCAAGCACTTAACAAAACATTGGAATAGTTTCCTCCAACAAATAACATTTTGTCACAGATAAATCATCTTGCAACATTCCCCTTGCTGTGCCCTAGACTAATATCTTCAAATGCTGACAAAATGTTGTGACTAAGATGGGTACGTTACTTTGGCATTACAATGCTTTTACTTTGAGGCTTATAGATTATGAATGCTTTGATGTATAATGTATAAAAAATCTATTTGTACAATCACACAATATAGTGCAATACCTTTTATTGGACCTACAGGGTGCACGTACATAAGCAATACAACAGGCTAGTGCAAATGTTGCTTCATCAATATTGTGTAACTTTTCCACTTCCTTGTTGAAATGTCCTGATGGCTTCTGATTGCCAATTAGAACAGGAGGACTTTGATAGAGAGACTTCCTCACTGCCAAGGTCTTGCTTAAGAATTCATAGAAAGCATTTTGTTATTCCAGCTTTGGAGAAATGGAAGTCTTGGTCTTAATGGTATCAAAATTAGTTTCCAGTTATTGTCTCATCTCTTCCCTCCCTCCCCCGCACCACACCCCCTCGCCATTTCAGTTTCTTGTTAATTGGACTTGATTATCAGCTCGGCAAGGTGAGCTGAGATAAAAACATTTCACTGGAACTACAGCAAGCAGGGAGCCCTTATTCTCGTGTTGCTCTAGGTGCAGGGAGGGATACTTCAGTGATTGTAGCATTAGAACTGCTCATAGATGTTGTGGCAACTCATGATTGTGTGAGAAGACACGAATATGAAGGTATTGTTAAGATGCCATTGAAGACATTCTTTGGAACTGCGCACAACTGTTGCAGTGGGCATCACATGCCCTCACCGGAAAGCCAACAGAAAAGGATATCTGCTGTTATGGGAGATTAGAGAGAGGGTGCAGTTGTTAACAGCCAAAGCTACAGCTCTGCCTCTAGAACACAAGTACAGCATATAAAGTACTTTGCAAAGTGTGTGTATATAAAAAAGAAGCGCAAGGAGAGAGCCAACTGGCCCCGACAACCAATTTTATCTGCAGCACCTGTGGAAGAGTCTGTCACTCTAGAATTGGCCTTTATAGCCACTCTAGGCGCTGCTGCACAAACCACTGACCACCTCCAGGCGCTTACCCATTGTCCCACGAGACAAGGAGGCCAAAGAAGAATAACAAAAAGGACACAGCGGATGCTCGCCCTCATTTGGAAAGGGATTGCTTCAGAGCATTGAACCCGAAGGCATTGCATAAGTCTGTAGTGGTGCTGACAGAACTAGAGAGTACTGAATTAGAACAACCTTTTCTACTTAGCTGTTCACACATGGGCAGCTTGTACTTGCATCACTGACACACAAGAGACGCTGAAGTAAATTTTCGGTCTGGCTTAATGGGAGCACGAATCAGAGAATAGGGTACAGATGTCAGTGCTCCCAACTTGTGGGAGTATTACAGGTGAATTCTATAGGGAACTATTCCTCTACAGAGGCATATTTCACCTAGTTTTACCAGTTGAGGATACAAGGGCTTTACTGAGGATGATGACATTATGGTTTGAGAAGCAGGCTCAGTCGGAAGAGAGGATGACCTAATGTCTTATCACGTCTGGCCTTTCTTAAAGTTATTAGAATCATAGAAAGTTTAAGGCACAGAAAGGGACCACTTGGCCCATCGTGTCTGTGCTGGCTGAAAAACGATCCACCTATTCTCAACCCACCTTCCAGCATTTGGGTTGTAGCCCTGCAGATTACGGCACTTGAGGTGCATATCCAGTCTCCTTTTGAATGAGTTAAGGGTTTCTGCCTCAACTACCCTTTCAGTTAGTGAGTTCCAGACCGCCACCATCCTCTGAGTGAAAATGTTTTTCCTCATCTCCCCTCTAATTTTTCTAACAATCACTTTAAATTTATGGCCCCTCGTCACTGACCTCTCTGCTAAGGTGATCAGACCTTTTACCTCCACACTATCCAGGTCCCTCAAAATTTTGTACATTTCAATCAGATCTCCCCTCAGCCTTCTCTGTTCCAAGGAGAACAACTCCAGCCTATCCAATATTTCCTCATAGCAGCATTTTTCCAGTCCTGGCAACATCCTTGTAAATCTCCTCTGTACCCTCTCTAGTGCAATTACATCCTTTCTGTAATGAGGTGACCAGAACTGCACACAATACTCAAGTTGTGGCCTAACCAATGAGTTATACAGTTCCAGCATAACCTCTTGTATTCTATACCTTGGCTAATAAAGGAAAAGATTCCGTATGCCTTCTTAACCATCTTATCGACCTGTCTTGCTACCTTCAGGGATTTGTGGACATTCACTCCAAGGTCCCTTACTTCCTCTACACTTCTCAGTATTTTCCCATTAATCGTGTATTCCTTTGCCTTGTTTGAATCCCCAAATGCATCACCTCACACTTCTCCAACTTGAAGTCCATTTGCTGCTTGTTTTCTGCTTGTATTGTAATCTATCTGCACACACAGAAACAGAAAGCTTGTACTGACAAACTATAGACTTAACCTGTGGGATTATTTTTATCAAACATCATCCATTGAAACCAGAAAACCTGCCATATTGGTGTCACTAAAGAAAAATGGGATTGTCAAACTCTTGATAGTTGCCAAAGAAAAGGCCCCTTTATCAATCCATACTCCCTCCTTTTCATTATATCCGATTATGTTAATGTCTCACTAAATCTAGCACTAAGCCAAGTTCCCTAGGATTCTCACCATTAGGCTTCAATGGGTATCCACACAGCATTATGTAATGTCCTTCTGTTTTGAAGGATAGGCCTCACTGGATAAGTGTCAGCAGACCTTCAATTTATGACATAAAAATATTTCATTTGGTTTGGCAGACTGTATTTTCAGTGATTATCTTCACAAAAGCATTATACCTAAAATCTGGCCCAGTTGTTCATTGCTAAACTCTATCCCCAACTGGGAGTGATGGATCTTCATTTGCAGACATTGCTTGATGTGGCAATTGTCAGAGAGAAGTGGCTTCAGAGGAGCAGCACTGTAGTGGAGTAACAGCAACAAGATGACAAGATGCTCACGATGGGTGGAGTGGGTCGGCTCTATAGCCTTTGTGGGAACTGTAAATCCAAATGGATTTTGTCTATTGGAGAGTGTTCAACCTAGCAATTGATGGCCAGTGATGGATACTCTTAGAGCTGCTAGTTCAGTGAAAGTGCTGTAGCCATCAGAAGCCTCAATTGCAGGTCCATAAATGGAGAGGTTTTGTATTTTTAAACAGAAGTATAAGAAAACCATAATGCATGATCACTGCACCCAAGAAATGGCCTTCTAAAAACTACAGAATAAGATTCCATCGTCATCACCTGGAGGCAATCTGGTGAAGCGATTCTGGGATGATTCACTCAGCTGCCTGTATACCGAACAGCAGCTTGTGGTGACACAGCTAGAGCACGCGACAGAGGAAGAAACTGACAGCAGGCATGGGAGTTAGGGATACAAGAACAGCACAGCACAGTTAAGTGGAAGAAAAAGAGCCTCACCAGAAATTGCCAATAAATAGAGGCTCAGGAAAACTAATGAAAAGCAATCAGAGAAAGAAAGGACATCAGTAACAAAGCGAGCAATAGGATGACTATGCCTTATTGATGGAAAGAGTGCATTGGTGACATGTTTTCAGCAAATGACACCTTTCAGATGAAACATTAAACTGAGGCCCCATCTGCCCCCTCAGGTGATGCCATGGCACTATTTCGAAGAAGAGCAGGGGTGTTCAACCCGATGTACTGACCAATATTTATCCCTCAACTCGTATCATGGTCATGATCACATTGCTGTTTATGGGATCCAGCTATGCACAGATTAACTGCCTTATTTCCCCAAATTACAACTGTGGCTACACTTCAAAAGTATTTCATTTGTCAGTTCACAATTTGGGATGCCCTGCGATAATGAAAGGCGCTGAATAAACAAAACTTCTTTATTTCTTTTCACTGCCATGAGACTTATGTGGCAGAACACTTGGTTTTAGTAACTCTTTTTTCTTACATGGGATGTGAGCATCACTGGCAAGGCCAGCATTTATTAGCCATTCCTAATTGCCGTTGAGAAGTTGGTGGTGAGCTGCCTTCTTGAACCACTGCAGTCCTTGTGGGGTAGGTACACCTACAGTACTGTTAGGAAGGGAGTTCCAGGATTTTGACCCAGTTACTGCAAAGGAACAGTGATATAGTTCCAAGTCAGGATGGTGTGTGGCTTAGAGGGGAACTTGCAGGTGGTGGCATTTCCATGTGTCAGCTGCTCTTGTCCATCTAGGTGGTAGAGGTCGCGGGTTTGGAAGGTGCTGTCGAAGGAGGCTCGGCAAGTTGCTGCAGTGCATCTTGTAGATGGTACACACTGCTGCCACTGTGCATCAGTGGTGGAGGGAGTAAATGTTTAAGATTATGGATGGGGTGTCGATCAAGTGGGCTGCTCTGTCCTGGATGGTGTTGAGCTTCTTGAATGTTGTTGGAGGTTCACTCATCCAGGTGAGTATCCAGGTATTTCATCACACTCCTGACTTGTGCCTTGTAGATAGTGGACAGGCTTTGGGAAGTCAGGAGATGTGTTACTTGCTGCAGAATTCCCAGCATCTGACCTGCTTTTGTAGCCACAGTATTTATATGGCAGGTCGTGTTAAGTTTCTGGTCAATGGTAACCCCCAGGATGTTGATGATGGGGGAGTCAGGGATGTTGAATGCCAAGGGGAGGTGTTTAGATTCTCACTCGTTGGAGATAGTCATTGCTTGTGTCATGCTCATGCAAGGATCAGTTATAGACTATAAAGTGAACTGGAGAAATGATGAACTAGAAAAAAAATGAACTAGTGAATTAAACTTCAAATAATAGACATATTTTGATACAGATTAGAGTAAGAGGTAAGGTGACCCTTCATGTACTACATATATACATCATGACTGTTGGAGTCGAAACTCATCATCACTTCTGGACTAGTCCTGGGGAAGGCACATTAAAATGTTAAACAGACCATTCAGGAACTGAGCTGACAAAGACCTTCACAGACAGAGTGACTCCAGATGCAAAGGCAAGATAATAGATAGGAAATAACATTACTTATTTAAAATAAACAACATTCAAACGCAATTGTGTAACAATGGCCATGTGTTCAAAGACACTGAATGGACACACCAGGGCAGAGCATCTAGAGTCACCTGACTGAAACCCAGCCTGATGAGGGTTTTTCTTTTTTAATAAATTCTCTGAAAGACAGTCAGAGAGAGAGAGAGAAAGCCAGTAGCTGGGAGATCCATTTAAGCCAAGAGCACCCTGCTTGTAACATCTTTAAACCACTGAGGCAGAGACTGCAGAGGTGACCTTGAAAATTCCCCATCTGAGAAATTTTAACAAGATTGTCCACCAACTTTGACTGAGTTTTAAATAAAGGAGTCCTCAATACTTCAGTGAACCAAGAAAAGGAATATTAGGCTGCAATGCTGTTACAATATTCCTCCTGAAAATCACAGAATCACAGAATAATAGAGCGCATAAGAGGCCCTTCGGCCCATCGAGTCTGCACCGATGCATTAAAGATACCTGACCTGTCTAACTAATCCCATTTGCCAGCACTTGGCCCATAGCCTTGAAAAACTAAAAAGGTTTCAAAGTGACCTTTTTTTCAACAATTGGACTTAAATGCATGCTATCCTCTAATCTCTATCTTTTCTTGTATGCGTGCAGGTGTGTGCATGTGTGAGTGGCTGAGGTTGCAAACATTTTTGGGTATTGCTAATAAATAGCTATCTTTATTTTTAAAGCTATCAGAAAACCTGTCATTTGTCTATTGCTTTTACCCTTAAACATTCAGGGGCTAAAACAAATTTAAAAAAAAAACACCGTCTATGGTCAGTTGAGAGGTGAAAAATGGAAGTCACCCACACCATCTCCAACCTGTATGTAACACCTGGCACTTGTATGACATGAATGTTGCTTGTTGAAGCCTGAGTGTTGTCCAGGTCTTGCTGCATGGGGACATGGGCTGCTTCGAACATACATATGAATCAGGAGTTTTGCCATTTTGCCCCTCGAGCCTGCTCTGCCACTTAATAAGAGCATGGCTGATATAAATGTGATCTCAGCTCCACTTTCCTGTCTGCCCCCCATAATACTTGACTCCTTTATCTATCAAGAATCTATCTAACTCAGCCTTGAATATACTCAATGACCCTGCCTCTATATGAACAGTACCTCAGCAGTTGCGAATGGTACTGAACACTATGCAATCATCAGCAAAATCCCCACTTCTGACTTTATGATGGCGGGAAGGTCATTGATGATGCAGCGGAACATGATTGGACATAAACAAAGGGCAGTATGAAAACAAGGAGCTATCCTTCTAGTAGGCTGGCTCCAGTTGTCTCTGACAATGAGAAGTAGCAGGCGTGCTTTTGGGGAGCAATGGAGGGTACATAGAAATGCTTTTCCATTGACTGTGTGTCAGTGGAGCTCTGGGACTGTTGCATCATATTGTCACTGTGGTTCTAGATACTGGAGCATCACTGGATCCAAGGACTATTTCACTGTTTGACCACCTCTTCTCTCAACCTCTTTGGATCATGGTTCAGTGGGAGCAAGAAAGCTCAGAATAAGACATTTATTTTTGTACATAGACATATCTACGAGAAACGAAGTCAGCCAACCGTAAAGACAGCACTGATATTAGCATATCTATTAAATTAGCTATGCGAATTTCAGTTATTTTTATAGACTGTCAAGTTCATTTTTTTCTAACTATAGGATTTGATTATGAAATGCTGATTGAAAATGAACTCAATTCATGAGTGACAAAGTATATATTGTTTGTATATAATTCATTCCCAATAGTGAAATATGAACGAATGCTTCACTAAGTCGCACCAGATAATCAATTTATAGCATAAAAATGTTTCATTTGGTTTGGAAAGTTATATTTTCAGTGAATATCTTCACAAAAGCATGGTACCTAAAACCTGGCCCAGTTGTTCATTGCTATACTCTGTCCCCAACTGGGAGTGCTGGAGCTTCATTTGCAGATCATGCTTGATGTAATAATTGTCAGAGAGAAGTGGCTTCAGAGGAGCAGCGCTGTAGTGGAGTAACAGAAGAAGACAAGCTGCTCATGGTGGGTTGAGTGGGTCAGTTCTGCTGCTGTTATGGCAACTGTAAATCAAAATAGATTTTGTCTATCGGAGAGAGTTCAACCCCACGATTGATGGACAGTAATGGATACTCTTAGAGCTGCTAGTTCAGTGAAAGTGCTCTATCCATCAAAACCCTTTATCACTGACCATAAATTGAGGTGTTTTGTACACGTAAACAGAAATATAAGAAAACCGTAATGTTCTGATGTAGCCTATATAATATTCACTCCAGATGTTGTCATGGTCATGCGTTAAGGGGTGTGGGTGGCTCCAATTGTTCAACTCCCACCTGACTGCGGCTAGTGTTTTTGTTATTAGGGTTTTAACCCCTTTGTGTTTTATTTGTCAAATTAACAGACAAACAGTTTTTCTTGTAGGTTTAAAACAGTTAGATTAGTTATTTATTGAGCAATATGGCTTATCACAGAATTATCGCAACTGCACCCACTCACGCATTCACCCGCACACTCACACACACAAGACATAGATAGAGAGGAAAAGAGGTAAGTGGTTTTAAGTTAGGTCGGGTTTTGGGGTTCAAGGTAAACCTGTTGAATTCTCTCGGAGGTCAAGTTCTCTTTGGTTGCAGGCCTGTGGTGTTGGTAAATTTCTCTTTTGGTTGAAAGTTCAGTTTGAAGACAGAGGACCACTTGCTGCACAAATTGAAAATGTAGAATTTACAGCAGGACACCTTCCTTCTTGGCTTGTTGGATTTTCTCCCAGCTCTTAGCTAGATAAGCTTTGTGATGCTTCTTCCTGGCTCTCCCTTCTCTCTCCAAAGAGCCACCTTTTAAAGTCAAAAATTATTTCACACATTTGCCTCTGTTGAGAGACTTAGATCTTCCCTGGGATGACTGACAATGACTCAGAACATGGCTACTTAAGACTTTCTTTGTTTCAGAAGAACCCATTCAATTCAAAAATGTCTCTTGATGGATTTAGGATGGGTGCAATTGACACCTCTTTTAAATGTTTTTTTTTCTCCATGCCAGATAGCAGACAATTTGAATACACAAACCAGGTCTTTAGACCTTCAGCGCCCATTTTGAAACACTTTGTCCACTGGTTTTTTAAAGAAAATTCCGTTTTTATAACTCTTCAGGATGAATTCTTGTCGTTTCAATCGATGCACTTTACGTGAGCATCACAATATGAATAGATTGCATTGGATGGGGTGCAGAGGCAATTCACCAGGATGTTGCCTGGGATGGAACATTTAAGCTATGAAGAGAGGTTGGATAGGCTTGGGTTGTTTTCTCTGGAGCAGAGAAGACTGAGGGGTGACCTGATTGAGGTGTACAAGATTATGAGGGACAGGGTGGATAGGGAGCAGCTGTTCCCCTTAGTTGAAGGGTCAGTTACGAGGGGTCACAAGTTTAAGGTGAGGGGCGGGAGGTTTAAGGGGGATTTGAGGAAGAACTTTTTCACCCAAAGGGTGTTGACAGCCTGGAATGCCCTGCCTGGGAGGGTGGTAGAGGCGGGATGCCTCACATCCTTTAAAAAGTACCTGGATGAGCACTTGGCACGTCATAACATTCAAGGCTATGGGCCAAGTGCTGGCAAATGGGATTAGGTAGCCAGGTCAGGTGTCTTTAATGCATCAGTGCAGACTCGATGGACTGAAGGGCCTCTTCTGCACTGTATTATTCTGTGATTCTGTGAGATGACTTTTCAGGTGAATATTAAAGATTCCATGGCACAATTTGATGATTATGGAATGAAAATGGGGCACATTCTTTAACTAATGGCTCCCACATTTGACACCATTCAATGCTATTTAAATACTTCAGATTTCTGATCTACAGTTTGTTTTTGTCACTCCTTTCCTCCAATTTAATCTTGCTTGCCCATCACCTCCATCTTACTGACCTACACTGGCTCACTTCTTTCAGTTCATTCTCATTTGCTTCTTCAAATCTGTTCCTGGCCTGCCTCCACAACCTGCTCTAATCCTGCATCCTCTCCTGCACCCTTTGAGTCTAGCCTCTTGAGTCTAGAGTACATTCCCCTCCCCCACTTTGGCCCACAGTTCATGTCAGAGTTCCCAGCTTCCTCAGGCTTACTTTCCAGGACTGTCTCCTTGAACCTTTCTGATTCATCACATTTCCCTTCATCTTTAAAAGCCTTCTTAAAGTCCATCAGTTTTGATCAAGATTGTTCCTTTCGTTTACTTTTTTTCCCTGTCTTCTAAGAAGTGCCTTTGGGTATTTTATAGTTAAAGGTGCTAATAAATGTAAGCTGTTGCTGGTTAGTTTTATAATTTTCCTACCACATGTAAGATAATATATCTTTTCCATATCTGACTTAACCAATAAAAACCTGAAGAATACTCTTTTATCTTCTTTGTTTTCCTTCTAATTCCTACAGTGCATTTTGGAAATTGGAACAAAATATTCTTTTAATTGGGTAGCAGTTGATTATAAACTATCTCTAAGGCCACTTATTAGTCAATAAAAAGTGAAAATTGACATGGTTATATCATTGATGCTATTAGGTTAATATCTGCTGCCTTTCTCTGTTTCAAAACATAAAGACATAAGAATTAGGAGCACAAGTAGGAGATACGGCCTCTTGAGCCTGGTCTGCCATTTAACAAGGTCATAGCTGATTTTTGATCCCAACTTCACTTTCCTGCACAATCCCCATATCCCTGATTCCCTTAGAGTACAAAAGTCTAACAATCTCAGCCTTGGATATACTCAATGTCAAAGCAGCCACAGCTCTCGAGCGAGAGAATTCCAAAGATCCAATAAACAAAAATGGAACAAGTCTACATGCCAGCAGTCCTTAGAAAAAGAAAGCGCCCAAATAAGTAAAGAGGTTCTTCCAAAGTACTTCAAATCAAGAATGACTTTGTAAGTGCAGTCACAACTGTTATGTAGCAAAATTATACCAATAGTTTGCAAAAGGCAAGGGCGTACAAAAAGGAAAAGACATGCATGACCAGTTAATCTGTTGTTACTGGTGTTGATGGAGGGAAGAATATTGGCCAGAACACTAGGAAGACTCCCCTGCTCTTCAATTCGTGCCATTGGATCTTTTACATCAACAGCAACAGACAGGGCCTCAGTTTAACATTTGATCCAAAAGACAGCACTTCTGGCAATACATCATTCAATCAGTACTGCATTGTAGGACCAGCCTAGATTATGTGCTCAAGTCCTGGAGCGGGGTTTGAACATGCAATTCTCTAACTCAGATGCAAGTGTGCCACCAGCTGAGCCTGAGCTCAAGTACTGTGATAGCGTAAAAGGTGCCAATTAAATGTCGATGCACGAGGTATCCATCCAATGACATCACTTGAACAGCAAGTCCCAATTGTGCTTAGGACTCCATGTGAAAGTATGTGTAACTGGATAACAGATCTCCAGTGCTTCCCTCGAAAGAAAGATAGCTGCTTTTAGAGGAGTCACCAGCTGTGTTGTGCCCTCCTAACTTGCCTCATTATGACCACAGAATGCAGTAGAAGCTGCAGTGAGCCTCCTCTCCTAAGTTAAAGACCTGAGGCTTTATTAAATGCTTGGCAATTACATTCATGACTATAAATATATAATAGCTTTCTCTGTCAAGCTTTGAAAGTCAAAATATATCAAAATAGTGAAATATGCAGGAGAATATGCTCTAAGAATGTTTTTATTGCTCTGTGCTTATTCAATTTAGTTAACTGATCATCTGTTCCAACAAATTAAAGACCTTAAAAGCATATCATGCAGCCTTATGAAATGCCTCAGGGTGACAATATCACTGCTGCACAAGACCCACTGGTATTAGTAATTTCATCTCTGAAAGTCTTGCCCAAATTTAGGAAAATAAGGCACTTTCATGTCATATGGGCTTATTTATTTTACTGGGACTGATGATAAAATTACAATTGCAAAGGATTGCCGTGGCCCCTTTACAGCCAGCACTTAAAAGGGACACAGAATTAAACTGCAATTTAAAACAAAGTGATTCCTCCTCAGGATGTGGGCGTTGCTGGCAAGGCCAACATTTACTGTCTATCCCTAGTTGCCCATAACTGAGTGGCTCGCTCGGCCGTTTCAGAGGGAAGTTAAGAGTCAACCATATTAGAATGCAGCACCTGCTTACACGGCAGCTCAGTATATTTGAATGGATAGAATATTTAAGCAATTCTCAACTGCACAATAATCTGTTGCTGTGAAAATAACTGCTCGTTATATAAAGCGGAGCCCAGAGCAACAGAAGTGCTTCTAGCTCTTTTTGTAATCTCTGAAGGTTTGCTGGTGAAATCTCAAAATAGTTCACTTGACATAATTTACAAATTGAAATCTAGCAATTGCCATTGTCAGTATTCGGTAAACATGCCTTTTCGCTCCCCTGTGGCTTCAGAGTGTTAATTAAATACAGACAATCAGGCCTATGAAAAAAGTGCAATCCTCACGTCATTGTGTCACCTGGGAAGGAGTCATAGCTTGCCATTGCCTCAGCTTTATGTGAGCTGTAATGGTTTCAATCAAGATAGTCCACAGTAATATGCAATTGTAGTGAGTCTACAATTGTAGCCTAGAATATTCCTGTCGACCATCCACAGCTCAGACAGCAGGCAGGAGACCGGCTCATGTGTCCCCTTTTAAAGCCACCCACAAGGAGCAGTCCAAAAGGTGGCTTGAGTTGATAGTTTGAGATAGTTGTGCCAGAATTTCCTGGATTGGCACTTACACTGAAATTAGGTCGAGATTTACGCTCATCTTCCCATTATTTCGCCTTTAGCTACTTGTGCCCAAATTTCCTGAGAATCTTATTAGCATACATTAGAATATTTAAATAAAGCATATAATAGTAGAAATCAGCTAAACAGGGGCCTGAGAAATGTGTGGAACATGCTGCAGCTCCCTTCTTTTAGTTCTACTTTGTCTTAGTGATATTATAAAAATTGAAGTCTGAAGCCTTGAAACTATCATTTACGCATATTAAACATGGCATATTTATAAAAATGCAATTATGGCAGATTTTCTGTTTTTAACGTAACAAATTCTGATGTCATAAATATTGTTCCAAGATACAAAAAATATAGTGCAGATAAGGGGGAGGCGGTGGAGTAGTGGTATTGTCACTGGACTAGTAACCCAGAGACCCAGGGTATTGCTCTGGGGACATGCGTTCAAATCCCACCACAGCAGAAGGTGGAATTTGAATTAAATTAATAAATCTGGAATTAAAAAGCTAGTCTAATGATGGCCATGAAACCATTGTCGATTGTCGTAAAAACCCATCTGGTTCACTAATGTCCTTTAGGGAAGGAAATCTGCTGTCCTTACCTGGTCTGTCCTACATGTGACTCCAGACCTACAGCAATGTGGTTGACTCTTACATGCCCTCTGAAATGGCCTAGCAAGCCACTCAGTTAGGGCAATTAGGGATGGGCAATAAATGCTGGCCTGGCCAGCGACGCCCACATCCCATGAATGAATAAATTAAAAAAAAGATTTCAGAAAGGCGAATATAAAAAATTGCTTAAAACATACTATATAAAAGCATAGTGATTTCAAAAGCATAGGGCCCTGCTACACCTAAGGGTATGGGCATGTTCAGAACTGGTGTAACTGCAGGAAACTCATGTTCTTATGCATGGAGCAGTATTACATTAATGAGATAACTGTGGTAATGGCTGACATAACTCGGGAGCAGTAAGAAAGATCACGGAAACTCTCATGTAGCAGCCTTCCCGCGTAAAACTCGTATAAATCAGTTACTCATGACTTTCCTCAGGCACCGTTGACGGCATAGTCATACCAAAATCTTCCAGAAAATTCCAGTTGGAAGTCTGGCAGCTTTGCAGTACTGGCAATGCCACTGGACTACCGAAGACTGGAAACGACTCCGGGAGTGCTAAATGGGGTCGGGGGTCAGCGTCGCTAGGGCCATTCAGGCGGGTCCCAGTGGGGGGGGGGGGGTCTGCCTGGTGGGGTGTGGGGGAGACCATCCTAGAAGGGCCCTCTGGGGGCCGTGGACTGCACTCATAGGAGGGACACTTCTGATCCCCAAGATGGCTACCAGACTTTACTCGGCAGTATCTCCCCATGATGGTGGGCCCCTCTGCCTTCAACAAAATTGAATTGGAGGCAGGAAGAATTGGCAACTTAAAGGTCTCAATTGGCGTGCGGCAGGAAGGCCGTACTCAGCCTTCCCTGCCCCAGACAAAATGGCAGGGGGCCTGGGCAATGTCAGGAACAGCTTCCCCTGCCATTTTGTTTCTCCCCACCCCCCCCCACCCTGCCTCCATGCCCGATTCCAAGGGCAGCCCAATGTTTCAGGTTGATGAAGCTTCAGAGTTCTGAAGAAGGGTCATCAACCTGAAACGTTAGCTCGGTTTCTCTCTCCACAGATGCTGCCAGACCAGCTGAGTATCTCCAGACTTTTCTGGTTTCTCCTAAGTACATTGCCTGGCATGACATAATCCATGGAAAGAGGAAGTTTGGCCTTGCCCTGCAGGAATGTGGTGATCCTCAGCTATATTTTCAGAAATAGCATTGTTTTCAATTTTTAAACAGGACAAAGTAAAGCTGCAACTTGGCAAAGTACATTCTATGTTATTTATTAAGGCATAGTACTTCACTCAACAGAACATGGTGCACTTTAGAGATTTGGGTCGTATTTTATGTTGTAAACTGCATAAGTACTGAAAATAAGGGCAGGCTGAGCACTGCACAACTAAAAACTATTTGCCAACTTGTCAGAATGTAGCATCAAGGCAAAATATTTGTTATATAAAGCTTTGCTGTATTTTCAGCAGTGCTTTGGTTTGTTCAGAGCACATTACAGGTGAGTTAATGAAAACTATTGCAGGTTACTAAAAGTCTATTCCCTGTAACATGATCAAAAGGTGTATGGTGAGGGCTCTCCAAGGATTTGTCCCTCATTGTAGTTTAATCCTCATTAGCCAGAGTTCTGTGCACTAGTTTGAAAGGGACAGTTGTAAGACAATGCAAATGCAAGTCTACTTGTGTATGGATGGTATCCTGCAGTATGTTAAATCCCCACTCTTGTTAACAAAACTTTCAGAGCCATGAGAATCACTCCATATTTCACTTGGTCTATCAATTGTTATTTAATTACAGTGAGCACTGTCTTATAAAGACAGAAGTGTCCAATTATATGTAGATGCTAATTGTTTGCAGTATAATTAGTAACATACTTGCTGAGTTCCAGTGGTGTTGTTTACTGTGAGTTGGTGTTTCTTAATAATTGGGGTGCTGTCAACAAAGTTTAGCAGGGAATGTGCCACTCACTGGAAGTGGATTCTTCGCAAGGACTTTTAATTTTTGTAGATCATAATTCAACCTTCATGATATGATAAAGCTTCCAGATATTTATTGCTCCAAGGGATCTTGACCTAAATGATCAATGAAAGCCAACTTTTTTTTTCATTCTTTCGTGGGACATGGGTGTCACTGGCAAGGCCAGCATTTGTTGTCCATCCCTAATTGCCCTTGACAACTGAGTGGCTTGCTCGGCCATTTCAGGGGGCAGTTAAGAACCAACATTGCTGTGGGTCTGGAGTCACATGTAGGCCAGACCGGGTAAGGACGGCCGATTTCTTTTCCTAAAGAACATTAGTGAACCAGATGGGTTTTTTCGACAAACGATGTTAGTTTCATGACACCATTACTGAGATTAGTTTTCAATTCCAGAGTTTTCAAAATTAATTAATTGAATTTAAATTCCATCAGCTGCCATGGTGGGATTTGAACCCATATCCTCAGGGCATTAGACTGGATCTCTTGCTTATGAGGTCAGTGACATTCCCGCAATGCCATCAGCTCCCCTAAATAACTGCTGGAACCTGTTGTAAGCCATTGAGTATCATCTACCTTAAAAGTTCTCGCAAACAGTAATATGATAATGACCAGATAATCTGCTTTAGGCATGTTGATTGAGAGTTAAATATATGACCAAGGCAAAGAGTGCTGAGGACAGAAGACTGTCTTTCTATGGGAAAACAGTACTGATTTCAGCCCCTTCCTCGACCACTGGCTCAAACCTGGCCCAGATTGCTCACAACCTCTATATCCTGTCCAATTTAGTTTCTGACCTCATATCTTCTCCATCACTAAGACTGTGTTTCCACCGCCTGCCACAACCTTAGCCCATCTGTCACTGAAAGCTTCATTCACATTTTTGTAACCTCTAGACTTGACTGTTCCAAAGTCAGTCCCCTACTCTTCTGAAACTTCAGCTCATCTAAAACGCGGCTGCCCATATACTACCATGTGACTCCAAACCCACAGCAATGTGGTTGACTCTTACATGCCCTCTGAAATGGCCTAGCCAGCCACTCAGTTGTATCAAACTGCTACGAAGTCAATAAAAAGGAATGAAACCAGACAGACCACCCGGCATCGACCTACCCCAAATGGACTGCAGCGGTTCAAGAAGGCAGCTCACCACCACCTTCTGAAGGGCAATTAGGGATGGGCAATAAATGCTGGCCTGGCCAGCGAGGCCCACATCCATGAATAAATAAAAAAAAAATCCTTCACCAAATCTTGCTCGTTCATCACCTCTGCCCTTACTCACCTAAATTTGTTCCACTCCCCATTGCCACACACTTTCCAAAGCTCCTCTGTCTCTCCAGCTCCCTTATCTCTGTTAAGGCCTTTCTTAAAACCCAGCTCCGTGACCAAGATAATAATATTCATTCTCAAATCCTCACATAATGAAGCAATCCAAGCCCACAAGCAGTGACTTGGACAACATTCATGTTTGAGTTGATAAGTAGCAAGTAACATTCACACCATACAAGTTCCAGGCAATGACCATCTCCAACAAGAGAGAGTCTAACTACCTCTGCTTGACATTCAACAGCATTTCCATAGCTGATTCACCCACCATCAACATCCTGGAGGTCATCATTGACTAGAACGCTAACTAGACCAGCCATGTAATACTGTGGCTTCGAGGTCAGGTCAGAGGCTAGGTATTCTGTGGATAGTAACTCACATCCCGATCCCCGAAGCCTTTCCACCATCTACAAAGTATCAGTCGAGAATGTGATGGAATATTCTGCACTTGCCTGGATGAGTGCAACTCCAACAACGCTCAAGAAGCTCAACACCATCCAGGAAAAGCAGCCCACTTGATTCGCACCCCATCTGCCAACTTAAAAATTCACTCCCTCCACCTCTGGCACAAAGTGGCAGCAGTGTTTACCACCTACAAGATGCACTGCAGCAACTCGCCAAGGCTCCCTGGACAGCACCTTCCAAATCTACCACTGTAAGGACAAGTGCAGCAGATCCAATGGGAACACCACCACCTACTAGATCCCCTCCAAGTCACACACCATCTTAGCATGGAACTGTATCGCTATTCCTTCACTGTAACTGGATCATAATCCTGGAACTCCCCCACTCCATAACAGCAATGTGGACATGCATACACCACATAAACTGTAGCGGTTAAAGAAGGCAGCTCATCACCACCTTCTCAATGGCCAATTAGGGATGGGCAATGAATTCTGGCCTTGCCAGCGACACTCACATCCCATGAAAAAAGAAAAAAATCTCCTTTTTTGCCTTGACATCCAGTTATTTAATTACATACGAACATATGAATTAGGAGCAGGAGTAGGCCACTCGGCCCTTAGAGCCTGCTCCGCCATTCAATAAGTTCATGGCTGAACTGATTACTCCACATTTCTACCTCCCCCCGATAACCTTCCACCCCCTTGCTTATCAAGCATCTATCTACCTCTGCCTTAAAAATATTCAAAGACTCTGCTTCCACTGCCTTTTGAGGAAGAGAATTCCAAAGACTCACGACCCTCTGAGAGAAGAAAATTTCTCCTCATCTCTTAAATGGGCGACCCCTTATTTTTAAACAGTGACCCCCAAGTTCTAGATTCTCCCACAAGGGGAAACATTTTTTCCATACCACTCTGTCAAGACTCCTCAGGATCTGATATGTTTCAATCAATTTGCCTCTTACTCTTCTAAATTCCAGCGGATACAAGCCTAGCCTGTTCAACCTTTCTTCATAAGACAGCCCGCCCATTCCAGGTATTCGTCTAGTAAACCTTCTCTGTACTGCCTCCAACGCATTTACATCCTTCCTTAAATAAGAAGACCAATACTGTACACAGTAGTCCAGATGTGATCTCACCAATGCCCTGTATAGCTGATGCATAACCTCCCTACTTTTGTATTCAATTTCCCTCGTGATAATCGATAATATTCTATTAGCTTTCCTAATTACGTGTTGTGACTGCATATTGACTTTTTGCGAGTCATGCACTAGGACACCCAGATCTCTCTGCATCTCAAAGCTTGCTCTCTGGTTGGCTCCAGAACGTATTGTTCCAAGAAATTATGCTGAAAACATTCTATGTACTCCTCATCTAGGCTACCTCTGCCCATCTAATTTTTCCAGTCTATATGTAGGTTAAAATCCCCCATAATTATCGCTGTACCTTTCTGACAAGCTGCCATTATTTCTTCCTTTATACCCATCCTACACTGTGGTTAATGTTAGGTGGCCTGTACACCACCCCACAAGTGACATCTTGCCTTTATGATTCCTCATTCCTACTGAAACTGCTTCTATATCTTATTCTCCTGAAGTTGGGTCATCCCTCTCTATTGCGCTAATAACATCATTAATTAACAGAGCTACCCCTCCATCTTTTCCGAGCTTCCTGTCCCTCCTAAATGCCATGTACCCTTCAACATTCAGGTCCCAATCTATGTCGTCCTGCAGCCATGTCTCTGTAATAGCTATCAGATCATACTTATTTATTTCTATTTGTGCTCTCAGTTCATCGGTTTTGTTTTGAATGCTACGTGCATTCAGATACAGAGCCTTTAGTTTTATCCTTTTATTATTTTTGTAACCTCTAGCCTTATCTATTGATTTACTTTTATATTTGTACGCTCTGTCCCTTCCTGTCACAGCCTTCTCTGAATTACTTCTCTGAAATGCTTTGGGACGTCTTTCCACATTAAAGGTGCTATATAAATGCAAGTGGTTATTGGCTTCGTAGTTCCCTAATAGTCTGTTTGTGCCATTTTTCTATGGCTTGGGACACCTGATCAAGTTCCTGTCTGGAGTTGCAGTTCTCATGAAAGTGAAGGAGCTGCTCCAGAACGCATGCATTCCCTGCTCATAACTAAAGTTATCAGAGCCTTCTGAGGAAGAATGGAAAGTCAAATTTTCAGGTAACCCTCAGGTGACCAATTAGAAAATACGTCCAAGCATCAGTCTTAATTTTATTTCAAAATCTAGCTGAAAGGGAAATAGAGAGTAATTAAGTACTTTGAATATAAAGCATTTCCTCTAGTATATCCTCGCTTTTAATTTGTCAAAACCTATTTGAATGATACCTATCTCTGTTACACTAATTATATGGTTAAATGCAGGAAGTATGCTGTTCTATATTATTCAGAAATAGTATGATCAGCAAGGGACCTATAATGTGTGGAACATTTTCGAAATGTCTTCTAAAAACCCACGTAAATCATGTCCACTGGCTCGGCCTCACATGCCAGCATAGGTCGAAGAACTCCAGATTTGTGAGGCATGAGCAATTGCTTGGAATATCCTGTTAGTTCATCTCTTTAGTCTTTGTGCTGTTTAGATGAACTTTGAAGTCTCGTCAAATGCTCAAGCATTTTATCAAATGTTGATGTTAGACTAACCAATTTGAAATTCTATGATTCAAGTGTGACTCCTTTTTCAATGTCAAAACTCTCCAAAGGTCTGACGTAGTAATATCCAGTCAATCCTGACTCATGAATATAAGGCTTCTTTATTATTTATTAATCAAATGCCTTCGTTTCATTCCAAAATCATCTACTTATAAACTGTTCCCGTTAATATCTTACTTCCTCTTACCTCCATGCAGATAATTTTCATCTTTACTGCACGGATGGTAAGCTCGTGGAACAAAGAAGGATCCCATAGCAATATTTGAAGGAAAGGAGGGAGTTCTCCTGATGTCCTAGCTAACATTAGTCTCTTGTCCAACAAAGGAAAAGAAAGACTTGCAATAATTTAGCACCTTTCACAACCACAAGACTTCCCAAAGCCCTTTACAGCCTATCATATACTTTTGACCTGTTGTAATAAAGAAAGCACAGCAGTTCATGTGAACAGAGCAAGATCCCACAAACAATGTGATAATGATCAGATAGACTGTTTTAGTGATGTTGTTTTGACAGATAGAACAAAGAACAAAGAACAGTACAGCACAGGAACAGGCCATTCGGCCCTCCAAGCCTGCGCTGATCTTGATGCCTGCCGAAACTAACACCTTCTGCACTTCCGGGGCCCATATCCCTCTATTCCCTTCCTATTCATATATTTGTCAAGATGTCTCTTAAACGTCGCTATCGTATCTGCTTCCACCACCTCCCCTGGCAGCAAGTTCCAGTCACTCACCACCCTCTGTGTAAAAAACTTGCTTCGCGCATCCCCTCTAAACTTTGCCCCTCGCACCTTAAACCTATGTTCCCTAGTAACTGACTCTTCCACCCTGGGAAAAAGCTTCTGACTATCCACTCTGTCCATGCCGCTCATAACTTTGTAAACCTCTATCATGTTGCCCCTCCACCTCCGTCGTTCCAGTGAAAACAATCTGAGTTTTTCCAACCTCTCCTCATAGCTAATGCTCTCCAGACCAGGCAACATCCTGGTAAACCTCCTCTGTACCCTCTCCAAAGCCTCCACGTCCTTCTGGTAGTGTGGCCAAAACACTGGAGAGAAATCCCCATCTTTCCTTCAATTAGTGCCATGGGATTTTTTTACTTCCACCCGAAAGGATAATCATGGTCTCAGTTTAATGTCTCATCTGAAAGAAGGCATCTCTGACAGTGCAGCACTCCCTCAGTACTTCACCACCAAAACAAAATACTGGTCACTAACTCAGTTGTTGATTCTGGCCATTTATTTAGATAGTAACAATAAGTAACACTTTATAAGGGAAATAGATAGGGTAAATAGAGAGAAACTATTTCCTCTGATTGGGGAGTCTAGGACTAGGGGGCATAGTCTAAAAATTAGAGCCAGACCTTTCAGGAGTGAAATTAGGGAACACTTCTATACACAAAGGGCAGTAGAAGTTTGAAACTCTCTTCTGCAAATGGCAATTGATGCTAGATCAGTTGTTAATTTTAGAACTTGGTTTGATAGCTTTTTGTTAGCCAAAGGTATTTAGCTATAGGGGGTAAATGGGAGTGAATGAAGTTAGCCATGATCTTATTGAATAGCGGAACAGGTTCAAAGAACTAAATGGCCTTCTTCGTATCCTATATTCCTATGTCATATGTTCCTATGTTTAAAAGCTCTAATCTATCATCTCTGAAGCAATTAGGGTTATTCTGTGGTTGGGAGGAGCCAGAAAGACTCGGAGAATAATGAATCTTTCTCACTGTCTCAAGAAATCTAGTTTATGCAATAAGAACATTTGATAAGCATGGAATAGTTATAATACTTACTGACAATGAGCAACTCATACAACCTCACCATGTCAGACTGGCAATGAGTGCAATTTGCATAACTTAATATAGGCACCATTTCTTAAGCAGCCAAAAACTATCTTTCATCAGAAGAGAGTGTTTGGCAGTAGTATAAACTGTACTGAAACGCAATAGTGTGTCATGACAAAAAATGTCATAACAAGACCACACATGACCCCATTACTGATTTCACCTCAAAAAAAGTTTGTCAAAAACTTTTTCACAAAGAAAGCAACAATAATTTGTATATATATTGTGCTTTAAGCATATTTGATGTTGTTAAGTGTCCAAGCTTATTACATATTGTCATTAGATATGGGCATGCCATATATATGGGTGTCGAGAGAACAGATCCTAGAACAGGGGTGAGACTGTCAGTTCTTCTGAAAGGTTACCAACTTGAAACGTTAACTCTATTTCTCTCTCCACAGATGCTGCCTGACCTGCTGAATGTTTCCTGTATTTTCTATTTTAAAACCAAATGGACGATGTGCTTCCATAATTGTAACGTCCTGCTCTTCTTTCTTTGCACAGTGAGGCAGAGTGAGGAACAGTCAGCACAGCAACAGCAGTTTTCAAACGCACTTTCACCAAGCACCAGTTCAAATAAAAGCATCTTGTGACATTTTGTATTTGTGAATATGCAGCCTGAAACCGAGGGGCCCTGGTAACAAAGGACCAGAACATGTCAGAGGGTCATGAGGAGCAGGAGGCCCAGCAGGCTGACTCAAGCTGTAGACCTTGTGGGGCTGGCTTTTAAACAAAGGATGTTATAACATAAGGACAGCGTTGAGCAGTTACTTGCCTGCTGAAAACAAATACCACAACAGGCCACATGGTGTGACAGATTGCTACAAGTAGCCACGCTGGACATCAGCTGCTCATACACATATAGAAACAGGCATGTGGGTAGGATTTACAACTTCCTGCCATTCTACGCTGAGGGAGATCTGATTGCCACAGAAGCAGTGAGCTAGCATTCATGTCAGTGGCAGTTCTGTGCTGTTACATCAGTTTACTTAAAGAATTGCATCTGAAAGGACTGAGCTCACATCGATTCAAGCAAAGGGTGGACCCTAGCACACATGATCATATGTCAGAGGAGATCATAAATGGACACAGGACACCCCTTTGATATCTTTATTGAGGAATTCACCAATGGTAAAAGCTCTGGCTGTCCCTGTTCCTGCTATGGAGGCCTCTGCTGAGGTGTATCATAAAATTGTTACAATACAAAAAGACACCATTCAGCCCATCATGTCCATGCCAACTCTCTGCAAGGGCAACTCTGCTAGTCCCACTCCCCTGCCTTTTCCCCATAGCCCTACAAATATTTTCTCTTTGGTTAATTATCCAATTCCCTTTTGAAAGCCACAATTGAATCTGCTTCCACCACACACTCAGGCAGTGCATTCCAGATCCTAACTACTTGCTGCATAAAAATATTTTTCCTCATGTCACATCTGATTCTTTTGCCAATCACCTTAAATCGGTGTCCTCTGGTTCTCAAACCTTTCATCAGTGGAAACAGTTTCTCCCTATCTACTCTGTCCAGACCTCTTTGAACACCTCTATTACATCTCTTCTCAACTTTCCCCTCTGTAAGAGCAGTCCCAGCTTTGCTAATCTGTCCATGTAACTGGTGTATGTAGGTGGATATGTGGTGAAACAGAGCTTCAGTTACCAACACGACAGTGCACCGTGTAGCAGCTATCTCCTGAGATGTCCCCAGTAGGCGGGTAACTCAAGTTTCACTGCCACCAGTGGTACAGTGTGGATGGTTGATGGAACCTGTAGGTCCTCACAAACCAGGTGGCTTTCCTACTGAGACTGAGCTTCATTATAAAACATTCCCCTTCAACACCCTGATGGGAGAAGAATATGATCCTGGTAGCACATACCACACAGAAAGCCAGATGAGCTGGGTAGATGAGATGCCATGTCTGCCAGACACTTGGCAGTCAGATCTTGCATTCTCTCTGCCTCAGACTCATTCAGACCTACGTAACCACCATTCTGCTAGAGTGGACTGTCGGGGGCTGTGGCTTCCCAAGTGTTGGGGCTAATGCTGCAAGATTGTAAGATGGCCTTTATAGCACTTCATCTGCCCACCTCCAACATCTGGATTGCAGTGGACTGTAGGAAAAAACATCTTTGGGAATTCTATAATTAGGTGCATCGGTGTGCCCACAATAACACACCTGGACCTTTTCAATCGTGGCTTTAGTTCCAGTTGTAGTGCAGTGCTTGAGGACACTGATCAATGTTAAACAAGCTGTGTGGCCATTTGATACCAGCAATAGGTCACAGACAGTGCAAAGGGACATGGTCAGGACACTTGACGTTACCATGGTAACTGATCCAAACTTCAACGCATGTAGTAGGGTGGTGAAGACCACAGCTTGATGCATAGCGACTTTTGTTACACTATGATAGGGCTAACAATGCAACCTAAATAGACCATCCAACCTCGCTAACATAATATAAAGGGAGAAAGGGGAGCAAAATTGTTTACAAGCGAACAAATGCCCTGTTAATATCTTTGCTAGATCAATCACATCTGTAGAAGAACAGAGCACAGTTACCATGGGCCAAATGAAATCCTCAGTGCTGAATGATTCTATTATTCTAAATGGATCCAACAAGACTCAGCTGCACTCCCTAAACACTGGGCTGTGGAAAGGATCCAAACTAAGTAGATATGGATTCCTTTAAATGGTCTTTATTTAGAGAGTTTGATCACTTTCGTGGCATCAATGTAATCAACAGGTTACAGTACAGGGTAAGGTCCAGGTTTGTTAGTCCCCGAGAATGTCATAGTTGTTTATACAGTTTGAAGGACTCCCACCCTTTAACTCCTCCGCATTGCAGCCCCTCCCAGTGATAAGCCATGTTATTTTTAACTTATTCAATCTTTTATTCCATCCGCAAGCTGTTGTCTTTTATTGGCCTTGCAATCATCCTAAATTTATCATTCACTACCAATCACATGGAGAGGCTAATTTTAAACCAAAAATTATCTCTGGGAGACACAGCAGATGCTCGATACTACTGCCTATTGATTTTCTTTATTTTCAAACAGTCTAAAATTAGTTTCATTAATTGGGTGACAGGGCACTTTGCCTGGACGGAAGGCTGTGATTCTGTGGGTTTATTTCAGGAAGGGATTCATTAAAAGCCTCTATATGTGCTGGTGTGCCATGCACATATTTTTCTCTCTGTCATCTTACTCTGGGGGGGGGGGGGGGTGCTGGGGATGGTGAGGGAAAAATAAGGACAATTCCTCCCCAAAAAAAGTATATCCCCCTGTCCCACTCACCCACCTGCAAGATGCTTATTTTCACTTCCATCCCTTTTGCTTTAGCTGGATCATACACTAGATGTAGCCAAGATTGAGTGAGGGACCCAAACTCAATCTTCCCTAAAGCAACTCTGAGCTGACAGAATAAGTTGCTCCCCTTCCCCCATGGGAAAGTGTACGAGGTTCAGTCAGAGCATCTCTACTTCTGATGAGATCGGAAGTTCCATAGAGTGAAGGTGATTGAACCATCCAGCCATTCCATATAACTCCTCCACCTAGTGACCAACAGCAACTTGCATTTATATAGTGGCTTTAACATTGTAAATTGTCCCAAGTAGCTCGACAGGAGCATTACTGAAAAAAAAACTGACACTGAGCCAAATAAGGAGATATTAGCACAGGTGACCAAAAGCTTGCTGAAAGAGGGAGGTTTTTCAGGAACATCTTAAGAAGGAGAGAGTGATATATCAAGGTTTAGGAAGAGAATTCCAGAGATTAGGGCCATGGTAGCTGAAGGCACGACCACTATTGGTAGAGTGATGAAAATCGGGGATGTACAACAGAATTGGAGGAGCGCAGATATCTCAGAGGATTGTAGGGCTGAAGGAGGTTACAGACATAAGAAAAGGAGAGGCTATAGAGGGGTTTGAAAACAAGGTTGAGAATTTTTGAAATCGAGGCATTGCCACCAGGATCCAATGTAGGTCAGTGAGCATACAGGTAATGGGTGAATGTAATTTGTTGCAAGTTAGGATGTAGGCAACAGAGTTTTGGATGAGCTCAAGTTTACAGAAGGTGCAATGTGGGAAGCCAACCAGGACAGCATTGAAATAGTCAAGTCTCATGGAACTTACTGATGATGTGTGACTGAAAATACACAAATAGGACCAAAGTGCTTTATGGCCAATGAAATATTGTCAAAATACAATCAATGTTGTTACTTAGGCAAACTCAGCAGCCAATATGAAGACAGCAAAGCCCACAAACAGCAAATAAGATAAATTACCATGGTATTACAATGTTGCTGAATGAAGAGTAAATATTGGCCAGAGCACAAGAAAAACTCCGAAGAGGTGATTTGATCTGAGCTTTCAAGATATTAAGATAGGCTAAATAGAAAAACTATTTCCACTGGCTGGGGAGTCTAAAACTAGGGGACATAGTAAAAATTAGAGCCAGACCCTTCAGGTGTAAAATTGAGAAACACATCTACACAGAAAAGTTTGGAACTCTCTTTTACAAATGGCAATTGATGCTTGATCAATTGTTAATTTTAAATCTACGATTGATAGATTTTTGTTAACCAAAGGTATTAAGGGATATGGGGAAAAGGTGGATATATGGAGTTAGGTCACAGATCAGCCATAATCTCACTGAAAGATGGAACAGGCTAGAGGGGCTGAATGGCCTCCTTCTGTTCCTATATTCCTTTGTTCCCTGCTCATCAAATAATGCCATAGGATCTTTTGCAATGTAAAGGATCTACAACTTATAAACATTCCAAGGTGCTTCACAGAAGTGTAATTTAACAAAAATGGACACTGGATCAAAGGAGATATGAGGAGGAGCAACCAAACTCTTGGTCAAAGAGGCAGGTTTTTTTTTCCCCAGAGAGTCTTCAAGGCAGAGAGGGCTTTAGATGGGGAATTTCACAATGTGGGGTTTAGAAAGCTGATGTCACAAAAACCTCCTCCATGGGGCAACAGGAAGGTAGACACACAAGAGGGTAAAGTCAGAGGCTAAGAGAGTTCAAAGAGGTGTTAAGGGTTTGGAGGAGGTTACAGTGATAGGGAGAGGTGAGATCATGAAGGTGTTTTAAATGCAAGGATGAGTATTTTAAATTTGAGGTGTAGGGGAACTAGGAGCCAGTGGGTCAGAGAAAACAGGGTAATGGGTGAGGGGGACTTGGTGCAAGATAGAATCTGAGTGACAGAGACTTGGATGGCCTGTTTGCGAAAAGTGGAGGACAAGAGGTCAATCAGGACAACATTAGAATAGTCGAGGGTGGAGGGACATGGTTTCAGCAACATTGTGGCTGACATCCACCCAAACAGGCAGACAGCAGCTTGATTTAACATCTTATCCAAAAGAGGACAGACACCTCTGACAGTGCAGAGCTGAACATTAAACTGAAGTGTCTGACTAGATTATATGTTCAGTTTTCTGGAGTGGGGCTTAAACCCACAATCTTCAGACTCAAGACTGCCAACAAATTGAGCTAAGCCGACACCATTTGTATCTGTTAGAGGCTATGACATTAGCTTCTTAAATTTAATATTGCTTTTGTTGGCTAATTGCAGGTTGTTTTTCTAAAATTCAGCTTTTACTCCGATTAAATTGCATCAATTTTCTTCAAAAGTTGTTTAAAAGGAGCTTCATCGCCTAATCTCTTTTAAATATGAATTACAGTGGATTTTGATTAACCTTGAAGTGGTTTTCACACTGTGCAATAACACACATTAACTCACGATGGACAGGACTCAACACCGATCGCAGCCTGAAAATAAACTCACTGGGATTTGCAAGGCTGGTGACTGAGGACCCCCATTTTACTGGGCAATGACCTTTAGTGAAGCTGGGCGTGGCTCATGCGAAATATAGAAGTAGCTGGAGGCCCTTCTGTCTTTCCTGTCCATTTCTGTTAATTCTTCAGAATATTTTTGTTTGAGCAGATGGGGAAGGGGAGTAGTGGCTTGGTGGATTTATGGAGACAGTCATGTGGGAGAGACTCACATGCACAGTTTAAATGAGCTGATTTCTGAAGCCTCCTTAGGTTACTGAAAGCATTGTTACTGAAGTTAGTTTAGCTCTTTCATGTTACCAGTCGCAGTAACTCCTTTAAGTTAGTTCTCTAACATGCTCGCCAACACTCGCAGACATATGTTTAAAAAAAAAGGATACAGAAAGACAGAAACAAAGAAATTCCCTCAGAAGTATCATAATATTCTGTCAGCTTAGGATGATAAGTCCTTGAACACAGCAGCATCCAAACTTGTCTGCACATTTCCATGGTCAGAGTGCTCATTTCTGCAGCTTGGATATTTTTCTTCTCACCACCACTGCCACCATGTAATGAGAAGCTTTTTTTATATTGTCTGATGCAACATAAATGAGATGCGTGGAGTTCAGGTTGTTGAAGATCTCGAACAGGTTTATTAAACAGCTAACTAAAATAAACAATGCAGAGCTAACTATTACAGAACATGCCTCTTGGAGTTACAGTTACAGAGAGCGACTGGCACACAGTCACATGACCACATCCTGGTACTTAGCTAATTAGCACACTAAGATGTTAAAGGGACATCACTCTTAAAGGCAATCACACAACAATTTCCTGGTTCTTTTTTTCATCCATTCTCAGGATGTGGGCATTGCTGGCAAGGTTGGAACTTATTGCCCATCCCTAGATGTCATAAAAATGTGGGCCTTCCTGTTGAACAGCTGCAGTCTATCTCATGTTTTATCTGTGTTATTCTTTATGGAGGCTTGATACAACTAAATGGCTTGCTAGACCATATCAGAAGACAGTTAAGTGTCAATCATATTGGTGTTCTCTTACTTATATCTGGCAGTTATTTATATCTTATATCTTTATATTTTATTTATATCTGACAGTTCAATGAGTGAAGAGTGGGGAGTTACATTAATTACCTTCATTATTCTGTCGTAGCAATTCAAAACAACAAACATAATTCACTGTAATGGTTCTAATGGCCCTGAATTTGCATGGGGAGATGATATTGGGGTCATATCCAAGGCTGACCCCCCCTCCAGAGTACAAGGTTTGTGAGAATGCCCCCAATGAGCCTGCTCACCCCTCCACAACTACAGACAAATTACATGCTGCTGCTAATGTGCTCATGCCCAGTCTCCTCCCACACCCCATAGAACAATTATGTTATTTAGCGTCCGCACATTTGCCCCACAGAATTTCTAACCTCAGCCGAGACTAACAGAGGTCAAAAGGCACATCTCATGCCCCAAGTGCACTCAGACAGTTTGCAGATCGACTTATTAGCATAATTATTTAATACTCCATGCAGGAAGTGTACATCAAGTCCTGTTATTTTTTGGGCAATGGGACTGTGAGGTATGGATGGTGGCAGTCAGGTGGGTTCTCAATCAGTCATCACAGATTAAGTAATTGAGTAAAGGCTTAAACAACTCAATGCTTTAGATTGGGGCAGACCTTCAGCAAGGAAAGACACAGGTCCATGAAAAGTGTATTGTTAGTCTTCTTGAACTGAACAATACTGACTTTAATTGAACTGATGTTGAGAATATGAAGGAGTAACACAAGTGCTGGCCATCCTGAACAAAGCAAACTCGATTATGCAACCGTGAAGTGTTTGTGTGTCAAATTTCATTCTTGGCACATGGGCACAGCAGTCCAGCGTCTGTCTATAATATTACAAAATTCACATTCCTAACGAACACCATAACTGTTCATGATTATATCACACAATAAAGAGAACATTTAATTCCAGGCACAGGGTGAGAAGATTTTGTCTGGCTATCGTCTAACATGGTTACAATGCCACAAAGACATAATGACTAACAATTTGCCCTGAACCTAGAAATAAGGCACATCGCGTGACCATTGGGAATGATGGGAGATTTGCTGTAGTAGGGAATGATCTTTTGACTATTTTTAGTTCCTTCCTTTCCTGATCTCTTTATAAAAATGTCGTTAAATTAGCTAGCAATCCGGTGAGATATATTTGCAGACCTGAAACGTTAACTCTGTTTCTCTCTCCGCAGATGCTGCCAGACCTGCTGAGTATTTGCAGCATTTTCTATTTTTATTTCCGATTTCCAGCGTCCGCAGTATTTTGCTTTTATATTTGTATGGTCACCTCAAGAATGGCTCAGAGAAAAACTCTAGGCTGAATTCTCAAACTTCAATTAAAAAATAAACACAGTGGCAAAAGGCTGCGACTGTCCAACTTTTGCCAAACACGAAACTGAATATGAAGCATAATCTCAGACATCTCCCCTGATGGTGTAGACCTTTCCAGCAGTAAGTGTAGGCCACAAATTCAGGGCAATAATATTGTGGCCTCTCTTTGACCCACACTCTTGTCTTGTGGAGCCTTGGAGACAAAATATCTCGATGGGAAACAATAGGAAAGAGGAGAACGCGATTTGCATTCGGGGGTCTCCTTTCTTCAAATGCAAATCATTGAAAACCAATAGAATCCTTTTTAAGCGGTGTCTCGAGGGTAATACAAATAAAATTGTGGGGGTGGGGGGGGGGCAGGGAAACAGCTATTTTAAGAACAGAACTTTGTCGCTTTGATTTGGTTTTGAGAAATTTCCACACAACCCACTCAAAAACTAGATTATCTGGTAGAAAAGCAACTGGCCAGCATCCACACTTTCCATATGTTTAGATCCGGAAAGAATTCTACTCTAGGATAGATTACAGCACCCACCATTACCTCAAAAAGAGTATGTCACAAAGGCAGAGGAATTAGGCTAGAAAATGGATGTGTCTGGTTACAGAACACCGTCCGAGTACTTGGGGATGGCCGAGAGGGGCCAAAGGCTCTGCCTACACCAAACAAGGTGGACTGAGGCGAGGAGAAGGCCCTTACGTCAGGCACTCCCACATCCATGTCCCTCAGAGGGACACGGGCTGGTGTTGCCAAGTTAAAGCTGATGAGACCAGGCACACCAGGCTGATCACTGGCAGATGTGGGGCCCAGTTGGAGGTCGAGGCCAAGACTGCGGGCCTCCGAAAGTTTAATATTTTCAGTTGAAATCTTCAGGATTTGGCTCTCAAAAAAATCCTCGACCACCTTCGATGGAAGTCACATTTATATATGACCGACTTACAGCTGTGAACGTGCAAACTGGTTTCTCCAACTCTGTGAACCTTCTGTCTGAATCTGCACAAGCAAGACTTACTGCCTTCTCTCAGACACTTATTCCACTAATGGCAGTACAGGGTCCTTAACAAATGCTTAGAAGGTTCTGTTCGTCAGTGGTTTGCAAGGTTTCTGTTTTCCCTTTAAGTACTGATACACCTTCTCCCCCTCCACCATCTGCCTGCCACCCACTCCCCCCCACACACCCCCACCCTCTTCAATGGGACCTCTCTAACTACTGAAAACGTCGGTACCCACAGGAAAGCTGTGTTATCATTTCAGTTTTACTGGTGTAGGGCAACAGACAATGTGGAGGTAAGTCAATAAAATGGGGAACTCTGGTGACGGACAGCCAGAAAACTGATGACCTTGAGAACAGATTGCGATCACTTTGGGGATCTGGGGACAAGTTTAGAAACCTGGATATTAATTTCACCTGACTAAACATAATTATTTTCCATGTTATCACAGACATAGGAGAGGAATCGACTGTTGATCCAGAGATGGCAACAAATCCTATTAACTGATGCTAAATCGTTCCCAGGAACAGGGTCAAAGGGTACTAATATAATCCTTGGCTTAGCAAAAAGACTGCAACAACATAAAATATTTAGGAATTACCCAAAACAGTCACCACCCAGCAGCAATTCAAAGGTCTCCATACAAGGAAGCTCCATCAGCACCCAGAGCGGCAGAAAGCAGCATCCTTCCCCAGAACTATACAGTGGAAGGGTGTTCCAACCCAGAATACCCATAGACCTGCCTGACCTCCCAATAGGGTCACAGTTACAACTTACTCTGGCCCTGTCTCATAACGGGGCCAACTCTGGTTAAACCTATTCCAAGACCATTGCCACCATTGTCTTCCATTGCCACCTCCACCATTAATCTACCAACACATCCTTCTGCACAGTGCTCCATCTTCCCGTGCTAATTGGGAGGCGAAGACACACCTCATTATCCAATTGAAAGATCCCGATCTTTAGTCAAACAGTCCCTTTTCCCATTTCCAATGTTTTTTTCAGAACTAATAAGCAAAATTGTTTTTTTTTTCCAAAAAAGGACACCTTTCTTAAATATCCTAATGATTTTTCTTCAGTAGTGTCCTGGAGATTAATCTTCAATTTCTGGAGACTCGAAGTCAACCCTAGAGGGTTGGCAACCCTACTCTCTCACTCAATGCTATCTAAGCATACAAGTCTGATCAACACACTTAATGCTAGATTGCATGATCGTTGTATGACGTATCATGTGGACAAGGTGTAAAGTGATGATATATGAGTTCAACATTAGAATTCAGAGCTGACAAAAAGAACCAGTGTTGTTCATTATCCTGTTTGAGGCTAGTCGACTGCTGAATGTGGAAAGATTTACACCTGCAGGGAAATTACTGCCGGGTAAAATTATTTTACCATCAGTACTAATGTTACTGACAATTGACAACCAGCAAAGCCCAGCTAATCAAAGTTCAGGGTGAAGACAAATATGCAATTTTAAAAAAAAAATCAGTGGAGGTAAATTTGCTCATCCATTGGCACTTATGATGACATATTATGGAAACTAGTTACAAAAGAAAGCTTTCAATTGCAACAGATGTTCCTGAACAGGTTTACTGATTCCAGGTACTTGCCAGATGTTAATTACGAAATTCATTGAAAGAGGCAAGGAGAGAGGACTGCGATCAGTGAGAGTGCAACAACCCTCAGTCTCATTAAGGCTAATGCAAAGTGAGGTAATGCATTTGGGGAAGGCTAACAAGGCAGGGGAATATACAATAAATGGTAGGACACTGAGAAGTGTAGAAGAAGAGGGACCTTGGAGTGACTGTCCACAGATTCCTGAAGGTGGATAGACAGGTAGATAAGGTGGTCAGGAAGGCATATGGGATACTTGCCTTTATTTGCCGAGGCACAGAATATAAGAGCTGGAGGTTATGCTGGAACTGTATTAAACACTAGTTAAGCCACAGCTGGAGCTGGATTACTGGAGTTCTGGTCACCGCACTATCGCAACGACGTGGGGCTGGATATTCAAAGGGCTGCAGGGTTGGGAACCAGAGCAGACATGATTTGAAAATCATGGCCCCAGAGGTCGTCTCTAGAACCTCCAGGACAGTCCGCAATTTTCAATGTGAAGGTGGGGGATGAGGGGGGCGGGGGGCGGGGGGTGGGCGTGGGGTAAAAGGGAAGCTGCTCACCTCCTATTAAGGGCCCTTATAACTCCTTTAGGAGCTTGTTAAGGTGCCGGGGCATTCGGGAAGGTAATTTTCAATTCTGATTTCGGTGATCCTGATGAGTTAGTGAACAGCTATCAGGGTCACCACACAGCCAAATAAAATTTATTGGAAAGTGTGATGGAAATAAATTTGAGGGGCCAACTAGTGCCGGGTTGAGCTCTGTATCTTTACTCGGCCTCAAAGGACACTTGTCATCCTTGTCACCGTCCTGGCCCTTTCATGGGCTGCCTGCACTCCATGGCAAGGCAGCAGCAGCCATCTTGGGCTGCTGGCCCCAGACAGGCAGCTCCCGCCTCCTGGAGGCGCTTGGCACCTCTAATTGGGCGACGAGCTCACCTCAAACCCAATGAGGGCATTTGCACCCCAAGATCGTGTCGTGAGAGCAACGCTGCCGTATCACGGGGTCGGGAATCCGAAATGCTCTGGGTGTCAGGTTCCCAACCAAAGAACAAAAATCAAGCCCATAATTGCATTCGAGGGGTTACAGAAGAGATTTACGAGGATGTTGCATGGACTGTCGAATTTTAGTTATGAGAAAAAACTGGTAAGTCTAGGGTTGTTTTCTTCGGAACAGAGGAGGCTGAGGAGAGACCTAACTGAAGTATAAAATTATGAGGGATCCAGACAGAGTGGATAGGAAGGCCCTATTCCCCTTGGTTGAACGGTTCATAACCAGGGGGCATAGATTTAGGGCAAGAGGTAGGAGGTTTAGAGGGAATTCTATGGGAAATGTTTTCACCCAGAGGGTGGGGGGATCTGGAACTCACTGCCTGTAGGGGTGGTAGAGGCAGAAACTCTCATTTAAAAAGTATTTGGACATGCACTTGAACTGCCTTAACCTACAAGGCTACGGACCAAGAGCTGGTAAGTGGGATTAGACTGGATAGCTACTTGTTGGACAGCAGAAATCTGATGGGCCAAATGGCCTCCTTCTGTGCTGTATATTTCTATGAGTCTATGAAAGTTGGACAAAAACAATCATTAAGATATGGGGCAAGGGAGAGTGGGGGGGAACAGACTGGGAGGGAGAGAGGAGGAGAGAGGAGCACGCCAAGGTGAGAAGAAAGGAGTGCCAAGACAAGGCATAAAATGGTGAGTTGTTGGTCAGCACAGACTCGGTGGGCCGAAGGGCCTGTTTCAGTGCTGTATCTCTCAAAAAAAGAAGGGAAGAAAGGTGCACAGGGCAGGTTAGATGAAATGCAAGACCATCAAAGTGGCTGTCTGAGATGTGGGAAAGGCCCATCTAATATACTGCTGGTGGCTTGGACATGAAAGCAGTGCAATGCAGAAATATATTATTGTTTCTCAAGTGATATGAGAGCTGGCAAAAAAAAAGGATCAAAACAGCGCTGTAAGTAAAAATTTATGTTCAAAATTTCGTGATTATGGGACATACAAATATTATCACATCTAATTTCTGCAGTGTAACTCTTAATATAATAGCATTATCTGATCTCCCCTGATAACACTTTAATTTCCCTTTTGCTATATTTGAACAGCAACAGATGAAAATGGAGGATGAGAAAATACCCATCAGTACTCATTCTTCCCAGCAGATGGCGCAACTTCATGCAGCACCCTCCCCAATCTCGAAAACCAACACTAAGAGGAGGTAAAACAGTCTGAGGCAAAATAAACTACCACCGATCTCATGTCAAACTTTGGGAAATTCGCCTCTACTCCACGCAGATTTCATAAAGGTCCAGGAGATAACGAGGCTAACTAAGACTCAAGCAGTCACCTAGGCCAACACATCGGTGCAGCACAGAGGGAGAGCTACATTGTCAGAGGTGCCGTCATTCATTAACCGAGGCCCCATCTGTCCTCTCGGGTGGATGGAACAGCTCCTATGGCATTATTCAAAGAGCAGAGCCGTTCTCCCAGATGTCCAGGCTAGTGTTCATCCCTCAACCCACATGACGGATGCAGGTTAATGGGTTGTTTAACTGTTTGGGGGACCTTGCTGTGTGTAATTTGGATTGTTGCATTTCCCTGAATCATGACTACATTTCACACTCAAACAGCACTGTTAGTGTACCTCGATCCCAAGGACTGCAACGATTCAAGAATGTGGCTCACTTCCACCTTCTCAAGGGCAATTAGGGATGGTCAATAAATGCTGGCCTGGCCAGCGATGCCCATAGCCTATTAACGAATAAAAGAAAGAAATAATTTCATTGGGTGGGATGCATGTTGGGGCGTGATAGTTGCATAAATTCCAGGGTATAGCTGGCAGCCTTTCCATAAGGCATGGTCCCCCACCGTGCTGCTGATAAAATACCAGTGGCAGCAGGAAGATGTCCTTAATTGAGCCATTTGAGGGCCTCAATTGACCAAAGAACAGGCAGGCGACTCACCACCTCCCCGCGCCACTGGTAAAATACCAGCAGAGGAGGGTGGGCGATGGACACGGCAGCCCCCGCCATCTCACCCAATGTTACGCATCTCACATACCCTCCCCCCTGCCTCCCAGTTGTGGGGGGGGGGGGGTGTGGGGGGGAGTATAATTCTGGCCCATCACTTTTCTGATGATGGAGAGTAGGTGATAGGATGATGATTGGATTTATCCTGCTTTTTGTGCACAGGACATACCAGGTCAATTTTCCACTTTGTTGGGGAGATGCCAGTGTTGTAACTGTTATTGTCCCTAATCACTGGAATTCCCCCTAAGCCACTCTGGCTCTCCCCCTATAAGACGCTCTTCCATGTGGAATGAATTGAATTGGCTGAAGAATGGCATCTTTAAAGGTGAGGATCTCAGGAGTAGGCTGAGCAGGCTTCTTGCTGAAGATGGTTGCCAATGTTTCAGCCTTGTCTTGGTCATCTTTGGTTGATCATCTGGTTTATGGTGATGGTGGAATGAGAATTTTTCGAGGCCATGAGGTTCACGTGGCACAATGGAGGGTGTCCTCAGTAGGAAGTCAGGACTTGGTCTCAAGGATTACACGATGGTCACTCCTACCAATATGGTCATGGGCAAATGACAGGTCATGGCCAACTCGGTCAGTGATGGTACCACTAAGTACTACATTGAAATTTCCCACCCAGAATGCATTCTGTGTCTTTGTTACCCTCAGTGGCTCCTCCAAGTGCGGTGTAATATACACGAATATTGATTTATCAGCTGAGGGAGGGCAGTAGATGGTAATCAGCAGAAGGCTTCCTTGCCTTTGTTTGACCTGATGCCATGAGACGTCATGGGGTCCAGAGTCAATGTTGAGGACTCCCAGGGCCACTCCCACTTGACTGTATACCCACTGTGCCACCATTTCTGGTGGGTCAGTCTTGCCTGTGGGACAGGAAAAAGCCAGGACTGATGATGGAGGATATGGGATGTTGGCTGATTGTCATACTCACAGAATTATACCTGCGTCGGGTGTTGCTGTCCCAACTTTGACACCAGTCCCCAGACTTCAAAAAAGTGCAGCACAGAGGGATCTGGGTGTTCTTGTGCATGAAAAACAAAAAGTTAGCATGCAGGTGCAGCAAATAATTAAGGCAAATTGAATTTTGGCCTTTATTGCTTGGGGGTTGGAGTTTAAAAATAGGAAAGTCTTGTTACAACTGTACAGGGTGTTGGTGAGGCCGCACCTGGAGTACTGTGTACAGTTTTGGTGCCTGTATTTAAGAAAGGATATCCTGATATTGGAGGTAGATCAAAAGAGATCCACTAGGCTGATCCCTGGGATGAAGGGGTTGACTTATCAAGAACGGCTAAACAGGTTAGGCCTTTATTCATTACAGTTTAGAAGAATGAGGGGTGATCTTATTGAAACGTACAAGATTCTGAGAGGGCTTGACAGGGTTGATGTTGAGAAGATGCTTCCACTAGTGGGGGAATTTCAAACTAGGGGACATAGTTACAGAATAAGGGGACACTCATTTAAAACTGAGATGCGAAGGAATTTCTTCTCTCAGAGGGTAGTGAATGTTTGGAATTCTCTACCTCAGAGAGTTGTGGAGGCTAGATCATTGAAAGTATTTAAAGACGAGGTAGATCAATTTTTGAAATATCGGGGAGTTGAGGGCAATGAGGAGCTGGCATGAAAGAGGAGTTGAGGTCTGGGGCAGATCAGCCATGATCTTATTGAATGGCGGGGCAGGCTTGACAGGCCAAATGGCCTACTCCTGCTCCTATTTCTTATGTTCTTGTGTTCGATTAGTGACTGGGGTTGACCTGCATTCATCTTGTTGGATTTCCATGCCAAGGTCGCAGCCGAGTTTTTTTATTCTTTCACGGGATGTGAACATTGCTGGATAGGCTAGCATTTATTGCCCATCCCTAATTGTCCTTGGGAAGGTGGCAATGAGCCACCTTCTTCAACTGCTGCAGTCCATGTGGGGTCGGTACACCCACAGTGCTGTTAGGAAAGGAGTTCCAGGATTTTGACCCTGTGATACAGTTCCAAGTCAGGATGGTGTGTGGCTTGGAGGGGAACTTGCAGGTGGTGTTCCCATGCATCTGCTGCCCTTGTCCTTTTAGGTGGTAGAGGTCGTGGGTTTGGAAGGTGCTGTTGAAGGAGCCTTGGTGAGTTGCTGCAGTGCATCTTGTAGTTGAAAGGAGTGAATGTTGAATGTTTGTGGATGGGGTGCCAATCAAGCAGGCTCTTTTGTCCTGAATGGTGTCGAGCTTCTTGAGTGTCCTTGGAGCTGCAGCCATCCAGGCAAGTGGAGAGTATTCCATCACACTCCTGACTTGTGCCTTGTTGATGGTGGACAGGCATTGGGGAGTCAGGAGATGAGTAATTCGCTGCAGAGTTCCTAGCCTCTGACCTGCTCTTTTTGCCACAGTACTTATGTGGCTGGTCCAGTTCAATTTCTGGTCAATGGTAATCCCCAGGATGTTGAGTAATCCGTCCAGTTTTATTCTTGCGGCTTGGTAAAACTGAGTGGCTTGTTATAGGGCAGTTAAAATTCAATCACGTTGGTGTGGGTTTGGAGTCACTTATAGACCAGACCAAAAGGACATTAGTGAACCAGTTCACTAATACAACAAGAAATGCTGGAATCACTCAGCAGGTCTGGCAGCATCTGTGGAAAGAGAAGCAGAGTTAACGTTTCGGGTCAGTGACCCTTCATCGGAACTAATACAACATCTTGGTCGCTTTTACTGATATGATCTTTTTCTTCCAGATTTATTTTTATAAACTGAATACAAATTCAAAAACTGCCATGGTGGGATTTGAACTCACATTCTTTGGATAATTTGTACTACTACTGCAGTAATATAACCTTAGTCCCTTCATACCTGAAGCAGCAGGTAGGGGCAGCACAGTGGTTAGCACCGCAGCCTCACAGCTCCAGCAACCCAGGTTCGGTTCTGGGTACTGCCTGTATGGAGTTTGCAAATTCTCCCTGTGGCTGTGTGGGTTTCTGCTGGGCGCTCAGGTTTCCTCCCACAGCCAAAGACTTACAGGTTGATAGGTAAATTGACCATTGTAAATTGCCCCTAGTGGTGGTAGGAGAATTGTGGGGATGTGGTAGAGAATATGGGATTAATGCAGGATTAGTCTCAATGGGTGGTTGTTGGTCAGCACAGACTTGAAGGGCCTGTTTCAGTGTTGTATCACTCTATGACACCACACCCTACCCCTCACTTTACAGACCTGCTAAGAGCTTCAAGCATTTTACTTCAGCTTCCCAACATTTTTAGTTATTCTGTTTAATTTTTCCTTTTGATTTACTGCAGCTTCTCTTCCAGGAATGCCTTGAAGGAATTCTGTTCTACTCCTCGTGATTTCATTTGTCACTTTCATGCTGCTCATTGCCAGTCCTTGTCTTTTTTGTCCTGGGCTTGTTTTTGCGAGTTACAGCCCTACCTCCAAAGCAAACTTTGCCTCTTATTTATTTTCACAAGCAGCAGTACAAACATGAGAAGCAAGGGCTTTGCATTAAATTTTTCCAAATAACCATGTGTTCAGGTTGCATTAAAGATCATTGCCACATTTTATTTAATCAGTCAAACATTTGAGAATCTCTTAATATCCAGAAAATTCAACCAATTCTCCCAGTAAAAAGAATTTACATTTATATAGCACCTCTCACGACATCACAAAATGCTTTACAGCCAACTTTTACTTTTGCAGTGTAGTCACTTCATGTCACCAATTTACACACAGCATGATCCCACAAACAGGAGTTGGATACATGACCAGATCATTTGTTTTCAGTGATGTTGGTTGAGGGATAAATATTGGCCAGGGCACTGGGGAGAACTCCCCTGCTCTTCTTCAAAATACAGATGAGATCTTTTACGTCCAGCTGAGAGGGCAGACAGGACTTTGGTTTAACATCTCATCTGAAAGACAGCGCTTCCAACAGTGCAGCACTCCCTCAGTAATGCACTGGAGTGACAGCCTAGATTATGGTGTCTGGAATAGTAACTTGAACTCACAACCTCCTGACTCAAAGTTGAGTGTGCTACCATTGAACCACGGCTGACATGGATACACACAGGCATTACAAGCATTAAAATGCGATTTATTTATTAACGGCAACATTTATTGATTTGATATGCCCCTGTATTTTACATTGGGAGAAATCCTTCACCACGTTCCTAACCCAAGACTTAAGGCCAATCCCATTTATTCTGATGATGCAATTTCTGAAGTTGCTTACGAGTTTTGCTTGAATAAAACGTACAGCACACGGTGACATTGAACAAGCTGCACCAAATCCAATTCTGCCGCTAGGTTCTCTCGACCACCCACAGAAAGAGGGACATCATATACGCTTTGGCTCAGATGCTGACATCAACAAGACCAGGTGCCAGTTTGCCCACCAAGGGGTTCCTGACTGGTGATCCCAGACCCTCTGGCTATAGATGAAATCAGGAAGTTTAGCAAACTGCACAAAGGTACAAAATTGAGTCAACACAAAGAAAAGAGACAGCAGCAGTGGGAACTAGGATTGGGCAGAAATAGAGAGAAGTGGGAACAGCATTGGGCAGGGAGAGAGGGCAGAAGTTGGCACAGCATTGGGCAGGGAGAGAGGGCAGAAGTTGGCACAGCATTGGGCAGGGAGAGAGAGCCCGAGCAGTTAATACAACCTGTCCTTGAATTTCCAAGGTTATGCTGTAGATTTCAGCTCACTCTCTGCCGATATCTGCTTCTGGATAATCTATATTGCATCGTTTATTTGTATGTTTATCTATTCCATTTTTGAGTTCTGTTCACTAGTCTTTCATGCTGATTACAAAAGGAAACTCCAGTTTGATAGAAATAGCATCAATAGGTTCCTCTGTCACTGGCTTCTGTTGCACCCCATACTTCCTCTGCCCTAACCCACTAGTACAGGCCCTGCCTCTATTTGCCTAGGCCCAATGTTCTCAAGTTCCCTCCACTTCCCCCTCCTCTTCTAAGACCATCCTTAATACCAAACTCTTTGACCAAGCTTTTGGTCACATCTCCCAATAGCTCCTCCTTTGGCTCACTGTCCCATATTTTCTTTATCCTTCTGTGAAGCACCTGGAGACATTTTGTTTTTTTCTAAATTAAAGGTGTCATTCAAATGCAAGTTGTTGTAAAGAGAATGATAAACTTACAGCTGGTTTTACCAGGCAGTGTACAATGGGAGGGAGACTACATGCAAATGCCTATAAGACTGCGACCATTTTCCTAGGAATTGTCCCCTTATGAATGTAGAAAGGAAGCACGGTGAAAGAACACGTGTTTATACTGGTCATTTTTTAAATTCATTTCATGGGATGTGGGTGTCACTGGCCAGGCCAGCATTTGTTGCCCATCCCTAACTGCCCTTGAGAAGTTGGTGTTGAGCTGCCTTCTTGAACCGCTGCAGTCCACGTGGGGTAGGTACACCCACAGTGTTGTTAGGAAGGGAGTTCCAGGATTATGAACCAGCGACAGTGAAGGAACGGCGATATAGTTCCAAGTCAGGATGGTGTGTGACTTGGAGGGCAACTTGCAGGTGGTGATGTTCCCATGCATCTGCTGCCCCTGTCCTTCTAGCTGGTAGTGGTTGCGGGTTTGGAAGGTGCTGTCGAAGGAGGTATGGTGAGTTGCTGCAGTGCATCTTGTACATGGTTCATGAATACAGCTTCACCTCTTTGATGATTTTAATTTGAGGCTCTGCATTAATCGGGAAGAAAGCCTAAGTATTTCATTTGAGTTTTAATGGGGAAAAAAGTCCTCGTGTCCAAGTGTTGTTCATTTAGTGATTTAAAGTAACGGGTTTTGTAATAGCTTTGCTGCAACACTGTCTCAGCACATTCTGAAAGACCAGAAAGAAAGCTTCTATTTCATTGCATTCAGGGAGTTACTGAGCTCCAGTTTGGTATAAATATTTAAATATAGAGTCAATCCTGTTCAAAGCTTTGGAATCAAAGCCCGGAGAGAAAGCCTAGGTTATAGAACTGGCGATTAGAGTCACCTTATGCTTCTGTGTGAAAGAAATCAAAGTGATATCAGAAACTATTATCATCACACTTTTATGAATAATATCACATTTCCCCACAGCAAATATCAACCAAACATCTGAAAAATGCAATCTTTTCTACAGTGCCTCGTAATTTGAAAACAAACAAGATGGTGTAGTCCCAAATGTCATTGTGCTGGGCCAGAATATAAGCTGCTCCGTTTTTAAAAAAAACTTTGATCATTGTTGAGAAGTGCCAATGAAAAGAAGGAAAACCTTTTTCTACTTATTAGGGGGTGAAAGTGGACTTGTCTGCACAAGAAACACATGCAAAGAGGGTCAATTTAGGGGGCAAACCTCCCATGCTCTAACAGCATTGGAAGCACATCCAACACCATATTGGTTCGAACACTGTAGAGGCATCTCTGGTGGTCTCCTAAAACTGGTGTCAAACCCCTTTACTATGCTAATACGGAGCGGGAGCAGGCTATTCGGCCCCTCGAGCCTGCTCTGCCATTCAGTAAGATCGTGGCTGATCTGATCTTAACTCTACTTCTGGGCAAACCGACTTTAAAAGCCAAACTAGAAGAGGTTTGCATGGATAATTTAAAAGAGAATAAGTAGTTGCACAGTATAGATACAGGGATGGACAAAGGCCATAGTTAGAAATACATACTTGCTAAAAGTTACTTTATCGCCCTTCTTTAAGCAATTTTATTCGAATCATAGAACCAAACAACTTTACAGCAATAAAGGAGACGGTTTGGTCCATCTTGTCTGGGCATGCAAAAATTAATCCCACTGCCACACTCTCTCCCTGCAGCCCTGTATCCTCCTCTGCACTAAATATTTAATCAATTCATGGGCAATAGTTGCGCATTCTCTCAGCCTCTCTCCCATGCTGAAAAACTGATAAAAACTTAGAGAAATTCCATCAAAATTTCCCTTTTAAATCACCTTTCTAAGAAGATGAACAAGACTTTTGCTTGCTGAAAGATGTAGCTTTTATGGGGCTTCTTAAAGGAGAGAGAACTATAGAGATGGAGAGGTTAGGATGGGGCTTCCAGAGCTTCGGGTGTATACTGCTGAAGGCACAACCACCAATGGAGTGTCTATGCAAATTGTGGATCCACAAGATCCCGAAAGAGAGAATAAATCAATATTTTATCTGTACCATTCTTCATGTGAGTCAAACTTCTCCAGGCTGTAAGAGAGTCACTTTGTACATTGTATATTCAGAAGTGTAAGCCATTGAGTTAGGCTAAAATGTTTAACAGTATGGTTCAATAGCATTCAATGCTCTACTGTGGCTCTCCCTGTGATTCTTCAATTCACTGGATTTTTAAAAATTATTTCATAAAAAATAACTTCCTTCTGGCTATCCTTACCCTTTGGTGGTTGAATATCTATTGAAGCTCATTGCTTTAGCAGAATTATTTCATCATCTAAATCTTTGTGAATGATATTTTGCAAGGATACAATGCTGAATATAAAGCATGATTAGAATTATAAAGAACATTTCCACGGTGGATTACTGCCCTTTCTTTCACTTCTGGTTCTTAGATACAAATCCAGCCCAATTTCTCAGAAGCCACTGACTTCCCTTGCTCCAATAGTGGCTATAATTTCAACAATCTAGGCCCCTATCCATGGAATTCCTTCCCGAAACCTCTACAGCTCTTCAACTCTCTCCCCTCCTTTCAGACATTTCTTAAAACCCAACTCTTTGACCAAGCTTTTGGTCGCCTTTCCTGACGTCTTATTCCTTGGTTCGGTGTCAATATCTGTCTGATTACACTCCTGTGAAGTACCTTGGGGTATTTTGCTGTGTTACAGACACCATATAAATGTCAGTTAGTGTTGTTGTTGATGACAAAGGGTTATAAGACCTGAAACATTCACTGCTTTCCTTTCTCCACTTATGCTGCCTGGCCTGTGGAAAGTTCCCACCATTTTCTGTTTTTATTTCACATTTTATGTCTCTGCAATACTTTTCTTTTTACTATAAAAGCAAAATACTGCAAATGCTAGAAATCTGAAATAAAAACAGAAAATGCTGGAACTACTCAGCAGGTCAGGCACCATCTGTAGAGAGAGAGAGAGAGTGTTAATGGGCTGGATTTTCAAAGCCTGCGAAGTATGGGTAAGGAGGAGTGCACGATTTGAAGATCTTGTTCTCGAAGGTCGGCACTGGGACCCACCACCTCCGGAATGCAATGCCATTTTTAAAGGGGCGTCACTTCTATTGAAGTGTTCCGGAGAAGGGTCACTGACCCGAAACGTTAACTCTGCTTCTCTTTCCACAGATGCTGCCAGACCTGCTGAGTGGTTCCAGCATTTGTTTTTATTTCACTTCTGTTGAATTGCCTGTTGAGCTCATTAATGAGCTCAGTAACAGACTTGTATATAGCAAGCAGCAATTGTTAAAGGCTGGGAATGGGCAAAATGACATGGGCGGGGGGCAACGTGACAGGGTTGTGAAGTCATGAGCAGTGTGGAGGGCCATGAGGGCTAAGGGAAGGGCTGATTAAATTAATTCAGAGGCAGCAAATAAAGCTCAGCTGCCTCAGATGGGTCTCAGTGTGGGTATTGATGCAGCTGGAAGAGTTTAATGCAGTGGACAGTGGCAGGAAACCTGAGAGGGATGTGAGCCCACTGGCATCACGGGGCCAGAGGAGAATGGGGGGGGGGGCGGCAAAGGAATTTCCTTGAGGAGATGGCTACTGAGCCCTCTACAGGAGCCCCAGACAGAGGCATTGAGGTGAAAAAACCAATGCCACCTTCTAGTAGGCCATCAGGTTTGTGAAGATGCGATTCTGGTGCCTGGGTCGGTTGGGTGATACCCTCCTGCAAGGGTGTCAGTCATTGTGGTGAAGCACTCTCCATAACATGGCCCTGCAGACAGTTGTGGACCTGGAAGGAGACAGCTGATCAGGGGAGGAGCAGGAGGAGAAAGTGGGAGGGAGAGGTATCCCTGCTGCACGACAAGGCCTGCTCCTACCACCCTCCAGGAAGAGGGCCTCCTTCCTCTCCCTCACAGCCTCCAGCATTAGATCCAGGTGGGCATCAAGGGTGCCAGGCCTCCAGCTCTCCTGTGACATCTTACTTCCCTCTGGTGCTGTGGAAGGCAGATCTCTCCCTCAGGAGCATCAGTGATGGCTACCGTGGAAATCTACATGAGCCCCACACTTGATCTGACCCATTGCCATTTCCAATCCCACTGGATCGAAGAGAACAGGAAATTCATCTCCATACCAATTAAGGGCTTTTCAGCTTGAAAATTCCTACAGGAGACATGTTTCAGACCCAAAACCAGACCCAGTTCCTGGTTCCCGCCTCCATAATGAAAATCCAGCCCAACATTCCACTTTGATGACCTTTCATCAGAACTGGAGAAAGTTACAGTCCAGGTTTTAAACAATTTCAGCGGCAGGGTAAGGGGGCGGGGGTGGAGGCGGTGGGGGAGAACAAAAGGGAAGTCTGTGCTAGGGTGGAGGGCAAATGACAAAAACGATGATAGTGCAAGGCATAAGGAGATGGTAATGGAACAAGAGAAAAAATAAGGTTTAGAAGGGGTGTAAATGGGTTAAGCAGAATCATCACTAACAGCTACCATCCAGATAAAAAAATGGGATAAAGTTTATGATCTGAAATTGTTGATATCAATTTTGAATTCAGAAGGCTGTAAAACGCCTAATCGAAAGATGAGGTGCTGTTCCTTGAGCTTACATTGACCTTCTTTGGAACAGTGTAGGAGGTTGCGTACAGAGAAGTTAGAGTGGGAGGAGGACAGAAAATTAAAATGACAAGCAACCAGAAGCTTGGGGTCACACTTGCTGAATGAATGGAGGTGCTCCGCAAAGCAGTCACCCAATCTGCGTTTGGTCTCCCGAGTGTAGAGCAGTGAATACATTCTAGTAAGTTGAAAGAAACACAAATAAATTGCAGTTGCACTTGGAAGCAATGTTTGGGACCTTGGACAGTGAGAAGGGAGGAGGTGAAAGGGCAGTTGTTGCATCTCTTGTGCTTGCAATGGAAAGGTGCTGTGGGAAGGGGAGGAGGTATTCGGGGTAATTGAGGAGTGGACTGGAATGTCGTGGAGGGAATGGTCTCTTCGGAATGCTGAAGGGGGAGGGGAGGGGAAGATGTGTTTGGTAGTGACATCACAGAGGTGGCAGAAATGGCAGAGGATGATCAGTTGAATGGGGAAACTGCTGGGGTGGAAGGTGAGGATTACAGGAACCCGATTGTGGTTCTGGAAGGGAGGGGAAAGGGTGAGAGAGCAGAAGTGCAGGAAGTAGACCACACAGGTCGAGGGCCCTGTCAATCACAGGAGGAAGGGGTAAGGGGAGGGGTGTGCGGGAGGGTGGAATCTTTGACTGTGGCAAAAGGAAGAAATATTGGAAGCACGAGTATGGAACGTGGAATCATCAGAACAGATACAATGGAGATGGAAACACTAGGAGAATGGAAGAAAGTCCTTACAGGAAGCAGGGTGTGAAGAAGTGTAGTCAAAGTAGCTGTGCAAGTCAGTGGGCTCAGAGGAATTACTATTTTTCTCTGTAATAATTTAATTCACTGCCTCTTTGCTTCTAGCAATGGCTGCCTTGTGGAAGATCAGCTCCTCTCTTTGGCATTATTTTAATTTGTCTCTTTCATCCTGTTAATTTTGCAGTTGTTACACCCTTGTTCAAGGCAGGGTGCCAGGATAAACTCAGCAACTACGGGCCAGTCAGTTTAATCTTGGTAGTGCAAAAGCTTTTGGTGAAATAATCTGGGACAAAATTAACAGTGACTTGGACAAGTGTGGATTAATTCGGGAAATGCATTACCTGAGAGTGTGGTGGAGGCAGATTCAATTGTGGGTTTCAAAAGGGAATTGGATAAGCGCCTGAAGAGAGACAATTTGCAAGGCTACAGGGAAAGGGCAGGGTTGTGGGACGAGCTTGCAGGGAGCTGAGGAGCTGGCAAAGACACAACAGGCTACATGGCCTCCTTGACGCTTGTAACTATGGCCAATATTTATCCCTCAACCAAAATGACAAAAACAGATTAGCTGATCATTTTCACATTGCTGTTCGTTGGAGCTTTCTGTGTGCAAATTTACTTCCACTTTTCCTACATTTCAAAGGTACCTCATTGGAAAATTCCTGTTTTTTCTCTCTCTGCAATTCATGACCAACTATTGAGATCTGGGGAACACACAGTATTGAAACGAGGCAATTACTGGGAAGGTAATTTTTTTCAGCTGCTCATTAACCAGAAGGAGGTCATTAACCTAATAAGTTAACTCGGTTTCTCTCTACACAGATACCCATTGAAGACGGTTTCTTATGCCTGTGAGGAACCCTCGCAATGCAGCGGAGGAGAGGTACAACACTTGACATGGCCCCACCCGAGCAGGCTGCTGCTGAAGATGAGATTCCACTGCCTAGATCGATCCGGCGGAGCCCTGCAGTATGCCCCACCAAGGGTCTGCTTTGCTTTGCACAGTCTAACACTGCAGTGGGGGGAGGCTTTACATGACGATGAGATGCCTGAGCAACACTCCTCCATCGATAAGGAAAATGCAGAGGAGGGAGAGAGGCAAGCAGCATTGGATGGTGAGGACCTTGTGCTAGAGGCCAGGCAGATTGAGCGACGTGCCAAGGAGGCAAGAGAAAACCTCATAATCACCTGCTTCCAGCCGCCCTGATATCCACTCACGGAGACCCCAATAATGACTCATATTACTGCATGTAGTCTGTCGTCTTCTTTCCATTTGTGTTCCCTGACTTGCGAGCAGCTGCAATACGCACCAGTGCCCATGATGTTAATAAAGGCTGAGGTCACATTAGCATTACACTTGGGGGAAGGGACACAATTTAGGCATAATGAAAAATGATCACTATTGATTTGCACAAAATAACTTTGAATTAATCAATGCATTACATATTTCCTACACCCATTAGTCTTCAAGTGTGGCTAGATTGTTTCTGAATACGTTTGCGTGTGCTCCTATGCAGTGTGATCCCTACGACTGGAGGCAGGCTGCCCCTTGGCCTGGGATGACTTTGGTGGGCATCCTCTGGCTGCCTGAGGCCTGGAGGGCCCCGGCTGCCTGAGGGTGTCCTGGACTGGTGCTGTTGGAGCTGGGCTCACTGGCAGAGCGGGTGAGAAGCTGTGTCCACACTCGGAGCACTCTGAGGGGAGCCCCAGATGTGGGGAGGACAGCCTCTCCTCCTCCCTTTCAAAGCTCACGTGAACCTCCCTGCTCAAAGAAGGACAAGGAGTGGGAGAAATCGCCAGGCTTCTGTCCCTTCACTTGCTTTGCCACTGCTGCGTTGAACTCAAGGCCATGGCGATGGTGTGCAAATCTGCGGGCATCTATGGGATCTGGGTCTCCACGAGGGTCGCCAACTGCTCAATGGAGGAAGCCATGTGCTCACATACCTGAGACATGGCAGCACTCATGGGCATGGATGGACTCCTCCATCATCCGCTCATAGCTGCACATTATCACTAGCATCCCTGCCAGATGTTGCTTTACCTCTCGACACCAGAGGCTCGTCATCTGCCTGGGACTCAGCATGGACCTGACCACACACAGTCCTTCAACTGTCAAAGGCCTTGGCTGTCTCAGCCTCAGCCAACTGCTCAGGCGTGTATATGGTGCCCTCACCAGCTTGTGACCCACTGAGGCGAAAGTATCTGCGTTGGTGGAAGGTGCAGGAGAGCCATGGGATGGTGCATCCTCTGAGTGGTCCTCCTCCTTAGAGGAGGACAGCTGTCCCCCTTCTGATGGAGTCCCTTGGGGATGCCAACCTGCATGAGAGAACACAAACATGTGTGGGTTAGGCTGTACAGATCTCATCATGCTAACCATACGTGATGTGGACCTCCAAAAGTGATGAGTATGTCAATTGAAGTAGATCCTCACTCTCTTCCACAGAGACTCCAGTCTCTCCGTTTGAGATTGCGCAGCCGTCCTGGGTCATCACCAGTTCCAACGCCTCTTCCTCAGTGGTGGTGAGAGGACGCAGATCAGGAACTCCTCTGCCAGTCCGGGCCATCTCCCTCCTGTTGTGGGCCCTCTTGTCCTACAAGAGGAAGGATGGCGATAGTAAAAATTAGCAGTGAGACCAGTTCTGTTACTGTCAGCCTCTCGTCCCCTACTTGGGGATCTGATATCTCTCGTGCTGCCACACGCTGTCAGGGGAGTTACTGGGAGGTGAGCTATGAAAGAAGATGGCCTGTGGCCAAGATGCAGCCATGCATCTGTCAGGATGAGGTAATACCCAGCTCCTCTGCCATCGCCATGGTAATGCCACCCTCCCCTCATCACGCACCCTCCAACGTAGTCACATGGAATCTCCAAAAAGTAGAGTAATATGGAGCTCTCACCTTGGCCAAATGCAGGAGGTTGTTGACCCTCTTCCGGCACAGCACCCAGTTCCGGTGGGTTACCCCACGGCTGCTGACTTCCTCCGCAATCTCCACCCAGGCTTGCTGGTCAGGTGGGAGAACCTCTTCTTGCCATCGCAGGGGAAGAGATCCTCTCGCCTTTCCTTTGCAGCCTGGAGGGGTGCATGTTAAATTTCTGTGATTCATTTATAAGGATACCCAGGTCCAATTTTGGTAAAAAAATTAATAAATATGCTGCGACCTGTGGAGTGACGGGACTGAATTAACAATACATTGCTCCCAGACACTGAACTGAGGGGCCAACCTTTGTCTTGCCTCGGGCATCCTGTGCTGCCCTCCTCAGGGGGTTGGGGGATGCAGGCTCCAGTCCAGCAATGTTCTCAGCTGTACAAAGCTGACAATGACTCTAAGGCAGGAGTGAATGCAGGGCTGGCTGACTTTTAAATAAGGTGCCAGCCAGAGTCATCTGACACCACAATCAGTGACTCGCATCCCTGCCTCCACCATGTGATTGGGAGGGGGGGTGGTCATGTATCTGCTATGCAAAATGGTCACTGCTGCATGATCGTGGTGGGTTGGGCACCCAGGTGATGGGCGGGAATAGCATCTATTTCCAGGCCTGTTACCGGCCCCAGGGGTAGGCTCATTAAATTCAGCCCAGACTCTGCTCACTGCTGCTGGCAATAACTGTCATTGTGAATGAACCTCTTCTATCTATTTATTTGGTACACATTTTACATTAACATAATACCAAGGAAACAAAAGCCATCTTTTATGGGAAAAGAAATTGAGAGGATTCGTATTTTTTTCCTCGGCAATTCATTGCTCACAAATGAGATCTTCAAGGACATGCAGCATTGAAAATTGCCGATTACTGAGAATGACATTTTGTCAGCTCCTCATTTATTCGTTTCTAAAGGTATGTAAATAGGAAGAGGTTAGTGAAAGTAAATGTGGGCCCATTAGAGGTAGAGACATGTGAAATTATAATCGGGACTAAGGAAATGGCAGACATTAAACAAATACTTTGTATCTCTCTTCATGGTAGAAGACAAAAACATTCCTGAAGTAATGGGGAATGAAGGGTCTGACGAGAAAGAAGAACTTAAAGAAACTGAATAAGTAAAGGAATAGTTCTTGTTACGACTGCGGCAGGAGCAATGCACTGTTAATTCAGTCCCATCACTCCACAGGTCGCAGCATATTTATTAATTTTTTACCAAAATTGTAAAAATGGCCAAATTAAACACTCTAGTATCCCCAGAATGAAACAGAACAAACCAGATAGCTTCAGACAACAGCAGATTAACTATTTATTAAAATAAAACTAAATCTTAAGCAATTAGATTAGATTAGAGATACAGCACTGAAACAGGCCCTTCGGCCCACCGAGTCTGTGCCGAACATCAACCACCCATTTATACTAATCCTACACTAATCCCATATTCCTACCAAACATCCCCACCTGTCCCTATATTTCCCGACCACCTACCTATACTAGTGACAATTTATAATGGCCAATTTACCTATCAACCTGCAAGTCTTTTGGCTTGTGGGAGGAAACCGGAGCACCCGGAGAAAACCCACGCAGACACAGGAAGAACTTGCAAACTCCACACAGGCAGTACCCAGAATCGAACCTGGGTCCCTGGAGCTGTGAGGCTGCGGTGCTAACCACTGCGCCACTGTGTCGCCCCACAATATTAAGATAAATCTATGTCTAAAGACCTTATAACTCCCCCATTCACGCACATACATTCAAAAATAGGAAATCAATTGGTTTTTAAAAAGGTAGTTTTTAAGATTAGCTGTCTGTTAAGAATAAATAAAAATGAGAAAGTCTTTGCGTTTTACGTTCCTGGTGAATGAAGTCTTCTAAGGTGAGGATAATCAAAGTTCACAAAGTTTTTATCTGGACTTGATGAAAATATTCTGTTCTTGCGAGACAAACAATTCAGCTGCAGTAGCATTAAATAGTTCTTTCAACATTGAGCACAGCAATACTAATAATTTGTTGACAAAGAGAAGCTTTTCTTCCTTACTCAGAGAATTAACTTAGTTTGTACCTTTGGAGAATGTTTCTTGAGAGGGAATAAAATAGCTCCTTTTCTCTTCAGTTCCTCACTGGCAAGCCTCTCAGAACCAATCGCTTCAAACCAGTTTCTGCCAGTTCCACACACAGTCAAAATGGACTCATCATACCATGTGACCTACTATTGCTCAGGGTAACCAAAAATGCAGCAGCGGTATACTGTGTCTCCAGAATGGTTTCCTCCCCTAAAGGTGCACTGTTTTATTAAACAGTCTTAAAGGCACACATACAGTTTTTTTAATCCGAGGAGAAAAAAAATAATACAAGTCCGTGACATTCTGGATAAAGTGATGGGACTAGGTGGTGATTAATCCCCTGGACCTGATGACCTGCATCCTAGGGTTTTAAAAGAGATAGGTGCAGAGATAGTGGATGCATTGGTTTTGATCTTCCAGAATTCCTTACATTCTAGAATAGTTCCCAAGGATTGGAAAGCAGCAAGAATAACACAGCTATAGAAGAAAGGAGGAAGAGAGAAAATGGCAAACTATAGGTCAGTTAGCCTAACATCAGTAGTAGGGAAAATGCTGGAATCGATTGTTAAGGATGTTGTAACAGGACACTTTGAAAATCATGATATGATTAAGCAGAGTCAAAATGGATTTACAAAATTGTTCTTGAAAAATTTTTGAGAATGTAATTATTAGGATGGAAAAGGAGGAACCAGTGAATGTAGTGTATTTGGATTTTCAAAAGCATTCAATAAGGTGCCGCACAAGAGGTGATTATACAAAATTAGAATTGGAATTGGAGGTGATACCTGAGCATGGATTGAGGATTAGTTAATGAACAGAAAGCAGAGAGTAGGAACAAATGGGATATTTTTGGATTGGCAGGCAGTAGCTAGCAGTGTACCATAAAGATCAGTACTTGGGTCTCAATTATTTATCTACAGTAATGACTTAGATGAGGGGACTGAGTGTAACGTATCTAAGTTTGCTGATAATACAGAGTTAGGTGGGAAAGTAAGCAGTGAGGAGGGCACAAAAATGATATAGACAGATTGGGTGAGTGGGCAAGAACATGGCAGATGGAATACAATGTGGAAAAGTGTGAAGTTATCCATTTTGGTAGGAAAATAAAAAAGCAAAATAATTTTGAATGGTGAGAGACTGGGAAATGTTTATATTCAGAGGGACCTGGGTATCCTTATAAATGAATCACAGAAATTTAACATGCAGGTGCAGCAAGAAATTAGGACGGCAAATGGTAAATGGGTTTTGTTACAAAGGAATTGGAGTATAGGAGTACAGAAGTCTTACATATACAGCATCGGTGAGGCAACACCTGGAGTACTGTGGTGCAGTTTTGGTCTTCTTACCTAAGGAAAGACCTACTTTTACTCAAGGGAGTGCAATGAAAGTTGACTAGACTGGTTCCTGGGATGAGGGGATTGTCCTATGAGGAGAGATTGAGTAGACTATGCCTATATTCCCTATATTTTAGAAGGAAACATGATATTCTTAAGGGGCTGGACAGGGTCGATGATGCTGAGAAAATGTTTCTCCTGTCTGCGGAGTTAGAACAGGGGTCACAGTCTTAGAATAAGGGGTCAGCCATTTAGGACTGAGATGAAGAGAAAGCTCTTCACTCAAAGGGTTGTGAATCTTTGGAATTTTCTATCCCAGCGTGCTGTGGATGCTCAGTTATTGAATATATTCAAGACTGAGGTCAATAGATTTTTGGGTACTAAGGGAATTAAGTGATATGGAGATAGTATGGGAGGGTGGAGTTAAGGTACAAGATCAGCCACGCTCTTGTTGAATGGTGGAGCCTACTCCAGCTCCTATTTCTTATGTTCTTATGTTCTATTCCCATTGGGAATGAGTTCTGCTGGTATTGGCCATGGAAATGAGCAAGAAAAAGGGTCAAAACTAGAAAATAAGCATTACAATTGCGCTCACCAGTTTTAATTTATTCTTGGGATATGGGTGTCACTGGGAAGGCTGCATTTATTATCCACAGCTAGCTGCCCCTGAGAAAATGATGGTAAGCTGCCTTCTTAAACTGCTGCAGTCCAGGTGGTGAAGGTGATTCAACAGTGCTGTTAGGTACAGCATTCCAGGATTTTGACCTAGCAGCGATGAAGGAACTGCGATAAATGTCCAATTCAGAATCGTGTGTGACTTGGAGGGGAACTTGGATTGCTGTATAATGCCGAGCCAAAACTTGTGAATGGCTCTCAATACCAGTCTCATTGGTTGCAATAAATTCTACAACAGCAGTAGCACTAAACAGGCATTATTGGATCTGCCGCCTGTTATATGCCCTCCATGATATTCAGTTCTATTGAAGTCAATGGCACTGAATATTGGACAGATGTTAAACAGGCAGCTGATGTGATACTGCCTGAGTTGTATTACCACTCAAGAAGTAGTTCTACCCTATTGTCCTAGATCTGAGTGTGGGGCAGGTAAATTTGTTAATGTTGGTTACAGTTACAATAGATGGTGTCCTGCATTACAACAGGAGATAGCGAGCAGAACAGGAGTGAACGTTTCAGGGAAAACTCATCCACACTTTTTGGCCATAGTGGAACAAACACACGTGCAAGGACTGAGGCGGTCTCGGGAAGCTTGGCTTGGTGCGCTAAAGGAAGAGAGGGATGTGGCAGAGGCAGCTGAATGAACAGTCTCACTCTTAGTGACAATTAAGTCCATGAGCTCCTCGCACCTTGTTGGAAGTGAGGGTGGATGGGGCAGGGAAGAGGGGTTTAGGAAGATGGTTGGTAGTGGAGAAAAGAAGTGGTGGGGTTGAGTGGGGAGCGGGGGGGTGGGGGGGTGGGGTTGTTATCTTTGCATTCTAGGATAATCCTGGAGTAGTGAACAGTTTTGGCAATGCAGAGCAGGATCTGACAGCACCGGCTCTGGTCCAGCTAGATCTGGTAATGAATGGCCAAACCAGTTATGTGCCATATACATTCAAGTTTGGTCCCTTAGACTTGGAGAGCAAAAATGATGGCCATAATAAGGTGAATAACCAGCGTAGCAGAGAGTAAGGGGTTTTACTGGGGTATGGGATTTAAAGGGAGTTGAGCAGATTGACGGCTGCAGAATTATTGTGACAAATGGAGGGCCAAAGGCTTGACTTTTGGGTGTTTGAAAATGCCGTTGTAAGTGACTTGGGGAGAAATTTTTCCAGGGTTAGATGTAGAAGGGGGATGAGGGATACAAGGAAGTGAATAGAGATGGCCTTGTCTGTGATTAAGGTGATGGGAGGTTATGTGAGATGGCAAGGTCGAGAGGATGGCTGTGATTGTGGGTACTGTGAGCAAGACCTTAAGTCAGACATTACGAGCTATTGTATATACCTGCTATCATTACCAGGTGCTACAGATACTAGTCAACATTACTATTTAGGAAATATACTAGTTGAGGGGCTGTTAAATTGCTTCTGACATGCTGCCACACCAACATAATCAGAAGTAATTTGGAACTGGACAGATTCTGGAGTCAACATGTGGTGAAAGATGGCTACCAGCCAATAACATGAGGATCTTACACAAAGATCATTGGCATTAAAAATGTGAAAATGAAGATGCTAAGCTAAACGTTATGGTTAAACATCCCATGAGTACTTTGTGCGACAGATGTACATATCGGAAAATCGCAAGAGCTGTGGATTCACACCCACTGCTTAATTCCCAATATGTGCTCACATTGCATCAAGCGCCAAAGCAATGAGATTTATCCAGTTAGCATCACAACAGCAGAAGACAAGTCCACCAGTCTCTCATCAACAAGTTACGGTATTTGATTGTTCCAAGTGGAAGTAATTACATTAGGGTTTTCGCCATGCCAGAAATTGCTTTATCCCTCAGTTTTGCCTCATGCAAAAGTCACAATGATTTCTTTATGCTATCTCACCTTATATCACAATAATGCCATATACTGAAAGCCAGCTTATACCAAGAACTTGTCTTCTGTGTTAGTCCTATCTCGCAGTTATCCATATTATCTATTCTGAAGTGGTCTGTTGCACCTTGTGCAATGTATCCCAATCCTTACTGCAAACTCGCACAAAAGTAAGATAACCATGTAAAAACATGCCTTATGGACACAAGCAGCTCAATTAAGTCCTTGAGTTCTCTCTAAGGGAGCATGTGTTCTGGAGTCTGTGTTTATTCCTCACTTCAAAAACTGTCGGTTATTTAGAGGGACAAGTTCTGGTTTTGGCAGGTCATTTTTCAGGCAAGCTTAGCTCTCTCAATCCATACTGCGTCGATACATATTAGTATACAGGCACGATGCTCTAATGTGGAAAGCTGCGAGAGATTCAAAGCGAAGAGAATGATACAAACTGAAAGCAGAGTTGGCAGCAACAATTTAAGTGAGATGAACTGGCATGTCAGTCTGCTAATTATTCTAATACCTCCAGGTTTTGGAAATCTTTTATGTGATGTGATTTACAGACATAGCCACAACTTTAACATCTACAATCGTGAAAAACTGCTGAAGAAACATGGTATTGTCTTCACAAATATAGTTTTAAAAAGACTATTGCCAACTAATAAATAGAAATATAGATGGGAAACAGCAGAATACTTAATTGTACTTGAAAGCTGAGACTTGATAAATCATTGATTCCATGGTGAGTGGGATCTAATGGAAGAGGGAATCTCCTTCCATTGGATCACAGGAACTCCAAATAAACCATCACCAATAACCCTTGACATAGGAACATAGGAACAGGAGGAGGCCATTGAGGCCATTTGACCCCTCGACCCTGTTTGACCAGTCAATGAGATCATGACTGATCTGCAGCCTAACTCCAAATGCCTGCCTTTGTCCCTATCTCTTAATACCTTTGGCTGACAAAAATCTATCAATCACAGTTTTAAAATTAACAATTGATCTAGCATCAATTGCCACTGGCAGAAGGGAATTCCAAACTTCTACCACCCTTTTGTGTGTAAAAGCGGCAGCAATGAAATATTAAATTTCCCCGAGCTATTTCCTACAACAACTTGCATTTATATAGCGCCCTTAATGTAGAAAAATGGCCCAAGGCACTTCACAGGAGTGTAATCAGATGAAATTTGGCACCGAGCCATATACTAGGATATTAGGACAGGTGGCCATGAGTTTGGTCATAGATGTTACACGACATCCAAAAAGAGGAAGGAGAGGTTTAGGGAGGGAATTCCAGAGGTTAGTGCTTAGACCTCAGATAATGTTTCTCTCATGAATGGATCAACAGTACATTTAGGCAGCTGGCCCAATATAAATTCAGAAAAATTGCTCAATGGCCACAGATAGAGAGACTACTTGTGCTGCTCTAATTCCACAGTAGAAGCAGTATGCTCCTGCTGCTCTACCTGAATATGGCAGATTTAAGGCAATGGGCAGGGAACGACATGTCATTTCAGCCACAATGTTATCGCACTGTGATGAATTTTACATCAAACTGTGCCCTGATAGCATCGAATATTACAGGATTCGTCAAATTGTAAGTGTTTAGCCTGAACATGCATAGACGGAGAGAAAGTGAAGATCATTCTGAGCATGATCAGAATAATGTCCTGTTGGTAAAGTAAGTTTCATTGAACTGATGCAGAACTTTTATTTTCATATTGTGGGAGTCACAAGTATGTCCAATATCTTTCCACCTGGAGCTTCATATTGTTCTGTTATCCTATCATTGACCCACAATCTAACATGGTGAAGTCTGTAGTTCAAGCAACAAGAAATGTTATCTTCATACTGTATCACTCCAACATCTCTGTATAAATCGCATAGAGGAACAAAAAATTACACCCCCTTTTATGTCTAATAAACAGAATATAGTTAGGGGGCGCGTTATTGTAATGTGCCTGTTTTCTCCTCCACTTGTGACACAGTCAGATGAATCGCATGGGGCAACATTTGGTGAAAGTTATCAGGTAAGGCCATTTATGACATTCTTAAAATATATTCTCCTTCTGTGCCTCTCATCAGTAGACATAAACAGATTAGGTTAAGCTTGGACCAGTAGTAATTCTTTAAAAATATACAGAACAAGTGATCAACAAGTAATGAAGGGGAGACAAACATTCTTACATCTTTTAAGGGGGGTGGGTGATGGAGATAGGAGAGATTGTAGGATCTTTCTGGATCATTAGGTCCAATTTCCTTCCTTATCCTGTGATCCTAGGACTGATTCCCAATGTGGCTGTGCTCAATGCAGACTGGGGTTTCCATGGAGCATTGCTCAGAATATCTTAGGCTAAACAAGTAGAAAATCAGCAACTGCAGGCTTGTGATTTCTCAACCAGTGCTCTGTGTCATCCTTGATCCTCACTGGATCAGGGACATCAAACGTCTTGCATTGACCTAATGTCTGAGTCAACATTTTTCTACCACCAATAACAATCAGCACGACCACCAAAACCTATATTTATATAGCATCTTCAACATAGTAAAACTTTCCAAGCTGTTTCCCATGAGTTTTATCACGCAAAATTTAACGCCGAGCCTCATGAGGAGATATCAGGGCAGATGAAGAAAAATTTGGTCAAAGAGGTAGGTTTTAAGGAGCATCTTAAAGGAGGAAAGCGAGTGTTGGAGAGTATTAAGGAGGCAATTCGAAACTAAGGGCTTCAGCAGCTGAAAGCATAGCCACCAATGGTGGGGTGATTAAAATTGAGGATGATTAAAAGGACTGAATTAGATGAACATAGCGCAGATTCTTGGAGGGTTGTGGAGCTGGACGAGATTACAGAGATAGGGAGGGGCGAGGCCATGAAGGGACTTGAAAACAAGGATGAGAATTTTAAAAATGAAGACATTGCTTAACCGGGAGCCAATGTAGGTCAGCGAGTACAGGGGAAACTGGTGAGTGGGACTTGGTGCAAGTGAGGGCAAGGACAGTTTTAGATAACCTCAAGTTTGTGGAGAGGAGCAAATGGGAGGTTGGCCAGAAATGCGTTGAAATATTCAGGGCTAAACATAAAAAATCAGGGTTTCAGCAGTAGATAGGCTGAGAGAATACCAGTAAACTGGATGAATTGATGTGTTATGGCATTATTCTTTGTGGGATTGCATTATTTACAAAATGCTGCCATATCTTGGCCTACGTATTGGCAATCCTTGCAAGCAAAGGCTTTTGATGTGTTTGAGACAGGGAGTAAGCAACTATATAAACACAAGGCTTTCTTTATTCCTGTTGCAGTTCAAAATGATCCAGGGCCTTTTTCTAACAATTAGGACTTACTTTACATGGGAAGTTAATTAAGCAAAATAGATTAAATGTAAATTACATTTTAGTGGGAATGAGCCACTTTACTGAAGAAATTTGTAAATACCAAACAATGGGTAGATCTTATCTTGGTGCGACAGTGTGAAGTGGGTGACAGCGAGTGGGCAGCCCATTCCACATCTCTTCCCATTTTTATTTCATTGCAGTCAGCCCGCTTGATCAGCACCTCATCCACCACCTTAAACATTAACTCCCTCAACCACCGGCACACAATGACAGTAGTGTGTACCATCTACAAGATGCACTGCAACAACTCGCCAAAGCTTCTTCATCACCACTTTCCAAACCCATAACCCCTACTGTCTAGTAGAACGAGGACAGCAGAAACATGGGACCACCACCACCTGCAAGTTCACCTCCAAGTCACTCACCATTCTGAATTGGAAACATATCACCATTCCTTCATCGTCGCTGGGTCAAAATCCTGGAACTCTCTGCATGACAGCACTGTAGGTGTACCTACATCACATGGACTGCAGCAGTTCAACGTAGCACACCACCACCTTCTCAAGGACAATTAGAGATGGGCAATAAATGCTGGCCTTGCCAGCGATGCCCACATCCCATCAACAAATAATTTTTTAAAATGTAAAACAGGTACCAATTGATAGTACCCATTCTCACTATACTGAAAAGTCAAGATCTACCCCAATGAGTTCAGAAATAATCTACCAGAGAACATGTTAAGATGCTCGAGCTGCTGAATGCCTCATACATAAATAAAAGGCTAAAAATGCATAAGCACACAGACAGCCACAGGATGTGGCTTGATAGTTGAAAAGGTTGGCAAGGCTAGATGTTGCCTATAACAGTTACTCCATTACTGGTATCTCGTTGCAAATTACTCAAGGGTGTCATCAGTTTTTGACACCTTCTAACACAGCTCATGTCATTTTGATTGATGGGCAATTGCTCTTGGAGCTTGAAGCTGTTGCTAACTCTTGTAAGGAGGCACTTGGCTTTTTTGTACAAAAAATATCAAAAATATAATGCAATGAAAGGTTTTCCTCAGCACTCCTGTGGCAGGGCTCGATACCCACAAGACTGAGACAACAAATGGCTGTTTCAAACTAGAATACCAACAATCTTGTGTTCCCTGCCCTACACTTCAACTTTCTGGCAAATTTACAAGTGTGTCATTAAACCGTAGAAGTTTACATTTCCTGGAGCTACACAATCAGAATATTGCTGATGGCTGTTCATAGATTGTCAAAGCTGTGTATCCACTGGCTGGGGCAGGGAGCCAGAACAATGCAGTGCTGGACAGCCAACTGTACCAGCCTGGTCGATTCAATACTAAAAACAGAAAATGTTGGAAATCACTCGGCAGACCAGGCAGTGTCTGTGGACAGAGAAACAGAGTTAATGTTTCAGGTTGTAATCCTGATCGAAGGTTGTCGACCTGAAACATTGGATGGAATTTTTCCCTCGGCGGACGGGAGCCGTCCACCGACTTTTCAGTTGGTGGCAAATCCTCCTCCACCTGGCCTGGGGATCCGGACCGCATTTTGCGATCCCCAGGCATTTAATTGGTTTGAGGCGGGACTTCCACATCATTGAGGCAGGAGGTCCCGCCGAGTGGAGCTGCCGGTTAATCAGCAGGCTGGCAATTCTCTGTCCCAGCAGCGCCACTGGGAGCAGTGGGCACTGCTGGGACTGCAAGCCAGCTGAAGATGGAAGGTGTCGGGGAGCCCAGAGAATGGGTACGTTTTTGTGGCCTCTCTGGGGGCAATCGGACGGGCCCCGGCAGGGCGAGGGTGGTCTATTGGGGGGACGGGGGAGCATTTGGGGTGGTTGAGGCATCGGGGACAGCTCTCTGTTGGGCACAGGACGCCTTATCAAGAGGCCCTCACCCCCCACCACCAGCCATTGGAAAGCCGCCTACTTTTAACAGGCGTCTTTTCTCAGGCCTGGGATGCCCACCAGCCAAGGGTAAAATCCCCGTGGCAGCAGGCAGAGGCCCTTAATTAGCCATTAACTGGCCACTTAAGGGCTTTGATTGACGGGTCGTTTTTCGCTACTGCTGCCCTGAGTAAAGTGGCGGTGGAGGTGGGAGCGGGTCGGGAAGGGCCGCCTGAGCCTCCCGCTCCATTTTACGCCCCCCGCCCCCCCCCCCCCCCCCCCCCCCCCCCGCCACTATCCCGCTCTTTGTGGTGGGGTTGTAAATTTCCAGCCAATTACTCAGTTTCTCTCTCCACAGATGCTTCCAGATCTTCTGAATGCTTTCCAGCATTTTCTATTTTTAGCATTGAATGCACAAGGCTGGTGCACTTGGTTGACCACAGATGCATTTTCTCTCTGTTTAAAATTTGTGCTTGGATTGAGCTTCATGTCTCAGAATCTACAGGTTCTCTTACGGGCATATAAATAATGCAAGCCAATTGCAACTCTCCCAAGCCAGGTTTTCAGAACTATTTCAAAGTTTGTGCCTATTGTTACTGTGCAGACTTACTTGGAGCATTGCTGTGAACTTCATAATGTTCAACCTAGACTCTGAAGAAGCTCAAGGCTTTGGCATTTTAATGCTTGTTACAGCTGCTTATCTGGTTCTTTGTGATTCCTTTCCTAATCACAGTTTCTTAGAGGCTTTCATTTCTCATGCTAAGGTTGCTGCACTTTAAGCTGGGTGATGAATCCTGTAGCTTCTTCTTTTAGAGAAGGAGGAGCATGAACAGGGAGTGAACAAAAATTCCAAGTGTGGTTATACTTTTAACATTTGCTTACTGTCTGAAAAGTCCAAAGACCTCAGGACAAGGCAGAGTGAGAAAGCGCCTGCACAGAATTCATGTAAATCTTTATTCCAATTAGCTTCCAGACAGATGTCTTAATAACAGGTCATTTTATCTCTACACTCAGGAGCTTGCCTTACTGCCACCAGCAAAGCAATCAGTGTCACCTTTACCCAAAACTGCCGCTTTAAATCTGCTCATCGCTATCAGTCGAAAGCAGCTTCAGGCTTAATTTAAATATCATGACTATATCACTATCACAAACTTGGTAAAGCTCATGACGAAAGAAGCTGACTTTCATTGGCTAGAGACATGCATATTACTAGACATATTCCGGTCTACTTCTCCATCGATAGGTATTAACAACGCGCATGATAAAATGAACATGGACTATATTGGATTTATTATGAGCTGGAAGAATACCATTTTCTGCATTCATAGGCAGGAATGTAGCGCCAATGGTGCTAGACATCCAAACTGACATCATTAGCAATTGGTGTTGACTCTCACGATGAGTTGAAACCAATACTTTTGGTCCCTTGCAAGCTCATGAGCAATAATACTGAGCGAGTAGGGTGTGGAAAATAACCTTCTTACTCACATCCACCAGGAAGATTGAAAACTGTAAATGTAATTAGTAGAATGAGTGCCTTAAGAAGCATCCCTTTAACTTTGGTATCCTCCTATCACAAGAGGTAGTGAAAGGCATGGGTGTAAGACTGCTAATGGGTTGGATGTAATCTCTTGTAATAGATGCACTTGCTAGGCAGAAACGACTTAGTGCCATGATAAAGATTCACAGAAAATATTATACTCGGCCAGTTTCAAGCAGCCATCCAACCATACCCACATTGGAGAGAGAGTCTAGATTGTCTTGTGATGGTGGTGGAATCCCCAATTGCCACTATTCAAAGAAGAGCAGGGGAGCTCTGCCTATGCCCTGGCCAATATTTATCCCTCAACCGACATCACTAAATAATTGTCTAGTTGTTAACATCATTGCTGTTTGTGGGATCTTGCTGTGCGCAAATTAACTGCCATGTTTCCCTGCAGATGTGCTAATTAACTTTCATGTTATTTGTCTATCATTGAAAATGATTCATTAACAGGTCAAAGAGTTTTAACAGGGCAGGGAAGCATTCCACCAGACTACCACCGAATCGGTGAGGACAAAACAGTAACAATACTACACCCAACACAATACCAGACAAAGGTAGTATTCAAAACTTCTGATTTATAGTCTGATCTGGGACGGATAGAATGAAAATCTTCCCTCAGTTCTGAGCTTACCCGGACTGCAGATGATGATTCAGCATGCAAGTTACTGAAGTCACTCTTAATCCAATGGATGTGAGTATACTGAAGGAAGTGGCATTTACATATGGGAATGTGGAATTCTTGGTAGGGGGCAATGAAGTAAGGGAGGAAAAGGAACGTGTGGAGCATAAACACTGGCATAGACCAGTTAGACCCAAATGCTAGTTTGTGTAAAGTTCTATGTAATTCTACGTGACCACCTTGCATAGAGAGTGCGAGAGAAGGAAATGTTACTGTGAAGCACATTGGGAGATCGCTCAACTAGGATTAAAGACCATGGGGCCAATTATTACTTCTGGGTGGCCAACAGGCTGCCATCCATTCTGGCAGCACAGGGACAGAAGCCATCTTGAGGCCTGGGCCTCATTAAGTAGAACTGGCAAGCTGCTCGACCCAATTGGGCATCCCGATGCAGCTTGCTGGACTCAGACTGGTATAACATTGGGTCCCTGGCTGCAACAAGGTAAGCATGGAAGGGGGACTCGTGGTTGCGTAAGAGAGGTGGGGGAATGGAAGCCTGGGGCGAAAGTGGCCCAGGTTGTTTTCATGGGACTGGGCAGGGCAGTCCTGCTTCAAGTGATTAATTTAAAGCTTATCTTTCCAAGGCCTATTTGGCTGCATTGCCAGTGAAATTGGACAGTGCGTGCACAGCGTTCGCGCCAACCTGTTCCATTCCAAAATGGCATTCAGGATCCTATGTATGCTGTAGTATCCCAATCTGTTAAAAGGGGCCTACCACCTGAAACAGACAGGGAATGGTAGGTCCCCATAAAGGTAGCAATGGGTAGAACATTGGCATTGCCAGGCCATTAAGCCTACCCGTTCCTTTTTGAGGGCATTACACCCCCGCAGCGTAAGTTAAAATTGACCCTGAGGAGTTGTGTGCGACCAACAGCTGCTTTTATAATGGTGCAGATCGGGCTTGGATTCCACCAGACTGCAGGGTAACCTTATCCACCCAAAGAACCAGTTCTTTATGGATCTATAATAAGCTACACACATTTAATAGTCTACAATTGATTTCTGGTCCACCAGTGCCTCAAATTTAAAATTCACACCATCTTGTTCAAATCTGTTCATGGTCTGGCCCCTTCCTATCTCTCCTCCAGCCTTAGAACCCTCCGAGATATCTGCGCTACTCCAATTCTGGCCTTTAGTGCATCCCCGATTTCTTTCAACCCACCATTGGTGGCCGTGCCTTCAGTCATCTGGATTCTAAACTCTTGGATTCCCTCCCTAAGCACCTTTGCCTCTCTACCTCTCTTTCCTCCTTTAAGATGCTCCTTAAAACCTACCCCTTTGACCAAGCTTTTAGTCATCTGTCCTAATATCTCCTTATGTGGCTCGATGTCAAATTTTGTTTGATAATGCTCTTTGTGAGGATTTACTACGTTACAAGCACTAGGTAAATGCAAATTGTTGTTGTGGTGGAATGCCAGGAGTCAGATCGTTGTTAACGGTCTCCTGGAATTGCAACAAAACGAACATCGTTGGGCAAACTCTGTGCTAACACTTGCTGTAGAAACATTTCATGTCCCTATGTACATGCAAATAATGATCTCCCCAGCATCGTAGCAGCTCAGCTCAAACAGTGAAAATTGCACAACTAAGAACAGTTTAAAACAGAGCTCATAAAATTGGACCTGTCACAAACTATTCGGTTTAGTCGAAAAAAAATTTCGCAATCATTACATTCATAATGGAATAACCCATTTTGTTCAACGTTACCTGCTGTTGTCTCTCATTTTCTGCAGCCTTCTAGCAGATTCTGATTCAATGACATCAAACAGATCAGCTCTGGAAGCACTGAACTGGGGCTGTGAGTATGAGTAACACTGGATGGATTTTGCAGGAGATGTGTGCAGAAACGACAAGAGACTCACATTATTACCCAAGTTTGAGCCAAAATAAATCCAAACAATTGCATCAAATGATTTATAAACCTGACTGCCACCTGGCAAGCTGTACCATGCTTGTAGTAATTTAGAAATTCCACTGCCGTTGGAATTCTGCTGTTTATGTGTCTCGTTGGCAGTTCACTGGTATAATCGAATAATGAGTTCTCAACTTCTGAATGCGAAAATGGCAGGGACAAGTTTAAAAAAATGTTCATTCATTTGAACAAGGGGGGAAAACATCCCTCTGACTTCATGAATGTGCCGCAGCATATCCGACAGCATATCCGAGGCATACAACATTGCTGATTGCCAGAGATTTGTGTAAGTGGAGCGGCATTGGACGTCATCAACAAAAAGGCAGTAGTAAATCCCCAGCATGCATCAGAAATCTGAAATACTGAAGCAAAGCAGCCACCCGGCATTCCACTACAGGGAGCAGGATGGTGGGATTTTATTGGGATCGATTGCTGTATTTTGCAGTGCCAGAACAGATTCAGTTTAGTGGAGCAGCAACTTGACTGATAAGTATCACCAATCTATAAATAGAATGGGTCTTTGCTTAAAAGATTCGCACTGCATCACACAAGTATCCATGTAATTGAGTGTCATCCGTCTATCCTGTAAGATAACTTACAATGACCCTATTCTGTATGAGGTTGATAATCCTCCAATGACGAGGTTAAATTTAGTCAAATATGAGAGATCATTACGCAAGCCTATTTGCATGTCGTTAAATTTTATAGACGAATATCAGTTTTTCAACATCTGGTGTGTACACGAGGCCAGAAAACACAAAGATTAACATCATTACAAGCCAAACCTGTTGACTAATTTCATGTAGAGGTTCCGGCATTTGACACCAAAAGCAGCCATTTTGATTCCAACTAATTTTTAACGTCTCGCTGGCAGTGTGTTTTTTTTAATCAGGTTGGTAGAGATTGGCTGCTAGGCCAGTTAAAGCCACCCTGCCATTGCATTGAATACTTTAGCGAGCTAGACCATGAAATTCGGCCTGGGGACAAAGGGATCCATTGAGCACAAGTGTCAGGATCATTCCACATGCAGCCCCTTCCACTAATCCTGCCAAAGTTGCGGGTTCAGGAAGGGGGCCAGGATCAGCCAGCCTCTAGTGATTTGTGAGTGCATCTGGATGACACCCCCCTCACCACCACCCCCCCCACAACAGTTGAAGCAGCCAGCAACCGGACGAAACTTGCCAACCTGTGGTGGTGCGGAGGGGTGGGGGATGGGGGATGTTGGGTATGTTGCTGGGTCCCCTCAAGAATGGCAAACAGCCAGTGTCCATAGCCCAGTGTGTCAAAGGGCTGCTTCACTTGTAAGAAAAGAAAGACTTGCATTTATATAGCATCTTTTACGACCTCAGCACATCCCAAAGTACTTTACAGCCAATGAAGTACTTTTTGAAGTGTAGACACTGTTGTAATGTAGGAATTGCAGCAGCCAATTTGCACACAGCAAAGCCCCACTGTAAACAATTTTACAATGTCCAGATTACCTGTTTTTAGATGTTAGTTGAGGGTAATTATTGAGCAGGATACCAGGGAGAACTCCCCTGCCATTTCTTTGAAATAGTACCTTGGGATCTTTTATGCCCACCTGAGAGGGCAGATGGGGCCTTGGTTTAATGTCTCATCCAAAATATGGCACCTCCAACAGTGCAGCACTCCCTGAGTCTCAGAGGGCTTGAACCTATGCTGCTTTGACTCAGAGGCAAGTGTGCTACCACTGAGCCGCGGCTGATACCTAAAAGGTATAAAAAGATTTCCACCTTTTTCAGGGTTACCGAGCCCCAATCCCAGCCTGAAAACCCTGAGGTCGAATCAACAAGCATATCTCCACTAGTTCTGCCAAGTCCCAACAGAAGACCTGGGCACAGGAGCTTCCAGTCATTGCCACTTGATATATTACGTGGCTTGGCAGAGGCATTCCTAGAAACTTAACTCTGCAGCAAACTCCTGCTGAAGTTACAAAGGGAGTCCACTGGAATGGGCTTGGAATCTTTGAGCTTTAGTGATTAAAGCAAGAAAACCATATGACTTGGCAACACTTTCACGATCAGTGGAGGTGTAAAATGGGTGTTAGCAGATCACTACAGCGGAGAACTCCTCTGCTCGTCTTCAAATAATGTCATGGGACCTTTTATGTCCATTTAAGTAGATACACAGCATCTCGGTTTAACTTTTCCTCCAAGTCAGCACCTCCAGTAGTTCAGCTCAGTACTGCACTGCAAGTGTCAGTAGGTAATATTGTCAAGTTCCAGAGCAGGTCTCAAAGCTGCAAGCTGCTAACTTGGAGGAAAAAGTAATGAAGAAAGAAGGAAAACTGGAAAACCTGTCAATGTACACTTTAACGCAACTGATGGAATTTCCTCTCGGTTGTATGCAAAGAAGAAGTGTAGAATCTCCATATATGGGAGATCATTATTGTACTGTTTTCCTCAGGCAAGACAATGTTAGGTGTTTGAAATAAGTGATGATGATTACAATTGACTGAAGTCCAATTATGCTTTACAATCCTATAGTGTTTATATATCTAGTAATTACAGATATTCCAGACCATTGAACAGTAATACCAGTTAAAACTAGAATCAACTTGTTCTCAATATAACACTTAGTATATTAGCAAACAATTTAGATAATACAGGGGTGCAGGTGGGCTTCACCCTTCACGGGCACTGATTCATATTTAACCCAGGGTAGGTTGACTGAACGCTCTAATGTCTTTCAAAGGTCATAGTGTTCGGATGTTTCTACTCACTGCACTATCCCATATCCATCAGCCTATGGAACAGCACTGTCCTTCATGAGGTAGTTCATTTCTGAGCAGTGTAGGCTAACAAAGTGGTCACCAAGAGCACCACATATTGTCTATATCACAGGATCAACAAGCAATATGTCCATTTGCCCATGTGTCATGCAGAAACTCTGTACCCTACTCTATTAATCTAATTCTGCCTGCCCATATAAGGAGTGATATATCTCTTGTTTTCACTTTCCCAACCCATTACCTGTTATGCCACACACCTGGTAAGTCTGAGATCAATCTGCTATAATAAAAACAAGAAATGCTGGAACCACTCAGCAGGTCTGGCAGCATCTGTGGAAAGAGAAACAGAGTTAACGTTTCGGGTCAGTGACCCTTCTTCCGCTTGTTCCCAATCCACTGTGCTAGTCTGTAAAATGAAAGTGCACAGACGTGACATGGGGTGACGTTCCATTTCATTCGCTGTGATTTGCATCTCACCATATGGCTACAAAGTGCTTTCTTGTCACAGGGGAAGGGGCTGGGGGGGGGGGTGGAGTTTATTAAATGGCACGAAGCCATCTGGATGGGCAGTAGGTTATTACCTCTTCTGTGGCCACAACTGGGAAAATTCAGGACAGAGAATCTACAGGGCATCCCTAGCAGTGAATTGAATCACCACCCCCTCCAGCATTGGCACACTGCGGATGCAAAGTGTACAATCACAGGATGCAATGCAGCAACTCACCAAGCTTAACTCCAATGGCACCTTCCAGCCCTGCAACCTCAACCACAAAGAAGGACAAGAGCAGCAGCAACATGATCTGCAGGTTCCCCTCCAAAGCACACACAAGCCTGACATGGACATATAATCACTACTCCTTCATTGTTGCTGGGTCAAAACTCTGAAACTGCCTACCCAACTCCATTATGGGAGAACTATCAATGCAAGATCTGTAGCCGTTCAAGGAGAAGGTCCAGAACCACCTTCTCATGGGTAATCAACGCTTGCTAGCGACATCCACCTCACAAACAATTTTTTTCTATTCTGACCATCTGCTGATTTTTAAAAAAATTTAGTTGCCTTATTATTTGTGTCACTTCTTAAGATCTAAGAATCACAACAGAAAAATGAAATGCAGTGATTTATGAAAGGAGACTTTCAGACAAAAACTCACACAATGAATGAGCACATCACGTCAATTAAACTAATAGCTTCTGGTAGGTTAATTGTGAAAGTCTTGAAGGAGTTCCGATGCAATAATTGAATGTCCCAAGTGTAAAGTAACTTTATACAGAAGAGTTGTCTGCCTCTGTCTCAGCCCTTTCAGCAGTGCTTACTTTGGCAAAAACTGTGCCAAGTATGCATCATAAGCCCTGGAAACATCCTGTGGATTGCAACAGAAGTAACTGGCATATTCGCAGTCTGTAAATCATTAGCAAGAATTGTCAAGTTTTGAATTAAGTTTTGTATCAGACTCACTACAGTCATGCTCATTGGGCATTCTGCTGCAAATGAAGGATCACACTGCAGCAAGTTGCTGTGCTGCAATTTCACTGAAAGCAAAACGAAGACCCTCATTTTTAATTTGAGGATCATGTCACTTTTTATCATTACTTATCTTTCATCACTTTGTTTACCTTATTTCATTTCTCACTTGGTGTTCCCCCATGCAGTTGAATACTGTCCACATCTCATTATTTTTCTGAACAATATGTATTTTGTATTAAAAGAAAGAACCCAATAAAAGCACATTTTGTTCGTCACAAGGGTATATTCTCTGACCATTTGAATCCTGTTGACTATGAGCTCATTTTTTGGTCCCAGAGTCAAGCACTTGCCGAAAATCAAGAGGTCCTTAGATCTCATCAACTCGGTCACGTCTCCACAGGCAGCTCAGGGAGGTCCCGTGTGAGGAATATTGTGACACTTGTGGAGCTGCAAGAGCACTCCTGCTCCACAGGAACTTTTCTTTTTGAGGAAATAAATTATGAACTTGCCTTCCATTGGCAGTCATAGGGCCGCTGAAGAACCCCAAGTGAAGTAGTAGGCCCACTCCTCGCCAACTAATTACTGGCTGGGGATCCCTCAACATGCATTAGGCTCCTAATTTATATACTTAAACTTCGGGAGGAAGACACGGAGTTTTTTAGGTCCTCAATATCTAGGCTCACATTCTGGGAATGGCCAGAAAGCATGGTACTGTTGGGCTGCCAGTAGCCATTATTCTGAGTTTGTACACAAGTCTCCAGAGAGCAAGGGAGGAATGTGATGTTGGAGGAGATGATTGCAACATTTGTGATCATAAAGGTATTCAGCTTGCATCAGTATGTGACAGCTTGGCAGTCATAATGGTCACCTTTGATAATGGCTGGATCATACGAACACACGAATTAGGAGCAAGAGTAGGCCATTCGGCTCCTCAAGCTTGCTCTGCCATTCACTAAGATCATGGCTGATCTGATTGTAACCTCTACTCCACATTCCCGCCTACCCCTGATAACCTTCCACCCCCTTGCTTATTAAGAATCTATCGACCTCTGTCTTAAAAACATTCAAAGACTCTGCTTCCACTGCCTTTTGAGGAAGAGTGTTCCAAAGATTCATACCTGTTTTAAATAGTGACCCCTAGTTCTAGATTCTCCCACGAGGGGAAACATCCTTTCCACGTCCAGACTGTCAAGACCCCTCAGGATCTTATATGTTTCAATCAAGTCGCCTCTTACTCTTCTAAACTCCATCTCTAAAGCAGATACAAGCCTAGCCTGTCCAGCCTTTCCTCATAAGACAACCCACTCATTCCAGGTATTTGTCTAGCAAACCTTTTTTTGAACTGCTTCCAATGCATTTACATCCTTCCTTAAATAAGGAGACCAATACTGTACACAGTACTCCAGATGTGGTCTCACCAATGCCCCGTATAATTGAAGCATACTTTTGTATCCAATTCCCCTTGCAACAAACAATAACATTCTATTAGCTTTCCTAATGACTTGCTGAACCTGCATACTGATGTGGAAAGGATGTTTCCCCTTGTGGGAGAATCTAGAACGAGGGATCACTGTTTAAAAATAAGGGGTCGCCCATTTAAGACAGAGATGAGGAGAAATTTTTTCTCTCGGAGGGTCGTGAGTCTTTGAAATTCTCTTCCTCAAAGGCAGTGGAAGCAGTCTTTGAATATCTTTATAGGTAGATAGATTCTTGATAAGCAAGGGGGTTGAAGGTAATCGGGGGTAGGTGGAAATGTGGAGTAATCCGTTCAGCCATGAACTTATTGAATGGCGCAGCAGGCTCAAAGGGCCCAGTGGCCTACCCTGCTCCTAATTCGTAACTTTTTGCGATTCATACATTAGGATATCTCACAGCTTTGTAATCTCTCATCAATTGGATAATATGCGTCTTTTTTATTCTGCTTGACAAAATGGACAATTTCTCCTTTTCCCACATTATACTCCATTTGCCAGATTTTGTACCCTTTGTAATAAAAACAAAAAAAAAGTGCTGGAAATACTCAGCAGATCAGGAAGCAGCTGTGGTGAGAGAAGCAGAGTTAACGTTTCAGGTCAGTGACCTTTCATCAGAACTGGCAAAGGTTAGAAATGTAACAGGTTTTAAGCCAATAAATTAGGGGTGGGGCAAGAGATAACAAAAGGGAAGGTGTTGAAAGGACAGAGGGCCACAGAGAATAACTGACAAGAAGGTCATGGAGCAAAGGCAAAGGGTGTGTTATTGGTGTGCTGAAAGACAAAGTGTTAGTGCAGAGAGGGTGTTAATTGACAGAAAAATGAATAGCCCTAGGCCATCTTCAGCTGCTTCATCAATGACCTTCCTTCAATCACAAGGTCAGAAGTGGGGATGTTCGCTGATGATTGCACAATGTTCAGCACCATTCGTGACTCCTCGGATGCTGAAGCAGTCCGTGTAGAAATGCAGCAAGACCTGGACAATATCCAGGCTTGGACTGATAAGTGGCAAGTAACATTCGCGCCACACAAGTGCCAGGCAATGACCATCTCCAACAAGAGAGAATCTAACCATCTCCCCTTGACATTCAATGGCATTACCATCACTGAATCCCCCACTATCAACATCCTGGGGGCTACCATTGACCAGAAACTGAACTGCAGTAGCCATATAAATACCGTGGCTACAAGAGCAGGTCAGAGGCTAGGAATCCTGCGGCAAGTAACTCACCTCGTGACTCCCCAAAGCCTGTCCACCATCTACAAGGCACAAGTCAGCAGTGTGATGGAATACTCTCCACTTGCCTGGATGGGTGCAGCTCCAACAACACTCAAGAAGCTCGAAACCATCCAGTACAAAGCAGCCCGCTTGATTGGCACCCCATCTACAAACATTCACTCCCTCCACCACCGACGCACAGTGGCAGCAGTGTGTACCATCTACAAGATGTACTGCAGCAATGCACCAAGGCTCCTTAGACAGCACCTTCCAAACCTGCGACCTCTACCAACTAGGAGGACAAGGGCAGCAAATGCATGGGAACATCACCACCTGCAAGTTCCCCTCTAAGTCACACACCATCCTGACTTGGAACTACATCGCCGTTCCTTCAGTGTCGCTGGGTCAAAATCCTGGAACTCCCTTCCTAACAGCACTGTGGGTGTACCTACCCCACATGGACTGCAGCGGTTCAAGAAGCCAGCTCACCACCACCTTCTCAAGGGCAATTAGGGATGGGCAATAAATGCTGTCCTGACCAGCAATGCCCACATCCCAGGAATGAATAAAAAAAAGCACAAACATGAAAAAAAAACAGTGGGCAGGCACATGGTTAAAAAAAAAGAATGATGAAATAAACTAAAATAAAAGAAAAAGAAAAAGAAAAAATATAATTAAAAATAAAAAAGGGGGGCACAGCATGCTCTGAAATTATTAAACTCAATGCTCAGTCCAGTAGGCTGTAGTGTGCCTAATCGGTAAATGAGATGCTGTTCTCGAGCTTGTGTTGATGTTCACTGGAACACTGCAGCAAGCCCAGGATAGATATGTGGGCACGAGAGCAGGGGGGAGTGTTGAAATGGCAAGCTCGGGGTCATGCTTGCGGACTGAGCGAAGGTGTTCCGCAAAGCGGTCACCCAATCTGCATTTGGTCTCCCCAAAGTAGAGGAGACCACATTGTGAGCAGCGAATACAGTATACTAAACTGAAAGAAGTACACGTAAATCGCTGCTTCACCTGAAAGGAGTGTTTGGGGCCTGGGATAGTGAGGAGAGAGGAGGTAAAAGTGCTGGTATTACACCTCCTGCAATTGCATGCGAAAGTGCCGTGGGAAGAGGGCGAGGTGTTGGGGGTAATGGAGGAGTGGACCAGGGTGTCGCGGAGGGAACAATCCCTTCGAAATACTGACAAGGGAGGGGAGGTAGGATGCGTTTGGTAGTGGCACCACGCTGGACGTGGTGGAAATGACGGAGGATGATCTGTTACATGTGGAAGCTGGCGGGGTGAAGAGTGAGGACAGGGGAACTCTGTCACAATTCTGGGAGGGAGGGGAAGGGGTGAGGGTAGAGGTGTGGGAAATGGGCCAGACGCGGTTGAGGGCCATGTCAACCACAGCGGGTGGGAATTCTCGGTTGAGGAAAAAGGAAGACATATCAGAAGCGCTGTTGTAGTCTTCTTATGTCCTCTTCAAAAATTACTTTCCTATCTATCTTTGTGTCATCAGCAAATTTAGCAACCATACCTTCAATACCTTCATCCAAGTCATTTATATAAATTGTAAAACGTTGAGGCCCCAGCACTGATTCCTGTGGCACACCACTCCTTACATCCTGCCAAGCAGAAAATGACCTATTTATGCCTACTGTCTGTTTCCTGTTAGCTAACAAATCTTCTATCCATGCCAATATATTACCCCCATACCAGGAGCTTTTATTTTCTACAATAATCTTTGATGTGGTACGTTATCAAATGCCTTCTGGAAATCTAAGTACAATACATCCACTGATTTACCATTAACCACAGCACAAGTAACTCCCTCAAATAACTCCAATAAATTGGTTAAACATAACTTTCCTTTCACAAAGCCATGTTGACTCTGCCTGATTACCTAAAATTTTTCGAAGTACCCTGCTATAATGTCTTTAATAATAGCTTCTAACATTTTCCCTAAGATAGATGTTAAGCAAACTGGCCTGCAGTTTCCTGCTTTCTGTCTCCCTCCCTTTTTAGATAAAGAAGTTACATTTGCTATTTTCCAATATCATGGAACCTTCCTCGAATCTAGGGAATTTTGGAAAAGTAAAACCAACGCATCAACTATCTCACTAGCCACTTCTTTTAACACCCTAGGATGAAGTCCATCAGGACCCGGGGACTTGTCAACCCGCAGCTTTACCAATTTGTTCAGTACCACTTCTCTGGTGATTGTAATTTTCTTGAGTTCCTCCCTCTCTTCCATTTCCTGATTTTTAGCTATTTCTGGGCTGTTACTTGTATCCTCTATGGTGAAAACTAATGCAAAATACCTGTTCAATTCATCTGCCATCTCCTTATTTTCCCTTATTAATTCCACAGACTCACTTTCTATCAGACCAACGCTCACTTTGTTAACTTTTCTTTTTTAAATATCTATAGAAATTCTTACTATCTGTTTTTTATATTCCTAGCTAGCTTTCTCTTGTACTCTAATTTTTCCCTCCTTACTAATCTTTTAGTCATTCTTTGCTGTTTTTTATATTCTGTCCAGTCTTCTGACCTGTCATCCATCTTTGCACAATTATATGCTTTTTCTTTAAGTTAGATATTATCTTTAATGTTTTTAGTTAACCACGGATGGTGGGTCCTCCCCTTGGAATTTTTCTTTCTCATTGGAATGTATCTATTCTGTGTTTTCTGAAATATCCCCTTAAATGTTTGCCACTGCATCTCTATTGACCTATCTCTTAACATAATTTGCAGCTCTGCTTTCACGCCCTCATAATTGCCCTTATTTAAGTTTAAAATACTAATCTTAGACTCACTCTTCTCTCCCTCAAACTGAATGTAAAATTCAATCATATTGTGATCGCTGCTACCTAGGGATGGCTTCACTATGAGGTCATCAATTAATCCTATCTCGTTGCATAATATCAGGTCCAGTATAGCCTGCTCTCTGGTTGGTTCCAGAATGTGAATCTTACAGCGACCATTTGGGACATTGTGCCTATGCCAGCTCTTTGAAATTCGGCCCACTCCCTTGCTTTTTGTCCCACACCCCTGGAAGTTTTCAATGGATGCTGCATTAATTTTGGATGCTCCTGTTTCCTTCATGTATAGCATACAATAGATGTCAATACAGCTACAACAGGAGACAGAATAATTGAAATGCCTGACTTGCAGCAAAGTGTACTTACACAATGACACGCATTAGAATCAGTCTTGGCACTATTGACGTGTTTATGTGTTGGCACTTTAGTTGGTGCACTTATATTGTAAGGAATCTGCGAGCGGAGCAGACCTGAGGGAGAACGCCGAGAGAGGAGCAGATAAATAGAGCCCGAGGATCGCGGCCTAGACACTTACCTTCTGGAAGCGGAGCGGAGAGCAGTGCAGGCGCGCCGGAGTTTTGAAAAAAAAGAAGAAAAACAAAGTCAACAGTGACATCACAGGAAAGCTGCAAGGTGATTGGTTGGGTAAGTAACAGCTGTTAGTGCCTGTAAATAGCTTAAAAAATAAGGGGAAAGTACTTCTTTGAAAAAAAAACCTCAAAATCTACTGTATAAGTGATAAGGTTAGTAGTACTCAAGTGTGTTTTTTTTAAATTAGTGTAATTTATTAAGGACTTCAGATTGTAGTGGGTAGTGTTTGGAGTAGAACAAGGCCCCTAGCGTAATTAGTATTTTTTAATTAAAGAGAGTAACTAAGTAATCTTAAGGTAAGTCATGGCAGGAGAGCTCACACCCGTGATATGCTCCTCCTGCGTGATGTGGGAAATCAGGGACACTGGAAGTGTACCTGATGACCATGTGTGTATGCAGGAAGTGTATCTAACTGCAGCTACTGGCTACCTGCATTACAGAGCTGGAACTGCAGGTGGATTCAATGTGGAGCATCCGTAATGCTGAGATCGTCATGGATAGCACGTTTAGCGAGGTGGTCACACCGCAGGCAAATGCTGCAAGGGCAGGAAGGGAATGGGTGACCACCAGGCAGAGCAGAGGAAAGCAGGTAGTGCAGGATTCCCCTGTGGCCATGCCCCTCTCTAACAGATATAACGCTTTGGATATTGTTGGGGGAGATGGCTCAGGGGAAAGCAGCAAGAGCCAAGTTCATGGCACCATGGGTGGCTCAGCTGCACAGGAGGGAAGGAAGATGAGTGGCATGGCTGCAATGATAGGGGATACTATTGAAAGGGGTACAGATAGGCATTTCTGTGGCCAGAAACGTGACTCCGGGATGGTATGTTGCCTCCCTGGTGCTAGGGTCAAGGATGTCAAGGAGTGGCTGCAGGACATTCTGAAGGGGGAGGGTGAACAGTCAGAGGTCCTGGTACACATTGGTACCAACGACATAGATAGAAAGAGGGATGAGGTCCTGCAACACGAATTTAGGGAGCTAGGTAGCAGATTAAAAAGCAGGACCTCAAAGGTTGTAATCTCTGGATTACTCCCGGTGCCACGTGCTAGTAAGTGTGGGAATAGGAGAATAGAGCAGATGAATGCGTGGCTGAAGAGATGATGCAGTAGGAAGGGTTTTAGCTTCCTAGATCGCTGGGTCTGTTTCTGGCAAAGGTGGGACCTATATAAATTGGACGGGTTGCACCTGAACCGGAACGGGACCAACATCCTTGCTGGGAGGTTTGCTAGTGCTGTTGGGAGGGATTTAAACTAATTTGGCAGGGGGATGGGATACAGAGTAGAGGGACAGTAGAGGATGATGCGCAGTCAAATATAGAAGCAAAACTGAGTCAGTGTGGAAGGCAGAGCAAATATAGACCTGTTAAAGCACATGTGAACAATGCAAGGCTGGATTGCATCTATTTTAACGCAAGCAGTCTTACTAGTAAGGCAGATGAATTGAGGGCATTGATTAGCACATGGCATTATGATATTATTGCTATCACAGAGACATGGTTGAGGGAAGGGCAGGACTGGCAGCTCAATATTCCAGGGTGTAGAATCTTCAGGCATGATAGAGGAGGCAGTAAAAGAGGAGGTGGCATTGCACTGTTGATCAAGGAGTCAATTACTGCAGCAAGGAGGGATGATATCTTAGAAGGTTCCTCAAATGAGGCCATATAGGTAGAACTTAAAAACAAAAAGAAGGCAATCACTTGGCTAGGAGTGTACTACAGGCCTCCAAACAGTCAGGGAGAGATAGAGGAGCAGATAGCTAGGCAAATCTCAGAGAGGTGTAAAATAATAGGGTATTAATATTAGGGGATTTCAACTTCCCCAATATCAACTGGGATAGTCTTAGTGCAAAAGGCTTAAAGGGGCAGAATTATTAAAGTGCATACAGGAGAGCTTTTTGAGCCAGCACCTAGAAAGTCAACAAGAGAAGGGGTGGTATTGGACCTAATCCTAGGGAATGAAGCCGAACAAGTGGTAGAAGTGTCAGTGGGGGAGCATTTTGGGGATAGTGACCATAACTCTGTAAGATTTAAGGCAGTTATGGAAAAGGACAAAGAGGGCCTGGAAATAAAAGTACTGAATTTGGGGAAGGCCAATTTCAATATGATAAAACAGGATCTGGCCAAAGTGGACTGGGAGCAGTTACGTTTAGGAAAGTCTACATCAGATCAGTGGGAGTCATTCAAAAAGGAAATAGTGAGAGCTCAGGGCCAACATGTTCCCGTAAAGGTGAAGGGTAGAACCAACAAGTCCAGGGAACCCTGGATGTCAAGGAATATAAAGAATTGGATAAGGGGAAAAAAGGAGGCTTATGGCAGATTCAAAATGCTGAAAACAGCGGAGGCACTAGAGGAGTATAGAAAGTGTAGGGGGGTACTTAAAAAAGTAATGAGGAGAGCGAAGAGGGGACATGAAAAAATATTGGCGGGCAAGTGAAAGGTAAATCCCAAGCATTTTATGAGTATGTCAAGGGCAAGAGGATAACCAGGGGAAGAGTAGGGCCCATTCAGGACCAAAGTGGCAATCTGTGTGTGGAGCCAGAGGACATAGGTGAGGTTTTAAATGATTACTTTTCATCTGTGTTCACTATGGAGAAGGACAATGTAGGTGTAGAGATCAGGGAGGGGGATTGTGATATACTTGAACAAATTAGGACTGAAAGGGAGGAAGTATTAGCGGATTTAGCGGGCTTAAAAGTGGATAAATCCCCAGGCCCAGATGAAATATATCCCAGGCTGTTATGTGAGTCAAGGGAGGAGATAGCAGGGGCTCTGACACAAATTTTCAAATCCTCTCTGGCCACAGGAGAGGTAACAGAGGACTGGAGGACAGCGAATGTGGTACCAATATTCAAGAAGGGTAGTAGGGATAAACCAGGAAATTACAGGCCAGTGAGTCTAACATCAGTGGTAGGGAAACTATTGGAAAAAATTCTGAGGGACAGGATAAATCTCCATTTGGAGAGGCAGGGATTAATCAGGGATAGTCAGCATGGCTTTGTCAGGGGGAGATCGTGTCTAACTAACTTGATTGAATTTTTGAGGAGGTGACTAGATATGTAGATGAGGGTAAAGCAGTTGATGTAGTCTACATGGACTTCAGTTAGGCTTTTGATAAGATCCTGCATGGGAGATTGGTCAAGAAGGTAAGAGCCCATGGGATCCAGGGCAATTTGGCAAATTGGATCCAAAATTGGCTTCATGGCAGGAGGCAGAGGGTGATGGTTGAGGGTTGTTTTTGTGAGTGGAAGCTTGTGGTGTACCACAGGGATCGGTGCTGGGACCCTTGCTGTTTGTAGTGTACATTAATGATTTAGACGTGAATATAGGAGGTATGATCAGTAAGTTTGCAGATGACACGAAAATTTGTGGTGTCGTAAATAGTGAGGAGGAAAGCCTTAGATTACATGACGATATAGATGGGCTGGTAAGATGGGCGGAGCAGTGGCAAATGGAATTTAATCCTGAGAAGTGTGAGGTGATGCATTTTGGGAGGACAAACAAGGCAAGGGAGTATACAATGGGTGGGAGGACCCTAGGAAGTACAGAGGGTCAGAGGGACCTTGGTGTACTTGTCCATAGATCACTGAAGGCAGCTGCACAGGTAGATAAGATGGTTAGGAATGCATATGGGATACTTGCATTTATTAGCTGAGGCATAGAATATAAGAGCAGGGAGGTTATGATGGAGTTGTATAAAACGCTAGTTAGGCCACAGCTGGAGTACTGTGTACATTTCTGGTTGACACACAATAGGAAGGATGTGATTGCAATGGAGATGGTGCAGAGGAGATTTACCAGGATGTTGCCTGGGCTGGAACATTTCAGTTATGAAGACAGACTGGATAGGCTGGGGTTGTTTTCCTTAGAGCGGAGAAGGCTGAGGGGGGACCTGATTGACGTAAACAAAATTATGAGGGGCATTGATAGGATAGATAGGAAGAAACATTTACCCTTCGCGGAGAGGTCAATAACTAGGGGGCATAGATTTAAGGTAATGGGCAGGAGGTTTAGAGGGGAGTTGAGGAAGAATTTTTTCATCCAGAGGGTGGTTGGAATCTGGAACACACTGCCTGACGGGATGGTAGAGGCAGGAACACTCACGACATGCAAGAAGTATTTAGATGAGCACTTAAAATGCCATAGCATACAAGGCTGCGGGCCAAGTGTGGGGAAATGGAATTAGTTAGGACGGGTGCTTGATGGTCGGCGCAGGCACGTTGGGCTGAAGGGCCTGTTTCTGTGCTGTAAAACTCTATGACTCTCTGTGACTCTAATGGACTTTTGATTACCAGACGTTGAAGGTGGAGAAACTAGCATTCCAGGTTGCCTGCAAAGATGCTCCCAATACACAGAAGAGATCTGATCAAACCAGTCAGTCATGTGACCACCTGCTGGCCAACTAGGGGAGTTTTAAATTGGCCACAGAGAATTTGAACTGAGACAAGCTGTTTGCTCCTGGACTGAAAAAGCCCTCTCTCCTGTCTGCTCTCACCTTGCTCTCACCAGCTTCAGAATCCATTGAAGACATATGAACCCCAAGAGAGAAAAGTCTCCTACAGTAAACAAGGTTTAAGAAGAATACTGGGCCCCAACGAAAAGCAAGATCTACCTACAAGCAAGGACTACAGCGAGCTCGAAGCACAGTAACAAAAACCCCTCTTCAGTGATTGCCTCAAACCTCTCTATTTTTTCTTCTGCTTTTTTCTGTCTCTATTTGCATGTGCATATCGCGTATACATGCTAGTGTGGGCCGCAGCATGTATTCGCAGGCGTTAACCGAATTAGAGTTTAAGTTTTAATAAATTTCACTTTTCTTCTTTAACCTTAGAAAGCCTGTTTGTGCTCATTTCTTTGCCTTATAATTGGAAAGCGGTGAACAATTTTTCACCAAAGGAGAGCTCAAAACACGGTGTGTTTAAAAATTAAACCCTGTTACAGTAAGACCAGGTGAAGGCTGAGAAAGACCCCTAGACACCTTTCTCACCTAGTTGTAACACCGTCCTTTGGATGAGATTTTGAACACAGACCCTCTCAGGTGAATGTAAAAATACCATGGCACAATTAGAAAAAGAACAGGAGAGTTCTCCCTAGTGTCCTAGCTATTCAAACAACATCACTGAAAAAGGGGTATCTGGTCATCAACACCTTGCTGTTTGTGGGAGCTTGCTGTGCTCAAATTAGCTGCTGCGTTTCCTACGCTACAACTGCACATGCACCTCAAAAGTACTTCATTGGCTATAAAGCACCTTAGGACGTTCTGAGGTTATGAAAGGTGCTATAGAAATGCAAGTCTTTCTTTTACAGCAGATTAAATCTGAATTTACCATTGCAATTTACGCAGATAATAAAAAGACACATGCCAAGTTATGCCAACAGCTAAAGTCCCTCCTCCTTTTAAGTCAGCAGAAGCTATGAGCAGGAGATTTGCCAGTGCTCACTGGGAATAGAGAGCGGCTTCAACTCACTTCTGGGATATTTGTTTATCACAGAGTGGAGCAAAACCAAATTCAGAAGTGTGTTCTTTCTGACTTACATTGTGCTAAGCAATAATCGCAGGTATTATGTGAGAACTCACTCTGGTCTCCTGAGGAAGCAATATGAGTGAAGGGAGAAGCCCGGACATTAAAGGTCAATATAGAAGCTCACCCTTTTAAATTGTGAGGGTTGATTCCGGCCCACAAAGGAAGTGAAAGTTAAGAGTTTCTTATTGATTGACAATGGAAGTAAAGCAGTTATGTGGGTTTTACAGGAAGTGGGTGGGGAGTAAAACAACAGTTTGTAGAATGTGGTCATTTTGAATGATGTCACCGGATACGTATATTTGCAATTAGTAACTGTTCACAAGCCAAATTGATCTGTTGGGACCTGAATTAATATTACATTACAATGTTATAGAAATGCAGCAGATGATGAACAGCTTCTCTTTGCTTATGGCAAATGAGCATTCAGTAGAATGATTTATTTGTTGCTACGGTTCAACACATTTTTCTTTTTCTCTCCATTCTCTTTGTGACATAAAGCAGATTTATAGTTTAAGCACACCATGGAATCCCTTTCTCCCCCTAAATCCTAGATATCAGAAGACACTGGTATCCTGTAAGAAACTAAAAGGGAAAATCAATCTAGATATATGCTCCATAACTATGCAGTCACTTTTACTTCTCCCTCCACATGGAGACCCTCTGGGAAGTGAAAAGTGTTTACTGCTTCATTTGTGTTAAGGCAGTTTTGGCTATTAATAGACTGCTAAATCAAAACTCCCATAACTCTTGACACTTAGCACACCAAGTAAGTAGGTACGATGCCCTACTTATTATACATAATTTAACTGCATTGAAAATATACCACTATTTTATTCATGAAAAATAGTGATACATTTCAGAGGGAAAAACAATTCTTCCTTCTTCCCTACACTAAAGGAATAAAACAATACTTTTTTTCACATAGCAAGGAGCCTCCTTGTTGTAGACACCCCCACAAGTGTGAAACAGTTTCTCCATGTCTATACTATCAAAACCCCCTATAACTTAAAGGCTTCGATCAGGTCTCCACTTACTCCTTCTCTTTTCCAGATAAAGGAGCCCCAGCCTATTCAAGCTTTCCTGATTGTTGCATCCTCTCAATTCTGCCAACAGCCTTGTAAATCTTCTCTTGCACTTGCTACAGGGCTTCAATCCTCTTTGTATCGTGCAGAAAGCAGAATAGCACACACTGGTCCAAGTGTGCTCTAACCAGGGCATCCCAGTGACCTACAACTGCTACCCATGTTATTATATCTGTTCTGCAGAATGGGCGACCACAAATGAGCAGCTTCTCTCACTCCCTGCCTGATTATCTTTCCTATCGATTTAATCAAGTAGGTGTAAGATGGACTGTTGATTCACGATTGGCCAGGTTGTGCTGCCGCTGAATATGAATTTCACCCCTCCTCTGTAACTTCAAAAGCCTTTACTGTGGCCTCGTAATCTAACCTTTCCATTCATTTGCAGCACAGCATGGGTCCAATTGTAGCAAAACTGTAAGCAAACTGCCTCTCTGGAATGAAGAGAGGTGACTTTTTTTTATTCATTCATGGGATGTGGGCATCACTGGCATTTATTGCCCATCCCTAATTGCCCTTGAGAAGGTGGTGGTGAGCTGCCTTCTTGAACCGCTGCAGTCCATGTGGGGTAGGTACACCCACAGTGCTGTTAGGAAGGGAGTTCCAGGATTTTGACCCAGCGACAGTGAAGGAATGGTGATATAGTTCCAAGTCAGGATGGTGTGTGACTTGGATGGGAACTTGCAGGTGGTGATGTTCCCATACATCTGCTACTCTTGTCTTTCGAGGTGGTAGAGGTCGCGGGTTTGGAAGGTGCTGTTTAAGGAACCTTGGTGCGTTGCTGCAGTGCATCTTGTGGATGGTACACACTGCTGCCACTGTGTGTCGGTGGTGGAGGGAGTGAATGTTTGGGGATGGTGTGCCAATCAAACGGGTTGCTTTGTCCTGGATGGTGTCGAGCTTCTTGAGTGTTGTTGGAGCTGCACCCATCCAGGCAAGTGGAGAGTATTCCATCACACTCCTGACTTGTGCCTTGTAGATGAGCTCAGATGATTGACCTCCAACAACCACAACCATCTTCCTTTGCGCTAGGTATGACTCTAACCAGCAGAGAGTTTTCCCCCTGATTCCCATTGACTCCAGTTTTGCCAGGGCTCCTTGATGCCATACTCGGTCAAATGCTGCCTTGATGTCAAGGGCAGTCACTCTCACCTCACCTCTGGAGTTCAGCTCTTTTGTCCATGTTTGAACCAAGGCTGTAATAAGGTCAGGTGCTGAGTGGCCCTGTCGGAACCCAAACTGGGTATCACTGAGCAGGTTATTGCTAAGCAAGTGCTGCATGATGACACCGTCCATCACACCGTCCATCACTTTGCTGATAATTGAGAGTAGACTGATAGGGCGGTAATTGGCCGGGTTGGACTTGTCCTGCTTTTTGTGTACAGGACAGAGCTGAGCAATTTTCCACATTGCTGGGTAGATGCCAGTGTTGCAGCTATACTGGAACAATTTGGCTCGGGGTGCAGCAAGTTCTGGAGCACAGGTCTTCAGTACTATTGCTGGAATATTGTCAGGACCCATAGCCTTTGCAGTATCCAGTGCCTTCAGTCGTTTCTTGATATCACGCGGAGTGAATCGAATTGGCTGAAGACTGGCATTTGTGATGCTGAGGACTTCAGGAGGGGGCCGAGATGGATCATCAACTTGGCACTTCTGGCTGAAGATTGTTGCAAATGCTTCTGCCTTATCTTTCGCACTGATGTGCTGGGCTCCCCCATCATTGAGGATGGGGATATTTGTGGAGCCACCTCCTCCAGTTAGTTGTTTAATTGTCCACCACCATTCACAGCTGGATGTGGCAGGACTGCAGAGCTTAGATCTGATTCGTTGGTTATGGGATCGCTTAGCTCTGTCTATTGCATGCTGCTTATGCAGTTTTGCATGCAAGTAGTCCTGTGTTGTAGCTTCACCAGGTTGACACCTCATTTTGAGGTATGCCTGGTGCTGCTTCTGGCATGCCCTCCTGCACTCTTCATTGAACCAGGGTTGGTCTCCTGGCTTGATGGTAATGGTAGAGTGGTAATGGGGGATATGCCGGGCCATGAGGTTACAGATTGGGGTTGAGTACAATTCTGCTGCTGCTGATGGCCCATAGCACCTCATGGATGCCCAGTTTTGCATTGCTAGATCTGTTCGATGTGAAGGCGGGACTGCGTTTCCACAAGGACTGTGTGGTGGTCACTCCTACCAATACAGTCATGGACAGATGCATCTGCGGCAGGCTGATTGGTGAGGACAAGGTCAAGTATGTTGTTTGAAATTAATCAGAGTGTAAGGGATTGCAAAACAGAACCTTCCCGTGCTTTAAAATGCTTTCTCAATCCAATAGTAGTACTGGAAGGTATTGCGTTCTGCTTTTTGTACTGGCTGTTGGTTATTGAGAAGCAAGTCTGCTTTTCACCTAGTTACTGAAACTTTTCAAAAAATATATTAAGTAGAGCATTGAAACCGGTGTGAGTTATTTTGGAGGGGATGGGAGGAAAAGGCAACAGGATAGTTTCTGTTGCGAAGCATGGTCTGCAGAATCAGGTCTTTGCTAATTTTGTGCATTTTCTTAACTACTTTCCCTTGGTTTATGACCTCCTCCTGTCAAATAACCGCTGCTGTGTTTGCCCGAGATAAAAGCAGACCTGGTTCAGGAGTAGAGTCTCACTTAATTCAAATCCATGCTGAAAGCTGTCCAAGGACACACGACCTTAAACACAGAATTACAGAGAACCTACTGCACAAGTCATTTGGTGCAACTGGTCTATGCCAGTATTTATACTTTATACAAGTCTTTGCCCACTCTAATTATCTCTTCTTGCCCTGTCCCCCGTAACCGTCTATTGTCTTCTTCCTCTATTGTGATCTCCCTCACGGATGCATCAAACCGGGCCTTAAATGAGTCAATGATATCTGCTTCAATCACTCCACATGGCAGCAAGATCCATATTCTCACCACTCTGAGAAAGAAATTGCTCCTAAATTGTCTGTTTGATCTGCTCGTGCTATTTTACATTTATGCCTCCTTGTTGTTGACTCCCCGACAAATGTGAAATACTTTCTCCACGTCCACCATCGCAAAACTCTTCATAATTCTATTGACCTCAATCAGGTCTCTGGCTTAGTCTTTTCTCCAAAGTGCCCCAGCCTGCTCAATCTTCCCTGATAGTTGCATTCTCTCAATTCTAGCAACATCCTTGTAAATCTTTTTTGTACTTTCTCCAGGGCTTCAATACCCTTTGTGTAGTATGGAAACCAGAACAGCATACAGTACTCCAAGTGTGGTATAACCAAGGCATATCAGCAACCTACAACTGCAATCCATGTGGTTATATTTGCTCTGTAGCTGCTTTTGCTGTTATTAAAACCAAGAAACAGCTGAAGGCACAACCACTAATGATGGAGTGAAGGAAATCGGGTTGGGGGGGGCATGATTTTGCAAAGCTCGGCTCATAGTATGGAGCCTCTGCTGAGGCAAGAGATAATCTGAACATCCAGACTAGCTACAGTGAAGTGTCTACATTTTGTGGCAAAGAAAATTCGCCTCCCTGAGAATTGGTGCTGAAGATGAGCCTCTTTAAAGACACAGGCATAATGGAATGAATACCTTCCTGGATTTGACTTGAGTTTTTTTTGTTTCAGCTTGCTGTGTCCCACATTGAATCATCATATGACAAATCATTTTACCTGGCCTGCTCAAATTGGATTCTTGAAGAAAGATAGCTGTTACAAAACTTTATTACAAGATTTTCCCGATTTATCATTGGTGCCATATTGCTCACACTAGTGTTGGTTAATGGATAGTGCTGATTACTTTTGGCCATACTTACCCACAATATTCGTCATTGCTGATGCCTTTGGCATAGCCCCAGATTGGCATGGATGGAAATTCTATTAGGGTGTGGGAAGCACTGTATAATTTAGATTGCTATGGCAAGTTTCAAAAGGAAACAAATGCTGGCTCACGTTTACAGACACAAAGGGTGGGGTTTTATGGGCCCCCGAGGTGGGGAAGGAGGTAGGAAGGGTCGCAATGGGTAGTGAGGCATGGTGGGGTGGGGGGGGGCTGCACAGGTCAGTGGGGCGGAGGGCACATCGGCGCCAAGTGATCTTCCCGGGGCAGAATAGATAGACGACAGCCTTCCCGCCCAGAGGCCAATTGAGGCCCTTAAGTGGCCTATTAATGGCCAGTTAAGGGCCTGATCATGCTGCCGCTGAGATCTTACCAGCTGTGGGAGGTGGTGCTCTGCCTCGTGGGAAGGAGGCCTTGCAACACAAGGCGATCTCCCTGCGTGCTTCGGGGGGGGGGGGGCCCTCCTCCATGGGCAATTTGTGGCCCACGGAGGACCCCTACAGAGAACAAATTTACCCTCGGGGCCCTCCTCCGCCTGGACTTCACGACCACCCCCTCAACACCCCACCTCGCCAGGGCCTTCCAGTCTAGCCCCAGCGATCTCGCCTCACCTACCTCTTGTCCAGAGGGTGGGGGTGTGGTAATGCCGTCCAGGGAAAGGAGTGTCATGGGGCAGTTCTCGGCTGGTGTCCTCCGTGGGCCACAGATTACCCACGGAGGAGGGACCCCCCCTCCACCAAGCCCCGAGAGAAGGCACCTCATTTTACAAGGTGCCCCCCCCATGTGGCCCCCACTGGTAAGATCCCAGCAGTGGTGGGAAGAGGCCATTAATAGGCCACTTAAGGGCCCAATTGGCCTCTGGCCGGGAAGGCTGTCATTGGCCTATCTCGCTCCCCTGTAAATCATCTGGCGACGGGGAGGTGATGGGCTGTCCACCCCACCCCCCCACCCCCCACAGTTCCTCCTGGCCCCCATCTCAATTCTATGGTTCCCCCCACCTCCGACCCCCACCTCGGGGGGTGGGGGGGGGGGGCCATAAAATCTGGCCCTTTTTTTTCAATGGAATATATCCTTGTTGAGTGTTATGATGAATCTCCCTAAATGTCTGCCACTGCTTTTCTACCATCTTATCTTTTAACTTAAAAGCAAAATACTGCAGATGCTGGAAATCTGAATTAAAAACAGCAAGTGCTGGAAATACTCAGCAGGTCAGGCAGCATCTGTGGAAAGAGAAGCAGAGTTAACGTTTCAGGTCTGTGACCTTTCTTCAGAACATGATGAAAGGTTACAGACCTGAAACATTAACTCTGCTTCTCTCTCCACAGATGCTGCCTGACCTGCTGAGTATTTCCAGCACTTTCTGTTTTTATTACCTTTTAACCTATTTTCCCAGTCCACTTTAGCCAACTCTATCTTCATACCTTTCTAATAGCCTTTATTTAAGTTTAAGACACAAGTTTCAGACCAAAACTTCTCACCCTCAAACTGAATGTGAAATTCTTTCGTGTTATGATCGCTCTTGCCTATGAGGTCATTTATGCATCTAACATGTGTAGATTTTCTGCATAAACTTGAGCTCATCCAAAACTCTGCTCCCTGTATCCTAACTTGAACCAAGACCCATTCACCCATCACCCCTGTACTCAATGACATGCATCAGCAGTGCCTTAATTTTAAAATCTCATCCTTGTTTCAAATCCCTCTGTGGCCTCCTTATCTCTGTAACCAACCGTACAATATCCAAAGATTGGTACTCCTCCAATCCTGGCCTCTTGCACATCCCCAATTTTAATCGCTCCACCATTAGCAGCTGTACCTTCAATGGCCTAGGCCCTGAGCTCTGAAATTCCCTCCCTAAACATCTCTGCCTCTCTACCCTTCTTTTCTCCTTTAAGAAGCTCCTCAAAACCTACATCTTTGAACAAGCTGGTCAATCTGTCCTCATATCTCCCTATGTGGCTCAATGTCAAATTTTTCCATGAAACTATCAATTGCCATAAAAACCCATCCGGTTCACTCATGTCCTTTTGGGAAGGAAATTGGCCATCCTTACCAGGTCTCTCCTACATGTGACTCCAGACTCACAGTAATGTGATTGACACTTAACTGCCCTCTGAAATGGCCTAGTAAGCCACTCAGTTCAAGGGCAATTATGGATTGGCAACAAATGCTGGCCTTGCCAATGACACCCACATCCCATGAAAGGAAAAAAAAAGGTCTCTGTTCACCCACACAATCCTGTGAAGCACCTTAGGATATTTTACTACTTTAAAGGCACTATATAAATGCATGTTGTTATTGTGTACACAATGAGGTCTAATTTGTGTTTGTGAGTCTGTGCTTGTGTGTGTGTGTTTGTGTGTGTGTGCAAACATGGTTATATTTTGTCTTTAATACGAGTGTAACTAATACAGGAGGTGTTAATAGAATAAATGAAGTGGCTCCAATAAACTGCAATGCAAGCCTACATTCACTTGCTGAGAGGAACAGGGTTAATGATTCAGGTCTGTGATCTTTTGAAAAGACCTGAAACATTAACCCTATTCCTCTCTCCACAGATGTTGATAGACCTGCTGACTATTTCCAGCATTTTCTGTTCTTATTTCAGATTTCCAGCATCCACAGTATTTTGTTTTTGTTCACTTGCTGAGCCCTGTCATAGCACTGGATCTTCACATACACATAGCTCAACATTGAAATGCAAAGCAATAGAAAATAGCCACTGTGGTGTAGCAATTAGCAGTGAGTGACCACATAACAGCACATCTAAATTTACAACTTAATGAATTTTTTCCACTCCCAATAATTCCAAAACTGTGATAACGGTGCTATGAATATCCAAAAGGATAAGAATTTGCTTTACCTCACTTCAATTCATTAAGCACACAAAAGTAGTAATTACTGTTGCTGAGTGAATTGAGTGAATGCCCAACACTACTCTCTATCCTTTATGTTGACAGAGACAGTAAGACATTTATTCTAAACCACTCAGTCAAAATAGCAGCAAGAGACTTGATATCACCATGTTACTGGTTGTACAATAATAATTACAACCTTACAATCATTTAATGCTTGGATAAAATATTTGCTTGAATTACCAATTATAAGTTTTTATGTATCCATAAAATAAGCAAGTTGATAAAACTGAAATTAGAATTTTTGAGAAAATTGTTCTCTGCCATTTGTGTAGTCTTCATTTAATGAATAATTTCCCCTTTAATGTTTATCAATCCCTATTGCACTGTAAAGTGAAACCTATTTAAACATTTGGCTGTGAAATGTGGCTGTGTAGTGCTCGTTTCTTTCAGCGATATGAGTGCCGTTTTGCCTCTAAAATGGCATTCACTCACCTCTGGTTCTAGCCATGTTGGATGCCATTTTTATGAGGGTGTTAGTGTTTTAACATATAACACTGATTTGACAAAAGCACTGCAATTTTGGAGCTTAATGCTCCAGCTAACATCTTTGAAGTTGAACATGCATTCAGCAGCAGGAAGGAACCCCTACCAGTGCTACTTAAAAGGATCATCAACTACTTTCAGGTTAGTTTGGTTTAGTTTAGAAATACAGCACTGAAACAGGCCCTTCGGCCCACCGAGTCTGTGCTGACCATCAACCACCCATTTATACTAATCCTACACTAATTTCATATTCCTACCACATCCCCACCTGTCCCTATATATTTCCCCTACCAACTACCTATACTAGAGGCAATTGCTAATGGCCAATATACCTATCAACCAGCAAGTCTTTGGCATGTGGGAGGAAACCAGAGCACCCGGAGGAAACCCAAGCAGACACAGGGAGAACTTGCAAATTCCACACAGGCAGTACCCGGAATTGAACCCGGGTCGCTGGAGCTGTGAGGCTGCGGTGCTAACCACTGCGCCACTGTGCCGCCCTAGCTGCTGATTGATTTCTACTGGCTCTTGCTGCGATTGTAGAAGTGTTCAGTGGTTTCCAGAGTAGTTTAAAGCTGCTGAACCCTACAAAGAGTGGTGTGGCACGTGCTGTAGGGCTTTGTCCTGGCTTCAAGAATTCTGTAGAAAATACTTGCTTCTGTGAGATCGTTGTAGGAGTATGTATCTCCTTTGGATTATAGCATGACAGCAAGAATGAGCAGAGGCAATACAGAGCAGGACCATGTACTGGAAGAGGGAGGTGGAGGAGTGGGGTCATTTTTGGCCAGGGTATTCAGGGAGCAATTTTCCTGCCTGAACCCCAATGAGGAACAGTCTGTCAAGAATTTTCTGTTTCACTAAGGAGGTCCTCACTGAAATCTGCCACCAGCTGCAGCCACACTGCTGCCTCAGAGCAAGGTGAGGACAGCATTGCCAGTGGCTGTGAAGGTGACCATAGCAATGAACATTTTTGTGCTGGGCTCCTTTCAGGCTGGAGCAGGCAATATTTACAACAACTCTCAGCTTGCTGTCTGATGTTGCATAAGGGAGGTCACTGAAGCTCTGTATGCAAAGAGAACTGAGTACATTTCATTCTGTCTTGCCACAAAGAAGCAGGCAGAGCTGAGCACATGGCCTTGTGCAGACTGCAGATTTCCCATGGTGCAGGGTGCCAATGACTGCATGTCCATCACTTTGCGGGAGCTGTATGTCAACTCTGAGATAAGCCACAACCGACAGAGCTTCCACTCCCTCAGAGTCCAGGTGCTGTGGATCTTATGCATCATATCATGCAGGTCAATGCCCACGATCCTGGCAGCAGTCATGATGCCTTCATTCTGCGGAAGTCCACTGTGCCATCTGCATTCGAGCCACCACAACAAACCAGAGGGTGGCTACTGGGCAACAAAAGTCATTCTTTGGCATCATGGCTCCTGACTCCTTTGCACAACCCACACACACATGGGCAGCATGCATATAACAAAAGCTATGCTGCCACATGAAATGTGATAGAGCAGACCATTGGGGTGCTTAAACAAAGCTTCCGCTGCCTGGACTAGCTCTATAGGAGCCCTTCGGTACTCGGCAGCAGATGTGTCGAGAGTCATTGTGGTGTGCTGCATCCTGCACAACTTTGCCAGCATCAAGGCACAGCCCTTGCCACCAGCTATACAGAAACCAACTCGGGAAGAGGAGGAGAAGGAAGAAGGGACGAGGCAACCAATATAGTCCCTTTCTGGCCGGGCTGTCCATCATCGGCTCCTCTGACTGTGATGCCTATAAACACAACCCCAATTCTCCATTCAGCAACAGTCCCACACTTTACCTTCCTTCTGTTCCTGACTATCATAGCAACCAATTAGCCACAATGCAAAAATAAAAGCCACCACAAAATAAACATTCCAGACCAAATTTATAAATCAAGCCATGCCATGTTGCGTACAAATGTCAACTAATCACCCTTGTGCACAAATCCCTTAGTGCCTGTCTTCCACATGCATTTGCCTTGCCTAGTGCTCCTATGCAATGCTACCCAAATGGCTGCTGGTAGAAGGCCACTGACTTTCAATGGGGCAGACTGCAGATGGTCTTGCAGGACAACCTCGAGCAGCTCTGGCTAGAATGCCTAGCTTCAGACTGCACCCACCTCAGAATGGATGACAACAGTCTAGGCTGGCTGGCTGATAGGGAACAGCAGGGCACTGATGGAAATGGCAGAAATGGGAGGAAGAATGCTATGGTGGCAGCAGTCTAAGCTTGCATGGGAGTAAGCTCAGCTTTCACAAGAGCATTCTGAGCTTGTGTGACAGCAAGTTGAGCTTGTATGACTTCAGTCTGAGCTTCCACTACAGCACCCAGACATTGAGTGGCTTCTGCTTGTGCTACAATGGAAGCTATGACATCGGGCATTAGAGACGACATCATAGTTGGGTCTGAAAATATGCTAATGGAATTGGCCACCACTTCCACACTGGAAAGGATGTCTCCAAGCTCTGCACAAAGCCCTGCACCAAGTTGGAGCCGGACTCCTCCATGCTCCTTGACATTGACTGCAGGCTTTCTGGCAGGCCTGCCAATGCACCAGGCATTTTGTTGTGCATACCAATCAGCCTTCTTCTGCAGGCCGCCCCCATTTAAGTCCTCATCTGAGTTCCCTGCAGCAGAACCTGTGTGCCCCTTCACCCTCCAGAAATCTGTGCTATCCTTGCCACAGGCCACTTGTGACCAGTGTCTCACCTGTCTCTAAGCTTTCCTTTAAAATATGCGCAGTGTCAGTATCTGAGCTGGTGGCTGCAAGTGTGAAAGCGAGTGATGGAGTTTCTTCTACATCACTGCACTTCCATCTGTTCCACCTCTTCCTCTTCCACCACTGCCTGGCCAGGTGGCAGTTCTTGCCGATCTGAAAGGGTAGACGGTATAAGGGTAGAATTGGGAAGGAGGGAAAATAAGAGGTGCATGCTTACACCATCCCCAGCTTGTAAATCAGAAGAGATTGTGGGATCAGGGGGAATGCGATGTGAGAACAAGGATTAGGTATGAGGATACCATCACCTATTATGGTTTCAGCCCCGCTGCTGGCAATGGCCTCAATCATGGCTGCACCAATGATGGCAACTATCGTTTGCTCATCATGCTAAGGACATGCAGCTGTGCCTATCCCCCACCCGTTTAGATGCTGCTGTCTCCAGTTATGTGCCACCTTATCCTACAGGAGAGAGGAAAGTGTGTCAATGAGTGAGATGCAATGTGTTTGGGTGATGTATCTGTTCTGGTTGAATATCTCGCAGTATGTGCAAGCTATGAGATGTGGGTGTGAGGCTTGTAGCAGTGCTAGGTGTGTGCGAGGGTGAGGTGAGGCAATCAGTGTTTGGTATGAGCTGTGATTGATGGAGATTGTTGGTAGCTGTGTGATGGGGGTATGGTGCATTGAGCAGTGGCTGAAGTTAGTCGTGCATTTGGTGGGATATGCATTTGAAGATACATTCACTTACCTTGACCACTCAAGTGAGGTCTTACAGCACTGCATCTAGCTGCTCAGGGCTAGACTCCTGGCAGTGATCACCACAGTTATCTGGTTCCATTGTCTTTGTCGAGGGGCATTCCTGGCCCCCTACAGCCGCTGTCTCTCCTCCTCTACCAAGACCTCCAGTGCGGCATCAGAAAATCTTAGAGCCTGCTCGCTGCCATTCATACCATTCTTGAGTCTTTCCCAGGTCAAAACCAGTTACAGAATGACTTCCAGCACCTGCTCCAACCATTAAGAGGTGCAGGCTATCTTTAACTCATCCTAGCCTCTCATGATTTTGCGCCCCCCTGCTCAGGTATGCAGCCACTCAACATGCTACACGCAACAATCATTTAATTAGCGGGTAGCAGAAAGTTTGCATGCTGCCTGCATCGGAAGAAACAAGCTTGGGTTAATTGCACCCATTTTCAGGGGGTGGGGGAGGGGGGGTCATTGAATTTCGCAACTTATGTTTGTCATGCAACAAAAGGCAGGCCCGCTGTCAAATCCAATCACTGTAGCAGTGGCTCTTAACGTTGATAAATAAACACAGCACAATTCAAGTCACAAAAATGCAATCACAGCATAACGCTCTGATCACAGATCAGAGGGACTCTCAATATCAAAGATCGGAGGAATGGCCAACATCAGATCGGAGGGATGCAGCTTTGAATTCCAACTCTGCTTAGTTGCTGATCTTAGACTTATTGACAAGCAGCAGTGAACAAAGCCTGATGCAAACACACTAAAACAGGCATAGAAGGAAAAGCTGAAATGCTTTGATACAAATATAAGGATTTCAATGGATAAGCTATTAAAGTTAGAATTGTGCATAGCAAGGAAGGATGGATATTACTGCTACTGTAAAAACACATCTGCAAAAACTGATGGACGAGAGATGAATTTAAGAGGGCACTGTTTCACAAAGATATAACCATTATGCTAAAGCTAGGGAATTATTGATAGAGAACAATACAATAGCTTTCAAAGGGACTCAAAAGGAGGTGGCAGAGGTAAAATGCATTGAAATTTACAATGATAAGGATAACATTTGGCAACTGTTATCAGTTACCAGCTCAAGGTGAAGAAATAGAGAGATTTGTTGGGGCAAGTAAGAGAGACTGCAGGAAATTATAGTGTGACAATCACAGAGGAGCTCAATGTTCCAGCTGCAAAATGCACAAGAACAATCAACAGGAAAGGCTCAAAACACAAATAGTTTCAAAGAAGTAAACATTGGTTGCTTTTTTATCCAATGCGGGAAGGAAACACTAAGGAATTAGTGCCTCACAATCAATCAGAATTATCCCTTAGAATACCAACAAGACTGAGAAATTCCAGCCAGTACAGATAACCAACTATCTATTAACAGAGGGATTCAAATACGAACATGCAAATTAGGAGCAGGAATAGGCTATACGGCCCCTCAAGCCTGCTCCGCCATCCTATAAGATCATGGATGATCTGTTTATGGACGCTACTCCACTTTCATGCCACCCCCGACACCCTTTGACTCCCTTGTTTGTCAAGAATATAAATATCTTTTCTTTTTAAATCAATGTAAGATTATTGCAAAATTTATAGGATTCCTTTAGGTAGAAATACTACACAGGAATATTTTCAAGAAATGGATGTTGCGTTAATTCTGGATATTTCTGATTCTCAACATTGAAGACCACTCCTCCCTACAAACTGGATGGTGACTCACAGGAACAGGCTAAAGTACACTGGTGTGAGTAGTACTGGTGGGTTAGGTACACGCTGCTGGGATATAGGAAAACCAAAAGGTGTCCACCAAAACTGATTAGTTTAAAAACTAGTATAGTGGTTTCCTGAGCTCCATCCAGATGTGGAGAACTCAGCAAGGTCACATTAACATTTCCAATCTGGTGTGAATATAACCCAAAATAGCCTAAAGTCCGACACTGTCAGTTTCTGCATGTTTGCGCAGCAAATATGATGGGCTGAGCTGCCTTTTCTCATTCTGTACTTTCTCATATAGTTACCTTTAAAGTAGAAAAATGCTACAAGGTGCTTCACAAGTGCTGCAATCAAAGACAAATGGACTCCATGCCAAGGAAGGAGTTATTAGGAGGGCTGACCAAAAGCTTGGTAATACATGTGAGTTTTAAGCAAGGGTCTTAAATGGAGGAGGCAGAGGGATCTAGGGAGAGGATTTCAGAGCACCAGGTCTAAGCAGCTGAAAGAACGGTCACAAATAGTGGGGCAAAGGTCGGGGGAGGACCAGGTATGCATAACAACAACAACTTGCATTCATACAGCCCCTTTAATGTAACATTATGAAGCATAATTTGACACGAAGCCATTTAAAGAGAGATTAGGGGAGGTAGCCAAAAGCTTGGTCAATTTTAAGGAGTATCTTAAAGGAGAGAAAAGAGGTGGAGAGACAAAGAGCTTTAGGGAGAGATTCCAGAGCTTAGGGCCTGGGCCACTGAAGGCATATCTGCCACTGGGGAAATGATTAAAATTATGGGTGTAACAGTGGAGAAGTCGAGAGAGATGGTAGTGAGGTAGAGCTGCGTGTCTTCAGCATACTTGTGAAAACTAACGCTGTGTTTTCTGATGATGTCACCGAGGGGTAGCATTTAGATGAAGAAAAAGACAGAGCCAATGGTAGATCCATGGGGGGCATCAGAGATAATGGTGTGGGAGTGGGAACAGAAGCCATTGCAAGTGACACTCTGGCCACAATTAGATAGACAGGAATGGAACTAGGCGAGTACAGTCCCACCCAGCTGGACAACAGTGGAGGATGATGGTGTGGTCAACCGTGTCAAAGGCTGCAGACAGGTCGAGAAGGATGAGGCGGGATAGTTTACCTTTTCCACAGTCACATGGGATGTCATTTTGACTTTGGTAAGGGCTGTTTTGGTACTGTGGCAGCAAATCAGAGTGGAGGAATTCAAACATGGAGTTTCGAAAAAGATGGGCATGGATTTGGGAGGCAACAACACGTTCAAGGACTTTGGAGAGGAAGAGGAGGTTGGAGATGGGGTGGTAGTTTGCAAGGACAGTAGGGTCGAGGGTTTTTTTTATGAGGAGGGCTGTGATGGCAGATTTAAAGGGGACATGGACAGTACCTGAAGATAGAGAGCTGTGAACAATATCAGCTAACATGTGGATTGGAGGTGGTCTCATGATGAGCTTGGAGAAGGCATGAAGGGAGATAGGAGAGAAGCTAGAGAAAGATACGAGTTCAGGGCTAGAGGAACTTTGGTGAAGTTTGGCCCAGTGGGCTAGTAGTACTCCTTGGACTTATTGGTGTAGAGAAAAGGTGTTTAAGAAGACAGAGGTTATCTTTGCATCCCAGGATGATAGTGAGCAGTTTTAGCAAGAGCTTTATGTGGTCTAGCCAGATCTGGTGGTGAACGGTTTAATCAGTTATCTGCCATATCCATTCAAGTCTGCCTCCCTGCATGTAATTGAGTACAGGTGAGGGCTGTACCAGGTGGAAAGGCTAGGGTAGGGGAGAGTAATGATTTTATTGGAAACTAGGAGCTGAGGGTGCAGTTGAGCAAATCAACAACTGTAGAAATATTATGGTGAACAAAGGGTAGAAGTCATAAAGAGATACAGCGCTGAAACAGGCCTTTCGAGTCTGTGCTGACCATCAACCACCCATTTATACTAATCCTACATTAATCCCATATTCGCTACCACATCCCCACAATTCTCCTACCACCTACCTACACTAGGGGCAATTTACAATGGCCAATTTATCTATCAACCTGTAAGTCTTTGGCTGTGGGAGGAAACCAGAACACCCGGCAGAAACCCACGCAGTCACAGGGAGAACTTGCAAACTCCGCACAGGCAGTACCCAAAACTGAACCTGGGTCAGTAGAGCTGAGAGACTGCAGTGCTAACCACTGCACCACTGTGCTACCCAAAGGCTAGACAGTTGGGAGTTTGAAAGTGCAGTTGAAAGTGAATTGGGGATAATTTTTTCCAGTGACAGATACAGAATGGGGAAGGTTTCCGACATGAAAGGACGATGCAAGTGAACAGTGAAACAAGGAAGTGACCAGAGATGACCTTATCTGTGATTGATACAATGGGAGTAGAAAGGCCACTTGAGATAACAAGATGCAGGGGGTGTCCGTGAATATGGGTTGGGGACAAGAGATCAGGATCAGAGGAACAAATAATTCTGAGGCCATGAAGTGATTTAAAGCTGAGAATTTAAACATGAAGATGTGAGTTTAAAATCTGAGGCATTGGGGGATCGCGAGTCAATGCTGGTCAGCGACGACAGGGTTGACAGGTGAGAGGAATTTGGTGCAGTAAGGGAAAAGAAGTATAGGTCAGCTGAAATTCATGAATGGTGGAAAATGGAAGGCTGGCCAGGACAGCATTGAAATAGTCCAGTCTGGAAATGACAAAACACGAATCAGAGTTTCAGCAACAGGTGGGCTGAGGTGGGGACTGCTCCCTACAATGTAGCATATTGGAACACAAACACAATGTCCTGTTCTAGCCCCTTACACACTGTTCCAGTGTTGGAATGCAATACATTTTGAACTATGGAAGCTGGTTCACCTGTTGTGATAGCCTATTACAGAGAAATAATGACAGCTTCATGAACAAGAATCTTAACTGAAAGTCTCACTCATTGACCACGAGATTATGACCTTTTCTACTCACAGCTGCTGCTATCCATTGGTAACACAGTAGCGTTCCTCTTTATAGGAACAACCATCATGAACAAATTTTTGGCATTAGCTTCTTTTTCCTATACTTGTTGACACAGACATATACAGCAATGTAAAACACTTCAATTGCATCATCAGACAACACAGTGCTTTGTGTCACATCTTCCTTCCCAACAAAAGAAGGCTTCAGAAAGATTTCACACTTTTAACATGATGGTACTTTAAATAATTTTTTTCTTCTAACTTAAGTCACTTAGGTTGATAGAACATATTGTGAAGGCAGAACAACTGTCTCGGGCTCCTAGTTTTTGGTGTGCCTGCACTAATCAACAGGCAATATCAAGAATGAAATTTGGAAAGAACTATTTCTCATTCAAAAAAAGTTACATAACTGTGTTAGTTATTGATTTAGCCACTGTGATGTACAGCAGCCTGCATGTTCACCTACAAGTCTTCACATCACTAGTTGAACAGAAAATTAAGTGAGCCTATTTTCAGCTGCATACAGTGTTCTTTGTACTACATTTCTTCTATTTGGGGGCAAGAGTTCAAACTCCACTTAAAAGATCTAGGCTGACACTCCTGTGCAGTACAAAGGGAGTGCAGCATTGTCAGAGATGTTGTCTTTCGTTTGAGGCGTTAAAATGAAGCCCCTGTTCAGGTGGATGTAAAAGATCCCTAGTCACTACCTGAAGGAGAGCAGAGGAGCTTTCCTGGTGTCCTGGCCGATATTTATCCCTTAACGAGCCCCAAAAAAACAAATTAGCTGGTCATTTATTTTATTGCTGCTTGTGGGACCTTGCTGTGCACAAATTAACTGCTGCATTTGCCTATAAAACAAGTGACTATGAATATGAGTAATTTTGTGACATTGATATGTGTCACTGGAAAGGAACAGGCGACTTTGGACCTATGGTTCCCAAAGTTTTTCACCACTGGGGGTTTCCTCGCATCATGTCTGGGTCTGTTGTAAATCAACTGATGGAAGTTGATTGCTTTGATTCGTCAATAACTCTGCTGTTGTTGTATCATGCAACTACCAGGAAATTACAAGGTGGACTAGGTGAACCTTGATCTGTTTTCATCTAACAATTTCTATGTCAAAAATAATTAATTGACTGTGAAATGTTTAAAGATGTCCAGAGAACATGAAAGATACTATATAAATGTGAGTGAGTTCTTTCTTTCTGCTTATTGATCCATAATGACGTTTTATGTTGTTACTGGTGGTGTTGATGTCCCAGCAAAACAAGACTGCAGTCTACCATTACAACGATTATTATTAGCATCTCTCTCAACCTAGAACATAACCTTAAGTTCCACTCCCTGCATTACAATTGGCTTCATTGCTACAAAGCTGAATGCATGAAACAGGCATTTAAAATGAGCTGTGGAAGCACGCATTAAAACAACTACATGCACCCAAAGGATTTAAAACATTTATTGAATAAATAGAGCAAAAAGAAATGGCACTGACCCTATCTGTTCCATGTACTATTTATTATTTACTGACCCAGGAGGTTGAGTACGGCCTTTGGTTCCAGGACGTCTCCAGGGAAAGCTCACAAAAACAAAAGCTACCTCGGTAATTCCAAGTTTTTAATGTTAAAAACCACTCCTGTTGTTTTGTTTTTCTTTAAATCAATGACTGTCCCTCCTGTACAACCTGTAGAGTTTGAAACATTGAAAAAGATTGGATAATGGGAGCGCAGGTATAGAACACACACTCACCCCAATTCCAGCATTCAAAATTAAAATAGCATTTCACTCCAGCAGTATGTGCCACTCAGCTAGAATTCTCTTTCCAGCCCTCACCCCTGAATTGAGAGTACTCGGAAAATGAGCACAGCAAGCCCACAATATATCACAGCCTGAGGAGAAGTTATTGTTGCAAGAGAAGTTGAAATACAAAACAACCAACTTCTGCACTCAAGTATTTTTGCATTAATGATCTTGCAGTTTCTGGGGTTAAGCTCTTAGATGCAATTTTTGTTAGTATTCCCTGGATTCTTCCTTTAATGTACTTTCTCCACATACTTCTTTCACTTGCCAACGTGTCCCACTGAAAACAGATTTGATAAGAAAGTATAATTAGGAACATAGGAACAAGAGTAGGCCATTCAGCCCCTCAAGCCTGTTCTGCCATTCAATTAGATTATGGCTGATTGGTATCTTAACTCCATCTACCCACCTTGGTCCCTTAATAAGTTTGCCTCACAAAAATTTACCCATTTCAGTTTTGAAAATTTTCAATTACCTAATATCCATGGGTCAGAATTTGCAGCCAAAGGGTCAGACTGTTTCATGGAGTTTAACAGGGCACAACGTCATAACCAAGGTTGACAAAAATATGGTCCGCGGGCTAGTACCTGGCCCGCTAAAGGTTTCCATCCGCCCCGCAACTGTAAACTGTACCCGGGGCTGTTCCTCATCCTCGCCAGCGGTCAGTGACTGGAAAAATTCCACATTGTCAGACTGGCTTTTTAAAAAATCGCAAGTCAGTTTCACAACTGACAGATCCCAACATTGGGAATAGCAGTTTCTGAACTTCGGGAAAGATTCAGGGTTTTCCGGCGGCCTGTTAAAAAACTCCGAATCTGTCCAAAGTTCAGAAACTGCTGCTACTGATGTCAGGATCTGTCAGCTGTGAAACTGACTTGAGATTTTTTCAAAAACTGATCAACTATCTGCTGAGCATTCCCGCTCTCTGCAACTGTCAGAGAGAGAGACAAAAGGGGAACAGGGAGAAAGGGGGACAGAGAGAGAGGGGGCAGAGAGAGAGAGAGAGATGGAAAGGGGGACAGAGAGAGAGAGAAGGGGGGACAGAGAGAGAGTGGGGGGCAGAGAAAGAGAGAGGGAAAGGGGGATAGAGAGAGAGAGGGGACAGAGAGAGGGGAGAGAGAGAGGGGGAAAGGGGGACAGAGATAGAGGGAAAGGGGGACAGAGAGAGAGGAGAAAAGAGGGGGGACAGAGAGAGAGAAAGGATGACAGAGCTAGAGAGAGGGGGCACAGAGAGAGAGAAAGGGGGCAGAGAGCGAGGAGGCAGAGAGGGAAAGGGGGACAGAGAGAGAGAGGGGACAGAGAGAGGGGAGAGAGAGAGGGGGAAAGGGGGGCAGAGATAGAGGGAAAGTTATCAAGATCACTCCTGACAGAATGGCATATGTCCAGAATACTCTGCGTCACTACAACAAGTGTGCGGGCAAACAATGACTACTTGTGCAAGCAAACAAATACTAGGTATCTCACTAAATCATTGCCCAACATAGTGACCAGAAAGTAATTCAATAAATTAGTCGTCTCATTTAAAGTTTCTTCATAAAAATGTAGCTTTGTTGTTGTTTGGATGAATAGTAAGATAAATTTTAACGCCTTTATCTTTCCGAAATTGTCTCACCGGTCCCCCATGTAGGACAAAAATTGTAATGTGGCCCCCACGCGAAAAGGTTGGACATTCCTGGTCTAAACCAAACTAAGCTTCACGCCGCGCTTAACTGTATAGTTAAGTCGGATAAGAAGCATACTTAATTGTTAATGAAGTAACAATTAACTAACTAGGTCCATGAGTCAAGTCATAGAGTTATCAGTCCTCCTGAATTGTCGTGGAATCTCTGGGAATTAAAGATTAATCACCTGTACACTGCTGGAAGCAGCCTGGGGGAAAACATTATAGGGGCATGAAGAAAAGTCCTTCTTTTCTCATTTTCTTTGAACACGTATTAGTTGCAAAAATAATGGAAATGGGGGTAAAGAATGAGTGAGTGGGCAAGGCAGTTGGAGACAGGAGGCCACGTGATGAAACCTTCAGGAATATATCCAGAATTGGCAACCCTAATCAAGCATCAGAAAAGCATGAATTCCAATCCTATTCTGGGACTTGACCTCAATCTATGCTGCCATTTCAGTGTAGTACTGAAGGAGTGCACTGACATCTTTCAGATGAGATGTTCGACTGAGGCCCCATCTGAATGTTCAAATGGATGCAAAAGCTGACACTATTTCAAGACGAGTAGGGTATTCTCCCAGTGTCTGGCCAACATTGTTCCCTCAAACTAAAACAGATTTTTTCCTGTTCTGGGATTTGCTATGCGTAAATTGGCTGCCACGTCAACCAACATAGTCTAAAAGTTATGCATTGATTTTGAAGCTTTTGAGACATTCTTAGGATGTGCAAGGTGGAAAGAAAGAACAAGAAAGAAATAAAATTGAAATAATGTCTTGCACTTGTATAGCATCTTTCATGGAATCTTTATGTCCATCCAACAGAGCAAGAGGGGCCTTGGTTTAACATCTCATCTGAAAGATGGCACCTCTGACAATGCAGCATTCCATTGATTCTTCAATGAAGTGCCAGCCTAGATTTGTTTCTGGAGTGGCCTTCTGACTCAAGTAAAAGTGTTACCACTGAGTCACACTTGACAAATGGATCTACCCAAGGAACCAATTTTTCCATTAAATATGAATGAAAGTTATGTTTGATGTCTTTGCAAAAAATCTTGGGGCAACACTTAAGTCTTCAGGTGAAGTCACTAAAGCTCACTGAACTCATTGTAGAATGGAACAGAAGAGAAGGCAGAAGGGGGGACCATCAGGAAAAATGAAGTAGCTTGTGCAGCAACAGGAAAGATTTGTTTTGTGGCATAAAGAAGGGTAACACATTGCTGGTTAATGCATTTCCAAACTGTCTAAAATGCATCAACCAGTTCAATAATATTCAATACTTTATTGAGAGGCCTGTACAAAAAGAAACGACTTTAGCGAACAGCTTGTCAAAGCTCGTAGAAGTCCAATAATCAGAACTGACAGGCTATTATACACTCCCAGCTGCATGCAGACTCATTACACTAACCAGAGCAAATATCTACAGTAAGATGGGAATAAATATTCCACCAACATCCTTTAGCAATCATGTCATGTTGTCTTTTTTCCAGAGGTTGGCAAGGATTAATTTATTAACTCCTTGTTTGCCCAATACATTTGGATGTGCACATTCTGGAACTTGACTTATACCATAATATATACGCCACAGTTTAATAGTGATTCGAAATAGCAAAATTCAGAAGAAGAGTATTCCAAGATGGGTCACAGAGGAATAAGCAAAAGGGATGCAGAGCCAAAGAAAAATGAGAAGAGATGACCAACAACTTGTCACAAAGCTGGGTTTTGGAAAGAAAGAACTTGCATTTATGCAGCATCTTTCACACCTCAGGACATCTCAAAGTGCTTTACAGCCAATTAAGTATTTTTAAAGTAAAGCCACTTTACTAAAGTAGAGAACAGCGATAGACAATTTGCACACAGTAAGGTCCCACAAACAACAATGATATAATGACCAGATAACAACAACTTATATTTGTATTGCACATTTAACGTAATAAAACAACCCAAGGTGCTTCACAGGAGCATTATAAAACAAAATATGACACCGAGCCACATAAAGAGATGACCTAAAGCCTTATCAAAGAGGTAGGTTTTAAGGAGCATCTTAGAGGAGGAAAGCAAGGTGGATATCCTGAGAGGTGTTGGGAGGGCATTCCAGAACTTGGAGCCTAGACAACTGAAAGCGAGGCCACCAATGGCAGAGCGATTAAAATCAGGTTTGCACAAGAATTATAGGAGTATAGATATCTTGGAGAGTTTTGGGGCTAGAAGAGATTACAGAGATAGGAAGGGGCAAGGTCATGGAGGGATTTGAAAACAAGGTTGAGAATTTTAAGATAGTTGCTTGACCAGGAGCCAATGTAGGTCAGCAAGCACAGGGGTAATAGGGGAAAGAGACTTGGTGTGCATTAATACATGAGTAACAGAATTTTGGATGACCTCAAGCTTATGGACAATAGAATATGGGAGACCAGATGAGAGTGCATTGGAATAATTAAGTCTAGAGTAATAAAGGCATGAATGGGGGTTTCAGCAGAAGATGATCTGACACAGGGGCAAAGTCAGGTGATGTTACAGAAGTGGAAATAAGTGGTCTTAGTGATGGCACGAATATGAGGTCGGAAGCTCATCTTGCGGTCAAATGTGACATCAAGATTGTGAACAGATTTTCTTAATCTCAGACTGTTGCCAGGGACAGAGATGTAATTGGTAGTTAGGGAACGGAGTTTGGAGCAGGAACTGAAAACAATGGCTTCAGTCTTCGTAATATTTAATTGGAGGCAATTTCTACTTATCCAGTACTGGATGTTGGATAAGCAGTCTGATAATTTAGCAACAGTGGAGGAGGCAAGAGAAGTGGGGGTGAAGTAGAGCTGAGTGCCATCAACATACATGTGAAACTTAATGCTGTGCTTTTGGATGATGTCACCAAGGGACAGCATTAGATGAGATATGGGGGGGACTAAGGATAGATCCTTGGGGGGCACAAGAGGTAACAGCGTGGGAGCAGGAAGAGAAGACAATGTAAGTCATTCTCTAGCTATGGTTATATAGATAAAAATGGAACCAGGTAAGAGCAGTTTCACACAGCTGGACGACAGTTGAGAGGCATTGGGGGAGGATGATGTGGTCAACCATGACAAAGGTTGCAGACAGGTCTAAAGGGAGAAGCAGGGATAGTTTACCTGTGTGACAGTCCCATAGAATGCCATTTGTAACTTTGATAAGAGCTGCTATGGGACTGTGGCAGGGGCGGAAACCTGATTGGAAGGATAGAGCATTGAGATACAGGAAAAATGGAAACAATTTGGACGGTGACTACACATTAAAAGGAGTTTGGAAAGGAAAGGGAGGTTTGAAATAGGATGGTAGTTTGCAAGGGCAGTGGTGTCAAGGGTAGGATTTTTGAGGAGGGAGTGATGATGACAGATTTAAAAGGGAGAAAGAACCGTTTACAATATCAGCTAACTTAGGTTGGTGAGCTGCAGGTACAGATAGCCACTTGGAAATATGATGTCATGGCGATAACAGAGAACATTACTGCACTGGAGAGAGAGGATGTCCTGAAGGGATCAAGGACAGAATCCATTTGATTAGAGCTAAGAAACAGAAGGGGTGCCATTACATTGCTGGGTGTATTCTATAGGCCACCAACTAGTATGAAAGATATAGAGGAACAGATTTGCAAGGAAATTACAGAGCAGTGCAAGAATTATAGAGTAGTTATAATGGGGGACTTTAATTATCCTAATATAGACTGGGATAGTAATAGTGTAAAGGGCAGAGAGGGCTAAGAGTTTCTAGAGTGTGTTCAGGAGAATTTTCTACATTATATGTTTCCAGTCCAACGAGGAAGGAGGCATTGCTGAATCTGGTTCTGGGGAATGAGATGGGTGAAATGAATCAAGTGGCAGTAGGGGAACATTTAGGGGAAAGTGACCATAGCGTCATAATGTTTAGGTTAGCTATGGAAAAGGACAAGAGGCACTCCAGAGTAAAAATAATTAATTGGGGGAAGGCCAATTTCAATGGAGTGAAAATGTATCTGGCCCAAATACATTGGAATCAAAGATTGGCAGGCAAAATGGTAACTGAACAATGGTATGCTTTTAAAAAGGAAATAGTTTGGGTACAGTCAAGGTACATTCCCATTTGGGGGAAAGGTGGGGCAAACAGATCCAGAGCTCTCTGGATGATGAAAGAGATAGAGAGTAAGGGTGCGGTAACAATGTTGGGGCTGTACTACAGGCCTCCCAACAGCGAGCGTGAGATAGAGGTACAAATATGTAAACAGATTATGGAAAGATGTAGGAGCAACAGGGTGGTGGTGATAGGAGATTTTAATTTTCCCAACAATGACTGGGATTCACTTAGTGTTAGAGGTCTAGATGGAGCAGAATTTGTCAGGAGCATCCAGGAGGGTTTTCTAGAGCAGTATGTAAATAGTCCAACTCGGGAAGGGGCCATACTGGACCTGGTGTTGGGGAATGAGCCCGGCCAGGTGGTTGAAGTTTCAGTAGAGGACTACTTTGGGAATAGTGATCACAATTCCGTAAGCTTTAAAATACTCATGGACAAAGACGAGAGTGGTCATAAAGGAAGAGTGCTAAATTGGGGGAAGGCCAACTATACCAAAATTTGGCAGGAGCTGGGGAATGTAGATTGGGAGCAGCTGTTTGAAGGTAAATCCACATGTGATATGTGGGAGGCTTTTAAAGAGAGGTTGATTAGCGTGCAGGAGAGACATGTTCCTGTGAAAATGAGGGATAGAAATGGCAAGATTAGGGAACCATGGATGACAGGTGAAATTGTGAGACGAGCTAAGGGGAAAAAGGAAGCATACATAAGGTCTAAGTGGCTGAAGAAAGACGAAGCTTTGAAAGAATATCGGGAATGTAGGACCAATCTGAAATGAGGAATTAAGAGGGCTAAAAGGGGTCATGAAATATCTTTAGCAAACAGGGTTAAGGAAAATCCCAAAGCCTTTTATTCATATATAAGGAGCAAGAGGGTAACTAGAGAAAGCATTGGCCCACTCAAGGACAAAGGAGGAAAGTTATGCGTGGAGTCAGAGAAAATGGGTGAGATTCTAAACGAGTACTTTGCATCGGTATTCACCGAGGAGAGGGACATGAAGGATGTTGAGGTTAGGAACAGATGTTTGATTACTCTAGGTCAAGTCGGCATAAGGAGGGAGGAAGTGTTGGGTATTCTAAAAGGTATTAAGGTGGACAAGTCCCCAGGTCCGGATGGGATCTATCCCAGGTTACTGTGGGAAGCGAGAGAGGAAATAGCTGGGGCCTTAACAGATATCGTTGCAGCATCCTTAAACACGGGTGAGGTCCCGGAGGACTGGAGAATTGCTAATGTTGTCCCCTTGTTTAAGAAGGGTAGTAGGGATAATCCAGGTAATTATAGACCGGTGATCCTGACGTCAGTGGTAGGGAAGCTGCTGGAGAAGTTACTGAGGGATAGGATCTATTCCCATTTGGAAGAAAATGGGCTTATCAGTGATAGGCAACATGGTTTTGTGCAGGGAAGGTCATGTCTTACCAACTTAATAGAATTCTTTGAGGAAGTGACAAAGTTGATTGATGAGGGAAGGGCTGTAGATGTCATATACATGGACTTCAGTAAGGCGTTTGATAAGGTTCCCCATGGTAGGCTGATGGAGAAAGTGAAGGCGCATGGGGTCCAAGGTGTACTAGCTAGATGGATAAAGAACTGGCTGGGCAACAGGAGACAGAGAGTAGCAGTGGAAGGGAGTTTCTCAAAATGGAGACGTGTGACCAGTGGTGTTCCACAGGGATCCGTGCTGGGACCACTGTTGTTTGTGATATACATAAATGATTTGGAGGAAAGTATAGGTGGTCTGATTAGCAAGTTTGCAGACGACACTAAGATTATTGGAGTAGCAGATAGTGAAGGGGACTGTCAGAGAATACAGCAGAATATAGATAGACTGGAGAGTTGGGCAGAGAAATGGCAGATGGAGTTCAATCAGGGCAAATGCGAGGTGATGCATTTTGGAAGATCCAATTCAAGAGTGAACTATACAGTAAATGGAAAAGTCCTGGGGAAAATTGATGTACAGAGAGATTTGGGTGTTCAGGTCCATTGTTCCCTGAAGGTGGCAACGCAGGTCAATAGAGTGGTCAAGAAGGCATACGGCATGCCTTCCTTCATCGGACGGGGTATTGAGTACAAGAGTTGGCAGGTCATGTTACAGTTGTATAGGACTTTGGTTCGGCCACATTTGGAATACTGCGTGCAGTTCTGGTCGCCATATTACCAAAAGGATGTGAATGCTTTGGAAAGGGTGCAGAGGAGGTTCACCAGGAATGGTTCGCCTGGTATGGAGGGCGCTAGCTATGAAGAGAGGTTGAGTAGATTAGGATTATTTTCATTAGAAAGACGGAGGTTGAGGGGGGACCTGATTGAGGTGTACAAAATCATGAGAGGTACAGACAGGTTGGATAGCAAGAAGCTTTTACCCAGAGTGGGGGATTCAATTACTAGGGGCCACGAGTTCAAAGTGAAAGGGGAAAAGTTTAGGGGCGTTATGTGTGGAAAGTTCTTTACGCAGAGGGTGGTGGGTGCCTGGAACGTGTTGCCAGCGGAGGTGGTAGACGCGGGCACAATAGCGTCTTTTAAGATGTATCTAGACAGATACATGAATGGGCAGGAAGTAAAGAGATACAGACCCTTAGAAAATAGGCGTCATGTATAGATCGAGGATCTGGATCGGAGCAGGCTTGGAGGGCCGAAGGGCCTGTTCCTGTGCTGTAATTTTCTTTGTTCTTTGTTCTAAGATGAAGCAAGAAAAGGGTGCATATGACAGATGTCAGATGGATAATACAACTGCGAACCAGGGTGAATATAGAAGGATCAGAGGGGAAGTGAAAAAGCAAATAAGAGAAGCAAAGAGACAGTATGAGATGAGACTAGCAGCTAACTTAAAAGGGAACCCATAAGTATTCCATAGGCATACAAATAGCAAAAGCGTGGTAAAAGGAGGAGTGGGGCCAATTAGGGACCTAAAAGGAGATTTACTTATGGAGCAAGGGGATATGGCTGAGGTACTAAATGAGTACTTTGCATCGGTCTTCCCCAAGGAAGAAGATGCTGCCCAAGTCATGGTGAAAGAGCGGGTAGTTGAAACACTGGATGGGCTAATATTTGATAATGAGGAGGTTTTAGATAGACTGGCTGTACTTAAAGTTGATAAGTCATCAGGATCGGATGAGATGCATCTGAGGATACTGTGAGAAACAAGGGGGGAAATTGCAGAGGAGCTGGCCATAATCTTCCAATCCTCCTTTGATACAGGGGTGATGCCAGTGGACTGAAAAATTGCAAATGCTACACTATTGTTCAAAAAGGGTTGTAAGGAAAAGCCCAATAACTACAGGCCAGTCAGATCACTTCGGTGGTGGGAAAGCTTTAAGAAACAATAATTCGGGATGCAAAATTAACCGTCATTTGGACAAATGTGGATTAATTAAGGAAAGCCAGCACCGATTTGTTAGGAGCAAATTGTGTTTAATCTGCTTGCTTGAGTTTTTTAATGAGGTAACAGACTAGGAGGGCGGAGTTTCAGAGCGGTGAGTATATAAAAAAACTTACCTCGGGGATTCTCGGAGCAGACTCGGAGGGCGGAGTTCCGGAGCGGTGAGTAAACAGAGTAAGTTACCTCGGGTGGGAAAAAAAACTGAAAAAGTGACGTCACAGGAAAGCTGTGACCTGATTGGCTGGCAGGGAATCTGTACCAAATTTGAAAATAAAACTGATAAAAAATTGATTAAAACACTAATTAACTAATTAATAAGTAGAGTAACTAAACCAGAGGGAGGAGATTACTGTATTTAGACAGCATTTAATATTTATTGTAGAAATCTAGCACTAGGGACCACATAGTGAAGTGTATCATAATTTAGTAAGGATTTAATAAGTGTTTATTTATTTTATATCAATTAACTAATTAGTGATAGAAATGATAGTTAGAGGGGTGAAGTGCTTCACCTGTGAGATGTGGAAAGTCCGTGACGCTTCCAGCGTTCCGGGCGACTACATCTGCAGGAAGTGTACCCAGTTGCAGCTCCTCACAGACCGTATGGATCGGTTGGAGCGGCAACTGGATGCACTTAGGAGCATGCAGGTGGCAGAGAGCGTCATAGACAGGAGTTTTAGAGAAGTGGTTACACCCAAGGTGCAGGCAGATAGATGGGTGACCGCTGGAAGGGGCAGGCAGTCAGTGCAGGAATCCCCTGTGGCTATCCCCCTCTCTAACAAGTATACCATTTTGGATACTGTTGAGGGGGATGGCCTATCAGGGGAAAACAGCAGCAGCCAGAGCAGTGGCACCACGGCTGGCACTGTTGTTCAGCAGGGAGGGACAAAGCGCAGAAGAGCAATAGTTACAGGGGACTCTATAGTCAGGGGCACAGATAGGCGCTTCTGTGGACGTGAAAGAGACTCCAGGAAGGTATGTTGCCTCCCTGGTGCCAGGGTCAAGGATGTCTCTGAACGGACAGAGGGCATTCTGAAGGGGGAGGGCGAACAGCCAGACGTTGTGGTACACATCGGTACCAACGACCTAGGCAGGAAGAGTGATGAGGTCCTGCAGGGGGAGTTTAGGGAGTTAGGTAGTAAGTTAAAAAACAGGACCTCGAGGTTTGTAATCTCTGGATTACTCCCTGTGCCACGTGCCAGTGAGGCTAGAAATAGGAAGATAGTGCAGCTAAACACGTGGCTGAGCAGCTGGTGTAGAAGGGAGGGTTTCAGATATCTGGACCATTGGGCTCTCTTCAGGGACAGATGGGACCTGTACAAGAAGGACGGGTTGCATCTAAACTGGAGGGGCACTAATATCCTGGCTGCGAGGTTTGCTAGCGTCACTCGGGAGGGTTTAAACTAGTGTGGCAGGGGGGTGGGAACCAGAGCAGTAGGACAGCTAGTGAAGTAAATGAGGAGGACATAGTAAATAAGGCCAGTAGGACTAAGAGGAAGAGCAGGCAGGGAGATGTTGCTGAGCACAGCGGGACTGGTGGTCTGAAGTGCGTTTGTTTCAATGCGAGAAATATAACAGGTAAGGCAGATGAACTTAGAGCTTGGATTAGTACTTGGAAATATGATGTTGTTGCTATTACAGAGACTTGGTTGAGGGAAGGACAGGATTGGCAGCTAAATGTTCCGGGATTTAGAAGCTTCAGGCGGGATAGAGGGGGATGTAAAAGGGGTGGGGGAGTTGCATTACTGGTTAAGGAGAATATCACAGCTGTACTGCGGGAGGACACCTCAGAGAGGTCATGCAGCGAGGCAATGGGTGGAGCTCAGGAATAGGAAGGGTGCAGTCACGATGTTGAGGGTTTACTACAGGCCTCCCAACAGCCAGCGGGAGGTAGAGGAGCAGATATGTAGACAGATTTTGGAAAGATGTAAAGGTAACAGGGTTGTAGTGGTGGGTGATTTTAACTTCCCCAATATTGACTGGGACTCACTTAGTGCTAGGGGCTTGGATGGGGCAGAATTTGTGAGGAGCATCCAGGAGGGCTTCTTGAAACAGTATGTGGATAGTCCAACTAGGGATGGGGCCATTCTGGACCTGGTATTGGGGAATGAGCCCGGCCAGGTGGTCGAAGTTTCAGTGGGGGAGCATTTCGGGAGCAGTGACCATAATTCCATACGTTTTAAGGTACTTGTGGATAAGGATAAGAGTAGTCCTCGGGTGAAGGTGCTAAATTGGGGGAAGGCTAATTATAACAATATTAGGCAGGAACTGAAGAATTTATATTGGGGGTGGCTGTTTGAGGGTAAATCAACATCTGACATGTGGGAGTCTTTCAAACGTCAGCTGATTAGAATCCAGGACCAGCATGTTCCTGTGAGGAAGAAAGACAAGTTTGGCAAGTTTCGGGAAGCTTGGATAACACGGGATATTGTGAGCCTAGTCAGAAAGAAAAAGGAAGCATTTGTAAGGGCTGGAAGGCTGGGAACAGATGAAGCACTTGAGGAATATAAAGACATTAGGAAGGAACTTAAGCAAGGAGTTAGGAGGGCTAAAAGGGGTCATGAAAAGTCAGTGGCAAACAGGATTAAGGAAATTCCCAAGGCTTTTTTATACATATATAAAGAGCAAGAGGGTAACCAGGGAAAGGGTTGGCCCACTCAAGGACAAAGATGGGAATCTATGTGTGGAGCCAGAGGAAATGGTGAGGTGCTAAAGCAGTACTTTGCATCCGTATTCACCAAGGAGAAGGACTTGGTGGATGATGAGCCTAGGGAAGGGAGTGCAGATAGTCTCAGTCATCTCATTATCAAAAAGGAGGAGGTGTTGGGTGTCTTGCAAAGCATTAAGGTAGATAAGTCCCCAGGGCCTGATGGATCTACCCTAGAATACTGAGGGAGGCAAGGGAAGAAATTACTGGGGCCTTGACAGAAATCTTTGCATCCTCATTGGCTACAGGTGAGGTCCCAGAGGACTGGAGAATAGCCAATGTTGTTCCTTTGTTTAAGAAGGGTGGTAAGGATAATCCAGGAAATTATAGACCGGTGAGCCTTACGTCAGTGGTAGGGAAACTATTAGAGAGGATTCTTCGGGACAGGATTTACTCCCATTTGGAAACAAACGAACTTATTAGCGAGAGACAGCATGGTTTTGTGAAGGGGAGGTCGTGTCTTACTAATTTGATTGAATTTTTTGAGGAAGTGACGAAGATGATTGATGAGGGAAGGGCGGTGGATGTTGTCTATATGGACTTTAGTAAAGCCTTTGACAAGGTCCCGCATGGCAGACTGGTGCAAAAGGTGAAGTCACACGGGATCAGAGGTGAGCTGGCAAGATGGATACAGAACTGACTCGGTCATAGAAGTCAGAGGGTAACAGTGGATGGGTGTTTTTTTGAATGGAGGGATGTGACTAGTGGTGTTCCGCAGGGATCAGTGCTGGGACCTTTGCTGTTTGTAGTATATATAAATGATTTGGAGGAAAATGTAGCTGGTCTGATTAGTAAGTTTGCAGACGACACAAAGTTTGGTGGAGTTGCGGATAATGATGAGGATTGTCAGAGGATACAGCAGGATATAGATCGGTTGGAGACTTGGGTGGAGAAATGGCAGATGGAGTTTAATCCGGACAAATGTGAGGTAATGCATTTTGGAAGGTCTAATGCAGGTGGGAGGTATACAGTAAATGGCAGAACCCTTAGGAGTATTGACAGGCAGAGAGATCTGGGCGTTCAGGTCCACAGATCACTGAAAGTGGCAACGCAGGTGGATAAGGTAGTCAAGAAGGCATACGGCATGCTTGCCTTCATCGGTTGGGGCACAGAGTATAAAAATTGGCAAGTCATGTTGCAGCTGTACAGAACCTTAGTTAGGCCACACTTAGAATATTGCGTGCAATTCTGGTTGCCACACTACCAGAAGGACGTGGAGGCTTTGGAGAGGGTACAGAGGAGATTTACCAGGATGTTGCCTGGTCTGGAGGGCATTAGCTATGAGCAGAGGTTGGAAAAACTCGGATTGTTTTCACTGGAACGACGGAGGTGGAGGGACGACATGATAGAGGTTTACAAAGTTATGAGCGGCATGGACAGAGTGGATAGTCAGAAGCCTTTTCCCAGGGTGGAAGGGTCAGTTACTGGGAGACATAGGTTTAAGGTGCGAGGGGCAAAGTTTAGAGAGGATGTGCAAGGCAAATTTTTTACACAGAGGGTGGTGAGTGCCTGGAACTTGCTGCCAGGGGAGGTGGTGGAAGCAGATACGATAGCGACCTTTAAGAGACATCTTGACAAATATATGAATAGGAAGGGAATAGAGGGATATGGGCCCCGGAAGTGCAGAAGGTTTTAGTTTAGGCAGGCATCAAGGTCGGCGCAGGCTTGGAGGGCCGAATGGCCTATTCCTGTGCTGTACTGTTCTTGTTCTTTGTTCTTGTAACACAGAGGGTTGATGAGGGTAATGCAGTTGATGTGGTGGACACAAACTTTCAAAAGGCATTTGATAAAGTGCCACATAACAGGTTTGTCAGCAAAGTTAGAGCCCATGGAATAAAAGGGACAGTAGCAGCACGGATACATAATTGGCTCAATGACAGGAAACAGATTCGTGGTGAATGGTTGTTTTTCAGACTGGTGGAAGGTACATAGTGGGGTTCCCCAGGGGTCAGAGCTAGGATCCCTGCTTTTCTTGATATATGTTAAATGACCTAGACTTGGGCGTACTTGGCACTATTTCAAAATTTGTGAATGACACAAAACTTGGAGGTATTGTGAAATGTAAGGAGGAGACTAATAAACTTCAAGAGGACACAGACAGGCTGGTGGAATGGGCAGACAAGTGGCGGAAAAAGAAAAGTGTAGGAAGAACGAGGGGAGGCAATATAAATTAAAAGGTACAGTTCTAAAGGGGGTGCAGGAGCAGAGGGAGCTGCGGGTGTATGTGCACAGATCATTGAAGGTTGCAGGGCATGTCAAGAAAGTGGTTATTAAAGCACACAGGATCCTGGGATTTATAAACAGGAGCAGAGATGTGGGTGTAGAGTGATAGAAAAGAAGTGATCAGAGACGGCTTTATCTGTAATTGATATGAAGGGACTAGCAAGACCACGTGAGATGGCAAGGTCAAGGGGGTGGCCATGAATATGAGTTGGGGTGTTCACATGGAGGAAGATATTTAAGGAGGATAAGAGGGCAGTGAACTCAGAGGAGAGAGAACATGATGAGTTGAGATGGAGAAGTCATTTGGTGTAGAGGCTGAGGGAGGAAAGCAGTGAAGTTATCTCTGTGATAAAATTTTTGTTGTACTTAGGAGGGTGGTAATGATGGTTTTGAAAGAGAGGTGGAACAAGGTGAGATGTTCGAAGGAGGAGAAAGTGCCAGAGGAGTAGGAGGTCAGGTCAAAGTGTGATCTGGTGATGAGCGCCACACAGCGGGGCAAGTGCTGGAAGCTGTAGCCAGGCGAGGAGACTTCATTAAGATGAAAGGTGTTGTTACCCCTCAGCCAGGTTTCCATTAAGGTCATGATGTCGAAGCAATCATTCACTTTAAGTTCATGGATGACAAGGGCCTTGTTCATAAGTGAACATTCTGGAGGGATAGGTGTAAAGGGGTGGTAAGAGCTGAACTGCTGACAGAGTCCACAGGGTCAGCAGTGAGAGGGTGAATTGGACAGGAAGAAGATTGGCAAGGTTAGCCCCCAGTGGGTACACAGGGCAGAAGGTCAATGAGAGAGCAAGATGGGGCAATTGGAGGTGCTGCTCATAATGAGCCAGTGCCAAGTGCCTCAATGAGCCTACTGGAGGATGTCAGGAACTGCACAGGGGAGGCTGTAGCCTTATTTAATAAGGAGTCAAGCCTGGGTCGGTGGCGAGAGAGCAGGAAGTTCGAGGATACTGAAGGGTTGGGGTAGGGAATTGGGAAGGCAGAGTACCTGAGAGTGGAGAAGTGAAAGGTGGCATGATAATAGAAGAGAGTCCAGGAGGGGTAAAGAGAAAGGAAGTTTAAAAAAAAAAGAGTAAAAGTGGAAATAGATTGATAGACTTGGGTCTGGTGTGGAGCCAAAATGCGCACATGACTGGATTTAAGGAGAGCTCAAGTTACATAGGTCTAGTCACATAAAAATTAGGGTACATAAAAACATAATAGTAATCAGGAAATAGGCAACTGATGGAGATAATAAGAGCAAGATGATAGGATAGATTGGCCTGATTTAGTGATGTTGATATTGGCCAGGACACCAGCAGACCTCCCCTGTTTTTCTTTGAATAGTGCCTTGACAGGACATATAGGCCTCATTTTAACATCTCATCTGAAAGACAGAACCTTTGATACTGCTGCACATGCTCAGTACTGACATCCACTACAGGAGGAGCAGAAATTTCCTCCAACCAAATGTTGGGAAGACTGGAGCCATTGTCTTCCATTCCCACCACAAACTCAATTCCCTAGATACTGACTCCATCCCTCTCCCTGAAAACTGTCTGATGCTGAACCAGACTGTTTGTAACCTTGGTGTCACACTTGATCTAGAGGTGACCTTCCGACCACATACTTGGACTGCCACTAAGGCGACTATTTCTACCTCGGTAACATTGCCAGTTCCTGCCTCAGTTCAAGGGCGGCACAGTGGCTAGCACTGCAGCCTCACCGCTCCAGGGACCCGGGTTCGATTCTGGGTACTGCCTGTGTGGAGTTTGCAAGTTCTCCCTGTGTCTGCGTGGGTTTTCTCCGGGTGCTCCGGTTTCCTCCCACAAGCCAAAAGACTTGCAGGTTGATAGGTAAATTGGCCATTATAAATTGTCACTAGTATAGGTAGGTGGTAGGGAAATATAGGGACAGGTGGGGATGTTTGGTAGGAATATGGGATTAGTGTAGGATTAGTATAAATGGGTGGTTGATGTTCGGCACAGACTCGGTGGGCCGAAGGGCCTGTTTCAGTGCTGTATCTCTAATCTAATCTAATCTGCTGCTGAAGCCACGTTATCTTCTGACTTGATGATTACAACACACGATTCCAACAATGACCTCCCATCTTCCACCCTCCATAAACTTCAGCTCATTCAAAACTCTGCTGCCATTCGCTAACTGCATCAAGACCTGTTTATCCATCACCCCTGTGTTCGCTGACCGACATTGGCTCCCAGTTAAGCAACACCTCAATTTTAAAACACTCATCTTTGTTTTCTAATTCCTCCATTGCCTTTCCCCTCCGTACCTTTGTAACCTCTGCCAGCCCTACAACCCTCTGAAAAATCTGTGCTCCTCTGATTCTGGTCTATTGTGCATCCTAATATCTTCTTATAAAATGTTTCTGTGAAGCGTCTTACTACATTTTATTATGTTAAAGGTGCTATATAAATATAAGTTGTTGTTTTTGTCTTGTGCATCTCCAATTTTAATCACTCCAGCTTTGGTGGCCATGCTTTCAGCTGTCTAGGCCCAAAGTTCTGGAATTTCCTCCCTAACCCTCTCTGCCTCTCTTTCCTCCTTTAAGATGCTTCTCAGAACCTATCTCTTTGCCCAAGTTATCTGGTCTAATATCTCCTTATATGGGTTCGATAATGCTCCTATGAAGCTCCCAGGGAGGTTTTACTGTATTAAAGGTGTCATATAAATGCAAGTTGCTGATGTATCAGTTTAGATTAGGTGCTCAAGTCCCTCAAGTTGGACTTTGAAGCTTTAAGGAGGGTCTTAAAGGAGGAGTAGGACGTGGGAAGGTGGAGAGACAGGGGGAGAGGTTTATGAAAGGTCTTCCAGTGCAGGGCCTTGGCGATGAAGGCAAACCACCAATGGTGGGGGAAAGGGTGTTGGGAGGTGTGGTGGGATGCGGAAGAAAGAGAAGGTGGTGGCGTAGTGGTATTGTCACTGGACTAGTAACCCAGAGACCCAGGGTATTGCTATGGGGACATGGGTTCAAATCCCACCACAGCAGAAGGTGGAATTTGAATTAAATTAATAAATCGGGAATTAAAAAGCTAGTCTAATGATCATCTAATGATGGCCATGAAACCATTGTCGATTGTTGTAAAAACCCATCTGGTTCACTGATGTCCTTTAGGGAAGGAAATCTGCTGTCCTTACCTGGTCTGGCCTACATGTGACTCCAGACCCACAGCAATGTGGTTGACTCTTAGATGCCCTCTGAAATGGCCTAGCATGTCACTCAGTTGTATCTAACTGCTAGCAGTGTGGGTGTACCTACCCCACGTGGACTGCAGCAGTTCAAGAAGGCAGCTCACCACCACCTTCTCAAGGGCAATTAGGGATGGGCAATAAATGGTGGCCTGGCCAGCGATGCCCACATCCCATGAATGAATTAAAAAAAAGAGATAGAAACACAGGGATGAGAATGATAAACTTGAAGCTTTGGGGCCCAATGTAGATTGTGAGGACAGGAATGATAATTAGGATACAGGCAACAGAGCTTTGAATGAGCTGAATATTCAATGGGCTTCAGTTGAAGGTGGGCTTAGGTAGGCAGGGGCAAAGCTAAGTCTGAAGGATTGGGGCAAGTCCAAGTCCAGATTAGGCCCACTTCACATGGTCCAGCTATTAGAGGCATTCAGCGCTGTGTTACCATTTGCATCACACTCAAAATTGTAAAGTCATCACAATCAGGAATTAAGAAGCTAAGTGAGTAAATTATTTGCCACTCGTTTTGGTGGAGTTCTGACATACAGAATCAACCGACCTCAAAGTGATTGGGGGTGTGGGGTAAGTCATTACCCCCCAGAGATGGATGAAGTGTTTGGATGTGGAAGTATACAGAATTTATGATGGAAATGCCAAGGGATCAGAAACTCAAAGTTAAACTTCACACCAGTCTGATTTAGCATGAGACAATGGGGGAAGGATCAGTGTGGAAGAGGTGAAGTCAGTGCCTCATTTAGCTTCAATAAAATACTTGTGACAAAACGTTCTATGTCCTAATACTCCTTTGCAAGAAAAATTCCTTCTAAACTCAATGGGGATTAAAATGGGGCGGCTTCTATAATGGAAGGGCGCTCAGCTGCACCAGATTACTGACCATGGCATGATGGCGGAAACTTACTCCAAGTAGTTCCAAGAGGGAAATCCAGGTGGCGATAGGTCATATTCATGCTGCCAGTCAGGAAAATGGAAGCCATCAGGAAGCTTGCCACCACAGGCAAGGATTTCCACAGGATCTCCCGACACGATCGGCAGAAAAAACCTGGAGATATGCCATAGATCGGGAGAACCCATTTGGAAATCTCAGACATATATAATTTGCCAATTTTTTAAAGAAAAGTTTTAATATGAATCAGGAAACATGTTAATGATAGGCATTTTGAGTGGAAGCAGGACAATCTATAATATTTACTATAACAGTTGTTTTCGTAGATTATTTTTTACGAGCTATATAATCATTTAGTAGATAGTTTATCCTTTAATATATAGAAGTGAAATGTATCACACACATATGTATATGTGCATGTGTGCAAATAGATTATTAAATCGGTAATATATTTTCAAAGCTGATGGTTTGAATTTCAACATTTAAGTTTATTTTACAAAGTAATTCCCATTTTTGTACTTTGACCTTTCTGATGGATTTCGCTTTGAACCAACCTCAGCACAAAAGCATCACCGCGTTGGTTGACTTTGAATTTATGAACTTGACCTAACCAATAGATTGCTGGAAAAGGAATCCTGAGGCTCTGACTCTAATCAATGTGCTATTGATTACCTTGTCAATCAGATCACTCAACATCCTCTGTGAAAAACCAAAGGTTGATTTTCCTTTCAACTGTGTCTTTCTAATGCTGCACTTTTGCGCAATGTGCCGAACATGTAAAACTAAATCACCCATGGAACGAAGATGTCAGAGATGCATCGAAAGCAATAAAACCTCATGGCCTTGTGCAGGATAGAAATTAGAGATGCTCCAAACAGCAACAATGTCAGAAGACACAGCTCGCTTTTGGGTGACTGTTGGGAGCGAATAGTACCTGCCAGTAATCCTTTGCAGACCAAGGATGGGTTACAAGTTGCTAAAGTTTCAATGCTATTAAACAATGGTGAAGGACAGGAGAGAAGGGGAGGTGGTGGAAGCAGGTACCATTGGGACGTTTAAGAGGCATCTTGACAAATACATGAATAGGATGGGAATAGAGGGATACGGACCCCAGAAGTGCAGAAGGTTTTAGTTTAGGCAGGCATCAAGATCGGCGCAGGCTTGGAGGGCCGAATGGCCTGTTCCTGTGCTGTACTGTTCTTTGTAGGTAGGTGATAGGGATATGGGATTACTGTAGGGTTAGTACAAATGGGTGGTTGTTGGTCGGCACGGACTCGGTGGGCCGAAGGGCCTGTTTCAGTGCTGTATCTCTAAATAAATAAGTAAATATAAAAAAGAAACATGAACAAATCTGCAAGTGGTTAAGTGGAGAGCTCCAATCTAATGGGTTCAATGACATTTCAAAAAGAAAAAAGGCTTGCATTTTTATAGCACCTTTCATGACCTCAGGATATCCCACAGCGCTTTACAGCCAATGAGGTACTTTCAAAGTGTAGTCACCACTGTAATGTAGGAAACACAGCAGCCAATTTGTCTTGGATGGTGTCAAGCTTCTTGAGTGTTTTTGGAGTTGCATTCATCTAGGCAAGTGGAAAGAATTCCGGCACACTCCTGACTTGTGCCTTGTGGATAGTGTACAGGCTTTGGGGAGTTAGAAGGGCAGTTACTCGCCTCAGAATTCCCAACATCTGACCTGCTCTTGTGGCCACAGCATTTATATGTCTGGTCCAGTTCAGTTTTTGGTTAATAGTAATCTCCAGGATGTTGATGGTAGGGGATGGTAATGTCACTGAATGTCAAGGGAAGATGGTTAAATTCTCTCTTGTTGGAAATGGTCATTGCCTGGCACTTGTGTGGCGCAATTATCACTTTTCATTTATCAGCCGAAGCCTAAATGTTGCTCAGGTCTTGCTGCATACAGGCAGGAACTGCTTCAATATCAGCAGCTGCGAATGATACTGAACAATGTGCAATCATCAGCGAATATCCCCACTTCTGAACTTATGTTACAGGAAAGGTCATTGATGAAGCAGCTGAGGATGGGTGGCCTAGGACACTACCCCGAGGAACCCCTGCGGTGATATCCTGGCACTGAGATGATTGGTCTCCAATAACCACAACCATCTTTCTTTGTGCTAGGTACGACTCCAGCTAGTGGAGAGTTTTCCCGCTGATTTCCATTGACTTCAATTTTGCTCGGGCTCCTTGATGCCACACTCAGTCAAATGCTACCTTGATGTCAAGGACAATCATGCTCACCTCACCTCTGGTATTCAGCTCTTTTGTTCATGTTTGGACCAAGGCTGTAATGAGGTCTAGAGCTGACTGGCACTTGCGGAACACAAACTGAGCATCAGTGAGTAGATTGTTGCTGAGTAGGTGCCGCTTGATAGCACTGTCAACTACACCTTCCATCACTTTCCTGATGTTTGAGAGTAGACTGATGAGGCAGTAATTGGTTGCATTGGATTTGTCCTGTTTTTTGTGGGCAGGGCATACTTGGGCAATTATCCACATTGTTGATTGGATGCCAGTATTGTAGCTGTAGTATAACAGCTTGGCTAAGGGAACAGCTGGTTTTGGAGCGCAAGTCTTCTGTACTGCAGCCGAGATGTTGTAAGGACTGTAGCCTTTGGTGTATCCAGTGCCTTCAGCCATTTCTTGACATAACATGGTGTGAATTGAATTGACTGAAGACTGGCATCGATGATGGTAGGGACCTCAGGAGGGGTGCGAGATGGATCATCCACTCGGCTGAAGATGGTTGTAAATGCTTTAGCCTCGTCTTTTGCACTGACTTGCTGGGCTCCACCATCATTGAGGATGGGAATGTTTGTGGAGCCTCCTCCTCTGGCTTGTTGTTGAATTGTTCATTTATGACTGGATGTGGCAGGACTGCAGAGCTTTGATCTGATCCATTGGTTATGTGAGCGCTTAGTTCTGTCTGTAACATTTATATTGTATATAGTATTTTTAATATGAGATAGCATTTTTTGATAGAAACATAGAAACATGGGAAATAGGAGCAGGAGTAGGCCATTTGGCCCTTCGAGCCTGCACCGCCATTCAATACGATCACAACTGATCGTCCAAACTCAGTACCCTGTTCCCGCTTTCTCCCTGTATCCCTTGATTCCTTTAGCCCTAAGAATTATATCTAACTCTTTCTTGAATATATTTAATGATTTGGCCTCAACTGCTTTCTGTGGTAGAGAATTCCACAGGTTCATCACTCTCTGGGTGAAGAAATCCCTCCTCATCTCAGTCCTAAATGGCTTACCCCTTATCCTTAGACTGTGACCCCTGGTCCTGGACTTCCCCGCCATCGGGAACATCCTTCCTGCATCTAGTCTGTCCAGTCCCCTGTTAGAACTTTGTAGGTTTCTATGAGATCCCCTCTCATTCTTCTAAACTCCAGTGAATACAAGCCTAATCGACCCATAGAATGGCCTGCATGGGATGAATAAGCTTTTTTCCTCCTATACCTTATTCTTTTACTCCATTTTGAATTCCTTACCCCAAGTTGTATGCCCATAGTGTTTCTCATGAATATGTTCTGTTGTTTGTTGAATGCTGCCTTTTATTGCTGAAATATATAGTTTCCAGGAATATTTTATTATGAGGGAAGGCAATTCTGGGAGCAAAACAATTTCCTACTTTACTTGCCCCGACCGTCAGCAAACACTTCCAGATCATTCACAGCGGTTGAGGAAGTGTACAGCACTCTCTGTTCTGCTCTCTTCCAAGAGCTGAACCTGAACTTCAGGAAAGCAGCGCCTACAGAAACTGTGCACCCTTTCCATCTGATACATTTACTATCCTACAGAATTTCCTGAGTGAGATTGGTAATTTATTGTCAGAGATTGGGGCTACAGACTTGCGTTGATGAGAAACAGGGTCAAGACTGTGAGCCAATTGAGTAAGTTTGGACAGAAACTTCCATCTATTCTTTCTGAACTGGATTCAAACAATGCAGCAATCCTAGGCCTTGTATATACACAGACAAAATAAAATGTAAGCAAGACGTAATCAAAATACTGGTGCTGATGAGGTGTTTCGTTGAGAGATTTTGGTAACCATACATGATATTGTCAGTTGTCGATGTTTTTGATGGCGAATTTATCATACATGTTAGCAATCAAAAAGATACATAAAAGGAACCAAAAGGTCAGAATAGTAAAAAGACTTGCATTTAGATAGCAGCAACAACTACTTGCATTTATGTAGCATCATTAATGTAGTTGAACCTCAAGATGTCCCAAAGTACTTTACAGATAACAAAATACTTTTGAAATGTTGCCTTTGTTGTAATAGAGGAAATGACGTAGACAATTTGTACACAACACAGTAAGCTCCCTCAAAAAGCAATGAGATAATGGCCAGATAATCCGTTTTAGTGATATTGGTTGAAGGATAAATATTAGCCAGGACATCGGGGAGAATTCCCCTGCTCTTCTTTGAATAGTGCCTTTGGATCTTTTACATTCAACTGAAGGGGCAGATGGATCTTGGTTTAACATCTCCTCCAAAGGACAGCACTTGCAACAGTGTAGCACTTCCTCAGACTTGCACTGGAATATCAGCCTTGATTATGTGGTCAAGTGTCTGGAGCGGGGCTTGAACCCCACAACCCTCTGAATCAAAGGTAAGACTGAGCCATGCCTGACACATCAAATGAAATGTTGGCATCTAAATCCTTTCAGACCGTTTTGCCATCAATAATACAGGTAATCTAGGATGTGCAACATCAAAATTATTACAATGCATAGCAATTACAAATGTTAATGGTGGCCTGGACCACAAAACTACCTCTTTTGTTTAACTGGTTGTGATGTTCAAATGGGCCACAAACCAGCACCAAACAGAGCAATAGCTGGATATAAAAAGCTGTGTGTCAACTCTTTGTTATTCAAAGAAGCATCAGAATAATTTTCCACTTGCAAAGCTCAGCGCTTCACACAGCTTTAGAATCCATCTAGCAGGCATAACAATTGTGTTTTAAATCACAAGAAGGCCTGGCTTCACAGGAATAATCACTTTCAGTTAGCACTGCTCCCTGAATTATACCTGGACCTGTAATTGGTGCTGCCAACTGGCACACATGATTAGGAGACGCTGAATGCAGCTGCCAGGTTTCTTCAGACTGCTGAAACAGCTGCTGTATATCAGCAGAGGATGACTGCGTTCCACAGGGGCTCAAGGCTTTACCAGACAGATTATCTGCGTATATTTCTGGGATAGGGAAGCAGAGTCACCATGCACATGTTTCAGGCTTTCATATCTAATAGGAGAGTGAGCCATTTATTGATATAAGTACCTTGTGCCAACTGACGTCTACAGGATGAGACAGCTGTGACTGTACAATCGCAATTCAGCAAATAAGAGACCATTTAATTCTCTCTTCAGTTCTTTTGAATTCATTCTTGGGATGTGGGTGTCTCTGGCCAGACTAGAATCTATTGCCAATCCCTAGTCGCCCTTGAGAAAAGCAGTGGTGAGCCGCCTTCTTGAACTGATGCAATCTTCTGTGACAAAGGTGCTTTCCTAGTGCTGTTAGGTAGAGATTTCCAGGATTTTGACCCAGCAATAATGAAGGAAAGGCGATGCATGTTCAAGTCGGGATGATGTGTGATATGGATGGGAACTTGAAGGGGCTGGTGTTGTCATGCACCTGCTGCTCTTGTCCTTCTAGAAAGTAGCAGTCATGGGTTTGGGAGGTGCTGTCGAAGGAATGTTGGCGAGTTGCTACAGTGCACCTTGTAGATAGGACACAAGGCAGCCAGAGTGTGATGGTGATGGATGGAGTGAATCTTTAAGGCAGTAGATGGGGTGCTGATCAAATGGACTGCTTTAACCTGGATGTCATTGAGCTTCTTTAATGCACATGCATTAAAAAAACTTATGCTTCAGGTTTTGTTCCTGTAAATCTATATATGTCATCAAAAGGGAAACAAACTTTTCCTTAGCTGAGGGCTCTGCGCCCGCCACCCCCACCGCCACCCCCATCCCTATCCCCCGCCCCAGGATCTTGAATTAGTCCATCCAATTTCCAGTGGTTCTGCTCTAACCACCCCCTTGCTCAGAGATATGGCAGTGCCCCCTGGACCTCACCTTCCACCCCACCAATCTCCACATCCAGCAGGTCATCTTACATCACTTCCACCACCTCCAACATGATTCCACGACCAAATACACGTTCTTTTCTCCTTCATGCTCTGCTTCCTGGAGGGCTGTTCCATCCACTAAACTCCTCAGCCATCCCTTTACAAAGGTAGGAGATGCAAAATCTGCTCATTCACCTCCTTGCATACCACTGCCTAAGGCCCCAATCACACCTTCCACACAATACTGTAATATACGTGTATTTAATCGAGCTTTCACTGCCCTCAATGCAACCTCCTCTGCACTGGAGACACCAATTGTAGATTAGGTGATCATTTCATGAACTCCTTTGTTCTGTCTGAAGTGTGACCCTCAGCTGCCAGTGGCTAGTCATTTAACTTCCCTGCTCTCATTCCCACCTATACTTCTCTGCCATGGGCTTTGTACACTGTTCTGATTAAGGTCAACACAAGTTCCAAGGAGAACATCTCTTCTCCGAGGCACCCTACAATTTTCTTAAATTTTTCTTAAATTTTGACTTCAGGAACTTAAGACATTAGCTACGTCCTTGTTCTCAAACCCTTTTCCATGCCACACCTGATCCTGAGCTTTTCCATCTCTTCCAGTTCCCCAGGGCTTCCTTGTGATTTACTCTCCGTTTATGCCTTTAATATTTCTGACCATTTCTTGAGAAAGGTTGCATCATTCCACTCACGATTCCTCCCTGAGTTTGTCTCTTTTTGGTTATACATGTTTTCCACATTTTATTTTTCAGTTCTGAAGAAATGGAAACATCAACTCCTCTGTTCCCTCCACAGATTCTCGCTGGCTTGCCATATGTTTCTAGCGTATTCTGTTTCTGTTTTAAACCTTTCAAAGTAATTGACCCATTAACTAGCTCCAGAAAGCATTAGGAGCCTTCCATCTTTGTACTCAGATGGTAAATACTCACAGAGCCTTCTGTGGCTGCTTGATGCCTCAGTTGGTAAATGCATCACCCATTTTAAAACTAAGACCAGGAAGGTCCTGGGTTCAGTCCCTACCTTGTGCCAAGTCAGCAGACCTCTGTCAGAGAACAGTAAGGCTAGAGGGGTAGGGGGAAGAAGAATAACAGCTAACAATCCCACTCCTGCCTGGCTGCCCCTACTGGAAAGAGTGTTTGCATGTTTATTTATTTATTTTTATTTAGATATACAGCACTGAAACAGGCCCTTCGGCCCACCGAGTCTGTGCCGACCATTAACCACCCAATTATACTAATCCTACACTAATCCCATATTCCTACCACATCCTCACCTGTCCCTATATTCCCCTACCACCTACCTATACTAGGGGCAATTTATAATGGCCAATTTACCTATCAACCTGCAAGTCTTTTGGCTGTGGGAGGAAACCGGAGGAAACCCACGCAGACACAGGGAGAACTTGCAAACTCCACACAGGCAGTACCCAGAATTGAACCCGGGTCGCTGGAGCTGTGAGGCTGCGGTGCTAACCACTGCGCCACTGTGAGAACAGTGGCTGACACAATCAGTTCTGATGCCTGCCTTGAGTATCTTGTCCACTGTTTTAAGTCATTCAGCCAGTGTTGGCTCCTGATTTGCATATTATACAGAGGTGGGTCCTCCCCTGTGCCTTCCTAGTTAGGAAACTGGTGGTGGGTGAGGCAGAAGGAAGGCAGTAAGTGCCGATCAGTGTCCTGGTCCTGTCTCTCCCCAGCAAAGGCCTTGAAAATCAAAACAAATGGGAGCTTGAATTTTCAAACCTTTATTGCAGGTAGATTTTGCATTTAAAGTACTCCAGTTCTTTATCTATTACGAACTACTCACTGAGCCAAAACTTGTAGCTAACTCCTGTGGTGTCATTGTTAACAGAAAGCAAAGGTTGTTTATTGAGTTTGCTCAATGGAATGAAGAGGATTTAATGTATGTTCCCAACTTAAACGTAGCTAGAAGAGAACTTCAAAGTATTGAGATTCTCCTGGTCAATCAAGATGATTCCCTCCCTCTTCCTGACTACAATTATTAATTGAAATGCGATACTTGAGAGAATTAGTGGCTCAGCTTTACTTCTGTAAAGATCAGGGTAAATTCCCAGTGCCCTTACCAGGAAACTGGACTCAAATTGAGCCAGGTCAGAGATAGGGTCAGCCACACTGCAACAATAATTTTCCATCCTTTGCTCGCTCTGGATTTACCCTGTTGTGTACACACATTACATAGAATATATAGCACAGGAACAGGCTATTCGGCCCAACCGCTCCATACTGGCATTTACGCTCCACTGGAGCCTCCTCCCATCTAACTAGCAGCATAACCATCTATTACTTTCTCCCTCATATGCTTATCTAGCCTCCCCTTAAATGCATCTATATTACTGTCTTCAACCACTCCCTGTGGTCGCGAGTTCCATATCTCATCACCCTGTGGGGAAAGAGGTTTCTTCTGAATTCTCTATTTGATTTCTTGCCATCTTATATCGATGGCATCTAGTTTTGCTCTTCCACACAAATGGAAATACTGTGTTTGTGTCTGCTGTATCAAAACGTTTCCTAATTTTAAAGATCTCAATTAGGTCACTCCTCAGCCTTCTCTTTTAAAGAGAAAAGACACCCAGCGTGTTCATCCTCTCCTGATAAGTACACCCCGCCCCTCCCCCCACTATTTCAGGTATCATCCTTGTAAATCTTTGCTGCATATCCAAAGCTTTACAATGAGGTCTTAATTTTCCGCTCTCAAATTATAATCCACAAGCCATTTGACTCAAAGGAATGGAATTTTCCGCTTGTGTTTTTCAGCACAGTTTGCGTGAGTGGAATATCAAACCTCCCCCTGCACTCTACGTACTTGCAGATGACAACGCCAACCAGTGTTAACACACAGAGTGAATGAGAGAGAGCATGTTTGTCTTGAGATGCACTGAATAAGGCATTTTCCTCTCAACGATTAAATATTAAGCCTGGCCATTAATTATTCCAACTTGATGCTCCTGTACATAAAGGAGCACAAATGCTTGCAGTTAACAGCAGCATCCTGAGATAAGGGCTATCTGTGAGAAGGAGCCTATATCTTTTGCAATGGAATTAGCAGCCCAGCTGCAGTTTTATGGCTTGTAATAAAAGACAGGTTAGATGTACGTTTGGACAATGAAAATTAATTCTAATAGAGCTTCATGCTGAATTGCACAGGATTAAGAACCACAAGCATGTTCAGAACTGTGAAGCTCATAGTAGGTCCCAGTTTCATCGCTGTTGGCTCTTTTCAAATTTTACCCCGGGGAATGGGACACTAATTATTGACACACTGGTCAAGTGGGTTACACTTCTGTACTTGAAAGATTAAATGAAGGACTGAGTGTTGCAATGGATTGATATAGTGTCTTCTCACCTCTGCAAAATGAGTTCAAAGTCGCCATGAACTGATGGGATACAAGTCTTCTGTCTGACAACTGTGCTTGTCCTAAGTGAAATGAGTTTGGCCTACCTCAGACCATCCCATAATTTGGCACAAATCGCTTTTAAATTGGCAATTTCATTCAGGGACAGCATAAAGTATGTCTGGTGTATGACATGGAAATGCAATTTTGGTAGTGAAAGATTATTCTGTGGGTGCAAAAAAGACCCATTGATGGGACAGACTGGAAAGGGACAATGACCCAATACCTAGTCCATGCTCTATTTTAGCCTGGAAGGATTGATGCAGATGTCACTTTCTTGCACCCTCAGCACCACACATCCTCCCTATCTCCTCCCCAACCTGAATTCCTTTGCATCCCCTCCCCGCAGGAAAAAATTCTTCCCCAAGTTACTTGCCACTACCTCCCAGCTGTCATTCCATTCAACACGATACTTCTGCAGCTGGTCATTTGTGCAACCACTTCCTCATCACCAGCAAAACATTTACACTCTCCAATCCCAAGTGCCATTACAAATTGTCCCTAGTATAGGTAGGTGGTAGGGAAATATAGGGACAGGTGGGGATGTGGTAGGAATATGGGATTAGTGTAGGATTAGTATAAATGGGTGGTTGATGGTCAGCACAGACTCGGTGGGCCGAAGGGCCTGTTTCAGTGCTGTATCTCTAAACTAAACTAAACAAAACACTACAAAAATGATTTTATTCAACGCTGTGTCTAAAACAGCCACTTTGAACCAGCGTAATTACAGGAAATTGCTGTTGAGTTGGAGCGCAGGGTTCAGTAGATGCATGTGAAAGAGCAAGGAAATTTGGGCAGAGCGTAATTGTGTGTAACGCACATGCACCCAGGTTTCCTCAATCTTTCCGATCGGGTATACTCCCATATTGTACCCTGGATGCAAATACACAGGAAATTCCACCCCAGTATGCCTTTTCATCTCAACTGTGGAGGCCCGAAAAACTCCTTTCAATTACATCATCGACTTTCAGGGTCAGTAACTGGACTGTCTTGTCCATAGCTGAAGTGAATTGTACACAGATGTCAATAGCCCTCACACAGCTTTAATGCTCTCAGGTTTGCTGTACCGCCTGCTAATATTAGGATTTTTAAATTTGAACCGTTTACCCCACTGCCTTGAACTTGATGATCATAATAATTCCCCAACCTCCGTCCCCGCACCCCCCCGCCATCTGAAGCTTCCATCATCCACAAAGGAATATGACAGTTTTCAAACCACAACTGTTCATAGTCTGATCAAATCCCAAGATCCTTTGGTGCTTTGTTTAGTTATTTTATACATTTAGTTTGTTGTCCCATTGACTGTGATTAGGCAGTCACTAACCCAACTCATAACCGTCAAGACATGCTTTGAGTATTGTCAAATTGTGCAGCTCTTTCTTGAGGACATCCTTAGTAGTTTCCTTTTGTTACCTTTTATACTATTAGCACTGTTGTCTTTAAGTGTCTGCTTGACTCATTGGTGGGGCTCTTAACTCAGAGTTAGAAGGTTGTGGGTTCAAGCCCCGCTCCTAACGACTTCAGCACATAATCTTGGTTGATACTGTTACGACTGAGGTGGATTGTTTTGTTCAAGTGCATTGTTTTTTCTAGTTCCACTTCTCCACAGGTCACAACATATATTTAGATGTCTACCCAGTTACCGATACGATCATAGACTCTATCTTTATCCCAGAATAAACTACACCTACCAGGTTTCTTTAATAAGCAACAAAATTATCAGTTTATTATAACACAAGACTTAACCAGTAATGAAGCAAAGCATTAACACACAGATTGAAATATGAAAGTTCCCTTTTACCTTAGAGACACACACACCGGTTAACTGAAAAATAAAAAGATTTTCTCTTTAGAGCTCTGTTAATAAAAAAAGACATACAAGAACACTTTGTCCAAATATTTGCTACTTCTTGAAGAAAAAAAAAGATATGGAAAGATGGCTGTTGTCCTCTTTTGATTTGGCGCCCCAAACACGCGTAGACGGCTGTCACTGGGATCTTTCTAGAACAGTTCTTTTCTGGCGATGTTGTGGATCAGTTTGGCAGGCTTTCCAGGAGAAATGCAGCATCAATTTCTCCATTTCTTACACTTGCTTCTAAAAGCTTCTCAAAGAGATAGAAATGCTGGCAGGCTTTTCAAAGAGATGGAAAAAGGCTGAGCTGGGGTTTTGTTCTTGGCAGGTTGATTCTTAAACTCCTTTCAAAACACTGTCCAAATCCCAACTGACTGTCCAAAGCAAAAGCAAAAACAATCTCAAGAGTCAAGACTCCTGACCCCTATAAATCTTGACCTTGATAACTTCTCTGTGAGCAACTCCCCCAAGTCAAAAAGCCCCTGCTGGCTATTTATCTGAAGACAGGTAACTTCCAGTAAGGGTTGTTTTCAAACCAAGTCCAAAAGACCTATCGATGACCTCAATGAAAAAAACATCCATGGAATCCTTTACAGTTTTCCAAAATAAAACAATGGGCTGAATTTTACCAGCCCCTCGACACTGCAGGGCGCGGTGCAGAAGCCGGTAAAATGCTGCGGGGAGAGATCTGCCTCGACCCACGATGTCAAGAAGGGCCCGCCGCATATTACCAGCGGCGATGGCGGACCTCGGCGCAGCTCGTCCCCCCCCTGCTGCCAGACAGTGGGCCCTTTATCTCCATATTAAAATGAGGCCTAATGAAATTCAAATTAACCTACCTGCAGTCGGCAGCCATCCCACTCCAATATTACGGCCGCCATTCGTGCTCCGCACCCCTTCAGAACTCCGCACGGAGTTCCGGATGAGAACCTGGTGGGGAGGGGGAGCAATAGAATTTTCAGGGCGGGAAGGGTGGAGGAGCGGGTAAATCAATTTTAATTGGATGTGGGGATGGTGGAAAGGGGTTGAGGGTCAAAGAGAACTAATTTCGGGGGGGCAATGGGGGGAGAGGGCAATTAATATAGAAATTACCCACTGTGGGGGGTGTGGGAGATGGGATTTAGAGTTGTAATTTAAATTTATTTTAATTTCCCGGAGATCAGGACCTTTAAATTTTAGAATGTTACTGAAGGGCTTGAAGCTCTTTAAAAATGGCGGTGGCGATGGACGCCGTTGCTGGGGACACGGCAGCTGCCCTCTTACATCATCGGGGGCGGCCGCTCTGCCCCCTCTATTTAAATGAGGCCCCGCGCAAAATATCACAGGGGCTCCTCGGCGGCCGCGAATGTGGGGTGGGCACTACGCTGAGTTTAAAGGGCGCCGCCACACAGCGTGGCACCCGAATAAAATTCAGCCCATTGTCCATAATTCTAAAATACGAATTGTCAAAAAAATACTGAATAGAAAATGGGAGCACTTTCGTAACAATACTTCAGTGCAGTATTGTAGGAGTATTGCACTGTCAGACTTGCCCTCTTTTGGATGCAATATTAAACTGAGGCACTCCCTTATTGATGTCCTGGAAACTTTTATCCTGAACCAAAACCACGAAACACAGCCTCACTGGTTATTTGTTTCATTGCTGTTTGTTGGAACCTTGGTGAATGCAAGTTGGCTGCCTTGTTTGCCTACATAACAAATTGATTGGCGATGAGATACTCTTGGACCTCTAGAAGACATGAAAGGTATCAAATAAATGCAATGACTTTCTTTCTTCCTCTGTATCTCAAATTGCTCCATTTCCTAGAATTTCCTGAATGGCTTGCACAGAAATGATGTTAGTATATTTATAGTGGGAATCTGATAGCAATACCTCTCAGAAGTAAACATCAAATTCAAGTAAGGTTGGAATCAAGTCTAATATATTTTACTAGGTAAGTAGTTGTGTTTCTAATTGCAAGTGTATGTGATAATATCACCATCAGCAATCATCTGTTCTCCAGTATTTCTAATGTGAGTTAACATTAGCCCAGAAACCGTTCCAAAAAAATCATGAAGCAACTGATATCATTATTGCATCTGGCCAAATTTAAAATCAATGGGTAAATTGGTCGTGTTTTCAATCAGGTTCTTCCTGCAATCAAGTGTGCCCAAAGAACAATCCCTACAGATGACAACCCAATCTTTCAAATGTCTTTCTTTTTGTGAAATCTTTTAATCTATGTTTAAACTGCTGTCAGGCAGTATTGATAAGAGACATCTATACCGAACATATTGTCCTATTTCTACTTGTACTTCAATATTTTATTATCTGTACTACATAAATCTATAATATAAAACCAATCGAAATACCATTAAAGCTTCTTCTCACCTCGACCATTTCCTTTTTACCCTGCACTACCAGGTAATCTGAGACTCTAAACCAAGTACACAACAATGTCACTGCAGCAGCGATCACAAAAGTTCCAATAAATATTTTAAAACATTCAATCAACAAATTTAAAAAAATCAAACATTTGCAGTACATTGCATCCATATGCATGACCATGAATTTAGCTAATTTCCTCACAATAATGTGTTTGAAATGTGTGTGTGGGATGTATGTGCATGCCTGTATATCTTTTATTAATATGTGTATTTGCTAATATGTCATTTATAAAAACATACAGGTGGCATTTCTGAGTACTATCCCTACTCAATACACTCTGATGTTTGACAATCAAGAGAAGTGAGTATTGGCGACCTAGACTCTAAACATTGTCACTAGATCGGAATCCATAAGCAGCTCCAACTTCACTTCACAGTATTTACTAAGGTAGGATTCAGACAGCCATTCAGTGAGGAAAAAAAGACTCTCAAATTAGCTGCAATCACTAATGGTTAAAGGACATTTAAAATGATGGACTATTTCTTCAAATTCTGATTTCCCAAAGGAAGTAACATGTTACAGAGTTTACACACAGCAGGAAGCTTCCCTCTGTCAAAGACATTGATCCGATGCTTTAACAACTCATATAAATTGATCAAGAAATACCTCAACTGACAGGCTTTCAAATCAAATACTTCACTTCTAGTTACATGCCATGCTTTCTCCCATTTGTTAGCATCTATTAAGTGTGCTGCATAGCTCAAATTTATGCAATATATTAATATTGTATAAATATGTATACTTCAGACACATCACATAATTGATTCAGCACCTTGGTGTGATGAAACTTATCACATACCGTGCATTTCATATTTTTTTGTTGCACCTAGCTGGTGGAGACAGGCGGGCTGTGATGCCACTATGCAATGGTTCCTGTTCAACAAGCTCTCCTTCAGAATATGCACCTGTTGGTGTCCAACCTGGACTTGTCCATTACTCAAAACATTATAGCTACATTTTGATTGCTAGTGAGTCGCTGATCTTGCTTCTTGCTGAAAGTTGGGGAGGGGTGCAATGGGGCCAGAGGGATGGTTAGTGTGGTTTGGTTGGGGGGGGGTGGTGGGGGGAGAAGGGGATAGAGAACCATGTCTAAACTGACCAGCAGAAGTGATAGTGACCAGTTTATGTCTATGCTGACATTTTCCCCAACATTGGAAAAGCATATGAGTGGTCGTAATGTAATGATACGCAAATCTTGGAAGCTTGTTTCTGAGACCTGCAACAGCCAATTGCCAACAATCTCTCCCACTCCCGCCAGGAAGTCTGCCGAAAGATTGCCCATTGCCAGAACCCCAGAGGATTGGGCAAGGTCAATGGTGCACCCTTGTTTTGGGTACAACTCTCGCAACGACAAGCACATTTGGCAGGGTGAAACATCTCTGCCCTGACAGCTGGTGGGGTGTGAGGGCAAAAGCTAGGGTGGGTCACCTGTGGGGCAGGGTTGCCAACTCTGGTTGGCCATATTCCTGGAGGTTTTATCAGGTGGTCTCCAGTCAACATACACCCCGTCAAATCAAACAGCCTTCTTCTCCCTCCATGTCCAATGTTTTTATAACTAATAAATGTAAGTGTGCAATGAAAATGAAAGGAAAAACACAATTTTTTTAATGCCTTTATGACTTTTCTCCTGGGTCGCTCGCAGCCGCATCCATGAGATTAATTTGTAATTCCTGGAGACTCCAGGACAGCCCTGGAGGGTTGGCAACCCTACTGTGGGACTTGTAATGCCTCCAATAGGTCCAGAGGGACCTGTGACAGCTAGGGAGCTAACATTAGACCTGCAATGGGTCTCCCTAAGAGATCAGAAAAGACAGAAAGATTTGCATTTATATAGTGCCTCTCAAGAGCTCAGGATACCGCAAAGCACTTGACAAACAATTCAGTGTTTTTGTACTGTAGGACAGGCTGCAGTCAATTTGCAGACATCAAGGTCCCACAAACAGCAATGCGATTGTGACCAGATAGTCTGCTGCAGTGGTGGATAAATATTGATAGGGATAAATATTGGCTGGGATACCAAGGAGAATTCTCACTCTCTTCAAAGTAATGTCATGGGATCTTTTACATCCACCTGAGGAAGCAACAGGGCCTCAGTCTAACATCTCATCTGAAAGTCAGCACTTCCTCAGTAGTACTGTGAAATGCCAGCCTATATTATGTGCTCAAGTCTCTGGAATGGGGTTTGAACCCACAATCTTCTGACTCAGAGGTTAGAGTGCTACAAACCGAGGCATAGCTGACAAAAGTCAATTGATCCTGGAGGAAATCAATTATTCATTAAATAATTTCCGGCAGCGAGCTGACACACTCAAAAAGGCACAGAATTTTCACGGAAAAAGGAAGACCCATAGGACAACAACAGTTGATAGGGAGCCTGCCTAGATGTGAGCATAGAGATAGAGGCACAACACTATTATGTCAATTCCAAGCCTGTGGCACTCATGTCTAGTAAGACTCACAATTTCTGACTCCATACATACATAGCAGAGTTCACACTTTCCTGAAGATTGTATTATCTAATTTAATAACAGAGACAATCAAAAAAGGCACCAAATTACTTCACTCTTCCCATTGTTCAGCATTTTGTAAGTGAAAGGACTTTTTTTTGCAGTTTCACTCTCCCCATTGAGAGCTTGGTTTAGCGATAGCACGTGTTGAAGAATCAGGGCTTCACTCCACATCATTTTCCCACAGTTCAAAAAATAATGGTCTGAAAATCAATGCTGAATTTTTGACATTTGCTCCAATTGGCGGAAGCCCAAATAGTTCAAAATGAAGTAATGAAAATTGAACAGAATGTTAAATGATTCTCACAAAATAAGATTGATGTATACCCAATATATATTTATAATTTATTAATTATAATGTGCAGTCCAGATAAACGTTACTTGGTCAAACTTTGTCACCTTTGCTTTCTAAATCAGTCAAATTTTATTATAATCAATCCAAATTTATGCTAAACTAGGTATATTTACTGGACAATATTCTATAGCAATCGATTGGGTCATTCTTCCCATACAGTTGGCTTCTATCCCTCCTTCAAGGTATGATTTTCACTTTTTCAAGTGAACTTGAGGATTAAAATCAAATTTAAAAAGATTGAACAATTTGAGCCAGATATAAATGTTAGAGTCCCTAGTGCTGCCTGATCCATCTCTGCACTCAAAAAGGGTGGGAATGGCAAGAAAATCAGTCAGTGAAGCCTACAGCTGTGTTTGTACCTGGTCTCTGTTATCCTTTCCCCTCACCTCGCACCAAGGACGTTTCTAGCCAACCTTACATTTGCCATCTACACGTAAGCAGGGTCCGACAAGTACCCCATTTTCGAACGAAAAGATCAAACTTCCATTTTTACAACCTCAGAACGTCCCAAAGCACTTTGCAACAAATGAAGGACTTTATTTGAAGTGTTGTGAGGGAGGAAACACAGCAGCCAAGTTCCGTACTGCAAGGTCTCACAAACAGCAAATTAAATGAATGACTGTCTGTTTTAGGTGTTGACTGGGGCTAGATACTGGCCAGGATACTGGGAAAACTCCCTTGTTCTTCTTTGAATACTGCTGTGGGACCTTTTATGTCCACCTGAGAGGGCAGATAGGCCTCAGTTTAACATCTCATCTGAAAGATTAACAACTCACACCAAAGATGGCACCTCTTACAGTCCAGCACTCCCTCAGTACTGCACTGAAGTATCAGCCTACATTACGTGCTCAAATCTCCAGAGTAGGACTTGAACAAGTAACTTTCTGACTCAGAGGTGAGACTGCTACAACTGAGCCAAGGCTGACACATAATAGGTCAAATATTTTCGCATTGTTTCTAGGATTGTGACAGACAATATTTGTTTTACTGAAAGACAGGTAAAAGCAATGACGATTGCTTACTATCTAAGGAGTAACAGACAACACGTTAGCAGGAAAAGAGGGAAAAATTTTCCCGTGGAGACGGATGCTGAGGCGGGACTGGGAGCAAAATGTGAAAATGTTGCGATGGGTCAGCTGGCCAGCACATTTCCACGTCCGAGCGATCTTGCCGGAGATGGGATCAAGGCAGCACTGGGCGGGTAGCCAATTAGGACAATTAAATGCCCACTTGGGGGCAAATCAGCAAAGCCGTTGGAATCTTCCTGGTGTCAGACTGGCCTCCCCCGCTGAATCGAGAGGCCAGCGGCAACTTGTAGGTCGCCTCACAGCAGCACCCAGGAGACCCAGCAGGGCTTCCACTTAATGGCCCATGAAGGGTTCACAAAAGTGAAATAGCTGCAGCCTCGGCTATAAGCCTTCCTTGGAAGGGGAATTCCCTTCCACCCTGATGACCCTACGATATATGGGCCTTTCATTTTGCAAACATTTCAAGCAAGCTTCCGAGAGCACATCTCAAGGTGCCCTCGCGTTCCCCTGCATGCTTCACCTCTGCCAATGGGGCTGGTATCCATCCTGTGCTAGGGGGCCTCCTATTGGTCCTCCTGTCTTGGGAACCGATCTGCCATCCATAATTGGACAGTGAATGCAGAGGTGGTCCATTAATCGGTGATCTCCGGAAAGATTATGCAGCCTGGCAGAATGCAGACACGATTGGGGTCAGGACCCAGAAATGGTCCCGATGCCTGAGAATCTCCTAAGAACAGAAGATTCTTCCCAGAGAGTCTCTATTAGTGGTATTACAAGCACTACATAATGCAAACTGTTCTTATCGCATCAGTGTCGGCATCCAAGCCTTAGGACTTCATCAAAAGATAGACAACTTTTTTCCTCTATGGAAGATCCAGCACATGACAAGTTTTAGCAAAATACTGACAAATGCAGCCTCCTTTTAGTGCTGAGCCTGATGGGTACCTGATGGGCAGCCACCATCTCATTGTTGAGCAATTCCTACATCTCTTAACCAACCAATATCCCAATAGAAATCGTTAAGGACAGCTAATCATTGGTACCGCCATTGCAAAGGGAAGCATATCAGTCGGGTGCACTGGGCTGTTGTCTATGAGCCCCATGGCGATCTGACCCCAGAAGCACCATGTGTCAGGAGCATTTGCAGGTAAAAAAGATCAGCAACTATACACCAGGACTTAGAACAAGAAGCACAAAGGAAAACAAGGCTTTACAAGATAGGGAATAGTCAAAGGAAAGAAGTGGATGTGAATGGTAGAAAATGGACATGGAAACAGCTTCTGAAGAAACATCGAGTATGGTCAGAAGTTGGGGACACCATAAAACACCTGCAGGGAAACAAACAGTAAAACAAAAATAAAGAACAGCTGAGAGAAAATTAAGGAAAGTTCTGTGTGACAGACAGGGACAAAATAAGCAACTATCAATAAGATGATTGTTTACATACCATGACATTCTTCCCGTGGAGAATAGTTTGTAGTGGAAGGAGTCACAAACTGATTAACAGTCTGACAGACCACAATGTGAATGCCCCTTCCATACCGGTAAGTCATTATACCAGATAAAAAGGTAGTGAGTTTTACATGACGGGAGGGTTGTATGAATTTTCATAACTTACAAAATGGGGAGGACACACAGTGGACTTGAGTATTCCAACAGCTTTCAACCTAGAATTTGGAGCCAGAGCTTCAGTCTCCACTAACTAGGACTGTCTGGAGCAGGGTTTAAACCCTACATTGTGTCAGAGATGGGGAATGCCACCACTAAGCTAGAAGCTTGCTCCATTACCAACAAGATAAAGAAAAGGTGAATGAACAAAAGCTTGAAATACAGTGCCTCTCTACACCCTCCTCTATTTTCTTTATGGTGTCCTCCTTGCTCTGCCTCTCTCTTTCCTTCCCTATTCCCCTGCCTTGCTCATGTCTCTATTCCTTCTTGTTGCTCATCTCCCTACTCTTGCTCCTCACTAGATTCGCTCTTCTTGAATTCCATTTGTTAGTTATGCCATGAATTACCTCTTGTAAAAATGGCATATCCTATTTTGCCAGCCTGTGTGCTTCTGGACACTGAACTATAAGCACTTTCTACTTAATTGCTTTTCATTTTTGAAAATGTTAGAAAGTGAATTTTGGGAGGTGAGGGTATTCCCCAGGAGAAATTAGGTTGTTTAAAATAACGCATGTTTTAACATGTGTTATTAAATATCCCTGTGGACCAGACCAAAATTAGCAATTTACCAGTAACAATTATGGTTTTTTTTTTATTAGTGCCTTAATTTTGTTTTTTCTTGAATCACTACAATTCTGACTGAAGCCCACGTATGTAAAAAATCAACAATATTTTAATTTCTTCTGCTCACTGCTGCAATCAGAAAGTACATTACCCTGTATGTTTATTTAATTGTAAAGTGCACAGGACTCAATCAGATCCTCATTCAGCGCGCTGAAGCAAGCAAATAAGCTTTTGTGCCTTGGGTAATTTTATATATTTATGCACAAACTATTTCTGGACAACGTTCAAACCTCAACATAAAATGCTGATTCAAGTTAGGACAGTGATTCAGTTCTTTCTTCCTCCAAATTTCACCCTCCTCTCTGGAGTTGCTCGTTGATGCTGGACTCAAGATTCATGTGTACCAATTGCTCACTGGCATCTCCTCCAAAGGACCATTCCACACATCTGGTGGCTTGGCTTGGCTTAGGAGGTGGCACGATCCCCTCTGGCTCAGGAACTTGTCGGTTCAAATTGAACTCCTGGACGTGAGCACATAATCTAGACTCACATGTCAGTGATGATGTTGCGGGGGTCCCATTTTCCGACAAGTTGATGTTAAGCAAAGACTATATCTATTTGTTCAGCTGGATGTGCAAGATCCCATGGTGAAGGAGAGTTTGACCAATGTTTATCCCGCAACCAACACCATCTTGGGATCTTGTGTGGAAATTGACTGCCACGTTGGCCTATCTGCCAACAGTGACAATACAACAAAATTACTTCAAATTCAGTGAATCACCTTCGGATACCCTGAAGATGTGAAACATGCTGCAAAAATATTTCTTTCACTTTCAAGCCTAGACAGTAAGGCCTCAATTTTAACAAACCCTTACCCCTTCCAGCAGGCAGGAAATGTTCAGGCGAGGTTTGGGTTAAAATCCTAAAAATGAAGATCCCACCTCCGATCCTCTGTGTTCCCTCAACTCAGGCTATGGACAAAGCTCCTGCTAAAGGAAGGCGAGTGCCTACTTAAAATTCATATGATGTCATTGGTGCCACAACCTAACTTTAAGGTCCGTACAGGGGTAGCCCCACACTGTTTGCTGCCAGGCAGCAGCAAAAATGTGGGAGGAGCCAACTGTCCAGAAGAGGCACAGTTCAATTTTAAAACTTTGCCTGTCTTTGAACTCCTTGTGGACCAGGAGGTGCAGGAATGCTCCCCATGGACCCGTCAAGACATTTCCACCAAGTTCAGAGAACCCCCAGATCCAACAGGCCCTTTCTCATCCAGAGGAAACCCCAGCCTACCTTTCTCACTCCGAAGACACGCAAAACCCTCCACCCACTGATTGTTGAGGACCATTCCCATTGGTCTCTGGCTGTGGCCTGCTGTTATCAGATTCACACTGCCGCCTTCCAAACACTGTAGAGTTTTAGGTAGGGACTCTGGATTCAAGAAAAATGGCATTAAGATCAACAGGGCCTCCACATTCCTGACCTTGCCAGCATCTCGATTGAGCCTAACCCTGTCCTTACCCACTTCCACGCAGGAGTGACTGGACATGAATCAGGATTGGGAAGCCAGGCTGGATTTTTCCTGCTTAGCTCAGGGATGCCGAGGCCAATTGGAGAAACCGCTACCACTGATATCAGCAAACTCAGCACAGAACAAGACATCAAACCAGCATCTCTCCTGGCTTGTGTGGCTCAATCCCACATTGAAGAGCAAATGTAACAATTGAGTTAACAAAGGGGTCAAAGTGGCAAACTAACTGTAGTAATGAGAAAGTCATCAGTTGAAAACCAATCTAGAACCTACAATAAAGCGACAAATTGAATCGTTTTATTCCAAATTTTCAAACAGCAAAATATGACAATTGAGAAATCAATTTCCTACAAAGCCAAGCACTTTAGGAAGACATTCGGAACGATGTGAATTGTTCCTCACATAAAACATGCTGGAACTGGAGATAATTGGCTAAAGAGCTTTGATCTCTCAAAAAGCCATGTTTGCTATTGTCTTGCTAAGTGATATAATTGGAGAAAAAGTTCCAGTGAGTAAAGGCGGCTGGCAATAGAAAATAAACTTATTCCTGTTGACCGCAAAAAGCAAGACCAGCAAAGCCTACAGAATGCTTCAGTGCTTGTCAACTTAACATTTCTCATTTTGCTAAATTGGCTTGACTCAGGGGTATGATAAATCATACTTTTAGGTTTAGGTTATTACAGTACACTTCACAACCAGTCCAATAACCTTAAGGTCAATGGCAAACTGCACTCAGCTTTGTGTTGTATTTCCATTACATTGCTGCTACTGAGCAGAAACACTGTTATTTAGTAGTTACTCACCATCAGTTTGTACAGTTATGTTCTAGCAAAGGTATTACAGGACGCAAAAGGAGAGGCAAATTCCCCATTTCCCTAATTTTCTCCCCTCATCTGAATGTGATGACTCCTGCTGTAGTCTGTTTCCACATGGATTAACCAGTCCTCAGGCATCTCACCCTCGTCATACATCAGTGTGTGCCCTGCAGGCAGTTTTGAGGGTTGGGGGTTGAGTGAACAAGTTGAGTTCTGCCTTCGTTGAATGCCCGAACTTGCATCCCTTCCAACATGCTTTAATAGTTTGACAAGCAGTGAATTGAAAACTTCCACTTCTCACCCAACCTGACCCTTCCCTAGTCTGGCAGCACTGCAGCCAACTGCAACATTCAAACTGGGCAACGGTCCCAGAGGGCTTTCAAAAGCATCTACTACATTTCTTCTTTAAATGTATAATTGGGAAGTGTCCACTTCATTTCCTAACATTGCTGCTCACCTGTGCTCCAAACAATAATGGGCCCATGAACTGTTGCCGCATAGCTAAATTAAAATGTAAATATGCATTTGGAGTGCACAGTTCTACCACAGAAAATACTGCATGGCTTAGTGCCACCAGCCTCAGCAATGAGGCTTGCACTAATAGAGACAGCAACTTTCTGCTCACGCTCTTTTTCCGGATAAGCACAGATATAGCAAGAGCTTCAAAATGACAGATATGGAGCCTGATTTTTAAAACATGTGTGATTCCTCTAGGACACTAATAAGAACCTTTTGGCTGCAGAAGTATTTTCCTCAGAACGAGGTAAGAATGCAAGAGGGTGTTGGAGAATTTGTAAAGGGGCCAGCAGTGGTCAGGAGTAGCGGCCCACAACGTGGACAGGATTACAAAAGGTGCCAATTTGCACAACAAATGCAGTACACAATTCCTCTCCCCTTACCCAATCATCCTACTGCTAGAAGAAAGCACAGCGGGATTTAAAGAACAGAGCCATGGCGGGGGAGGCTAAATATTTCTTCCCAAGACATCGTAAAACATATTTTACTTTAATTTCTCCCATCTGTGAAGAGAAATTGCAAAACACTCAAGAGTCATGGGGCAGATTCCAGATGATCGTCAGGCCCCAGTTGACAAGTGAGGCCAGGAAGGATGCCAATAACTCTACTTAACAAGCAATGATAGAATTATTAATTAACTCCCTTTTAAGAAAAGAGAGTTTGATGAGTAAGTGTTTAAGAAATGAGGCTTCCCCCAATGGTTCCCAAGCTTAGCTGGATGAATGGCTGAGCCTTGCACACCGCGAAGGTCCCAGGTGTGATTGCCAATCTGCACTGAGTTAATTAATCCCTGTCAGGGCAGCAGTCGGGATTCTACAATGGGCTTCAGCCTGTCTGGGTCATGGAGGGAGACAATCAGCTGGTTTTCTGCTCCTCACCATTCTCCAATGATCCCTATTGGAAGTGTCCGTGTGTGAGCGCAAGGTGGGATAACGCTCGGCTGTTGTCGCATGATGGAATGATAATCATAGTCAGGACTCTTAATTACTTGGATGAGGTAACAGAGCATGACTTAAGGAACCATGCCCCCGTATAAGAAGTCAATGACTTCAAATCACCAACCACAATTAAAAACAAGGAATGATGGTTATAAAGGAAAGATATTTTCTAGATTTATAGTGCATGTGCTCCGAGAACCATAGAAAGTCACTTGTGGAATGCAACTGGTCAAAATGGCAGGACTGCATTAACATTCTGAGTTTGTTTAATTAAGCTTGATAATCTGATGATATTTCATATAGTTTTATCATTGTAGAGAAAGACAAGCAAAAGGGTAGAAAAGTGGATCGATGTAATGCTCTTCATGACCTCTGCACTTCCCAAAGTACTCTACAGCTAACAAAATAACCTTGAAGGGTAATCACACATGGTAACCAATTTGTACACAAAAAGGGCCACAAACAGCAATTAGATAAATAGACCAAATCATCTGTTTTTATTGATGTTGTATGAGGGATAAATAGTGAGCAGAACACAGAAGAGGTCCCCTGCTCCTATTAACATTGTGCTGGGGTATCTTTTACATCTCCGAGAGCCCAGATGGGACCTTGACTTGATGTCTCATCCAAAAGACAGTACCTCCGACAGTGCAGCACTCCATCATTGCTGCACTGAAGTTCCAGCCTAGATTATGTCCTTGGGTCTCTTGACTGGGTGAGAACTTTCCGACTCAGATGTGAGAGTGCCACCACTGAGCCATGACTGACACCTCACTTAACCTGTGGCTGACAGCCTTCCCTCGGGAGATCTTGTCAAGTAGAGGTCATGATAGGGAAAGAAGCACATAGATCATGAAGAGAATTGGGTAGAGTGCCTTCCCTCATTACATGCTTATTAAAACTTCACAAATAAATGGTAAAAATGGTGAGTAATATCAAAGTATTAAATAATTGAATACAGTACCTCAGTGAATTGAAAGAGCCTAAATTAATTACTCAGAAATATTAAGGGGAGGTCGTGTCTCACTAACTTGATTGAGTTTTTTGAGGAAGTGACGAAGATGATTGATGAAGGAAGGGCAGTGGATGTTATCTATATGGACTTTAGTAAAGCCTTTGACAAGGTCCCTCATGACAGACTGGTACAAAAGGTGAAGTCACACTGGATCAGAGGTGAGCTGGCAAGATAGATACAGAACTGGCTCGGTCATAGAAGACAGAGGGTAGCAGTGGAGGGGTGCTTTTCTGAATGGAGGGCTGTGACTAGTGGTGTTCCGCAGGGATCAGTGCTGGGACCTTTGCTGTTTGTATTATATATAAATGATTTGGAGGAAAATGTAGCTGGTCTGATTAGTAAGTTTGCGGACAACACAAATGTTGGTGGAGTTGTGGATAGTGATGAGGATTGTCAGAGGATACAGCAGGATATAGATCGGTTGGAGACTTGGGCGGAGAAATGGCAGATGGAGTTTAATCCGGACAAATGTGAGGTAATGCATTTTGGAAGATCTAATACAGGTGGGAAGTATACAGTAAATGGCAGAACCCTTAGGAGTATTGACAGGCAGAGAGATCTGGGCGTACAGGTCCACAGGTCACTGAAAGTGGCAATGCAGGTGGATAAGGTAGTCAAGAAGGCATACGACATGCTTGCCTTCATCGGTCGGGGCATAGAGTATAAAAATTGGCAAGTCATGTTGCAGCTGTACAGAACCTTAGTTAGGCCACACTTAGAATATTGCGTGCAATTCTGGTCGCCACACTACCAGAAGGACGTGGAGGCTTTGGAGAGGGTACAGAAGAGGTTTACCAGGATGTTGCCTGGTCTGGAGGGCATTAGCTATGAGGAGAGGTTGGATAAACTCGGATTGTTTTCACTGGAACGACGGAGGTGGAGGGGCGACATGATAGAGGTTTACAAAGTTATGAGTGGCATGGACAGAGTGGATAGTCAGAAGCTTTTTCCCAGGGTGGAAGAGTCAGTTACTAGGGGACATAGGTTTAAGGTGCGAGGGGCAAAGTTTAGAGGGGATGTGCGAGGCAAGTTCTTTACACAGAGGGTGGTGAGTGCCTGGAACTTGCTGCCGGGGGAGGTGGTGGAAGCAGGTACGATAGCGACGTTTAAGAGGCATCTTGACAAATACATGAATAGGATGGGAATAGAGGGATACGGTCCCCAGAAGTGCAGAAAGTTTTAGTTTAGACAGGCATCAAGATCGGCGCAGGCTTGGAGGGCCGAATGGCCTGTTCCTGTGCTGTACTGTTCTTTGTTCTTACTACGACCATTGTTTATGACTCCTCCATGAACAGATCCCACTGCCAGTTACTACTGCGCGAATGTAGTTAAATCTTGCTGCATTTTCCTGATCCTATCAACTGATATATTTAAAGGGTTAACATTGTCCACAATTTGTGCCTCTGTTAATAAGTAGCTGATCACATGAAACCTACAGAGTGGAGAAAACGAGACACACACTAGATATAAAACACCTAAGGATATAGATTTTCTTGAAACCGTTCATAAATTTTGACATTTATAGTTTTAAGTATGCATGAACAATATGCCCCAATCAGAAATAGGACAGATCCTGTAAGAGATGGGATGTCTGCTGGCACAGTCTAGACTTGCCATACGGTTACAAACCCCTGTTGCCCTGTATTTCATAATTAATAATAGCTCAGCGAGACAAGAGACAGGTTTGTACCACAACACACTTAAGGAGACAGTTCAATTTATTCACCGTTAACTATACACATCCAGGTAGACCTTGAGCTCCAGCTAAAATTAAGTCATCAGAACATTCCTGGAACAAACACAATGGGATTGATTTTAACTCCAGTTGAGGAATGGGGCAGTAGCACCCTGAAAATCAGAGGTATAAGTGGGGCCCATTCCCACCTGCTGGTCATATTCCTGTGGGCCTTTGAATTGGTATTCCAAGCACCCACCTGTCAGGAAAGGGCTTCATTCTGATTTGCTAATTGACTTATTTTGAGTACCAGTGGAGTGGGGTGTGCACCATGCATGTGCTGCCCATTTGCCCCAGGTGTTGGGCAGACTAACCAGTGGTCCTTAAAGGGCTGCTGCAAAAACAGGTAAGTTACTCCTCCAAGCCCCACAACAATCTTGAAACCCAGTGCCAGCGGCTCTTCCCTCTCCCAGCTCGGCTCTATGGTGAGGATGCTGGAGTTTCCCACCCAACCAACGGGTGGTAAATGAGGCCCGGCTCTTGAAACAGCTCAGGCCCCACATCAAGCTGGAGATTGAATCCCTCCATCCACCTGCCCAATATCCACCTGGGTTAAAAATTAACCCCAATACTTTTAGTCCTGAAGGTGGCAGTCAGCATAAAGTAGCAATGTCTGGACCATAAGACACAACACGACAGCATCTTAAATTACTGAAATAGTAATTTAAATGTTACAAACATGTTAATAGACAAATAAAAAAACACAAACTGCTGAAGATCTTTTTGTGTTGTCCAGTAGCGCCCTCAGTTACTGTGGTGCTCTGGATTTTGCAGAGTGCTATAATCAGACAAATTCGCACACAATTTCCACCAAATTGCAGGTGCAATTTTTCAACCTTGTCTTCCCAGAAACGTTACCCAGCAACACATTCAGGCCACTTCAGAGAGCAGTTAAGAATCAAGCAACTAGGCCAAACTGGGTCCAGTAGGTTCTCTTTCCTAAAGTACATTAGTGAACTAGTTACCTTTTATGACAATCTGACAGTTTCACAGTCACTTTGTTGATATCAACTTTATTTTTTCTTTCCAGATTTTTAAATCTGAATTCAAATTTTCAAACTGCCAGCACCGGCCATAAACTCTGTTAACAAAGCACACATCACCTACCACAATACTAACAATCAATTTTCTTTTGCATATCAATAGAAACATGTTTAATTACTTCAGTCACAGTAATTGTTCACAAGATGTAAATACACATTTACTGAAATTTGCTTTTCATACTTGGCAGGTAAAATGGCAATTAATTGGAGTAAAAAATGTATTCTCCTCTGATCTGCTGTTAAAAACGGAATCGTCAGCAGCGGGGTCTGCGTTATACTTTCTCTCTAAAGTAGGTAAAAGCTGAAAACTCTTTCCTGAATCATCAATGTCTGCTGAGGGTCTGTCTAGGAAGGCTTGCATACCCATATTCCTATGTTTCAAATAAGAACAACCTCTGTTCTCAGCATGTCCTACACATCACAAACAAGCTGCAGAATAGTACAGCAATCACCAAAGCTTTTGCTGGTCCTTATTCCCCAAATAAAAATCACTTCCATGAACCCAAGGGCCATTCTACGAAGAGCAGAGAATTCAACCTTTTGATTTTAGCTTTGTAACAACAAAGGAGGAACTGGATTTTCAGAAATTGGCACGAAGTGGAACTTCACTTGTTCACATGGGATGTAGGAGAGGACTTGGAGATACGAAACCAGTTGGTTCATTGGATTATCAAAAGGTTTATCTTATATAAGCCTAGAACTTGTTTATATATGTGCATGCACGTTTGTATACGCCTTCACCAAATTCAAAGATCACGGAGGTGAAATCGTTCGTGGGCGTTAGCGTAAAAGAGTCACGAGTGAATCAGCAGCCTGTTTTACACGCCTTCAATGGAAAAAGAGAATCGGGCGGTGTGTTAAATGTGTTGCCAATTCACTGTCACCTGTTTCATGCTACAGCCCAACACCTATTACACCCCTTAGCATGTTCCTGAGAAATGATGGGGCCAATTATCCTAAACTTTTACCACCTCCCCAAAGTGAACATGTGTTTCAAATTTTCCAGTCTCCACCTCTTTTGAATTAGGTATAAATGTGTAAATCTACTGCAGGGATGTAAATGATGTGGGATAGGTTGCTCCCAGACTCCTGCTTCATCTATTCAGGTCTCTGTTCATTGGACACCAAGAAAAATCAGCGGCTTTGGTCAGAGGGTTGGCAGGAGACCAAAGGTGGGCAAGTGATTGATCTTTTTTAGTTCAAATTCCCCAAGATATTTAGAGACCTTCTGGTCACCTCCATCAGTAATCTAACACACTTCTATCAATGAGGTAGTACCTGGGAGAACTACAAGGTGAGAGTCACAAACACATTCTTCACAGACTGGTACCAAGAGGAAGCACTAAGGCATGCATACTGTGCAGTTTGATATTAAATTAATGGCTGCAATAAAATTAGCATGCATACATAAATTGCTCATGGCAAGGTTTGGAAGCTGTTTCCATCTCAAGGCATGAATGGAAGCTATGTAGGTTGATGGAAACATGAAGGATCTGTAGGTGACAACATATTTGTGCAGAGATTGGGAAGGATATACACAGGACAGTTATTGCAGCAGTCAGATATGTTTGTCAGAAGGTCTCTTGTGCAAGAGTGGCACGAGCATGTCTTGCAAGAGCAATGGTCTGTTGTTTGACTCTCCAAGTTTCTGTTGAGTTCATGGAGGGTTTTTATCCTCCTCTTCCTGTAAGGCAAATTTGTGCAGCATTCAGCAGACCACCACAATCCTTGAGTCCTTAGATGAACTGTATGGAGGGTTACCCCTAGATAGATCCAGGTATCAGAGACAATGCTGTGCTCACTGGTGACTCTTGTGGTGAATGGATCTCACTAGAGTGATGATAAGCTGATGTGTTTTAATGCACAGAGCTGCCATCATCCACAGCTGTAGGCAATAGCCTTGATTTTCCAGGTGAAAGGGAATGTTGAAAGCTAGGACACTCTTGCAAACCTCAGAGTGACCAGTTGTGGGCAGAACTGACAAAGTCCTGAATTAGCTTGTCTGATGACCCTCTCCTGCACAGTTGAACAGTTTAGAGGAAATCAAGAAAAAGGAGTGACGTCTTTCTTTTTAAAACAAGAAATAGTATGTAAAAACATTCCCAATTCTGAAGATGTCTGTCTCCTTATAGTGTCTATAGATACTATTATGACATAAAAATGAAGTGTTAGCTCACAGATATTATCCAATACAATAGGAAAGAGTTTTAACCAGCAAACTCAGAAAATACTCCATCTGGAATAAATTTGCTTGGGATCCTACCGCAGTGATTTTTTTTCAACAATCAAAATAATACATCAAGGACTGTTACATTATTGAATACATCTCCTGGTTAAACTTCTTATCCAATGGATCTGCACATGTTTTGTGCTCATGCTGAAATATATGCATTTTAGTTGTATTGCAAGAATTTTGTGTGGCAGAGGGCAGATGATCTGCTGCAATGATCCATAGCTGATCCACTCCTGTGAATGGTGATAGTGCTATTGTCACAAGGACACAGAAGCACATTGGCTGATGCATTGAGCTGCCATACCCTATGGGGAACTAATGCCTACTTTGGCATGTTAATTACACAAATTTTATATTGGTTTGCAGCATAGAAGGAAGCCATTCATTGTGTCTGTGCTGCCTCTTTGCCAGAGCAAAACAAAACCAATCCCACTGCCCCAGTCTTCCCTCAACCTGTGGCAAAATATGCAGTACTCGAACAACCCTCTGTTAACTTCTAAACATTGCAAGGAGCTATTGAGAGTGGAAGAAGTGTGAAGAGAGGCTGGCAAGAGGCCAGAGACCTAATTACTCTTAATCTATTCCTTCCTGTCTTCCTTTTATTATTTTTTCTTCCACATGGCTTTGTTTGCATTTAAAATTCAACTTAATAAAACAGAATAAATTAAATTAGAATAAGGATAGACACTGCTGTACCTCTCACAAAAGCAAGCATTAAAATTAGAATCATTCTCACAGTTGTAAGCTAGCAGAACGTCGACTATTTCTATCAATCAATATAACTCAGGTGATATAATTAGTTGGCTACAAAATTGAGCCATTTATTTACTAATTGAAGTAACCTAAGCATGAGGAAAGAGACAGACATTCTCTCCCAACTTACTATGTTATCGAAAGTTTTAAAGAGCACAAAAATGGATACAAGTGTGTGATTAGTAGACACTCACTCATTTTCTCTTTCACATACATACAGCCCATTTTAAAAAATACACTCACAGTGGCGTAGTGGTTAGCACTGTAGCCTCACAGCTCCAGCGACCCGGGTTCAATTCTGGGTATTGCCTGTGTGGAGTTTGCAAGTTCTCCCCGTGTCTGCGTGGGTTTTCGCCGGGTACTCTGGTTTCCTCCCACCACCAAAAGACTTGCAGGTTGATAGGTAAATTGGCCATTATAAATTGCCCCTAGTATAGGTAGGTGGTAGGGGAATAGAGGGACAGGTGGGGATGTGGTAGGAATATGGGATTAGTGTAGGATTAGTATAAATGGGTGGTTGATGGTCGGCACAGACTCGGTGGGCCGAAGGGCCTGTTTCAATGCTGTATCTCTAAAAAAATAAAATTAAAATAAAAAACCTTATCTGAATTAAGCTTTTGAAATTTGCATGCTAGCTTTTCTTCAAATATTTTACTGAAATTTTGTTTAAATCTTTATTTTGATTAGAAATTTCAGCTGATGAGAAGAAAGAAGCATATAAAAAATTATCACCTAAAAATTTTGCAGAGTATTTGAAGTGATTAGTGGTTAAAGTTGTGCAATTAACGGGATGACAAATTTACGTTAAAAGTTTCCTTTATAAATGGGGCAAATGAAAAGAATCAGACATAAAAGTAGGACAACAGCAACGAAAATCCTATTGACAAAATTTTGAAACGTTGTTATAATTTTTGACCACCAGTGATGCCAGCAGCAGCACTAAGATTGGTCCCAGGAAAGAGGGTGTAAGAAGAGGGTGCGGCAGCAGCCCTTAGGTGTGTTCTGGAGTCAGGACATGCATTCATGCACCTCCTGGATAAAAAAAAACTGCGTTTATATGGCACCTTTCACAACCTCAGGATGTCAAAGTCATACGTACATACGAACTAGGAGCAGGAGTAGGCCATTCGGGCTCTCTAGCCTGCTCTGCCATTTGATAAGGTTGTGGCTCTGTTTGCAGCTTCAACTCTACTTTCCTGTCTACCCGCGATAACCTTTGACTCCCTTGCCAATCAAGGATCTATCTAACTCAGCCTTAAAAATATAATGACCCTGCCTCCACTGCTCTCTGGGGAACAACAGACTAACAACCCTCTGAGAGAAAAAAATGTCTCCTCATCTCCATGGGAGATGTCTTATTTTTAAACTGTGTCCCCTAGTTCTAGTCTCTCCCGTTGGGGAAATACCCTTTCAGCATCCACCCTGTCAAGTCCCCTCAGGATCTTATATGTTTCAATAAGATCACCTCTCATTCTTCTAAACTCCAATGGGTACAGGCCCAACCTGTACAACCTTTCCTCAAAAGATAACCCCTTCATCCCAGGAATCAGTCCAGTGAACCTTATCTAAACTGCTTCTAATGTAATTATATCCTTTCTTAAATAAGGAGACCAAAACTGTACGCAGTCCTCCAGATGTGGTCTCACCAACGGCCTGTACAACTGTAGAAAAACGTCCCTACTTTTATATTCCATTCACCTTGCAATAAATGACAACATTCCATTTGCTTTCCTAATCACCTACTGTATCTGCATACTAACTTTTTGTGAATCATGTACCAGGACACCCAGATCCCTCTGTACCGCAGAGTCCTGTAATCTCTCTCCATTTAAATAATATGCTGCTTTCCGATTCTCCTGCCAAAGTGGACAAGTTCACATTTTTCCACATTATACTCTGTCAAATTTTTGACCACTCAATTAACCTATCTATATCCCTATGCAGACTCCTTATGCCCTCTTCACAACTTACTCTCCCAACTTACACTCCTACCTATCTTTGTGTCATCAGCATATTTAGTAACTATTCATTTGGTCCCTTCATCCAAGTCATTGATATAGATTGTAAATAGTTAAGGCCTCAGCACTGATCCCTGTGGCAGTCCACTAATTACAGCTTGCCAACCCAAAAATGCCCCATTTATCCCTACTCTCAGCTTCCTGTTAGCTAACCAATCCTCTATCCACACTAATATGTTACCCCCCCCCCCCCCCCAACTGACATCATGAGCTCTTATTTTGTGCAGTAGTCTTTCATGTGGCGCCTTATCAAATGCCTTTTGGAAATTCAAGTATACCACAATTACAAGTTCCCCTTTATCCACATTGCTTGTTACTTCCTCAAAGAACTCTAATAAATTAGTTAAACATGATTTCCCTTTCACAAAACCATGTTGACTCTGCCTGATCGCATTAAGAGTTTCTAAGTGCCTTGCTATAACCTCCTTAATAATAGCTTCTAGCATTTTCCCTATGACAGATGTTAGACTATTTGGCCTATAGTTTCCTGCTTTCTGTCTCCCCTCCTTTCTTAAATAGAGGAGTTACATTTGCTATTTTCCAATTTGATGGGACCTTTCCAGAATCCAGGGAATTTTGGAAAATTACAACCAATGCATCTACTATCTCAGCAGCTAATTTTTTAAGATCCTCGGATGCAGGTCATCAGGACCTGGGAACTTGTCAGCCTTTAGTTTCAATTGTTTTCTCAGGACCCTTTCCCTGGTGATTGTAATTGTTTTAAGTTTCACCCTCCCTTTCACCTCTTGATTTGCAAGTATTGCTGGGATGTTATTTGTGTCTTTTACCGTGAAGACAGACATAAAATATCTGTTCAACGCTTCTGCCATGTCCTTATTTCCCATTATTAATTCCCCAGACCCACTCTCTAGAGGAGCAATGCTCACTTTAATTTTTCTTTTCCTTTGTAAATACTTGTAGAAACTCTTCATATCTGTTTTTATATTTCTAGCTAGCTTTATCTCATAATTTAATTACTCCCTCATTTTTTCATCATTCTTTGTTGGTTTTTAAATTCTGTCCAATCTTCTGACCTGCCATTAATCTTCGCATAATTGCACACTTTTTCTTTCAATTTTATACTATTCTTAACCAGGGGTTGGCAACAATGCTGTTTATGGACAGCAGAGTCCATGGTATAAAATTTTGAGGTCCGTGACTGGTAATTTCAGGGCTCAGAAATTTTCAATTGGCTTTTTTTTCCCAACCAGACCGGCTTTAAAAAAACAAATCACAACTCAGTATCACAGCTGAATTGGAATCTCTAAGTTCAGATCTTTATCTAATGCTCATTAACAACTCCTTTCCATATTCACAGCTAACAGATGCTGACAGCAGGAATGGCAGTTTCTGAACTTCAGAGAGCTTCGGGGTTTTCCGACGTTCCATTTTTGTTTTAAAAGCCTGCCAGAAAACTCCGAAGCTGCCCAAAGTTTGGAAACCGTTGTTCCTGCTCTCAACAATGGCCAGAGAGAGAGGGACAGAGGGAGAGGAGGCAGAGAGAGAGAAGGGGCAGAGAGAGATGGGGAAGAGTGGGGGGCAGAGAAAAAGGGTGGCAGAGAGAGAGGGGGGGCAGATAGAATGGGGACAACACACGGGGGGGTGGGGACAACAGAGGGGGAGGGAAGACACAGAGGGGAACGACACAGAGAAGAAAGGGAACAATACAGAGAAGGGGGGACAGCACAGAGATGGGGGGACAACAAAGAGAGGGAGACAGCACAGAGAGGGATGATAACACAGAGCAAGGAGACACAGAGAGGGGGGATACAGAGATGGGGGACAGAGAGGGGGGACATAGAGTGGAGGACACAGCAGGGGGGGGACATAGGGAGGGGGAGACAGAGAGGGGGAAGATAGAGGGGGGGAGACAGAGACAGAAAGAGAGAGAGAAAGGAGGGGGAGAGCACGATCAAGATTACTCCTGACAGATGGACATCTATCCGGAATACTCCACATAGTTACAACAAGTGTGCAAGCAGAAATTGACTACTTGTGCAAACAAAGAAAATACCAGTAATCTCATGAAATCAATGTCCAACATAGTGAATAGAAAGTAAGTCAATAAATTAGCCTTCTCATTTAAAGCTTCTTCACAAAAAATCGCATTTGTTGTTGGTTTGATTAATAGTAAGATAAATTTTAATGCCTTTATCTTTCCGAAATTGTCTCACCAGTCCCCTATGTAAGACAAAAATTGTAATGTAGCCCCCATGCAAAGAGGTTGGACACCCCTGCTCCAAATAACCTAGCAGCTAGGTTCTTTTAAAACACAAGTTTAAAGGCTTGCGTTACGTAAACCCATTTTAAAATGGCAAAAGTCACTTAGGGAATGTCCCCATTTCTACACTCTGGTATGCATTACTTTCACTAGGGACACAAGTACAGTGACATGTTGAAAGATGCCAGATTTTTCCTTCTATATAAATGTCGCAATTCCACTGCTATCCATTTGGAATTACATTGTTCCAGAACTTGTAGAGGGGAAAACAGGCAGGAAAATACATAGAATCTCCAGAAGTCAGCACTGCAGGTTCCTCATGAATACAAGTGTACTGTGTAATGAGTGATATTGACAAAAATGGGATGTTGCTGACCCATATATAATAGTTAGTAAATACAACGGATAGCTTTAATAAACCTTAAGCTATGATGGATTGTTTATGATTCCTTAACAAAATCCATGCTGCATTTGCAGTTTTAAAAACTGTCAGGGAAGACATAGTAAAAATGTATGATGTTTCTATCATGGTCATTGAAGCAGTCATTAACTAATCTTTCTTTGCTGCAAATTGGATTAAAGGACCAGTTTTACAAGTATGCCAAAGATAAGTAACTGCAATGTGCACGATTTACTATCCAGTTTGAGGGCAGATAACCTGAGTGGCCAATGAATGTCATTTGAAAGTTGTCTGTATCATATAATCACATTACATTCAAAGTGCACCTTTGCGAACAGGTAAGGGATTTGGCTTGGACATAAATTAGTTAGTCTAGAGTACAGTCTTATAGATAGTGAATAAACATTTTGTAACTGAATAATACATGCAGTAACAGCTGCTCAACTTTTTACGATAAAATGCTGTTGATTTGGAGATCACTTCCCTTTTGTTGGCTGCCCTGTCTTCAGACACATATTACGAGCAGGTGAAGAATCTCTACAAACATTGACCATCACGGGTTAAATTGTCTTTTGACAATGGCAGTGTGTGAAATGGTCCATCTTCCTATTTCTGATTTTTATACTGCCTCACCTCAATAACCATGATAAAAATCCTTTCATTGAGTTTTATGGTTTATTGGATGAATTTGCACTCGTGACACAGTGTGAATCCACAGAGGTCATCCTATAAGATCCATCTACCACCCCGTGACATGGGGCTGAATTTTATCAGCATGCCGCGCTCTGCAGCAAAGCGCTGTGAAGCGGCAGCCTTCCGACACAGAAGTGCCGCCGCAGAACCCCTGAGATATTACGCACGGGGGCTCATTTAAATGGAAGGGGCGGAGTGGCCGTCCCCTCTTCGCTATTGGGGGTGGCCACCGTGTCCCCGGCAACGGCGTCCGGTGCCACCGCGCCGGCGTGGGGCGCCATTTTTAAAGGGCCACAAACTCTTAAAATTAATTGTAAGTTTTAAAGTAATATGTCGGTGCATTCCGTGTACAAATTGCAATAAATGATGGAGGCCCTTTCCCACCCGGCCCCCAATGTTTGTCTTTGGGGCAATGTGAACAACGTGATCTTTATTCCCAACCCCAACTTTCCCCCGCAACCTCTTCACTTTTGCCCTTCAACCCCTTCCCACCATCCCCAGAGCCAATAAAAAACATTTTCCCCGCTCGCCCCCCCTACCCCACCACTGCCCTGAAACCCTTACTTCTCCCCCCACTCCCCACCAGTTTCTTGCCTCGGAACTGGGTACGCAGTTCCGACAGCACGCGGGTTGCAATCGGCGGCCGTAAAATCAGCGTGGGACGATCATCACCAACAGGTAAGGTTATTTGCATCTTATTTATGTTCATTTAAATATTGAGATGAGGGCCTCTCCACTTGGCAGCTGGGGGGCCGCACCGGGTCACCCCGCCACCGGTAATATGCGGCGGGCTCTTCTCAACTGCAAAGGTTGAGGTGGGCCTTTCCCCATAGAATTTTGCAGGCCCCCCCACCCATATTCCAATTCAGCCCATAGTGTAGATAGCTGTAGTCTGTGAACAAAAGTAATTTGCATTGCCATTGCATGCTATTTTGCTTGCTAGCCAGCTAATACAGTTGTGCTGCTCTCCATTGATGTTTGTATGCTTAGTTACTTTATTTATAGGTATAAAATAAAGTGTTTTAAATTGGACCATGTTTTGATGGCATTTGATTGGCTATACACTTTATATGGAGATTAACTGCCCCCATGTCTGTGGCTGAGTCAATAAATTTGTCAAATGTCCATGGTGCAACATGTTGGGGCCTATCCTGGTCCTTAACTTCCTTAGTTAGCCATGGATGATGCATCCCTCTCATAAAGCCTATCTTTCTCACTGAAATATATCTTTGCTGAGCGTTTCGAAATATCTCCTTAAATGTCTGCCACTACATCTCTACTATCCTACCCTTTAACCTAATTCCCCAGTTCACTTTAGCCAGCTCTGCCTTCATATCCTGGTAATTGTCTTTATTTAAGTTTAAAATATTAGTCTTAGACCTACACTTCTCACCCTGAATCTGAACAGTCAATCATGTTATGATCACTGCTACCTAGAGGCTCCTTTACTATGAGGTCATTAATTAATCCTGTCTCATTGCATATTACCATCTCTGGAATAGCTCTCTAGTTGGCTCTTGAATGTGTTGCTCCAAGAAATTGTCTCGAATACACTCTACAAACCCATCTTCCAGGGTACATTTTCCAATCTGATTCTTACAAGCCCCCATTATTTCTTCCTGTATACTCTGTCCTACCGCGTAGATACTTTTAGGGGGCCTATAAAATACTCCCACAAGTGACTTCTTACTTTTGCTATTTCTCATGTTTACCCAAACTGATTCCACACCTTGAACTTTAGAACTAAGGTCGTCTCTCACTATTGTACTAATATCATCTTTAATTAACAGAGCTACCCCACCACCTTTTTCTAGCTTCCTGTCTTTCTGAAATGTCAAGTACCCTTGAATATTCAGGTCGCAGCCTTGATCACCTTTCAGCCATGTCTCTGTAATGGCTATCAGGTTATATATATTTATTTCTATTTGTGCTGGCAATTTATCCATTTTGTTATGAATGCTGCGCACATTCAGATACAGAGCCTTTAGTTCTGTCTTTGCAAACTCTGGCTTTATCTGCTGGCGTACCCTTAAGTTTGTACCCTCTGTCCCTTCCTGATTATTATTACCCTTATACTATCTTACCCCATTGCCTTGTCCTTTCCCTTTAATTTACCACATCTTATTTCACATGATCCCTCCCCCCTCGCTATTTCGTTTGCTAAAGGGTAGAAATTAGACAGGTGTCTAATTTTGGGAGCATAGCACATATTTTTGAAGTGAAGTAAACACTGGTCTGGCCCAATCACACATTTTGGCCTCAAAGGGACAAATTGCTACCTTAGCAGCAAAATAATACACCATGCATTACCTGTTAGATCACTCACGGCCTTATAAAACAGAATACCATCCCACTTACTGTTGGTAACAAGACAAGAGATCCATTAGTAGGGAATTAAAATATTGCTGTCAAAAATCAAATTGGTATGACCTAGCAGGTCAAAACACCTGGACAGAAGTTATCATTGAACCATATCATTCCACTGTCAACAGCTTTCTGACCAAAATCAATTTCACTCGATTGAATGGATTTCAGAGCATTTAAAATAAACTATAAAAGCAATTTCTGTGCAATAATATGACAAGCGGAGAGACACATGGGAAAATGATCCCTTCCCTGAGTGATGTGATAAAAACAAAATGATTTTAAGAAGTGCCTAGCGTTCCCAGTTAAAATTGAATCAATTTCAGATGCAGGGGCCAGTTTCATTACAGTTCAGATTCCCACATTGCAATTAAAGAAATCTTTTTTTTACTTTATTCTTGAATTATGCACTTCAGACAAGTACAAAATGTATATAATAAATATACGCACAGATCCAGGGACGACAAGCCATTTAGGCTTATTGATTTGGGCTTGGAGATGCACCTATCCTGGCTAAGAAATCGTCTAACTGATCGATTCCATGTAAAGGTGAAACCAGGCCCATGCAATTTTCCTCTCCAAAGATCTCAATCTCACACATGCAAAGACTGTGAGGAGATAAAGTGGACATAATGCTTTTATCTGAATCATCTGTGGCAAAGGAATGCATGCTGAGAGAGTCCAATCCTACTCCTCCAATGCGAGACTATCCCCACCAACATCTTAACTTACACATCCTAATGATGGGAAGGGAGGCAGGAGCTGGAATGGCCCCGACAGCCTCACTTAGATTGGTACACTGGGTCAAAACCTATTATAGACCCAATCATGCCTACGGCAATGTACGGGGGCTGGAGGAGCAGGAGACACAGCCAAATAGGCTTACGCTTGAGATGTTTGCATCTGGGAGGTGAACATTCCCTGGGGAATGGAAAATCAGCTCCTACATGTTCAAGTCTATAGCAGGGTTTGAACTCACAACCTCTGACTTAGAGATAAGATTACCATTAAGTGAACCAATAAGACATACCAGTGTTAGGTATAAGCTGGTGGCACTGAGTAGCAGGTGGGAATTCTCTCCATATTGCATTGGTATTTGTAAATCTCAAGTGTGAGAAGCTTATTTGAAGAGAAGTTTTGTGCAGTTTTAATTCATCTTGCAGATTGTTTTACAAATGAATAAATTGGCAAAGATGTGCATTTTGCCTGTTCTCTTTTATTCCGTATGAATGACGACATTATGTGCACAGTGTTTGTCAAATGACCTGTTCTTGCAGCATATTGCTGTGCATAAATTGGCTGCCACGTTTCCTGTGTTACAACAGTGACTACACTGCAAAAGTGCTTAATTGGCTGTAAACAACTTTGGTACATCCTGGAGCTGGATTTCATAGGGGTCTCGACGTCAGGACCCGTGGTAGGGTAGGGGCATGAAGGTTGCCCCAGATGAGGCCTGCCACGGACCTCGAAGCCAGCAGAGTCTGTCCCGATCTTGCTGGCAGTGGCGAGGCCTCGTGGTGGCCACCCCCCACCCCCGCCACTCGGCGACAGGTCCTCAATTTAACGATGTAATATAATTAACTTACCTGCATTAATGAATTTCCCGTCGCCTCCTGATGTGCCGCCGCGATCTGCATCCTGGCGGCCGGCACTGACGCGCCTTCAGATCCCCCTTTGGGGAAATGAGGTGCGACACCTGTGGGGAGGGGGGAGGAGGTAAGTTTATCAGTGCAGGAGGGAGGGAGCGGAGCCAAACTTACTTGATTGGTCTGGGGGTGATGGGAAGGGGTAAAGGTAAAAGGTTATGAACTTTGTTGGGGTTGGGGAGGAAGTTTATATATTCAAGGTAAGTATTTTGGTGGGGGAAATGGCAGGAATGACATGTAATGCTATTGGGGGGGTGGGAGAGGGACTGGGAGTATTTCTGCAATTATTTTTAATAAGCTCACATGCATTGTCCCTTTAATAATTTAAACTGTCAGTAAGGGCTCTAAGCCCTATAAAAATGGCACTGTGCCTACACAGTGGCGCCATGTCATCGGGGGGGGGGGGGGTTGGTCTGCCCCTGAAATGTTAATGAGCTGCCGCATATAAGATCGCGGCGGCTCCGCAGAGCGAATCCCGCGCGTATGGGCCGCCATTTTTTACGGCTGCCGTCGTACTCGGCGGCGACAACATAGAATCCAGCTCCAGGTGTCATGAAACGAGCTATACAAATGCAAGTCATTCTTTAGTGTTTGGGGAGAGTGTGCTCTGTTGATGTAGTGGACTTTCAGAACTCTCTCAGCAAGGTACCAGAAAGAAGACTACCACAGAGGACTAATGGAATTGGAAGCAAAGTGGATTAAAAGAAACAATTAGAAGGGAGGAAACAGAGAGTAGGGAGAATATAGTCAGTTTCTCAGGGCAAAAATTGGTAGTCCTGTTCTGGGACCACTTCTGTTCACTGTGCACATCAATGATTTGGATATGGGCTTGGAGGGAGCGGTGCTAACATTGTTGGAGATAATAACTAAAATAAAATACATAGTAAATGTGAGGATCATAGAAAGCTGCAAGGGAAAATTGCAACAAGCAAAAAAGTGACAAATGGAAATCAATGTCCGCATGAGATCATATATTTGAGTGAAGTTAAACAGTAGAAATTTGGTGGCTCATATTCACAAGACATTAAAAGCATCACCCACAAGTTGATAAGGCCATAAAAAGCCTGAATTTTATGGCAAGAGGTATAGAATAAAAAGGTTGAAATGTAATAGTGAAGATATATATAGTAAGTCTACAGTTGGACTACTGTGTGTAGTTTTCAGTTCCACATTACAATACGAATCAAAACTTTACTTTATAATGCAGATTCACTAGGATGCTGCTGGTATGAGGAAATACAATAATTCAAGAAAGACGTGAACAATGGGGTCTGTTTTCATTAGAAGAGATAAGATTAAGGGGCAATTTGATAAAGTGTTTAACAAAATGGCACAATGTAGATCGAATCAGTTTCCAGTGATTCATGATTCCAGAACAAGGTGATGTACATACTAGATTAAATGCAAGAGATTTAGGACAGAGAGCAGGAGAAACTTGTTTACAGAGTCTGGTTTCCTTGTTGCAATTTTTTATACTATTCTATACAAGTCACAGACAGGAAGGGAAAAGTGGACGGTAGTGGTCACTGGGAACACAATGACTTGGGAGAAATTGTACTACATGCAAATACTTCAATATCCTTGCTTGGCTGAATGATCAATGGATCTGCATTTCAACTGCTGCATACAGAAGGTGAAGCTGCAGACAACATCACTGGCAGGGATAAAACGAATTCCCCAAGCCGCTGTGTGGAGCTTCATTTAGTTTAAAGTGATCAGGCCATAAAGTTAAAGAGTCTTCGAAAACACCTCATCTTGCTTATAAGGAGGGTAACACAATGTCTAGAATTTCCCATGGAGGCAAAAATTTAATGTTTTTTGTTTAATGATGACTCACCTACTGACTCCATACTGAAGTAAATTCGATTTGAATGCTGCCATTTTATTTTATTCATTCATGGGATGTGGGTGTAGCTGGCAAGGCCAACATTTATTGTTCATCACTAATTGCTGTTGTTTTTATCCGTCTGCTTACCACTTTAATGCAGTTAATAAACTTTTAATGTAGTTAATAACGCACATGTCTGCCAAGCAAACAGGACTCAGTGTGCTGCCCTGAAATTCCTTTGCAGTCACAACATCTCTTTTCCAATATACCATTATTTGGGCCATTTCACAGCAATCAGAATCAGTCAAGGAATCCTTTGCTTAACTTGGGTTAAAACTTAACAGAATGAATACAGAGATTGCAGCTTGGCTGAGCTTGGGGTTTATAAAATTTACAGTAATTCCAAATTGGAAAGAGAGTTTTAGGATCACTTCCTGCTAATAGGTTTTTTTTCTTAATCCTCGTCTTGGGAACAAAACTAACCTGAAGAGAATGCAGCTGTTATTAAGAATTGTATTACTATAAAATGAGGTCAGCTCACATATTTAAGCTCAGCTACTCTGAATTGTTACAAATTAATTCAACAGTGACTGCTCAATAACTTAAAACACTTCTACAGAGACTTGAGGTCTCATGATACACTGTCTTACTCTGAGAAAACACCTGTGTAGACATGTTCTGTAAGCAAACTGAGCCAAATGGGGCATTATCGGAGATTGGCTTAGTTTTGAAATAATGCATTCAGGAGCTCTTAAGAATTCTGTCCTGGAAGATTAACATCTACCTTTAAGTAGTGAGGCAGTAGGATGAGATGCAGCAGAGAAAGCAGAGCAGACACATGTTTATTTATTTTAACTTGACTCTGAATTAACTTGAGGGCCCGATTTTAACTCTGTGTAAGTGAATGGGTTTTGAGCGAGTTAAAATCAGGCACTATGAAGCATGTCACCCATAGCCCATTGTTGTATTTGACTTGGATTTGTTGAGTAGATAAAGAGTTAAAGAACTCTGATGACAAAAAGTCATATTCAATTAAATATTTATAGAATTATATATCACAGGAGACTATTCGGCCCATTATGCTTGTGCTGGCTCTTTGAGCCGAGCTATCCAATTAATTGCACTGCCCTGCTCTTTCCCCACAGCCCAGCAAATGTTTCCTTCTAAAGTATATATCCAAATTATTTTACCCCTTTTGAAATTTACTGCTGTATCTGCTTCCACTACCTTTCAGGAAGTGCATTCCAGCTCAAAACATCTCGCTGCGTAAAAATATTCTCATCTTCCCTTACGTTATTTTACCTATTATCTTAAACGTCTGTCCTCTGGGTTACTGATCTTTGGAACAATGGAAACAGTTTCTCCCTATCTGCTCTATCAAAGCCTCTCATAATCTTGAATACTTTTATTAAATCTCCACTGAACCTTTCGTGTTCCAAAGGGAACAATCCCAGCTTCTCTAGTTTCTTCCCATAACTGAAGTCCTTCATCCCTGGCATAATTCTGGTAAATCTCCACTGCACCCTCTGTAGATTATCAATTCAACCTGTATTCTTCCCAAAGATTTGTTCTTCACATGGTGTAGTTCCATCCATTTTCATATATGATGATGAAGGATGCCACCTAAAACATTCTCCTGTCTTTCTCTTTCAGATACTGAATGACGATCAATTTTGAAGAAACAATTACAATCAGCATATGGGTGTTGCAGTCAAGGCTGCATTTATCACCTGTCCCTAATGGCGGTGGGCCTTCTCCTTCAATAGCTGCAGTCTTTGTAATGATGATGCTCCCACAATGGTGTTAGGTAGGGAGTTCCAAGATATTGCCCCAGTGATAATGATGGAACAGTGGTAGATGTTTTGCCTCTTGGGAGGTGATAGCATACCCATGACCATGCAGCAATTGTTCTTCTTGGTGGTGGTCTCAGGGCTAGGAGGTGCTATTGAATTAACCCAAGTGGATTGCCACAGGATTCCCACCAGCAGTGGGCTCTTAACATGGGCATTCAATTTTTTAAAAAATCAAATAAAAATCTGGTATTTCTATCTGAAATGTTCAGCAGCCAAAATAACTCGACTGGTATTTTTCCAGAAATCTGTTAAGCCCCCACAAGTACCGTTTGAAAAGGTGTGGGGTGAGGGTGATCAAATGGCTGTTTCCAATGTAGGTCCTAGCTCTCTAAAATGCTTTATAACAGTATTCTGATAAGAAGGAGACAGCCAAGTAAAAATTGCAAAAATAAACAGGATTTGTTTTTAACAGGTTATGAAGTGTCTTGTATCACACACGATTCTGTTATCTCCATTGAATTTTACATTAAATGGATTCATGTCCTAATTGAAAGCAGATGAAACTGTTAAAAACAATCGCAGCTGCATTAATGTAACCACTGTGCAGTGGATGGACCAATTTAGTTCCAATTTAGAATGAAAATTTACATCCCGCTTTTATCATTCTAATTACTGATGCAACATGCTGCATTAAACAGAATACACAAAAAGGAGCTTTGGAATATGATGCAGAGGTAAACCCCTATAATATAGCACTCTGAAAATCGTGCCAGCTTCAAATTGGCCACAATGAACTCTGTGCCTGAATTACCTGTGTGAAAGCTTTGCACTGGGAGTGCTATATCAGAAGGTCTACCCCTCAATCTATCTGCCACTTGCAGTTCTGACCATTACTCAAAGGTCTTCCACATCAATTCATGGAATTATAGGAGAGCATTCAGCCCATTGTGCCTGTGCTTTGAAAGTTAAAAGAATGTTTTGTATTTATATAGCACCTTTCATGGCCTCAGGATGTCCCAAAGCACTTTACAGCCAATGATTTTTTGAAGTACTTTTGAAGTGTTATAATGTAGGAAATGGAACAGCCAATTTGCACACAGCAAGCTCCCACAAACAGCAATATGGTATTGGCCAGAGAACCTGTTTCTGTGAAGTTGATTGAGGGATAAATATTGGCCAGGACAGTACGGATAGTTCCCCCGCTGTTCTTTGAATTAGTGCCATGGGATCTTTTACATCTACCTGAGGGGGCAGACAGGGCCTCAGTTTAACCTCTCACCTAAAAGACAGCACCTCCAACAGTGCAACAGTTTATTTTTTATTTGTTCCTGGGATGTGGGCATCGCTGGCTAGACCAGCATTTATTGCCCATCCCTAATTGCACATGAAAAGGTGGTGGTGAGCTGCTTTCTTGAACTGCTGCAGTCCGTGTGGGGTAGGTACACCTACAGTGCAGTTAGGAAGGGAGTTCCAGGATTTTGGCCCAGCGACAGTGAAGGAATGGCGATATATTTCCAAGTCAGGAAGGTGTGCAGCTTGGAGGGGAACTTGCAGGTGATGGTGTTCCCATGTACCTGCTGCCCTTGTCCTTCTAGGTGGTAGAGGTCACGGGTTTGGAAGGTGCTGTCTAAGGAGCCTTGGTGCACTGCTGCAGTGCATCTTGTAGATGGTACACACTGCTGCCACCTTGTATCGATGATGGAGGGCGTGAATGTTTGTGGATGGGGTGCCAATCAGGCAGGCTGCTTTGTCCATAAAACCATACGAATTATGAGCAGAAGTAGGCCATTCAGCCTGTCGAGCCTGCTCTGCCATTTAATAAGATCATGGCCAATCTGCTTCTGTCTTGAATTCCATACTCCCATCTACCCGCAATAACCTTTGATTCCCTTGCCTAACAAGAATCTATCTACCTTTGCCTTAAAAATATTCAATGACCCCGCCTCCACCACCTTCTGAGGCAGAGAGTTCCAAAGTCGCACAACCCTCCTGAGAGAAAATGTTTTTCCTCATCTCTGTGCTAAAAGGGTGACGCATAATTTTAAAACAGTGCCCCCTAGTTCTGGACTCACCCACAAGAGGAAACTTCCCTTCCACATTCACCCTGTCAAGACCGTTCAGGATCATATATACTTCAATCAAGTCTCCCCTCACTCTTCCAATCTCCAGTGAAAACAAGCCCAGTCTGCCCAACCTTTCCTCATAAGACAACCCGCTCATTCCAGGTAACAATCTAGTAAACCTCCTCTGAACCGCCTTCATTGCATTTACATTCTTCCTCAAATAAGGAGACCAAAACTGCACACAGTATTCGAGATTAAAGGCCGGCTACGCGACCCGAACCCGACGGGACCTGACGACGTGTCGGGTTCAGCTCGGATCGGTTCACACTTCCAGGTCTGGCATTCAGGCTCGGGTCGGGTCAGACACACTCTATCACCACCTCCGGTAAGTAGCTCCAACGTTAATGTAATTTTTGCACTAGAAAGGTGGTTTTAATACAGTTATTTTAAGCTTGTGCAGGTCAGCAACAAAGTGAAAAATGAAAGGTAGGTTAACTGATGGTCGGGTCGGGTCGGGTCAGGCGCGGGAAAAAATGGAAGGACTTGGGCCAGGTCGGGCTCTGATTCGGATGTGGGCCTGTCGGGCTTGGGTCAGGTTTCGTTTGCAGACCCAAGCCGGCCATTATTCGGGATGTGGTCTCACCAATGCCCTGTATAACTGAAGCATCACATCCTTACTTTTATTTTCAATTACTCTTGTAATAAAAGACAGCATTCCATTAGCCTTCTTTATTACTTCCTGTACCTGCATACTAACCTTTTGTGACTCATGCACTAGAACACCTAGATCCCTCTGTACCTCAGAACCCCATTTAAGAAATACTCCGCTTTTTTATTCTTCCTGCCACAGTGGACAACTTCACATTTTCCTACCTTATACTCCATCTGCCAGATTTTTGCCCACTCACTCAACCTACCTATATTGGTGTGCAACCTCCTTATGTTCTCTTCACAACATACTTTCCTACCTATCTTTGTGTCATCTGCAAATTTAGCTACCATGCCATCGCTCCCCTCATCTAAGTCATTGACATAAATTGTAAAAAGTTGAGGTCCCAGCACAGGCCCCTGCAGGACCCTGCTCATCACATCCTGCCAATCAGAAAAGGATTCATTTAGACATACTCTCTTGTTTTCTGCCAGCCAGCCAATCTTCTATCCATCGTCCTGGATGGTGTCAAGCTTCTTGAGTGTTGTTGGAGCTGCACCCATCCAGGCAAGTGGAGAGTATTCCACCACACTCCTGACTTGTGCCTTATAGATGGTGGACAGGCTTTGGGGAGTCAGGTGAGTCACTCACTGCAGGATTCCTAGCCTCTGATCTGCTGTTGTAGCCACGGTATTTATATGGCTACCCCAGTTCAGTTTCTAGTCAATGGTAACCTCCAGGATGTTGATAGTGGAGGCTTCAGTGATAGTAATGCCATTGAATGTCAAGGGGAGATGGTTAGATTCTCTCTTGTTGAAGATGGTCATTGCCTGGCACTTCTGTGGCACGAATGTTACTTGCCACTTATCAGCCCAAGCCTGGATATTGTCCAGGTCTTGCTGCATTTCTACACGGACTGCTTCAGCATCTGAGGAGTCACAAATGGTGCTGAACATTGTGCAATCATCAGCGAACATCCCCACTTCTGACCTTATGATTGAAGCAAAATCATTGATGAAGCAGCTGAAGATGGGTGGGCCCAGGACACTACCCTGAGGAACTCCTGCACTGATGTCCTGGAGCCGAGACGATTGACCTCCAACAACCACAACCATCTTCCGTTGTGCTAGGTATAACTCCAACCAGCAGAGAGTTTTCCCCCGATTCCCATTGACTCCAGTTTTGCTCGGGCTCCTTGATGCCATACTCGGTCAAATGCTGACTTGATGTCAAGGGCATTCACTCTCACCTCACCTCTTGAGTTCGGCTCTTTTGTCCATGTTTGAACCAAGGCTGTAACAAGGTCTGGAGCTGAGTGGCCCTGGCGGAATCCAAACTGAGCATCAGTGAGCAGGTTATTGCTAAGCAAGTGCTGCTTGATAGTGCTGTCAGCGACACTTTCCATCACTTTACTGATGATTGAGAGTAGATAGACGGGGCGGTAATTGGCCGGGTTGGAGTTGCCCTGCCTTTTGTGTACAGGACATACCTGGGCAATTTTCCACATTGCTGGGTCGGTGCCAGTGATGTAGCTGTACTGGAATAGCTTAGCTAGGGGCACAGCAAGTTCTTGAACACAGGTCTTCAGTACTATTGCCGGAATATTGTCAGGGCCCACAGTCTTTGCAGTATCCAGTGCCTTCAGTCGTTTCTTGATATCACATGGAGTGAATCGAATTGGCTGAAGATTGGCATCTGTGATGCTGGGGACTTCAGAAGGAGGCCGAGATGGATCATCAACTAGGCACTTCTGGCTGAAGATTGTTGCAAATGCTTCAGCCTTATCCTTTGCACTGATGTGCTGGGCTCCCCCATCATTGAGGATGGAGATATTTGTGGAGCCATCTCCCCTAGTTAGTTGTTTAATTGTTCACCATCATTCACAACTGGATGTGGCAGGACTGCAGAGCTTAGATCTGATCCGTTGGTTATAGGATCACTTAACTGTGCTGCCGGTGGGACAGGCCATACCCGGGATGGTGATGGTGGTGTCTGGGACATTGTCTAAGGTATGATTCGGTGAGTATGACTTTGTCAGGCTGTTGCTTGACTAGTCTGTGGGACAGCTCTCCCAACTTTGGCACAAGCCCCCAGATGTCAGTAAGGAGGACTTTTCAGGGTCAACAGGGCTGGGTTTGCCGTTGTTGTTTCCAGTGCCTAGGTTGATCCCGGGTGGTCTGTCCGGTTTCATTCCTTATTGACTTCGTAGCAGTTAGATACAACTAAGTGGCTTGCTCGGCAGTTTCTCGGGACTGCACTGGAGTGTGAACCTTCAGTTTTGTACTGAAGCCCTGAAATGGGACTTAAAGCCACAGCCTTCCGACTTACAAGGCGAGAGTATACCACTGGGCCACAACTGACACCTTTAAGTTATCCAATTAGTCCCACTCCCCTGCTCTTTCTCCATAGCCCTGTGAATATATTACACTTTTCTTAATAGCTAAGGATTCTATAGCTGAAGTGATCGCTGAGCAAAACTAAATCTATTACATATATATTATATTTCCAAACTAGTGGCAATTTAAAAAAAAATTATTATAGCTTTGCATACTTCTCTGATAGTCGCGGCAGCCAAATTATAAACAGTTGACTGAGAGCAAACTCTTTTCAACAGAGCTGAAAGAAATAGACAGTTCCCGCCTTCCCTGGGCTCAATACAGGCAGCATACGAAATGGTGTAAATCACCCGAGAGTACAACATCACGGGAAGAATGTGAAGTGGGACCCGGGAACACTGGATCCCTGCCCAGAAGTCTCACCTTTGCCAGTTTGCAGAAAACTGCAGAAGTTCTTGTCTTACAATTTTTCAGATTGATCGTTGTATCAATGGGACCAATCAGCTGGGGAGCTGCAATGTTTGGTCAGGGCCTTAACCAAGTGGCTACCTAGAGCAGCATCACTCACTTTCCCATCTCGAGTAGGCAGCTAACTTGTCTCCATACTACCTTGCCAGCAATATCTTCATGAGCTGACCCAGATATTTGAGCGGAGTTAGGAGCAACCCTGATGATTTCTCTGGTCCAGTCTCTTCAACTAAGTAAGGATAAAAGGTTGAGCAGGATAGTGACAGTCAATGCCCAAGCAAAGTTAACAAAATGAAACAGCGATATTCTCCTGCCAGTTCCAACTGGACATTATGATTAATCTCAACTTTATTCATTTTATAATTGTGATCCTTTGACCTCAACATACAGAGACTGAAAGCAGTAGGACTGTGATCTAAACAGTATCTCATTGAGACTACCAACCTGTAGAGATGACATAATTGAACATTACGCTAAGAGCAATGGACAACCATTAGCCTCATATATCGACAGTACGCAAGGGAAAACCAAATTGTCATACAAGAAAAACTAGAATAAGCTCTTACTGCTTCACTCTGGAGTTCTTCTTTAATCAAATTGATTTCTGGTTTCATAAGTTATTATTGGGGGTGTCTGGTGTCAACCTGTTTTGTTCCAGTTACTAACACTGAAGACCTATTCAACAATGCTATTGGGTGAAATGCTAGGAAGATATTTACAATGCTATTGGGTGAAATGTGATCAGACAGATGGTGCATTTAATTGTACCCCCAGTCTCTCTCCTCCCCAACCTCCTGAGGAACAGACAAGGGGGCATTTCTGTCCAATGAAATACCTGAAGGCCAAAGTAGAGGACGTTTTTGCTAGGTTTGTAAGCAAGAACATGTGAACAAAACCATTGGTGATTCAATGACTTCATTACTTCATTATATCACTGATATATTCTGTTGCTAGCTTTTTTATACAGAAATAAGATATAAGAAACAAGAAGCACTGGGGGAACTGGATGATGAAATACATTGAAAGCTGCCTTTTTACTTGGGTGTTTGTTCAGATTCAGATTTTTCCTGTTGGCTGTAAGAGTTCCACTTTGAATGAGTTTGGGCAATCTCAAATTATATCTTTGAAAGCATGGTTTCACGGCAAAAACACTGCCAGCAATTTCGCACTAAATTGGCAACCTTACTCAAAGAAGAAATAGCAGTGGCACATTAATGCAGGAGTGGTACTTGTCAGAGAGTGGGGCTCAGCCATCCTTTAGGCCAAAGCCAGACTCTGCACTTAGCTGTAACGTACACAACCAACACTGGGTGCCTGAAATTGGAAAGTATTCCAATCCCCGACAACAGCCTTCCCTTGCCAAGCATAAAAATTCACTTGCTTAAACACACGTTCCAAAGATTTTCCCTACCGCAGATATGTCAGTTGCTGAACCAATGTACCTGGGTAGTGAAGTCTCTGAAGACATACATTCAAATCTTCATGACACACTGCTCATGCTTGTTCCATTAACTTGGCTTGCCTGAAAATTCACCCATGCAGCAACATTACATTTAATAAATTACCTTCTGCTATCTACCTAACACAATTGTGACTGGTTTCTTCAAAAACAAATCACAGATATGGCCGAGTAGAAATAACTGATGTCTCACATCTCGGTGATGGCTTCGTTACATATCATAGAGTCATAAGAGTACAGAAGGAGGCCATTTGGCCCATCAAATCCATGCTGAGTCATGTAGGTCTGCACGTTTGCCTAAAAATTGAGAAGAGTTTGCTTGTGTCTTAACTTATCTGACCATACCTCTCTTTATGTAATGTGCTGAAAGGTGGAATTTGGGTTGGTACTTGAGACGCAAGTAAGATGATTTGTGGAATTAGAAAATCCATTTGGGCACTAGGTTTGGAATCTTGTGTATCATTGCTCCATATCTCAGTAGCAGTGGTCAATATCATGACATCCTCATTGCAGTGAGATTTTTTTTCTTTCATGGGACATGGGCATCACTGGCAAGGCCAGCATTTGTTACCCATCCCTAATTGGCCTTGATAACTGAGTGGCTTGCTTGGCCAATTCAGAGGACAGTTAAGAGTCAACCACATTGCTGTGGGTCTGGAGTCACATATAGGCCAAACCAGGCAAGGACAGCAAATTTTCTTCTCTGAAGGACATTAGTGAACCAGATAGGTTTTTATGACAACTGATTGTTTCAGGGCACCATTACTGAAACTTGCTTTCAATTCCAAATTTTTATTAACTAATCAATTGAATTTAAATTCCACCAGCTGTTGTGGTGGGATTTGAACCCATATCCCCAGGGCATTAGCCAAGGCCTCTGATTACTAGCTCAATAACATTACCGCTTTGTCTCCATTTCCCCTGTTAAGTCGTAAATGACAATTTATCAATGGAACAACACTAAGTAGAGATGAATTAAAGAAAGAGAGAGGGAGTAAGAGAGAAGAACTTGCATTTATATTAAGGATTTCACAACCTTGGGGCAATGTTCTTTACAGCCAATGAAGTACTGTTGAATTTTGAACTGCAGCTCATCTGCTGCTGAAACCTCATTCATGCCTTTGTTACCTCTAGACTTGACTATTCCAATGCATTCTTGGCTGGTCTCCTACATTCTACTCTCAGGTCAACCTAAACTCTGCTGCTAACTTGCACCAAGTACCGTTCACCTATCACTCCTGTGCTCGCTGACCTACATTGGCTTCCGGTCAAACAAATCCCTCCATGCCCTCAACCCTCCCTATCTCTGTAATATCCTCCAGTTCCACAACTCTCCAAGATACCTGCACTCATCTAATTCTGGCCTCTTGAGCATTCCCTGTTTTAACTGCTTCATTTTGGTGGCTGTGCCTTAAATTGCCAAGGCCCTAAGTTCTGGAACTCCCTCTCTACACCTCCCTGCCTCTTCACCTCCCTCTCTTCCTTTAAAACACTCCTTAAAACCTACCACTTTGACCAAGCTTTTGGTCATCTGAGTTAATATCTCCTTATGTTTTGTTTTATAATGCTCCTGTGAAGTGCCTTAGAGCATTTTATTACATTAAAGGCTGCATGTGGATATAGGTTGTTGGTGTTGTTGTAGCCACTGTTGTAATGTCGGAAATACAGTAACCAATTTGCACCTTCCAAGAGAGGGAAGATCTTTTGCTGGCTTCATTCAAGCTTGTTTTGTTTTTAAATTCCTAACCAATAATATGTTCTTAAGGAGCAATTACTTCAAGGTTAATGTGTCTCCAAGAAAAAATAAATTCCAGAGGATAAAGTTTACTTTCTTGAACATAAAATATTCATACTTGCTACTCAATTAAGTCTACAATATCAGTCTAATTCCCTCCCAGATAATGCATGACAGCAATTAAGATGGATCCAGGATGATTGCTGCATTCTTTTAAATAAAGGTTAGAATGTCAAACCAGGCTTGAAGCCAGCCTGATTCTGTGAATCAATGGATTCAGCCAACAGAGAGCTTCCTGAAATGAAAACAAAAAGTACTGGAAATACTCAGCAGCTCTGGCAGCATCTGTGGAGAGAGAAGCAGAGTTAATATTTCAGTTCAGAGCTTTCTGAGATTGGTATGGTTTCAGAGCAGCTCCAACTGGAACTGGTGGCCACCAATAAAATGAACACTAAAAGACAGCTACACTTGTCCAGCTAGTTGTGTCGCTGTAATTCTGTGCGGGCATTTATGTGGCACAAGATTTCAGTGGCCAAAGAAGATGCCCAGGTTTCTACAAAATTGAGAATTGCAGCATTGAGTTAGAGAATTTTACTTGCATGTTATCAAGTCAATCCACATATAAAAGCTGGAAACCATATTCCTCAGGTTCTCACCCTATTCCTTTGTGGGCTATTCAGTATGTTTGTGTCCATTACAAAATAGAGATTATCTTGGAAAAGAAGCTTGTTGTCACACAGAGTTTTGGATGTACATTGGCCTGACAGAGTATTCTTATGGACAGCAGTTATTTCCACAAAGGTACTGAGCTGATCATTTGTGAATGGCAAAGGATTGAGTGGATTGCGGTTAGTCTGGCGAGGTAAATATTCATCAGATTGTACTGCTGGTTGTGACGTGCTTGATATATTTGCTCTCTATGGAAAGACATAGAATAGTGGAAAACTAGCTGAAACTGATATCCCCTAGTCCGAGATTCCCCAACCAACAGAAATAGTTTTTCTCTATTTATCTTATCTGTTACCTTTAATATCTCGACAACTTCAATCAAATCATCCCTTAACCTTCCAGCTTTCAGCTATGGCTCAATGGGTACCACTTTTGTCTTATTCAGAAGGCTCCAGGCTTCAGGCTCAAGTCTCATTCCAGGACTTGAGCACAAAAAGCAAGGCTGACACTCTAGTGCAGTACTGAAGAAGTGCTGCCTTTCAGTGGTGACATTAAACCAAGGCCTTATCTGGCCTCTTAGGTGCACATTAAAGATCCTGTGGTACTAGTTATATTATCCCTAATGTCTTGGCCAGTATTTATCCCTCAATCAATATCACAAAAACAGATAATTTCATCATTATCTCATTGTTGTTTGAGTTAGGTACTTGTGTGCAAAGTGGCTGCTGCATTTCCTTCATTACAACAGTGACTACAATTCAAATATAGTTCATTGGCTGTAATGCGCTTTGAGATGTCCAGTGGTTGTGAAAAGTGCTATACAAATACAAGTTTTTCTTTTCTTTGTAAATTCCAGGGAATAAAACCCTAGATTGTGTCATCTCTCCTCGTACCTTAACCCATGGAGTCCAGAAAATCTATGCTGCACTCCCACCAAAGCCAATATATCTTTCTTAAGGTGTGGTGCCTGGAACTGCTCACAGTACTCCAGGTATGGCCTAGCCAGGGCTTTTTATAGCTGTAGCATAACTTCTATCCCATTGTATTCTAGTTCTCTAGATATAAAGGCCAATATTCCAGTAGCCTTTGTTTTTATTATTTTCTGTATCTGTTCATGACATTTTAATGATCTATGTACCTGTGTTAGAAATTAGGAATATGTGTAGAATATATACAGATGATATTTAACTTGGAATAAGGTTGAGAATTAGACTGATGCTGTAAGTTTCATTTCACTAGAAACAAGTGCAATGAGTATTTTGATATATGACATATATGGGAAATGAGAGAATAGCAGAGGCATTGAACAGTTACGACCTGGTGAGAAAGGGGTCTGGGGTTCCGTCTCAGCCTTTTCCTGGTTTGGCTGTAACAGGGTTTAATTTTTAAAACACCATGTTTTAGCTTCCCTCTCAGTGAGTCCTTGTGTGCTGTTCTCTAATTGTAATGGCAAAGAAAACAACCAGACAGGTTTTCTCAGATTTAAACAAGAAAGATGTAAGTTTATTAACCTTAAAACTAGAAATACACGACATGACCATGCAAGCATGCATACGCAATAAACACACGTACAAATAGAGACAGAAAAAGAGAAAGAATCAAAGGAAAAAGGGCTCGAAGCAATAGCTGGAGTTCAGTTACTGGCTTTGGGTCTGATGTAAAGTTGTTGCTTGCAGTTAAGTCCTTGAAGTTCTCGTTGGGGCCCAGTGCACATTTTTAGACTTGTTTCGATGGTCTTCTGTCTTGAGGTTTGAGTTACTTCCATGGGTTCCTGGAATTCTGTGTGAGAGAGAGAGAGACAGGAAAATACCTTCCTTCTCTTTGGTCTTCAAATTGCAGTCTCTTCCCAAACTGTTCTGTGGGCACAATTCAATTAACTCCAAGTTGGCCAGCAGGTTAACCATGTGACTAGTTCCTTATTTGGGACAACCTCTCCGGCGAGGTTTGTGGATTTCCCCCAAACTTACTAGACACCCTCAGTGATGGGATGGAATGCTGGCTTTTACACATTCAATGTGTCTTGATCAAAATACATCTGGCTAATTGAATCAGGAAGGCACTCCCATTGTCTTCTTCAGGCAACTGTCTTTTTGAATGCAAATGTGCAGCCATGTTTTCAGCTACTATTGTGATCTTTTTAAACAAGTTATTTCAAGTTCAGTAACAGTTCAAAAATAATGTTCTATATGATGAAATTAATATGTCTCATTTTGGCAGGGGTGGTTTTCATCACAACAAATATTTTGTGTCTGTCTTCACAGTAGAAAACACAAGTTTCATACCAGAAATGGATGGTAACCTAGGGGCTAAAAAGAGAGGAAATGAAGGAAATTAATATGAGCAGAGAAAAAGTATTGGACAAACTTAAGGGACTAAAATCTGACAAATCCCCGGGACCTAATGGCCTACACCCTAGGGTTCTAAAAGAGATAGCTGCAGAGATAGTGAATGCACAAGCTATGATTTTCCATAGATTCAGGAATGGTCCCATCAGATTGGAAGTTGAAAAATGCTACAACTCTTTTCAAGAAAGGAGGGAGAGAAAAAACAGGGAACTATAAGCCGGTTAGCCGAACATAAGTCATTGGCAAAATGCTGGAATTTATAAAGGAAGCCTTAATAATGTACTTAGAAAAGCACAGTATTATTAGAACAAGTCAACATGGTTTTAATAAAGGGAAATCCTGTTTGACAAGTTCATTAGAGTTTTTTGAGGGTGAAACTAGTAGGGTAGATAAAGGGGAACAAGTAGATATAGTATACCTGGATTTTCAAAAGGCATTTGATAAGGTGCCACACAAAAGGTTTATAGGCAAGATAAGGGCTCATGGAGTTGGGGGTAATATATTAGCATGGATAGAGGATTGGTTAACAGGCAGGAAGCAAAGAGTGGACATAAACAGGGCATTTTCAAGTTGGCAGGCAGTGAATAGTAGAGTGACACAAGGATCAGTGCAGGGGCCTCAGCTATTTACAATCTATATTAATGACTTAGATGAAGAGACAAAGATTAATGTATCTAAGTTTGCTGATACAAAACTCAGTGGAAAGATAAGCTGTGAAGCGGACACAGAGAGGCTGCAAAGAGATATAGACAGGTTGTGAGTGGGCAATAAGATGGAAAATGGAGTATAAGTGTGAAGTTATTCACTTTGGTCGTAAGAATAGAAAAGCAGAATATTTTTTAAAAGGTGTGAAACTTGTAAGTGTTGATGTTCAAAGAGACTTGGGCGTGCTTGTACAAGAAACACAGAAAGTTAACATGCAGGTACAGCAAGCAATTAAGAAGGCAAATGGTATGTTGTCCTTTATTGCAAGGGGATTGGAGTACAGGAATAAAGAAGTCTTGCTACAATTGTACAGGGTTTTGGTGAGACCACATCTGGAGTAGTGTGTGCAATTTTGGTCTCCACATTTAAGAAAAGATATACTTGCATTGGAGGTGGTACACTGAAGGTTCACTAAATTGGTCCCTGGGATGAGGAGGTTGTCCTATGATGAGATTGGACCTATATTCACTGGAGTTTAGAAGAATGAGAGGTGATCTCATTGAAACGTACAAGATTCTGAAGAGGCTGGATAGGGTAGACACAGAGATTGTTTCGGCTGGCTGGGGAATATAAAACATGGGGCACAGTCTCAGGATAAGGGGCCGATCATTTAGGACTGAGATGAGGAGAAATTACTTCACTCAAAGGGTTGTGAATCTTTGGAATTCTCTACCCCAGAGGGTTGAGGATGCTCCATCATTGAATAAATTTAAGGCTGGTATAGACAAATTCTGGTCTCAGGGAATCTAAGGTTTATAGCAAGTAGGAGTTGAAGCCTAAGAACAGCCGTGATCATATTGAATGGTGGAGCAGGCTTGATGGGCCATATAGTCTACTCCTGCTCCTATTTACTGTGTTCTTGTATGACAATTGCCCCAGGTGTAGAGGAAGCAAAAACCCACAAGATGGGACATGGCCAGATGATGCCTCTTCAGTAGTGGAAGAGTAACTGGTAGATGCCTAATTAAACAACCATATTGTAAAGTTGTGTTAGGATTGTCTTTTAACCTTGTTTAACAAAGATGTTTTCCGAAATGCGCAAGTTAACCAGTGTGTGAAAATAAAATATGTGGCATTTTTGTAAATATAGTGAATCATTCTATGGTAAATTAGTTTGCTAAAGAAGTAGAATAGTCAGACTAGTTAACTGGCCTATGAGCAGCTCCAAGCAGAACAACTGATAACAGATAGAAATGATCAATAAGGTTGGTGACTGAGTAAGTTTGAAGGCTGGTGTGTCCCTAGAGAACTGATCTGGGAAACAGCACAGAATTGATCATGGGGAAACAATCTTTAGCATGCTCTAAGGCCATTATAAGGGTGGCTTTCTCTCCATGGTTTGAACAAAGAACTCAATTTACTATTGGGCACCTTTTATTAAAAGGGAACCTCTACAGGACAAGGAGGCCTTTTCAATAATGAACCCCAAGTCCACTCCTGAGAAAGGATAAGGTTTGGAAGGACTTCCGTGCAGTCAGCGGTGAGGAGGAGGGAGCTCAAGAGTGGATCCATACTGACCTCAGTCTAACAGTCTTGGGTAGTTTGGAAGAGTTTGAGAAGAAGCAAGGCACTGAGAAAAGGGAAAGAAGAGAAAGAGAAGAGCTTTCGCACATGCCAGCCATCCAGCCCGACCGGGATCGGTACTCACTGCTTCGCACAATCATATGATTTTGCTGCATAACAAGTGTGTTATATCCCATTATGAACTCTGATTAAACTCAACTTACCCACCATATTGGTTGCAGTTGATCTTGTGTTTCAAAGAATTAAAAAAGATAGCACTGGACCCCCCCAAATCCCTTTGGAGCTCCACCGTTTCTATCTTTTCAGCATTTAGAAAGTACTTTGTTCTATCCTTCTTAGGTCTGAAATGGATGACCTCACATTTGCTTACATTGAACTCCACTTGCCACAATTTTGCCAATTCATTTAATCTATATCTGTTTGTGTTGAGAATAACACTGAGGCTATCAGCACTCACCATTATTATTATAGAATCATAGAAACTTAGCACAGAAGGAGGCCATTCATCCCATTGTGCCTGTGCTGGCTGTATGAAAGGAGAGCTGTTCTTCGTCCCACATTCCCGCTTTTTGTCTGTAACCCTGTACATTCCTCATCCTCGAGTACCACCACTTTAAAATTATTATGGAAGCAGCTTCCACCACTTTAACAGGCAGAGTACTCCAGATCCTGAAAAATCAGCGAAAGTATTTCTCATCGCCATTCTAGATATGTTGCCAATGATTTTGAATCTGTAACCCCAAATTATTGACCCACTGGCAAAGAGAATAATTTTTCTCAATTTACTCTATCAAAACCTCTCATCATCTTAAAAACCTCTATTAGGTCAACTCGTAACCTTCTCTGTTCCAAGGAGAACAGTCCTAACTTTACAACCTCTCCTCATAACTGAAGACTCTCAGCCTTGGTAACATCTTGATTATAAGGCAAATCTGACATCCAGAGTATGCGCATGCGCAGTTAAATGTGAAAATCCGAAAGTTGCATTCTGAGTTGCCCTATTCCTCCACAGGCTGCACTATAACAGTACTTTACAATTGACTCAGCATTGAAATCAATGTAAGGATGTGAAATTACTGTAATTATCCACTAATCACATCAGAAAAAGTTAGAGCTGGTGCATTCAAGTTTCAGTGAATATGTAACGGTGTGATCAGTCATAATTACTGCCAAACAACCTCACTAGCCCTGAAAATTTAACTTTATACACGTGGGGTCTCAGTCCTTCAGAATTTAATTAGTTTTGGAGATTTAATAAATAAATGACTAAAATAACATTTTTATTTTTTCTGTCTCAATCCTATTTTTATTTCGCTTTCTGTACATGATTTAAATCTGATTTATACCACTTTGTTTATACTTCCTTGTTTAGACTCTGCGTGTCTCAGTGAGCATTCTTTAAGCTGATTGGTTGAAGAGCCTCACTGTTTTTTGCCCTGTGCATAAACACCACAGATCCCTTGTAGTGGGCGCCATGCTCTGAGACAACAATTGACATCACATAAGCTTTGTGGCCAGCTGACTGCACAGTGAACAACGAGCACCATTCCTTCGCTGCTAACTGCAAAATCTGGGCCAGCTAGTTAATCCTCCATGGTATTCCACATGGGCCGTGAAGGCCAAGCATAATCTTAAAATGATAGAGGGCTAGAGGGGAGATAATTGGACCAAGAAGTGGAGATGTTTCTCAGTCCTCATTTTAAATTCATACATTCAGTCTTTATTTTCATACTTGAGAAACACAATACAAGAGCGGCACAGTGGCGTAGTGGTTAGCACCGCAGCCTCACAGCTCCAGCGACCCGGGTTCAATTCTGGGTGCTGCCTGTGTGGAGTTTGCAAGTTCTCCCTGTGTCTGCGTGGGTTTTCTCCGGGTGCTCCGGTTTCCTCCCACAAGCCAAAAGACTTGCAGGTTGGTAGGTAAATTGGCCATTTTCAATTATCCCTAGTATAGGTAGGTGGTAGGGAAATATAGGGACAGGTGGGGATGTGGTAGGAATATGGGATTAGTGTAGGATTAGTATAAATGGGCGGTTGATGGTCGGCACAGACTCGGTGGGCCGAAGGGCCTGTTTCAGTGCTGTATCTCTAAAACTAAAAACTCTAAAAACTAAAAGCTGTTTGTAGAATAGAAGTACAGGCTGAGGAACTGGGAGGCACAGAACTGCGACACTACAGCAGCAACATTGTTGATAGCCTTTGATTACGGTGTGACAAGTTTACATGGACAGTTTCCATTTTAATTGTCAGCATAGGAATTTGTTATGGAAATAGTTATCATAGAAAGTGCACACAGTTTTATCATAGATTATTAGTTCCTGTTGCTGATCTATAAACTGAGAAAAGGACTTGCCCATTGTTGAAACCAACTGCCAAGTTTCTTTTAGTGGAAGGCCCCAGTGCCCTTACTCAGAATCCAAATGGGAAATGACTGAAAATAAACAGATTAATCTTCTTGCAGCTCACAGTCAGCTCTTCCTCAGCAATTTGGGTTAGAGATTAAAGCCCTGAAACCATCTAAGAGGTGGTCAAAACTTAATGGGAGCAGAGGAAAAGTCTCAGGAATGGAGTGATTTCAATAGGCCATTGGTGGGGGTGGGGCGGGGTGACGACTGAAGGAGGCAGAGCTGCCTGAAAGGACTCACTGACAGATAATTGCACTTCTACAGAGTGCAAACAGCTGCTTGAACTGCCCGCAATGGTTGCAGCACTTAATATGGTTTAGGCGGCACCTTTGTAAGTGGCGCCTTTGTAAATGGTGCCTATAGTAATGACAAATGCTTAGCACCATTTGTTCGATATAGGCGGCTGTCTGGGATAAGCACGGATGGTATAAGTGATGGGAACTCAGCCTATCATGGCTATGTCATGCTACTGCTGGAGCAATCCAAAATAATTTCCATTGCCAGGCTCCCCGTAACCCTACGTTATCCACTGTTTCAAATACTTATCCTATTTTCTCTTAAAAGGTGCAGTGTTCTCTGCTTCAACTACTCTGTGGCAAAGCATTTCAAGCTCTATGTAATGTCCCATAATTACTTTGGCCCCTTTGCATTTTCCCATGACCGTATTAAAAAGTAATTTACAGTTAAACCCACCCAAATAGAATGTAATAAGAATGGATTGTCTATTCAGGTGTATACTCAATATTTTTACAATATACAGATTTCTTGGGGTTGACTAAAGTTAGAGATTGTGTTCCTGTAGTTGCCAACAATGTCAAGAGCACATAATGGGGTTAGTCTGATCTTCCCCGGTACAGCATCAGGCTTAATAATTAAAGAACCATTTTCACCGGGGATAGATTAGAGAGGGCAATGGTAATTTGAGCAGCTTACATTAGATTTGTTTCATTGTCCATCGTATATTCAGACATGCAGTACATATGTTGCACACAAAGACTAATCAAAGTTAAGATACTCGGGATCCAATCTTAGATATGTATCAGCTCAAAAATAAGTCTAAAATTAATCTTTACAAGAGTACATCACAATTGAAAGATAAGCTTTGATAGAAAATAAACAAAACAAAACATACTTCAATAGGTCTAATCAGCAATGAATGAGAAAGATAGATGTGGTTAATATAGCATTTTATAAAAGATACTTCAGCAAGTATTATCACTATCAGCATCATTTTCTCTGTTATGTTAAACATATATTGACTTTGGCCAAGTGTCTAGTGATTCGTAGCATTAAATGTAGCAGGAAAAAGTACTTCAATATTAATTTAAGTGTTTTTAAGATCATCTATTTCATGAAAAGATTAACTTTCATCAAAAGGAAAGCCAAAAAGTGAGGGAAATTCACAGAATAGGTTAGTCAGCATCTGAAAGGGAGAACTATATTGATGGTGTGACCTTCCCTCAGAGCACTTTCACCTGAAACACAGGCCGATCTTTTCTCACTCGATGTCGCACACTTGTGCATTCCTTAAATATTCTGTCTGTATTTCATATTTCCCGCATTCCAGTTTTTCTCTTTCCATCTTACTTTTTACTGATTGGGCTTTCAAACACAGCGCTGCATTAAAAAAAAAATCACTTTTTGATGACAGCAAACCAAATAATGAATGGTGTGAGTCCCTTTGAGGCTTTTCCAAAGGTTTCAGTAAGATGTAATTGATCCTGGAGGGGATTGATCACCTTATATGGTGAGGCAAAATGGCTCATTTTGGAGCTTAGGACTGGTGCCTGGAGGGAACCCAGAAGACGCCTTGGTACAATGACTGTGAGCTACTCCACATTGCAAGGGTGGATTGGAGATGGTGCCACAGAAATGTCCTTGCAGGATCGGTAGCCTTCCCTACCGTACAAATTCTAATCAGACTTGGGATGGGTTTAGCAGCTAAACTTGTAGGTAGGCAGGGCTCCCCTTTGCCACAATTCCACTGGCGGAGCAGTTCCTATCAGATTTCAGTCTAAGTCTTTGAAAAACTCAGGCTTATTAACATTATTCAGTAATTTTTCTTAAATAGATCTACTCATATTACAACAAATTTCTTGGAAGAGAAGCATTACGCATATTAACTGTAGCGCCCATGAAGTGCATTTCCCATAACGCAGATAAAATGCAACACGCCAAGAACCACAGTAGCACAACCCCACTAATGCCATGAGGTAGGTCCAGTCACAGGAAAGAGGAACAAGCATAGGCCATTCGGCCCCTTGAGACTGTTCCAACAGACAATTTGATCGTGGCTGATCTGTACTTCAACTCCATTTACCTCCCTTTGCTACATATCCCTCGACACAATTACGTACCAAAAGTTTAATTGATTTTACACTCAAATGACTGGGATGTGCCATTGGAAATCGCCACAAGAGGGAATTAAGAAGGGTTTTGGTACCTTAGTGATTATATCAATATATTGGTGCAACATAGTATCCATCGGAATACCATTAAATGTCATGGATCAAGGAAGAGGTCTGATCACTCATGAAAGTGCATATGCAATGTAAAGTAGATGCAAGGAAAGCAACCTGGGTTTTAAGTTGTATTGCTGGGATGCAGCCTAGACTGAAGAGGTAAACTGTTTATATAAGGCCTTGGCATACCCGTACATAATCAACACCACTAAACAGATTAATTGGTCATTCATCTCATTTACTGTTTGTGGAACTTTACTATGCAAAAATTAGCTCCCCTATATTGGAGTGAAGATGGCAAAACTGCGAAATGATTGACAGCATATCAGCTGCTCACAGCATGCCCAACTTTTTTTTCCATTGAATTCAACGCAACCACGAATAGGCCAGACCAGGAAGGGGTGGCAGCTTTCCTTCCCTGAAGGAGATCAGTGAATCCATTGAGTTTCTACAGCAATCTAGCTGATTTCATGGTTATTTTTCTGGTGCTAGCCCACAAATTAACAGATTGATTGAGTTCTGTTTTGCAACTTGCCATGGAGAGATATGAATTCTTGTCCTCTTGAGCTGTTGTTCCAGTGCTTGAATGAGACCAATTGCAACAGCTCCCAACAAATTTCTTCCAAGTACAGTGACTGTTATGTAGACAAATTCTGTAATCACTTTGCACATAGCACAATCCCATAAAGAGCAATGAGAGAAACAACAAGTTAATTTGGGTTTTTATGTGGTAATGATTGAGAGAAGATTGTAGGTCAAGATGCCAAGAATTCTCTGCTCTCCTTTGAATAGAGAAGTGAGATCCTAAATGTCCACTTGAATAGCTAGATGTGATCTCAGTTTGTCTCATCAAGCACTGCAGGACTCCCTTGGTACTGTTCTGGATTACATATGGGATTATGGTTGCCATATCCCATTGTGCGACTTGACCGCACAGCTGCCTGACCCAAAGGGGACTGCGCCACCAACAGGGCCAAGTGAACACCAGAGAAGCAATCTCTGGGTCAGATCTTCAGCTGGAAAAGGCCTGCTCGGATGGTCCATTAGCAGGCCTTACTTCAACCATCTGCGATAGAGCAGAGCAGGGGTGGGTTCAGTCGCCTTCACAGTTCTGGACGTTAATCCCAGCTCTCAAATGTAAATACAAATGCTGAGACCCATAGCAACTGAGTCTAGTGTAGCTGAAATGATTGGGAAAGTGCAACTTGTTGTTATAAACATAGTAATCCATGTTAATGTCATACAGTTCTCCTCTTCGACGCATTGTGCCATAATTTCTTGACGTGTAATTTATTGACGTTTTAACTTGGCAGCATGTTAAATTCTGTGTTACTTTCCTAATTTACATATACTTAAGAATTTCAATCTATGATGCGATATTGGTAGAATATCACACAGCATTAGTTTGAATTAATGTAGTGGAATAATAATTGAGATGTGAACAAGCAATACTGATTTTATCATTTTATTTCTTGTGCAATGTATCTTTGAAATGTTCTGCATGAAAATAATGCAGTTACAAATTAATCAAACCCCATCTAACAAAATTCTACAGAATTTATTTGCTTAGATTTTAACAGATGGCTGCATATAACGTATAAAGGACATAATGATGGGCAGGTCAGTTGAAGGACACAGGGCTTAACTCTCCCACACATTATAGGATCCCATTCCTACTGTTCAATCACAGCTCCAGTCATTATGTCCAAGAGGCACCATTAAAATTTATGCTAAGTTCAAGAAATTATCAAATAAAATTTTGGAGTACATCAACATTACTGCGCAATACTTTTGGCTGCAGATGCTAGTTTTGATGCAGTTACCATTAATTTTATTCAAAGAATTATTATCCTGTTGACTAAAGACATCAATTAAGCCTCTTTATAAGGGGATGAACCTCATTCAAATAAGGTAGACTTTCCATATTTTTGTCAGGAATTATAATTAGGTTTTAGTATCTCCCATGCCATTACTGCAATACTTACTCAGATTCTGCTGTGAGTTTGCTTGTTGCTGTTGGATACGAGTTTGCTGGCTTCTAATATATTAAAATTTACTGAGAGAAGGAGTGAATCTGCTGTGATTTGCTTGCTGTGAAGGCTGCAATATGCGAAACTGTCCACATAATATGATAATGTTTTATACACAAATCAGTGACATCTATTGCAAATACAATGTATATTGCTGGATATATGATTTAACAGATAAATTGAAAACCCACAAATGTTGAAGATCGGAAATGAAAAATGTTGGAATGCACAGATTGATGTGCATAATAGAAAGAGACAGGCTATTGTTTTGGCCATCACCTAAACAGATTCAACTCTTACTCAGAACTAAAGTATTAACTTATCTTTGTTGTTCAGATGTTGACTATGCATTTCCATCCTTTTGCGCTTTGACCTTGCATGATGATTTACCTTATACAGGAACTGAAAGGCAAAAAAAAGACCTAGGCCCATCAAGTTCGTCTTCTACCATCCTGGTAGTCACATGATATAATGATAATGGAGTTGTTGATTAATCATAGCAATCAATTAGTCTTCAACAGACACAGACATGAGGTCAGAAAGACGCCAGTGTTGGAGAGCTTTGGGAACCATAGGTCAAAAGTCACCTGGTCCTCCCAATCATTGCTACATATTCCACATGTCACAGAGTCATAGAGTTACACAGCACAGCAACAAGCCCTTGGGCCCATCGTGTCTGTGCTGGCCATCAAGCAATGTCAATCTCAAATTACTCATATACTCCATTCCAACGTAGTATTTCCCCACCTTCTATATGTGTACACTGAGGATGTGAGCACAAAGGAGGTCTCAGAATTCAATTGGAAGTGAAAATACCACCCTGAGTCATTCTATAATCTGCATAAACAGCCTGCATCAAAGAAAAATTCTGAGGTCCTTTTCTCAGTTTTCCACAAGTACAGTAAATCGAGCTTTCCATGTGTCGCAGCTATAGACAGGCACTGCCCCAAATCAGAGTCGGTGAAGTTATTTGCACGCTCAAGGCCTCCAGGAATTAAAGAGTCGGAGCAAAATCACATGGGCATTAAAACAAAATTATTTCACTCCTCACCCCATTTTCTTTGAATACTTTTGTTTAGTAATTATATAAAATATTGGTGAAGGGGAGATAAAGGTACTTTGACCTGGAGAGGCACTTGGAGGTGAGGGGCCACGTGATACAAACCACCAGGGATATCTCCAACCAGTATTGGTAATCCTAGGCCCCAGAAAGAATGCTCAGAAAGTGTCCAATGGATCACAAATCTCTTTTCAATCATCAGCTTCCCGGGGAGAAGTGGTTGCTTAATTGTGGGTAACTGATTCTACATGACTGTTGATGGTTGAAGGTTTTGGGGCCTCATCGCTAAAATGGATTACTATATTATTTTTCTTTTACTGTGTTTATTATGTCAAATTTCATTTTTAGCATTATATAGCTGGAAATGTTTGCAAACAAAATAGTAGAGCATTGTCACAATTTCTTCATTTCTTATTTATTTGTAGCACTTATTTTTGCTGATCTTCCCACATGTTTAGTCATATTTGAGGCAATCAACATCGTTCAGACAACACAAACGTATTGCTTTCAACTGGATGTGACATTTGTAACAATCAGGTGCAAGTATAGAATGTTCCACCATAACAGACACATCAAAAGTGTTTAATTATATAGATATTGATAGTGTAGGAGAATATCCTCAACACATTTTGTGTCCACTTTTGAGCGTGTATATTTGTCTACATGTATGTGACTATTATCACAAGCACAAGAGTTTGCAGGATGGCGTGTTGTGGGCAGGCTGGGTTCTCCCAGAGTTAAAGGGACCCACAAGGTCTGCTAAAGCATGAGCACCTGGCCTCCAAAATAGCAGAAGTGGAGGGACACCTGGAGAGGGGGAGTCCAGGATCCATTCTGCAATCGTGACTTTGGACACCACTCCCCTCCCCCACCCAACCCCTAACAGAACAATAGGATTTATTTTGGGGAAGGATGTTTCAATTCAGCCTTTTACAAAGGTTGGTTGATTTTGGTGGGAATGTGGGGAAACACGACTGGGGGAGGATCCCAGAGAACATCTGGTCACTCCTCTGCCATTGGCATTATAATGAGGGGGCTTCATGTGACCCCCCTCAATCTTTAACAGCACCAGCAGTAGAGGACTCAGGTAGTCACATTTTGGCACTCACACCTGAATGTACCCCTCTCTCTTTTCCATGCACTTTCAGCCTCTGTACATTTAAAGAGAAAAGTGTATTCTGCAAACTGAAAAGGAAATTTGGTGTTGAAAGCCAATCTCAATTCAAACCATTCCTACCTCCGTGTCAACGTGTGCCATAATTTACATTGTATTGCATTACGACATACATTAGAACATTTCTTGGTTGACATATAATCTTCGACTAAATAACTATGGAGGTTTATTATTCCTTAAAATACTTCATTGCAGTGACCTGCGAGACCCCTGATCTAATGAAAGATTCTAGCTGCAATTAATGGGAATAAATTGCAATAAAGGCTGTCACAGCCATCAGTGGAAAGCATTTGAACCCAATAAAACCAAGATATCGATATATGGGCAGATAAAAGACAATCTCACCCAAATAACTCAGCTCGATGGTCGAAGGTCAATATGGCTTGAAGGCAAGCAACTGCATTAGTAAGTATTCAATGGCTGTGGAGCATACTTCTTGTTGAAATCTTGAAAACCCTCTTTCCTTCCTTCTTCATTTCTCGTCGCCTCACTGCTAACTTTGTCATCTTCAGGCTTAAGTGATCATCATTAACAACACTGGAAGGACCGAATCTTCCTTAAATGTAAGGCCAGTTGCTCTGGCTAGATTGGGTCATCCAAGAATAGAAGTTCAAATGATCTTTTTTAAAAATTCACAAGCGCAACACAGCTTGACCCCTAATCAGGGCCAGCATGTTGGCAACAGGCTGGGATACAAAAACATGTTTTATTTTCCAAGACATTGAGAACTGAATCTTGGTCAAGAAACATCAGGGCCATGCCTCACCCGCTACGAAGACAGCAACCCATTGGAAGACTCGATCGGAAGTGTTGCTTCAACATAATTTAAACTTGTAAAAATTGCTTCTACTAAGGGCTTAACCTGGAGTTTCCTCCTGTTACAGGATGATGTACAATCTTTTAAGCCAACCAAAAGACAAACAAATACCATTGTGTAGGGCCTTGCTACATAGCAACAAGCTGCAACTCTCTATACCCACTTAATAAACATTACCAACCAGTATAAAACCTATGAACCATTACACTGCATCACGTCTCTAATTGTATTTGTGGAAAATTAGAAAACTTGAGTTTTTTTTCCTCAATAATGGGAATTTTGATGAAATATCCAACTTGCTGCCACCATGGTTGTATCTGATTAAAGTAGGTTTATGGCTGGCAAAACACATGACAATAAATAAATACGCATTAATAGTCAGTTCTGACAGGAGAACTTACCTGTTAAATATTATGAATGAACTTTTAACTTCAGTGAAGGTGTAGTAGACAAGCTATAACTGGTCACTCCATCCCTATACGGATACTTGGTCTGCCTTTTCATTGAACTCAAACTCCTAGCTCTCCACCCAACCAAACCCTTCCTCATCCCACTCTCGGCCATTCCCTCCATCCTTCGGTCCTTAACACATTGATCTTGCATCTGAAAGTTACCCCAGTGCTTACTTCCCCAGCTATTTAATCACTCAACTTCATTTCCTCAGCTCTATGCTTGCTAATATTATCAACCTCCCTCCGTTCTTTGCACCTCCTTCAAATCTGCCGTTATCACTCTCCCACCCAAAGAAGCCTACCTTTCCCCATTCCTTCTCTTGAACATGCACTAATTCCCTCCAAAATCCTGGAATGTATGTCTGCCTCACAAATATACTCCCACCTTCCCCAACCATCTCCTCTTCAGTTTATGTCTCAACTGCAGCACTGAAACCACGTAGGTCAAAGTCACAAATAGCACTCTGTGCAACTATGGCCATGGCTCTGCCACTCCTTATCATCCTTTTTTTTTATTTGTTCGTGGGATGTGGACGTCTCTGGCTAGGCTAGCATTTATTACCCATCCCTAATTGCCCTTGAGAAGGTGATGATGAGCTGCCTTCTTGAACCACTGCAGTCCACATGGGGCAGGTACACCCACAGTCCTCAAACTCATTCAACATTGTTCCATCCTTCTTCTCAATGGTATCGTTCTCTCTTGGCTTCTCCCATACTTGTCACACCACAGACAATGTATCATCATCTATGGCTTCTGTTAGCAAGGGGTAGCATGTACATGGTGAAGAGGAAGGAACTATAATTCAGCTTCCACGTGTGCCATCAACACCCAGCTCTATCTCTGTGTCTTCTTCATCAATCCAAAAATTGTTACCTCACTTCCAACTTCCTTGAGCAACACCAATATCTGGTTCGGACAAGGTGCCCCCTAGAATAAAACCAAAGCCATTCCTTTGAGCTCCCTCCAGCACCTACATGCCTCTGGCCTTGATTCCACTAACTCTCTTGCTGTCACCTCAAGAATTATAGACTTTTCATATACTGCTCACTCCTAAACTCAGCGTTCTCCTCACTTTCCCTTTGTTAACAGGTCTGCTTTCTTCTACTTACACACTAACACGCTAGTCTAAGCCTTCATCGCTTCATAGTCCAAGCTCTCGAACACTCTCACCTAGCTCGACTCTCTACTTCAATCCTCAATGGTTTCAATTCATTCAGCTGCCCGAAGTCCATGTCCTCACCTGCACTTCTATCTCCAAGTTTCACTGGCTCCAAATGCCGAGCAAGTGGACTTCAAAATTCTCACTAACACTTTCAAATCCTTTACGGTCTCTCTCCATCCTGTCTTCCCTTGCTGCACTGCATTCCTTAAGTATTGAGCTTTACCTTCCCTGCCATTGATGGCACAGTCCTATCCTCATCAATCCATCCCACCACTGCCCTTCCTCTCCCAAAGACTTTGTCTTCAACTATGCCTTTGGTCTACTTCCTTAGGTCCCCCCATTGTTGCCTATTTGATCTAAGGCACTTTCATGTCCCGCACATGATGATCACTCACAGGAATGCAAAGCAGTTTCGAACAAGTGTCAGAGCAAAAATGGCACTACTGCTCAAGACTCCGCACGCACTAATGCAGCAAAAGGAGAGGTTGGGCCCCCCCATCCTCACTCCACTGGTATTAATCGGGGATAATATACATTTTTGGACGACTTCCCAATTGGTGCTACCTTAAAGCCTGCACACAAGAAGAAAGCAAGGCTTGATGAATTATGGGTTTCATTCCGAAGGATGGAGTTTTCCTTTGAGAAACAAGTACTCTAGTAAACAACATATTACAATAAAAAAAGTACTGCAATCATTAATCTACTGTGATTTCTTTCCTCCACGATGCAAACATTTTAATTACACTGCCAATTTACTAGGGGGCACTACCCCTCAGAGAGCTGTGAATAAACTATGCATCTGACTCGTTAAAACTGCAGACAAAATGCCGCAAGACACGCAGCTAGCATTTAAAGATGCCACTCAAAAATGGAATCAATCCGCAAAACACAACCACCACAATGAAATCAGTCGTATTGTTTTGAATAATGTAATCTAAATGGAGAGACCTGCAGTTGCAGATTTTAATGGGAAACATTACTATAGAGTGAGTATTGAAAGTATTTCTCCTTTTCATATGTACCACTCAATTTTTTTTTAGGGAAAACTTGCATTTTACTACCTCCATCTGGTTTCAAGAGACAATATTTTGGCTGCTCTCCCACACTCCACCTTCCGTAAACTTGAGGTCATCCAAAACTCTGCTGCCCATGTCCTAGCTCACAGCAAGTTCCATTCAACACTGTGCTCACTGATCTACATTGACTCCCAGTTCAGCAACGCCTCAATTTTAATATTGCCATCCTTATTTTAAAATACTTCCATGGCCTCACCCCCTCCCTATCTCCGTAATCCCCTCCAGCCCCACACCCTCTGAGATATCTACACTCCTTTGATTTGGGCCTTCTGAGCATCTCCAATTTTAATTGCTCCACCATTGGTGGCCATGCCTTCAGTTGTCTAGGCCCTAGGCCCAGGAATTCCCTCCTTACACCTCTCTGCCTTTCTACCTCGTTTTCCTCCTTTTAGACACTATTTAAAATGTATGTCTTTAACTAAGCTTTTGGACATCACCCCTAATATATTTGTATGTAATTGGTGTCAAATTTAGTTTTGTAATGCTCCTGTGAAGTACTTTGGGCCATTTATTTATGTTAGAAGTTCTATATAAATACATGTTGTTGTCCAAAATTCACTGGACATCTGGTATTAAACATGGGATTTGCATCAATCACCCTGATGTACATCTAGAAAGCTACATACTACTGTGTATAGGCTTTTCTGCCGGATATTCTTGAAAGCTGTTTTGGTATTTCATACTCCATTAGCACTAAATGGCCCTATGGACTGCTTTAGGGCAGAGCAGTCCTGTTGAAAATCAATACTAAATAACAAGCACAATTAAAGATGGGAGAAAGAGCAACTGAACAAAGCACTTGAATTCATATAGCAACTTTCACAACCTCAGGTCATCCCAAAATGCTTTACAGCCAATGAAGTACTTTTGAAGTGTAATTACTGTTGTAACGTAGGAAACATGGCAGACAATTTGTGCACAATCAGCTCCCAGAAACGGCAACATAATAATGACCAGATAATCTGTTTCTGGTAATGTTGCTTGAGGACTAAATATTGACAATGATTATCGCCTACTCTTCTTTGAAATAGTACCATGGGCTCTTCTACATCCATCTGAGAGAGTCAATAGAGCCTCAGTTTAACTTTTCACCCAAGAGATAGCACCTTCAACCATGTAATACTCCCAGTATTACACCAGAGCATCATTGATGTACAGGAGTGGGATTTGAACCCATAACCTTCTGAATCAGAGCACTATTAACTGAGCCATGGCTGACATCTTAAAAGCAGCAGACAAATATATGGTTCTATGATACCCTGTGCTCCCACCGTGTGCAGTCTAACCAAATATATTGCCAGGGAATCCATCAACACTTGTGACCAAAACAACAGCACTTGTAAAGGCATTTCAGAGTTGCACTTTGCGACCCATGGATACTCCACGATGGGCAGGACATATCTGTACAGGTTAATGGTGGAAAGCCACATTACTAGCAATGAGTACTCAGCCTGCCCTTTGCCAAAGCAATTGACAGCCATTTGACAGTGTTGACACTGGCAAAAATAAACTATGGTTGGATCATGACCTCTCCATTTACCAGTCAATGCTGTAGACTAAACACTCCAAAGGAAAACATGGCAACCGTAGCCTGCTCAAGATATACTTGTTGCATCTGGTATCCAACATTTACTTATTTATTTCTGATGAACAGTTATAGACCTGAAATGTTAATGCTGTTTCTGTCTCCACAGATGTTGCCTGATTTGATGAGTGTTTTCCAGCAACTTTTGTTTTTATTTCAGATCTCCAGCATTTGCAGTGTTTTGCTCTTGTATTAGTGTTTAAATTACTGCCACTTTTCTTCCAGGAATGCCCACCTTGGAGAAGTTTGTTCACTCCGACAGGGAGGATTTCCATTTGTCTCTTTTATCCTGTTCGCCTTCATTGCTATCTGTTCCCTTCACCTCTTTTCGCCTTGCAGCATCATCCCTTTAGTCATTTAATGACTTCTGCCCTTCACTCTATCACAGACCTTCTCCTTTGACTTGTTCGCTCCCCACCCACCTTTTACCTGGCTCTGTGCTTGCTTATAAACTGTTAAATTTCTATCTTCTCCAAATTCTGATGAAAGGTCAATGACCTGAAACGTTAACTCTGTTTCCCTACCCACAGATACTGCCTGATCTCCTGGGTGTTTTCCCGCATTTTCTGTTTTTATTTCATATCCCTGGTATTTTGCTTTTGATTTCCTTATTCATGTCAGATATCAGTGCTTCGAGCTCCATTAAAGGCAAGAATTAAACAAAAATTTGTTGCTCCGGTCAGAAACTGAACACAAATGAGTCATGTCATTTTCAATACTAGCTACGGTTGGAACAGGGAATAATCTAACAAACAGCCTCAGTAAGGCTTTACTTTACAGGACTCATTTAACTAGAAGTGACAAGAAAATGACAGAACAGCGTTTACATGTGAATGAAATTGTGTTTAAAAGGTGACAACAGGCAAGGTTTTTTACCAGACAAGTGACCTAACCTTATCCAAAATTAATCATTGTCTGTTGAAATCTAAGACGAGGAATAATTAGAGTATGAAATGTTAGGCACAGGCTCATTTTTCCACAGATTAACTCTTGACAAATCCTGCAATCCCTCCTGCAGTCTCCAAGGTTTGAATGAATTCCTTGTGGTTTGTTGGCCAAAGCTGGACACAGTACTCAAGGTACAAACTCAACAGCCACACATTATCCCACACAAACTCTTCTGGTACACAGGGCATTTTACCTTTCGTTTTTCATCACACTCACCTCGCTGGTTCATCCATGCACAAGCATAGGATGATCACGTGGCACAGCCACTAATCTGTTACTGCTTACTCTTATCATTATGGGGTATGGTAGCATGGTGGTTGTGTTACTGGACTCATAATCCAGAAACATATATTCAAATCCCTACATAGCAGGTGGGGAATTAAAATCATAGAATAGTTACAGCAGAGAAGGCAACCATTTGGCCCGTTGTGTCTGGCTCTCTGTAAGAGCAATTCAGCTTGTCCCCCTGTCCTGCCTTTTCCCTACAGGACTGCAAACCTTTCCCTCTGGATAACTATCCAATTCCCTTTGGAAAGCCAAGTTTAAATCTGCAACCACCACATTCTCAGCCAGCTCCTAACCACTCACTGCGGGAAAATGTTTTTCCTCATGTTTCCTCTGCCAATTTGATTTAAATAATTCTGGTATTAAAACGCCAGCATCAGTAATGGTGACCATGAAACTATCAAATTGTCATAAAGACCTCTGACACCAAAAAGGGTTTAAGTTAATTGTAGACATCCCCGAATTTGATTTATACATAAATATAATCCTCCCCAATTAAACCCACACAAAATAGCAAGAGCAGGTATAACAGATATGAATTGTACCATCATTAGGTGCAGCCTATGTTGAACATCCCCCGCTTCAGTACCTGCAAACTCAAACAAAAACACCCTCTTGGCTTGTTAAAAATTGCTAATGTAGAATTGTTTGCGATTAATCCTTGAGTTTGGGAAACAGCTGTGCAGAGTGCAGTTCGTCTTCCTACCTGGAAGTACATGCCTGCTTATTTAAAAGAGAGACTTGCATTTCATGACCACCAGACATCTCACTGAAGTCCTTTTTTGAAGTTTCGTCACTGTTGTAATATAGGAAACACAGCAGCCAGGATGCACACAACAACCTCCCACAAACAGCAATGTGATAATAACCAGATCATCTGTTCTTTTTGTGATGTTGATTGAGGGATAAGTATTGGCCAGGACACTGTGGATAACTCCCCTGCTCTTCTTCGAAATAATTCCATGGAATCTTTGCATGCACCAGAGCAAACAGACAGGATCTCGGTTTAACATTGCACCCAAAAGATTACAGCTTCAACTGTACAGTGCTCCTTCAGTACTGCACTGAAGTGTCAGCCTCGATTTTCGTGCTCAAGCCCTGGAGTGGGACTTGAACCCAGAAATTTGGGCTGGATTTTACGTCGGACGGACAGGATCTGGCCACCGACGTAAAGGTCAGTGGCGAACCCGCTTCCGCCTAGCCTGGAGATTCATCCCACATTTTACGGGTCCCCAGGCTTTAATTGTTCCGAGGCGGGACTTCCACCCCCTTGATGAAGGAAGTCCCGCCTCATTGAGCTGCCGCCAATCATCGGGCCGGCAGCTCTTAGTCCCAGCAGCGCCACCGGGAGCGGTGGCCATTGTTGGGACTGCAGCCCAGCTGAGGACATGAAGCCAGGAGTGCAGGGAAGTTTGGGTTGCCTCATCGGGGGTAATCAGTTGGGCCCTGGCGAGGCAAGGGTGGTCGTTTGGGGGGAAGGGGGCATCTTGGGTCCTGTGGGTGGTTGGGGAAGCGGGGACGGGCCTCAATCGGGCACCCTGTGCCCGTTTGTCAGGGCCCATCCCCAGGGTGCTGTGAGGCCGCCAGCTTTCACCGGGCAGCCTTTCCCTAGGACGCCCACTTGCCACAGGTAAAATCCCCGGGGAGGCGGGCGAAGGCCCTTAAGCGGCCATTAATTGGCAACTTAAGGGACTTGATTGGCCTGGGCTGGGCAGCCCGTTTTTCACCACCCCCCAACCCCCCGCCTACATAAAGTGGGTGGAGGCGGGTGTGGGTCGGGAAGGCCTCCCGGATCCTTCCATTTTACGCCACCACCACCACACCCCTCCCCCACCCCCACCCGCCACTATCCGGCCTACTGGGATGGCATAAAATTCCGGCCCTTGTGTTTCAGAGGCAAATGTGTTACCAACTGAGTACAGCTTTCCACCACCCTCAGGCCTGCTGAAGATTAAACAGGAAAGTAAATTCAATTTGCAATGTGCTGTCAACTGACATTATTTGTGGCAGGGTCAATGACACTTTAAAAAAAAAAGATGTGCACTGTCCCAGTTGAATATTTCGCTATGGAATCTATGAGAGCGTAAATGTCAAGAAAGTAACATTTGCTGGTCGCAAGAATGTATTTAGAATGCAAATTTTCCTTGCACACAAAACCAAAAAAAGCAAAAGAAACAAATCACAGCCAGTTGTTCAAGACAATAAAAGATTGTAGCAGCAATTCATCTTCTCGTGTTAGATTCAATGCACTGGAAGTCATTACTTTTCATTAATACACTATGCTTGCTATTGGGTCACATTTTAATAAACTAAAAACAAAATAACTCTTAATATTTAGCAGGTAGTCTGTTTAAGCAGGATTGCTAGCTTCCTCTGGGTCAAAGGTAAATCCTCTAAATCCCATTCCCGGCTTAAATACATCCCAACAAAATAGACACAGACAACCTTTGATGTGATTTGGTCCATGACAAATTTGGGGTGAGCATCACAGCTCAGAAGCAATCTAAAGTGTTCTCAGAGGGAAAGAATGTTATTGAAGCCCAGATCTGGATGACAGAGTCTAACAGCTGCTTTGCCAGCATTATACAAAAGTTTCCATTTTCAAAGATACTTCTGGTCGGACGTTTGATGATCTCCAAGACAAGCCCTGGGAAATGACGAGAAATTCCTTCATAATCACACATTTTCTTTTCAGTTTATCAAGGAAAGCATGAAAGTAAATCTCGATTCTGTCATCTCACAAGACAGAGGACCTGCCACATTAAATCCTAATACCAGCTGCCAATACAGGGAGCCATCTGACTGAACGTTGCTCACACTAATGTCTTTCTGTTCTTCCTTTGTGAATGGGCTTTTAAGGAGACTGTCAACAGTGATTATAACATCAAATAATGCACCTCCTGAAATTAGCTCGAGAAGGTAGAAAACTATCACCACCTTCATTTCATGGATCATCAATCATTAACAGATTCAGAAAGCTCACATTCTCTTATTGCATCTGGAAAAATATCCTATTTCATGTCAGGACTTGAAAAAGAATCCCTTTATCGCTGGTACTGCTTTTTAGACTGCTAGTAAAATGAGTATTTTCAAAATAAATCGAAAATAAACCTGGTCAAATCTTTACTTTTAACATTGGAACAAGCGGTTGAGCTCTCGAGTCTGTGCCACCATTCCATTGGATCATAGCTAATCAGTACCTCAGCTCCATGATTCCACCTTTGCTCCATATCATTCGATACCTAACAAGAATCTTGCGATCTCAGTCTGGGAAATTTCAATTGATCCAGCACCCACAGCCCATTCATGGAAAGTTCCTGTCTTCCACCACCCTTTGTGTGTGAAAAAGACAAAGAATGAGAAAGAGTGAGAGTACCAACAAACAAGAGTGAAAAAAAATGAGAGAATGAGAAAGAAAGTCAGAGAGGTAATGGCAGAGGCAAAGAACTAAAGACCGCTGCTAATTAGTTGAGGTCCCATCACAATTGCAAGTATATGTAAACTGGGTTCAAATGCACATCACATGTAAAGGAGTAGAGTTTCTGCTTTGGTCATAATTGGAAATTCCATGTGCAAATTGCACTCAAAATTGCTCTCGTTTTCTGAATTGAATTTTTTGGTTAAGTTTCAGCTCTGACTTATCTGCCTGTTACTGAACATAAAATCAGTCATGAACCAATGCAATCAGACTTTAGAACTTAATTTCTTTTGCATTCAAAAAATATCCCTTGATAGATTTAAGACTGATAATCTGGTGCAGTTTTATTAATACAGCTGAAAACAGATTAAACAAAAAAAAGCATTCTTAATCAAAGTGTCTAGTCCACCACCTGTGAGTAACCTGATTTTAAATAAATAAAAATGTTCTTTAAAAAATTTAGAAACATTTACTATTTTGACACCACCTCCCAAACCCTCAAACCCTACCAGTTAGAAGGGCGGCAGACACATGGGAACACCACCAACTGAAAGTTCCCCTCCAAGCCACAAACCATCCTGACTTGGAAATACATTGCCGTTCTTTCACTGTTGTTGGGTCAAAATTCTGGAACTCCCTTCCTAACAGTTGTTGGAGTACCTACACCATATAACAGCAGTGGTTCAAGAAAGTAGCTCACTACCACCTTCAAGGGCAATTAAGGATGGGCAATAAATGCTGGCATGCCCACCTGCAATGAATGAACAAATGAGATTAGTTTTATTGATGTACAGTTCTAATAAATTATTCTTTAAATATTTAAAAGCTATTAGTGTTCTTGTGCCTAAAAACAACTTAATTTTAAGACATAAAAACAAAGTACTGGAAATACTCAGCAGCTCAGGCAGCATCTGTGGAGAGAGAAGCAAAGTTAATGTTTCTGGTCTGTGACCTTTCATCAGAACTGGCAAAGGTTAGAAAAGAATTAGATTTTAAGCAAGTGAGGCAGGGAGAGGGGCGTTGGGGAAGAGAACAAAAGGGAAGGTGTGTGTGATAGGGCAGAGGGCAGGAGAGATTAATTAATAAAACTGTCATGGGACAAAGGCGAAGAGTGTGTTAATGCTTGTGGTGAAAGAGAAAGCGTTAGTCTGGAGGGAGTGTTAATAGCGGAATAATGAGCAACTCGGTCCACATGAAAAAACAGGCACATGGTTTAAAAAATAAAATAAATATTCAAAAAAATAGAGAAATATTAAAAAAAGGCTGGTCATGCTCTGAAGTTATTGAACTCAATGTTGAGTGTGCAAGGCTGTAGATTGCCTAATCGAAAGATCAGGTGCTGCTCCTCGAGCTTGTATTGATGTTCATTTGAACACTGCAGCAGGCCAAGGGCAGAAATGAGGGCATAAACGGGTGCAATTAGTGGAAAGTCAATGATGATTAATTGGATTTGGGGGCCGTGATCAGTTTTTTGGGTGAGGCCAGCTTCCAGCGCGATGCTTTTTAAAGTAGCACAAAAGATCATAGAAACTCAATCTGCACTTGGAATTAATGTTCCTTCTAATTTTATTTTGGAGTGATTTGAGTGCGCGGTCCCTTTAAACATGGAAATTTAAAGGGGCTGAGTTGTGCACAGGGACCTCCCTATACAGCTTCCAGGGAACAATGGTTGCAATTCCTCGATCGTTTGCACTGGTTTGGTTAATTTTGGACGAAATGTGCTGAAAGTACCAGCGCAACCTAATGCAAACTCCCAGCCAGTGCAAAACAAATAGGAAAGCACTCACTGAAAGCCAGTACTCAAAAACATAATTTAAACTGAACACATCATACACTGCTTGTGAGAAAATCAGTCTGACTCCCACCAGAGGTTGCATCGTGGGAATTATCTTCTCTAATGTCAGATCTCTTAAAGACTCCACGAATATTACACAGGATTCAAGAGATGCTACTGCATTTGGATAAGTGCAGGTTTGGGTTGTTAAGGTTTTAGTTAATAGAAAGAACAAATAGCTGCAGTATATTACCTGCCTTCAGAGATGTCTTGGACTTTTGAAAGAAAGATCATAGATTCATGCACAACAGAAGACGTTAATGGTGCTGGAAAATTGAACCTCCGGATTGCCAGAGGTGAACTGCTTTTAGCTTTTATGAGTGGAATAAAAAAGCAGCTTGTCAGTGTGCACGTAATATTGGGACTGTTCAGATCCCCAAACCTGCACTGTTTCTTTAGTTCTTCAGTCCAACTCAGAGTGGCTCTAAGGTCCACATCACGTTGCTTTCATAACACGCTTCTTGCTCTGGATTATGGTAAGTACACATCCTGCACTTTAAGAAAAGAACTTGCATTTAAGTGGCATCTTTTAGGACCTTCAGCTGGCTGAAAGTAATTCGCTTGAAGTATTTTTGAAGTGTAGTCACTGCTGTAATGTAGCCAAACGCAGCTGCCCACTTGCGCACAGCAAGCTCCCACAAATGGCAATGAGATAAATGATTCGATCATCTATTTTTAGTGGTGATGATTGAAGGATAAATATTGGACAACTCCCCTACTTTTCATCACAGTTTTGGGATACAATTATGTCAAGCTGAGGGTAAAAGTGCTACCAATGAGCCAAGACTGACCCTGAATTAACTAGAATATACAATGGTATTCTTGAATAAAGATACTTTGGAACAAAAGGTGATTGTAATTGAATTACACTTGACAAATCACTAAATAATAGACCGAACTTCACTGGATTAATTGCTAGAATGAAAAGGAGAGTTCATTCACTGCATCGACCAACTTTGAGGACTTTGTCCAAAAAGAGTTCTCAGACTAAAAGTTAAAATCGTTAAAAACGGTCTACAAAATATGGTGTGAATGGCTCCTGGATGCAAGTCTATCACAAAGAGTCATGATTTTTACTGTGAGTTTTCAATTTTGTACCCACTTTAGATGGGGCAGAAAATTTATCTAATCAGAAAACTCCAGAACTAGATAGGCTCACAATAAAATATTTACATCTTCTAACAGAAAACAAATTCATAAACATTGGCTAAATGTCAACATGAAAAATTTGATGAAAATATCAATGTTATCTGAAATATTTGCCACAATAATTTCACAAAATGGCCCAATGGTGTTAAAACAGGGAAATGCAGGTAGTCCAAATCCCAGCAGCTACTGAACCAACTATTCCAGATCCAGCAACTATTGAACCAGGCATTTTAAATCCCAGCAGATACTGAACCAAACTAAATATCCCTGTGTGCACATACACACACATTATTTTGTAATACATTCAGCAGTCTCTCAATATTATACATACATACACATACCTTGAGACACACATATGCAAGTGCACCCATTGGGCATGGAAAAGGTTACATCACACACCTAAAGTATCACTCACATGGAAAAAGTGTCCCTGGCATCTTGCAGGAATTGAGATAGAGGGGCGACGGAGGGGAGGTCACAAAGACACTGGAAACTGGACCAAGCAGAGCTTTTGGAAGGGCACCAGATTTACAAATGTAATTCCCTCTTCAAGCTTCAGGGGTCCAGTTATTGACTGCTGTTTGCCTCTCCCTGACCCACTGGGGTCCACTTTGCCATGAAGGAGGCTTGCATGTTTCTTCTCTCTCATACAGCAAACTCCAACTTTATGCCAGGTCCCTGTGAGGTGAGGGACATGGGAACTCCCAATGTGACCTTCGACCCTTCCCACTGACCCATTGCCCTAATAAGGGGAAAGCTGTGGTTCTGCACCATACGAGGCCCTATTGAAACTTTGACAAGTCTAGGTTCTCGTAGGAGTTAATTAGCATTCTGCCAGAATCTTGCCAAAATTATGACCGGAGTCCACCGTAATGACCAAGGAACTTCAGAGTCTTGGTCTTTTGGTGTTCAATACTATTTAAGCCTTCAAGTGAAAATTTTGTATGAATGATGTTCTTTGAGCCGAGTTGTTCCTGCACTGCTGAGGAGTCTAATGTTTTTGCTGGGGCTGGAGCAAAGCCACTTCAGATGCATTTCGTGCTGAGCTCAGACAATCTGATTGCAGTCAGTAGGTGAAGGCAAAATAATGTGACTCACTGGAGTTTAGACAGCGGGCAAAGCCTCCTCAGCCAGTGCTAGACCAGCAAAAGCTTCATCAAAAATCAAAAAAAGGAAGCAGGAAAATCAGGTAAATAATTTAAGAGAATATTTTCAGGTGTAACAGAGGAAAAATAAAGTTGTACATCCCAAGAAAACACCACAAGTTTGCCATTATAATGCAGCAACAATACCATTACAAAGCTTGTATTTACTTACTTTCATCACCTTAAAGATGACAGCTTATGTGATGTTGTCAAGTTAAGGACACCTTGGTGGATCCTTGTTACAAGAAGTCTAAATGCTATGCATAGGCCAGAACAAGGTAATATTTCATAGCTTTAAAAAATCAGCTCATAGCAACTGGTTTCTCATATATTTTCTTATTATTAAAAGCTTCGACCGTTCGACATCACTGTGCCGACTATTGGGAAAAGAATTGCAAAAATGTTGAGTAAAATAGCATTGTGGTTATGTAATCTAGGGGCCTGCGCTAATAATTCAGAGATGTGGGTTTTAATCCCATTGTGATAATTGAGGAATTTAAATTTAGTTAAGTAAATTAATCTGAAATGAGAAGCTGGTATCTATGATGGTGACCGTGAAACTACCTGATTGTCTTAAAAAAACCAACTGGTTCAGTAATGACCTTTAGGCGAGGAAGCCTGCCATCCTTAGCCAGTCTGGCTTACATGTGACTCCAGACCTACAGTAATGTGGTTGTCTCTTAATTGCCCTCTGCAATATCGCTCAGTTGTATCAAAACCACCACGACAGACTGCAGCAGTTTAAAATGATGACTCACCACCACTTTCTCAAGGGTAATTATGGATGAGCAATAACTGCTGGTCTTGCTGGTGACGCCCACAGACAGGGAATGAATGGAAAAATCTGCACTCTTCCCTTTGGGTTTCCAACCCTCCAGGATTGTCCCGGAGTCTCCAGGAATTAAAGGCAAATTGGCAGGACACTGCTGAGTGCAACCCGGGAGAAAAACCAAAGGGGCATTATTTTTTTTTAAAAAGTGTTTTTCTGTCATTTTCTTGGAACACTTTCATTTATTAGTTATAAAAATATTGGAGATGGGAAATAAAGTGATTTTTGTATTTGTTAATGGGGCGTGAGTGTCACTGTCAAGGCCAGCGTTTACTGCCCATCCCTAATTGCCCTTAAGTAGGTGGTGCTGAGCTGTCTTCTTGAACCGTTACCGTCTGTGTGCTGACTGTACTCCTACAGTGCTGTTAGGGAGTTGGAGGATTTTGCCCCAGCGACACTGAAGGAACATTGATATATTTTCAAGTCAGAATGGTGTTGCCTTGGAGGGGGACATAACAGTGGTGGTTTTCTCATGCACCAGCTGCCATTGTCCTTCTGGGTGGTAGAGGGGCAAAGAGGTGCACAATGTAATGGGAGAGACAGGTAACACTAGAGTAAGAAAGAGTAAGGTGGGGTCAGAGTAAGAGGAATCCTGGAAGGGTCAAGGACAGAATCTATTTGGTTAGAGTTAAGAAACAATTGATGTAGCATTATGCTACTGGGTGTTCTCTGTAGGCCACCAACCAGTGGGAAAGATCTGGAGGAGCAAATTTGCAGGAAATTACAGAGGTGCAAAAACTATACAGGAGAGGATAATGGGAGACTTGAATTGTCCTGGAATATAGACTGGGATAGTAATAAGGGCAGAGAGGGGAAAGAATTTCTGAAGCGTGTTCAGCAGAATTGTCTTGATCAATATGTTTCCAGCCAAATGAGGAATTGCTGGAGGCATTGCTGGATTTGGTTCTGAGGGAGGAGGTCGGTCAAGTGTATCAATATCAGTGAGTGAACATTTAGGGAACAGTGATCACAGTATCATAAGGTTTGGAAAAGGGCAAGAAGCAATCTAGAGTAAACATACTGAATTGGAGGAGGGCCAATTTCATTGGGGTGACAACAGATCTATCCCTGGCAAATTGAAATCAAAGTTTGGCAGGCAAAACTGTAACAGAACAATTGGCTGCCTTTAAAGTGGCGGTGGTTTGGGTACAGTCGAGGTACATTCCTATGAGGGGGAAAGGTAGGGCAATCAAAGCCAGAGCTCCCTGGATGACGAAAGTGATAGAGTAAGATAAAGGAGAAAAAGGGCGTGTATGACACATGTCAGGTGGATAATATAACTAGGCTGAATATATAATGTTCAGAGGGGAAGTGAAAAAGGAAATAAGAGAGACAAAGAGAGAGCATGAGGACAGACAGGTAACTAACATAAAAAGGCATATAAATAGTAAAAAGGCAGCAAGAGGAGAGGGTAGGGACAATTAGGAACCAAAAAGGGCATCTACAGATGGAGGCAGAGGGCATGGCTGAGGTACTAAATGAGTACGTTGCATCTGTCTTTAACAAGGAAGAAGATGCTACCAAAGTCATCATGAAAGAGGAGGTAGTTCTGACACTGGATGGGCTAAAAAATTGTTAATAAGGAGGTATTAGAAAGACTGGCTGTACTTAAAGTTGATAAGTCACCAGGACAGGAAGGGATACATCCGAGGTTGCTTAGGAAAGAAAGGGTGGCAATTGCAGAGGTTCTGGCCATAATCTTCCAATTCTCCTTAGATACAGGGGTGGTGCCAGAGGACTGGCGAATTGCAAAAGTTACACCCTGTTCAAAAAAGGGTGAAAGGATAAAACCAGCAATTACAGGCCAGTCAGTTTAACCTCGGTGGTAAGAAAGCTTTTAGAAATGATAATCCAGGACAAAGTTAACAATCACTTGGAAAAATGTGGATTAAATATATAAAGCTAGCACAGATTTATGAAAGGCAAATCGTGTTCAACTAACTTGATTGAGTTTTTTTGAATGAGGTAACAGAGAAGGTTGATTAGGGTAATGCGGTTCATGTGGTGGATTTGGACTTCCAAAAGATATTTGATAAGGTGCCACATAACAGGTTTGCCAGCAAAGTTGAAGCCCATGGAATAAAAGGGACAGTGACAACATGAGTACAAAGTTAGCTGAGTGACAGGAAACAGAGAGTAGTGGTAGTAATTTTTCAGACTGGAGGAAATTATATAGTGGGGCACCCCAGGGGTTGGTATTAGGACCCCTACTTTTCTTGATCTATATTAATTACCTAGTCTTGGGTATAGAGGGCACAATTTCAAAATTTGCAGATGACGCAAAACTTGGAAGTATTATGAATTGTGAGGAGGATAGTGATAGACAGGACATAGATAGAATGGGCGGACATGTGGCAGAAGAAATTTAATGCAGAGAAATGTGAAGTGATACATTTTGGAGAGGCAATATAAAATAGGGTACAATTCTAAAGGGGGCAGTAATATAAGGACCTGGGAGTATATGTGAACAGATCAGTGAAGGTGGCAGGGTAGGTTGAGAAAGTCGATAAAAGGCATACAGGATCCTGGGCTTTGTAAATAAAGGTATAGAGTACAAAAGCAAGGAAGTTATGATGAACCTTTATAAAACACTGGTTCAGCCTCAACTGGAGTATTGTGTCCAATTCTGGGCATTGCACTTTAGGAAGGATGTGAAGACTTTAGAGAAGGTGCAGAAAAGATTTACATGAATGGTTCCATAGATGAGGGACTTCAGTTACGTGGATAGATTGGAGAAGCTGGGTTGTTTTCCTTAGAGAACAGAAGGTTGAAAGGATATTTGATAGAGGTGTTCAACATCTTGAGGGCTGTAGACAGAGTAGACAAAGAGAAACTGTTCCCATTGGCAGAAGGGTCAAGTACTAGAAGATACCAATTTAAGAAAGAACCAATGGTGATATGAGGAAAATCTTTATTTCACAGTGAGTGGTTAGGATCTGGAATGTACTGCCTGAGAGTGGAAGCAGATTAAATTGGGTCTTTCAAAACATAATTGGATAAGCACTTGAAGAAAAAAAATTTGCAGGGCTGCAAGGATAGGGCAGGTGAGTGGCACTGAGTTGAGTTGTTCTTGCAGACAGCCAGCATGGAAATGAGGGGCCGAAAAGCCTCCTTCTGTGCTGTAACCACTCTATGATTCTATAGGTCTCGGGGTTTGGGAGGTGCTGACAAAGCAGCCTTGGAGAATTGCTGCAGTGCATCTTGTAGATGGTACATACTGCAGCCATGGTGTGCTGGCAGTGGAGGGAGTAAATGTTGAAGGTCGTGGATGGAGTGCCAATCAGGTGGGCTGCTCTATCCTGGATGGTGTCAAGCTTCTTGAGTGTTGTTGGAGCCGCACTCAACCAGGCACGTGGAAAATATTCCATCACACTTCTGACTTGTGTCTTGTAGATGGTGGAAAGGCTTTGGGTAGTCAGGAGGTGAGCCACTCAATGCAGAATACACAGTTCTTGTATCCATACTGCTTATGTGGCTGGTCCAGTTAAGTTTATGATCAATGGTAACCCCAGGGTGTTGATGGTAAGGATTCAGAAATTGTAATACCATTGAATATCACGGGGAGGTGATGAGACTCTCTTTTGTTGGAGATGGTCATTGCCTGGCTCTTGTGAGACATGAATGTTACTTACCACTTATCAGTCCAAGCCTGAATGTTATCCAGGGGCGTGCAGGCACAGACCGCTTCATTATCTGAAGATTTGCAAATGGAACTGAACACTAAAACCATAGAACCATAGAAAAGTTTCGAGACAGAAGGAGGCCATTCAGCCTATCGTGTCTGCGCTGTCTGAAAAAACTAGCCACCCAATCTAATCCCACCTTCCAGTACTTGGTCCATAGCCTTGCAGGTTACAGCACTTCAGGTGCACGTCCAGGTACCTTTTAAAATAATTCAGGGTTTCTGTCTCCACCACCATTCCTGGCAGTGAATTCCAGACACCCACCACCCTCTGGGTGAAAAAGTTTTCCTCATGTCCTCATCACCTTAAATCTGTGCCCCCTGGTAATTGACCTCTCCACTTGGGGAAACAGATCCTTCCTGTCTACTCTATCTAGGCCCCTCATAATTTTGTACGCCTCAATTAAGTCACCCCTCAGCCTCCTCTGTTCTAAGGAAAACAACCATAGCCGATCCAATCTTTTCTCATGGCTGCAACTTTCAAGCCCTGGCAACATTCTTGTAAATCTCCTGTGTACTCTCTCCAGAGTAGTTATGTCCTTCCTGTAATGTGGTGATCAGAACTGCACGCAATACTCCAACTGTGGCCTAGCGTTTTATACGGTTCCAGCATTACATTCCTGCTTTTGTATTCTACACTTGGACCAATAAAGGAAAGCATTCCATATGCCTTCTTCACCACTTTGTCTACCTGTCCAGCCACCTTCAGGGACCTGTGGACATGCAGTCTCTCACTTCTTCTACCCCTCTCAATATCATCCCATTTATTGTGTATTTCCTTGCTTTGTTTGCCCTCCCCAAATGCATTACCCACACTTCTCTGGATTGAATTCCATTTGCCACTTTTGCACCCACTCAACCAAACCATTGATGTCATTCTGGAGTCTACAGCTATCCTCTTCACTATCAACTACACGGCCAATTTTTGTGTCATCTGCAAATTTCCCAATCGTGCCTCCCACATTTAAGTCCAAATCATTAATATATACCACAAACAGCAAGGGACCCAACACAGAGCCCTGTAGAATGCCACTAGAAACCGCTTTCCATTCACAATAACATCTGTCGACCACTATCCTTTGTTTCCTGTCACTGAGCCAATTTTGGATCCATCTTGCCACATTCCCCTGTATCCCATGGGCTTTTATTTCTCTGACCAGTCTGCCATGTAGGACCTTCTCAAATGCCTTAGTAAAATCCATGTAGATCACATCCACTGCATTTCACCCCTGCACTTTCTATACTCCTCTAGGCTTTCTACAGTATTAATTTTTTGTGACCATTATAAGCTTTCTTTTTCTGCTTACTCTTACCCTGTATGCTTCTGTATAACCTGGGGGCTCTAGCCTTGGCCGTACCACCACTTATCTTTGTGGGAACATGTCTACACTGTGCCTGTAGAATATCGCTTTTGAATGCCTCCCACTGGTGTGCCACTGATTTTCCTTCAAGTAGCTGTGTCCAGATCACCTCTCAGCTTCATAAAATTTGCCTTTCCCCAATTTAGAACTTTTACTTCTGTTTTATATTTGTCCTTTTCCATGACTATTTCCTTCACTGTCTCTGGGTAAAATTCCTGGAACTCTCTCCCTAATACTACTGGGGGTAGGTGGGTCATTACCACCTTCCCTAGGACAGTTAGGAATGAACAATAAATGCTGGCATTGCCCATGAATGAATAAACAAAAATTGTCAAGGGCAGTCACTCTCGCATAACCTCTGGAATTCAGCTCTTTTGTCCATGTTTGGACCAAGGCTGTAATGAGGTCTGGAGCGAAGTGGTCCTGGTGAAACCAAAACTGAACATCGATGAGCAGGTTATTGCTGAGTAAGTGCCGCTTGATAGCACTGTCAACAACACCTTCCATCACTTTGTGATGATTACGAATAGGCTAATGGGGCGGTAATTGACCAGATTGGATTTGTCCTGCCTTTTGTGGACAGGACATACATGGGCAATTTTCCACTTTCTTTGGTAGATGCTAGTGTTGCAGCTGTACTGGAACAGCTTGTCTAGAAGTACAGCTAATTCTGGAGCACAAGTCTTCAGCGCTACAGCTAGGATGTTGTCGAGGCCCATAGCCTTTGCTGCATCCAGTGCACTCAGCCATTACTTGACATCATGTGGAGTGAATTGAACTGGCTGAAGACTGGCTTCTGTGATAGTGGAGACCTCTGGAGGAGTCCAAAATGAATCATCCACCCAGCACCTCTGGCTGAAGATGGTTGCAAATGCTTCAGCATTGCCTTTTGTACTTATCTGCTGGCCTACGCCATCATTGAGGATGGGGATGTTCATGGATCCTCTTCCTCCCATAGTTATTTACCTGTAACCACCATTCATGACTGGATGTGGCAGGACTGCAAAGCTTTAACCTGAGCTATTGCTTGTGGGATACATGTAGTCCTGTATTGTAGCTTCATCAGGTTGGCACCTCATTTTTTTTTTTTAGCTTTGCCTGATACTGCTTCTGGGATGCTTTTCTACCTCCTCATTGAACCAGGGTTGGTCCCCTGTCTTGATGGTAATGGTAGAGTGAGGGATATGCCAGGCCATGAGATTACTGATTGTGTTTGAATACAATTTTGCTGCTTATGGCTCACAGCACTTCGTGGATGCTTAGTTTTGAGCTACTAGATCTGTTCCAAATCTACCCTATTTAGCAAGGTAGTAGTGCCACACAACACAATAGTGAGTGTCCTCCATCTGAAGATGGGACTTCATCTCGACAAGGACTATACAATGGTCACTCTACCAATACTGCCATGGACAGACACATCTGCAACAGGTATTTGGTGAGGACGAGATCAAGTAGGTTTTTCCATTGTTTCAGTCTCTCATCACCTACCACAAGCCTAGTCTGGCAGCTATGCCCTTCAAGACTCAACCGGCTGGGTCAGTATCTGTGCTCCCAAGTCACTCTTGATGGTGACATTAAAGTCTCCTACCCAGAGTATATTCTGCACTACCCTCAGTGCTTTTTTCAATATGGAGGAGTACATATGGAGGCAAGTTTGTAATAATCATCAGGAGGGTTCCTTGCCCACATTTGACCTGACGCCACGAGACTCCATGGGGGGGGGCTGAAAATCAATGTTGAGGGCCATTCCCTTCCAACTGTATATCATTGTGCTCCCAACTTTGGGATGGTGATAGAAGAGTCTGGGACATTGGCTGAAAAGTATGATTCAGTGAGTATGACTATGTCAGGCCATTGCTTGACTAGTTTGTAGGACAGCTCATGCAATCTTTGGCACAAATTCTCAGGTGTTGTAGGGTTGACTGGGCTGTGCATGCCTTTGCTGTGTCCGTTGCCTAGGTTGATGCTGACTGCTCCATCCAATTTTATTCTTATTGTAGTAGCTTGTTACATTTGAATGGCTTGCTAGGCCATTTCAGAAGGTAGAGAAAAAGACTTGCATTTATGTAGCACCTTTTAGGACCTCATGATGTCCCAAAGCACTTTACAACCAACTCTTTGAAGTGTAATCACAGTTGTAATATGGGAAATGCAGCAGTCAATTTTCACACAGCATGATCCCACAAACATCAATAATGTCCAGATAATCTGTTTTTATGACTTGATTGAGGGATAAATATTGACTAGGCTCCTGCTTGTCTTCAAAATAGTGCTACTGCACCTTTTACATCCAGTTGAACTGTGTGGGTGGATGTTTTTGGTCATCGATGGTAGAAGTGGGAGGGCAAGGTGGTTGGAGGCATGAGGTCATGTGATGAAACCTCCAGGAATGCACCCAGGCCTTTCAACCCTGCTGCCTCGATCACAAAATTAAAGGAAATTGAACATTTTATACAGGGAATTCCAAGAGAAAAAAAAAATCACCATTATGTAGAATACACACTCATTCAAAATGTTCACTTCTCCCAGTTGCTGTAAAACTTGTGACATGTAATATCAACACGAGACATATGCATCTTGAGTTCGTATTTCACTTCATACATGAAAAACGATAATATATTTTCCGGAAGATGGTTTTTTGTGGAAAGCACTTCTTGACTACATGATAATTTAAAGCAAGTTCCAAACATTAGAAACTTCAAACCGTAAATGATCTGAAACAGGACCACAATGTACGAGCTGATCAGGCACAGGATTAATATAGCAAAGTCCATGTCACCCACCCATCTAAATTTGCATCGATCAATTAAATTGAAAAAAAAAGACTCACATTTATACAATACCTTCCACCTCTTCAAAATGTCCCAAAGTGCATCACAACCAATGAAATGCAGCAGACAATTTGTGCACAGTGAGGTCCCAAAAACTAGAAAATGAGAAAATTGACCAGAGAATCTGATTTAGTGATGTCGGTTGAGGGATAAATATTGGCCAGGACAGTGGATGAACGCGCCTATTCCTCGTCAAATACTTTCATGGGATCTTTAACATCCTGCTATGATCCCCGTGGAGACCACCAACAAAAGAATTGAATCCACTGACTGACCCCAATTTAGGAAACAATAAAAAAAGATAAGATTTCACCTTTATAAATTTTACTTTAACTCTCAAACCAAAGCCAACATGAATGAAGCATGAACTAACAGTTAAATCACGATCGATAGATATATATCGTAAAGGTTACACATTAATTATCAAATGCAATAAAGACAGTGCTTACGAATCCTCTGAGCAGACCTATCAGCAAGATGGCGGGGAACAGTCCCAAAGTACGTCAAAATCAAGAACTTCCTCGGGTAGTTTTCCAAGTCCTGTCCTTCAGGATGCAGATATGAAAGTAATGATGTCCCGTTGATAGTGAGCAATGCAATCTTCCCTTTAACAGTTTGGTCTTGTCACCTCTTGAACAACCGTACTGATGGCATGGTTCCACTGATAACTCTAAATCACTGAAGCCAACTGCCTTAAGCCATATTTGCTGATGGTCATCCTTCAGAGTCTAGACTCTTCTGCCTGCAGCCGGTCTTTTCAATTCCAAGCAGTTTCTCTGGAAGCACAGCAACCTCAGCCCCCAGATTGTCTTTTTAAAGCAACAGCTGGCTGTTTCTGCTTCCACCCACTGCAAAGGGTTCTTCTAAACTGAAACCTAAGCTGCAGTCACACGTCTTTGATCATAAAAACTGTGGGATATATTTTATAAGCTCGCCACTGATCTCGGACCGCACGTCCCGGAGCGTCCGCAATATTCAGCACAATGATTCATTTAACTGATCGGGAAAAACCGCCCCCCCCCGATGACGTGGAGAAAGCGGGCAGTCCATCCCCAGGCAACAGCGTCAGGCGTCACTGCGCAGAGGCCGACGCATTTTTAAAGGACTTCGAGCCCTAAATTACAATTTAAATTTTTAAAGAGATATTGAAAAATTAAATAAATGTTTCTAATCCCTCTCCCACCCACCCCACCCCCCCATAACCATAAAATTCATTCCTTGCCATCTCCCCTACCCCAAAATAATTAGCTTGTGTACCTAACTTTCCCCCCACCACCCCCCAAAGTTCATAAACTTTTAACTTCACCCCTTCCCACCATCCCCTACACCAAGCAGATTAGCTTGACCCCGCTCCCCACCCCTGCACTGAAATACTTACCTGCTCTCCCTCACGACCAGTGTCCCACATTGGATCTCCAAATGGGTATCCGAAGGCACGGAGTGGCTACCACCAGCAACAATATCATAGGAGCAGGAGTAGGACATTCAGCCACAACACAGTCGTGGCTGATCATCCACTTCAATGCCTTTTTCCCACACTAACTTCATATCCCCTTATGTCATTTGTATTTAGAAATCTGTCAATCTCTGCTTTAAACATACTCAATGACTGAGCTTCCACGGTTCTCTGGGGTAGAGCATTCCAAAGATTCATAACCCTCTGAGTAAAGAAATTTCTCCTCCTCTCTGTCCTAAGGGCTTCCCCCTTATTTTGAAATTGTGTCCCCTGATTCTAGACTCCCCAACCAGGGGAATCATCTTATCTGCATCTACCCTGTCTATCCCTTTAAGTTTATAGGTTTCAATGAGGTTGCCTCTCATTCTTCGAAACTTTAGAGAACACAAACCCAGTTTCCCCAATCTCTCTTAATAGGACAGTCCCGCCATCCCAGGAACAAGTCTGATGAACCGTCGTTGCACTCCCTCTATGACAATAATATCCCCCCTAAGGTAAGGGAACCAAAACTGCACACAGTACTCCAAATGCAGTCTAACTAAGGTTCTATGCAATTGAAGCAAGACTTCACTGCTCCTGTACTCAAATCCTCTTTGCGATAAAGGCCTTCATGCCATTAACATACTATTAGCATTCTTAATTGCTTGCTGCACCTGAATGTCAGCTTTCAGTGACTTAATGACAAGGACACCCAGGTCCCTTTGTACATCTACACTTTCTAATCTCTTACCATTTAAGAAATACTCTGTACATCTATTCCTCCTACCAAAGTGGATAACCTCACATGTTTCTACATTATATTCCATCTGCCACATTCTTGCCCACTCATTTAGTCTGTCCAAATTCCCTTGAAGCCGCTTTGCATCTTCCCCATAACAACATTCCCACCTAGTTTTGTGTCATCCGCGAACTTGGAAATACTACATTTGGTCCCCACACCCAAATCTTTGATATATATTGTGAACAACTGGGGAGCAGGCACTGATCCCTGCGGTACCCCACTAGTCACAGCTTGCCAATGCAAGAATGATCCATTTATTCCTACTTTCTGTTTTCTGCCGGTTAACCAATCCTTAATCCATGCCAATATAGTACTTCCTATCCCATGTGCTTTAATTTTGCTCACCAACCACCTGTGGGGAACTTTATCAAAGACTTTTTGAAAATCCAAGTATACCGCATCCACCGACTCCCCTTTATCAATTCTGTTCGTAACATCCTCAAAAAACTCCAATAGATTCATCAATCATGATTTCCCATTCGTAAGGTGTCATTAATTAATTTATTTTAATAAATTAACGTCTTTAGATTTGTTTCCCGTCGCCGTGTGACAGGTGGGGGGGGGAGGGGCACCACGAGGCCTTGCCGCCAATATCAGGCCAGGCCTTCCCCGCAACGAGGACCATGGTAGGCCTTTCCCAGAGGCATTTTCCGGCCACCCCCGCCATGACTACTGATGTCGGGTGGGGGGAGGGCTGTGGGGGGGTGCTGTAAAGTCCAGCCCTGTGTTTTCAAACTGATTTGGACCATCCTCATCCTTCCAGAACTCTCTGGAGCTTTCAGTTTCATTTCCAGTGAATGACTGTCTCAGAAAAAAACACGAGCTTTGAATCCAAAGTCATAGCTCCTAACAGTACATTCAACAGATCAGCTGTATAGAACGCAGTCTGCACATGAAGACTCCATCATAATCCACCTAAACAAACAGATTAGGTGTAAGTTTAATATCTCAACTGAAAGACTGTACCACCCAAAAGTGCATCACTGAAGTATCAGCTTGGATGATGCATTCAAGTCCCTGGCGTAGGGCATGAACTCTCAAATAGATGAACTCTCAACTTCTTTTGACTTAGAGACAAGAGCACGACCACAAAAGCTGTACAAGAAACTCTGCTGCAGTACCAGGTTAATAGTTTTACTGTAAATCTTGTGTCCGAGCAATGAGAAAGTTCACAATGCCCCAACACAAGAATTTCAGAGGTGGCATCAAGCTAGCATACCACATGAGACTACTATTGGATGCAGGTTGCAACAGCCTCTAAGGGCAGGAGTCTCTCACTTCATACATGAACAATTATAATATATTTTCCTGAGTATGATCAGGGTTTTTGGAAATTAGCTCTGAATACACAGTAATTTATAGCAAATTTCAAATGGTAATCATCGTGAATAAACATGTAAAATATAAATAAAGTTAAGCAGATTCCACTTTTTAATTAAAAACAGAAAATGCTGGAAATACTGAGCAGGTCAGGCAGCATCTGTGGAGAGAGTAGAGTTAATGTTTCAGGTCTGTGATCAAGACCTCAAATGTTAACTCTGTTTCTCTCTCCACAGATGCTGCCTGACCTGCTGAGTATTTCCAGCGCTTCCTGTTTTTTATTTCAGATTTCCAGCATCTGCAGTATTTTGCTTCCTTCAGCTGTACCTTCAGCTGCCTCGGCTCTAAACTCTGGAATTCCCTAGCTAATCCTCTCTACCTCTTTCCCTCGCTTTTCTCCTCCTTTAATGTGCTCGTTAAAACATCTTTGACTAAGCTTTTGGTCACCTGTCACCTGGTGTCAAATTTTTTTGATAATCGCTCCCGTGAAATGGGTTGGGAGGTTTTACTACACTAAAAGCGCTATATAAATATAAATTGTTGTTGTCTTTTTTTTTTCTATTGAATACTTCCACTCTAGAAGAGAGCAACTAAAGTGTGAAATACTTAATCTGTTTTTTTCCAGATTGCAGGTTTGAATCCCAGCTCTTCAATTTACTGCTGTGGCACTATTTTATCATTCTGACACTATCATATTGCCCAAGGCAGGTTTTTGGAATGTTTATTTCAAATGTGCACTTTCCAGTCAGACACAAGCAATAAAAACTGTGGTAAGGACTCAGCAGAGCTTTGCAACAGAGTTTATATCATTCTTGAGAGAATAGATTCAACAATATTAAGCAACAATGAAGACTTCCAGCGCTAAAATATTTTGCTAGTTTTACTAGAATTTAAAATAAAAATATTTGCATGAAGCATTTTATCCAGTCCCAATCTCATTGCTTCATTTCTGCAATCTCCACAACCATTTCCCTCCTGATTATGGTAGCATATTGGTTTTGATGTTAGAAAACCATTGAGGGTTCAAGTGGCAAATTTTGAAATTCAATTCAGCAATTACTTCACCTGTGGTTAGAACTGAAAAATCACCATGACAGGTGCAAGGAGGTCATAAAAACCTAACTGGTTCGCTAATGTCCTTCAGAGAAGCAGACCTGATACCCCTAGCCAGTTTGGGCTAGGGTTGTTGACCTTCCAGGATTATCCTGGCATCTCCAGGAGTTATTCTTTTGCACACAGCTGCAATCAACCCAGGAGAAAAAAAACCATAGAGGAGTTAAAATAAATTGTGTGTTTCTTTTTTCTTTTTTTGACCAATTTGTTTATTAGTTATAAAAATATTCAAGATGGGGAAATCTCTACTCTGGGTCACTGAAAGTGGCAACGTAGGTGGATAAGGTAGTCAAGAAGGCATACGGCATGCTTGCCTTCATCGGTCGGGGCATAGAGTATAAAAATTGGCAAGTCATGCTGCAGCTGTACAGAACCTTAGTTAGGCCACACTTAGAATATTGCATGCAATTCTGGTCGCCACACTACCAGAAGGACGTGGAGGCTTTGGAGAGGGTACAGAGGAGGTTTACCAGGATGTTGCCTGGTCTGGAGGGCATTAGCTATGAGGAGAGGTTGGAAAAACTCGGATTGTTTTCACTGGAATGACAGAGGTGGAGGGGCGACATGATAGAGGTTTACAAAGTTATGAGCGGCATGGACAGAGTGGATAGTCAGAAGCTTTTTCCCAGGGTGGAAGAGTCAGTTACTAGGGGACATAGGTTTAAGGTGCGAGGGGCAAAGTTTAGAGGGGATGTGCGAGGCAAGTGTTTTACACAGAGGGTGGTGAGTGCCTGGAACTTGCTGCTGGGGGAGGTGGTGGAAGCAGATACGATAGCGACGTTTAAGAGGCATCTTGACATTTATATGAATAGGATGGGAATAGAGGGATACGGTCTCCGGAAGTGCAGAAGGTGTTAGGGTAGGCAAGCATCAAGATCGGCGCAGGCTTGGAGGGCCAAATGGCCTGTTCCTGTGCTGTACTGCTCTTTGTTATTTGTTCTTTGTACATGTGACTCCAGTCCCACACCACATAGTGGATTCATAATGCCCTCTGCAATGGGCAATACATATTGCCTTGTTGATGTTGCTGACATATCAAGAACAAACAAAAGAAAAATTCATATTCCCCAGCTCTCACCTTGCTTGCTGTAATATCGAATTTCCAATGGTTTACTCTGATCTTTCTTGCTTGAGTTAGAATTTATTGTACTATGCTTTTACAGCCCCTGGTATCCATAGCCCATAAATATTCAGCTAAAAATATATAATCTGTACTATTGGAATCCATCACCGGTAAGTTTCTTTGGGTTCCAAAGCTCCCCCAACTCACCCGCAATATTGCCAGGAGGAATGAATGAATACTTTTTACTAAACTGTTCGGGAATGTTCTCTCTCCTTCAAACACACCAGAACACCAAGATTCATATGCATAATCTCTCACCAAACTATCAGGTTTAAAAAAGAATGAAAACCTTACCTTTGACACTGCAATTCCAGCCACAGAGAGAAACCAACAGCTGGACTACAACAATAGTGCATATATAATAGTGCAATACATACAGTACATTTTCTCCCTTTCTGCTTGTGTCACATCATTGCTTTTAAAAAGGGAGAATTCAACTAAAACCCCAAACTCAAAAGACAAATATAGATGAAGGAGGCTCAACAGGTTCACTTTTTAAACATCCCTCTACTACTGCTGTCAGCTGTGGTTCAGTTAGACGCTCTCTTGCCTCTTGTTTGTAAGGTTGTAGTTCAAGTCCCATTCTGGAGATTTGAGCACACCATCTAGATTGCCATGCCAGGGCAGTACTGAGGGAGAACTGAACTATCAGTGTTGTTGTCTTTCAGATGGAATATTAGACTGAGGCCTGGTCTTCTTTCTCAGATGGACATAAAAGATTTGATGGCAATCCTTTTTGAACAAAAGCAGGGGAGTTATCCCCGGTTTCTTGGCCAAAATTTATCTCTCACTCAACATCACAAAAAAAGAGATTATCTGGTCATGATCACATTGCTGTCTGTGGGTGCTTGCTGTGTGCAATTTAGCTGCCATGCTTACTACACATCAAAAGTTCTTCATAGCCTGCAAAGCGCCTTGGCACGTCCTGAGCTTGTGAAAGGTGCTATATGAATGCAAGTCTTTTTGAGTAACTAATTGCCTCTTGAATGATTCGGGACTTTTCCACCTCCACTCCCCTCTGCAGAAGATTATCCAAGGCATTTATTATTCTGAAGAAGTTTCTTTCAGACTAGACCTAAATTGTGCACTTATTTGTTGCTTATATTGTCTTGTCTTGTAATCATGATCTAATTTGACAGAGTTTTTGATTAGCATTTTCGATTGCACTCAGTATCTTATCTACTTCTATAAGGTCCTCTATCATCATCGACTTGTATTAATATTGCACCTTTAACATAGTAAAACACCCCAAGGTGCTTCATGGAAGCATTATAAAATGAAATTTGACACCGAGCTCCATAAAGAGATATTATGCAAATGGCCACAAGCTTGGTCAAAGGTTTTAAGGAGCATCTTAAAAGAGAAAAGTGAGGTAGAGAGGTGGAGAGTTTTAGAGAAGAAATTCCAGAGCTTAAGGCCTCAGTAAGTGAAGGCACAGCCACCAATGGTGCAGCGATTAAAAAAGGGGCCTGAATTGGTGGAGTGCAGCTATTTCAGATAGGGAGGGGTGAGGTTGTAAACAAGAATGAGAATTTTAAGTATCGAGGAGTTACTTAACCAGCTACCAATATAGGTCAGTAAGCACATGGGTGATGACTGAACGGAACTTGGCATCAGTTAGTACAAAGGCAATAGAGTTTTGAATGAGTTCAAGTTTATGAAGGGTAGAATGTGAGAGGCCAAGACTGCATTGGAATAGTCAAGTATGGTGATAACAAAGGCACAGATGAGGCCTTCAGCTCAGATGAGCTGAGACAGGGGAAGTTAAGGGAGTGGAAATAGATGGTCTTAATGATGGTGCAGTATGCATTCGGAAACTAATGTCAGGGTGAAATATGACATCAAAATTGAGAAAAGTCTGGTTCAGCTTCAAACGTTTGCTAGGAGAGGGATGGAGCCAGTAGCTAGGAAAGGAATTTGAAACAGGGTTTGAAGACAATGGCTTCGGACTTCCCAATGTTTGGTTAAAGGCAATTTCTGCTCACCCTCCCTCAGAGGATTATGAACCTTTCGAATTCTCCACTCCAGAGGACTGCTCAGTCATTGAGTACATTCAAGGCTGAGATAGATGGATTTTTGGACTCTAGGGGAATAATCAAGAGATATGGGGATCAGTCAGGAAAGTGAAATGGAGGTCCAACATTATTCATGATCGTATTGAATGGTGGAGCAGGCTTGAGGGGCCATATGGCCTACTCCTGCTCTTATTTCTTATGTTCTTATCCAGTACTGCATATCAGATAAATATTCTGACAATTTAAAGGCAGTGCCGATATTGAGAGAGGTGGTGGTGAGGTAGAACTGCATGTTGTCAGTGTACACGTGGAACCTGACATGGTGTTTTTGAATGATGTTGCCGAGGGACAGCATGTAGAAATAGGAAGGGGCTAAGGATAGATCCTTGGGACTCAAGAGTGGGACTGGGAGCGGTGGAGAAGCCATTCCAGGTGATTTTCTGGCTATGAATAAATAGGTAAAAATGGAACCAGGCAAATGCAGTCCCACACAACTGGCTGACAGTGGTGAGTTGTTGGAAGAGAATGGCTGCACACAGGTCAAGAAGAAAGAGGAGGGATAGCTTACCTTTGTCACAGTCTTGACTTTAATAAAAGCCATTTCAGTATTGTGGCGGAGCAGAAACATAGAGTTCAGGAAGAAATGGGCATGGATTTGGGAGGAGACAGCTGGTTCAAGGACTCTGGAGATGGGGCAGGAGTTTGCAAAGACGGAGGTGTCGGGTTTTTTTTTTAGGAGGGGGTGCTGATGGTAGACTTGAAGAAGAGGGGATAGTACCCAAGGAAGAGGACCTCGCTGTTACCTCCTTTTAAGGCTGGAGATAGAATTTCAAGAACCTTTCCTCTGGGCTCTGTCCTTTGACAATGGAGATCAGCCTTGTGGTTGTTCTCTATTTCTAGGACCTACATGCTTTTCCTTAGCCTTTAAGTTACATTGTTGATGACACAACTGGTAACATTTTGTTGTCACCAACAATCTGCCAGATTTGTTTTCTAAATGCTTGACTAGACCTTTTAGAAAAAGGTTTCAACTTTTCTTTGGTTTCTAATTCCAAACTAATGATACATCTCATTGGTGTTTCTGGGACACCGTTGGTGAAGAATGCTTGCTACACAAGTCACCAAGGCATTGAAAAATGCATTGTATGAAGTCCTTTGAGGCATTTTAACCTGATAAACATTGTACAAAGTACAGGCATTTATAACATTTTTCATAAAGAAGCGTGAAATTATTGGAACTGTGCTAGTTAAATACAACAACTTATTTTTCCACCATCAATCTCGACTGATCAAACATCTTTCTGAACCATGGACGTTGTTTCTGAAGATGAAGAGCTTACATGTACCAATGAACTGACCTGGACCATCACTAGAGGCGGTAGCCACAGGCAATGCAACTTTTGAACAAGGTTTCAAGGTTTTTCTGAGTATATAGAAAACTCTATGATATTGGGAGCCTGAAAAGGCAACACAAACATATTCCTGTTTCTCTGTCACTCTCTTATTTCTTTATTCTATTTAGCTTCTTCCTCCTTCATTTCCTGTCAATCTTTGTTGTTTTCCATCTTGAACAAAGAACAGTACAGCACAGGAACAGGCCATTCGGCCCTCCAAGCCTACGCCGATCTTGATGCCTGCTTAAACTAACACCTTCTGTACTTCCGGGGACCATATCCCTCTATTCCCTTCCTATTCATGTATTTGTCAAGATGTCTCTTAAACGTCGCTATCGTATCTGCTTCCACCACCTCCCCCAGCAGCAAGTTCCAGGCACTCACCATCCTCTGTATAAAACACTTGCCTCGCACATCCCCTCTAAACTTTGCCCCTCGCGCCTTAAACCTATGTCCCCTAGTAACTGACTCTTCCACCCTGGGAAAAAGCTTCTGACTATCCACTCTGTCCATGCCGCTCATAACTTTGTAAACCTCTATCATGTCGCCCCTCCACCTCTGTCGTTCCAGTGAAAACAATCCGAGTTTTTCCAACCTCTCCTCAAAGCTAATGCCCTCCAGACCAGGCAACATCCTGGTAAACCTCCTCTGTCCCCTCTCCAAAGCCTCCACGTCCTTCTGGTAGTGTGGCGACCAGAATTGCACGCAATATTCTAAGTGTGGCCTAACTAAGGTTCTGTACAGCTGCAGCATGACTTGCCAATTTTTATACTCTGTGCCCCGACCGATGAAGGCAAGCATGCCGTATGCCTTCTTGACTACCTTATCCACCTGCGTTGCCACTTTCAGTGGCCTGTGGACCTGTACGCCCAGATCTCTCTGCCTGTCAATACTCCTAAGGGTTCTGCCATTTACTGTATACTTCCCACCTGCATTAGACCTTCCAAAATGCATTACCTCACATTTGTCCGAATTAAACTCCGTCTGCCATTTCTCCACCCAAGTCTCCAACTGATCTATATCCTATATATATATATATATATATATATATATATATCTTGCTTTGTAGTTGTGTTGCTTTTGCTCCAACTCAAGGCTCCTGATCCCCCTCAAGACAACTATTTTCCCTCAACAAACTTGCTTTGCTCACAGCTCAATTTCCTGGTTTCAGTCTTGCTCCATCAACTTTTCTAGCATGATTTGTTAAAAACCAAGAGAGAGAGATTTACCACTTGCCTAGTCAATCACTGCAGACAAAAGGAAAGTAATTATAAGGATTTTTGATGTGGGTCATCTGCTGTAGTTCATGTAACAGAATGCAGGTTTGGAGAAAATACCTAGATAAGTCAAACAGCCACTGCTGCTGCAATACAAATCCTTGATCACACCCACACAACTCGAGCTACATTTTTAATGTATAGAATTGAGGTTAATTCACTTTACTTTTTTTTGTTTTAAATTATCCTTACCCTTCATCTTCCTCAATCCTGGTCTTATCAATGCATTCCAAAACTGAAGTCAGGAAACTGTCTCTCCACTCAATCATTCAGGTGGCAGTTTTACCATCAAATTAATATTCATAATCTCATTTTAACTAGGAACATAGGAATTGCTGGACAAAAAAGGCCAAAGTCCATCACTCTCGCCTGCTACCATCCTGGTAGTTACATGATATGATAATGGAGTTGTTGACTAATCATACCAATCAATCTTTATCAATTAGCCTACAACAGACCCAGACAAGACACAAGAACATTTACAATCCTCATCCCCTGGTTTCCAGATATAACAAAACATAGGAACAGGATTAGGCCATCCAGCCCCTTAAACCTGCTCCACCATTTAATTAGATAATGGCTGATCTGTACTTCAAATCCAATACCTATTTTCTTGGCTCCAAGTCAGATGACCTCACACTTGCCCATATTGAACTCCATTTGCCATAGTTTTGCCCACTCAGTCAGACTGTCTATGGCTGTTTGCAACTTCCTGTCCCCGTCTGCAATACTTACTGTCCTGCATAACTTTCTGTCATCTGCAAACTTGGATACATCACTCTCTATTCAAGTCACAAATAAATATGGCAAAAAGTTGAAGCACCAGGACAGATTCCAGGGAATGCTATTTGTCACACCATACCAATCAGGATACTTATTCTTTATCCCCACCCTGTCCCCTATCTCCCAATCCAATACAAAAGACTTCTTTCAATTCTGTGCACCCTTATTTATGCAGGAAATCTGTATAGACAATGTTCATAGGTAATTCCTTATCTTGCTTATTAGAGACCTCTTCAAAAAATTCAACGAGTTTAGTCAGACATAACTTGCCCTTAAAATAACTCACACTTGGCTCTCTCTGATCAGCTCATATTTGTTCAAGTGAAACTATTATTCAACATGCAACAATTGGATCTTTTCCTTGGGATAAACTGATTTGAGAGAACAACACTTATGAAGTAAGTAATTTGCAATTTTTGCCTCTTTACTCAAAAGCAGTAACTTATAGTGGGATAGTATTGCTCAGAAGCTACAAGTCAATGGCTCCTAACCTAGGCAGGCATTCTTCATGCAACCTTCTACTGTGGTTCAGTTTATCAGAATTGAGCCCTGTTATGTCTGCACCCAACATTCACACACAAATACTTCCTCGCAGTGTCACTCGATCATACTCAGGAGCAGAAGGAACCCTGACTAGCTGAGGAATTCAGAGGTCATTGCAATGGTCCCGTCCCACACTACTTCAGCTAATTTCATCGAACTCAGCAAATACCAATGATTAAACCTCATGCCTCAGTGGCTGCATGGCTCAGTACATGTGTTCCAACATTTATAAGAGCATGTGGGCATTGGAACAGGAGTAGGCCATTTAGCTCCTCGAGCCTGTTTGTCGATTCAAAGAGAACATGGTTGTTTTATGCAAGCAGAACTCACAGCGTTTTGCCCGTGATGAGGGATTGCTGGGTTATGGTAGGTGCAATTGAAAGAATCTTGTGAGATCTTCCTAGGGGAAGCAACGTTAGTATTTTACTGATTAATTTCTGCAAAGTAAATAGGAATTGCCTTATCTACAGTTTAGATATTTAGATAAATACATTTGTCCCCCTCAAATATCACACCCACACAAACAAATAAATCTCTGTCTATGATTTGGAGTGGCCGCCCCTGATGACATAGAGGGGGCAGGCGGCCGCGCCCCTGGCAACATCCCCGCCACTGTTTTGATCTCCTGAACTTTCCCCCCGAAATTTGTTCCCTTTGACCTACAACCCCATTTTTTTTATATTTTGAAGAGGAAATTTGGGAAATCAGATGTGATGCATACTTTGTATTTCAAGGGCAATGCATGTGGCACGTGCCTGATTTGTAGTACAGAAAGTAGATGGGGTAAAGTGAGAAACAAAAACACACACTAGGTTCATTTTAGATTTTATATATAGATAGAAGATAATCAAATTTGCCTCCAGTTGGCAGCTTTGCATGACTGACTAGCTCCCATTTGTGCAAAGTGACAATCTATTCTCAGAGAACCACATCTCCTGCAATAGGACAGGGAATTACTATGACAAAACAATCACCTGCACACAATTAGGTGACAAACCTTCTTATTTTCAGCTATTGAATTTTAGTGCCATTAGTATTTTAAATGGAGCTTGTGAATGTTAAGTTCCAGCTGTGACAATGGTCCAGCTCATTAATTTGGGGAGGCAATGGTTTACTTGCACTCGAGCAGTTTTTAAATGTAGTCCTGCTAGGAATTGTGTGAGACATTATCATAGAAGTGATGATCCCTTTCCATGCCAAGTGAAATAAAGGTGATGAATCTTATGACCAAACATTTTATTATGTATTGAGTCGCATCCTGAAACGCACAATATTGTGAGAAATATTACACTCGCACACATCCATCTCTAATATTAACAATTTAACATCTGCATGCACTACCTATCAACATTTTCTCTATTACAAATTACTACAGCCACATTTAAGATGGAAACCATGTAAAACCTGTCCATCCAGCCAGTAAAGACCCTGCAGCACTACCACTGGCAAGAGGATGTTCCAATTCAACATTACATCGAGCATTTTCTGTTAAAATGTATTTGCATTTCTATAGAGCCTTTCATGAGCTCAGGATGTCCTAAAGTGCTTTGCATCCGACAGCATATTTCTGAAGTGTAGTCATTGTTTAATGTAGGAAATGTGGCAGCCAATTTGCACACAGTAAGATCCCACAGACACCAATGATGTTGGTTCAGGGATAAATGTTGACCAGAACTGGGGAAGAAGCTCCTTGCTCTTTTCGAAATAGTGCCATGAGATCTTTTACCTCCACCTGAGAGGGCAGACGGGGCCTCAGTTCAGTGCCTCTTTCCAAATTGGCCAAGAAATTTAGAAGCATTATTTATATCAGGCTCTGGCTGTTATATCGACCAGACATCGGGTCACGCAGTGTGGTGACGCATTGTCCTGCTACTGCCCTCACACACTCTGTTCCCGTTCCCATTACAAAATTAAAATTAGGGCTAACGTGGCAATTTTGCTCAGTGATGGGCTCAGATGGTCATTGCCATTCATAAGAACAGGAAAAGGCCATTCAACCCTTTGAGTCTATCTGGCCTGTGCCTCAACTTCATTTATCAGCCTCTGCTCCATATTCCTTGATATCCTTATCCAACAAAAATCTATTGATCTCAAGTCCTGAAAATTTCAATTGACCCAGTATCCACAGCCTTTTGAGAGAGAGGTCCAGATTTTCACTACCGTTGTGTCAAACAATACATGAGTACATCTAGGCTAACATTCCAATGCAGCACTGAGAAAGTACTGCATTGCCTTGGAAATAGACATTAAACTGAGACCCTGTCTGCCTATTCAGGTGTATATTAAAGATCACATGACACTATTTAAAGAGCAGGGAAATTCTCTCTTTCATCCCTCAACTACCACAACCAAAATAAATTATCTAATCATTTATCTCATTGCCATTTGTTGGACCTTGCTATGTACAAATTGGCTTCTGTGTTTGCCTATAATACAACAAGTAATAACATGTCCCATGATGTTTGACAAGTGTTATCAATCCAAATTTGACTCTGAGCCACATATGGAGAGATGAGGCCAGTTGACCAAAGGCTTGGTCATAGAGGCAGCTTTTAACAAGCATCTTAAAGGCAGAAAGACAGGTAGAGAGGGAATTCCAGAGGCTAGGGCTTTGGTAGCCGAAGGCATGGCCACCAATGGTGGAGCGATTAAAATCGGGAATGCTCAAGAGACCAGAATTGGCAAAGCGCAGAGATTAGAACGACCTCAAGTTTGTGAAGAGTAGATCTCGGGCGGCTGGCCAGGAGTGCACTGGAATAGTCAAGTCTAGAGGTAACAAAGGCCCGGATGAGGGTTTCAACAGCAGATAAGCTGAGGCAGGGGTGGAGTCAGGCGAAATTATAGAGAAATAGGTGGTCTTATGATGGCGCAGATCTGTGGTAGGAAGCTTATCTTGGGGTCAAATATAACACTAATGTTACAAATAATTTTGTTCAGCCTCAGACAATTGCCAGGGAGAGGGATGGAGTTGGTGGCAAGGGCAGTTTGGGACGGGGACCAAAGACAGTGGTTTCTGTCTTCCCAATATTTAGTTGGAGGAAATTTCTTCTTCTCCAATACTGGATGCTGAACAAAAAGTCTGACAATTTAGAGACAATGGAGGGGTTGAGAGAGCTGGAGGTGAGGTAGAGCTGGGTATCATCAGTGTACATGTGGAAATTGATGCTGTTTTCAGATGATATCGACAAGGGGCAGCATGTAGATGATAAATAGAAGGAGGCCAAGGGTAGATCCTTATTGCCTGTTCCATTTACCCACTGTGAGCTATGACAGAAAGCGTCAAATCTATCTGCAGTTATCGATACCAGTACAGAGTTAGTGCCACTCAATTCTTCATTTTGCTATTGCAACAATTGCAAACCTCCAAAATATATGCACACTGCAACAGCTTGCACTTGAAGTCTCTTTATCATATTTGATAGAATTTCAAACAAGAACAGCAGATCCACAAATCCAGGAAAATGGATTTGAAAATGTTTCTAAACAATTTCATCGGGACTATCATAAAACATAAATTTAATCAATGCACGACCTCCAGGCTCATATGTCTGAAACATTGTTCTCCTCCTTATTCCAATATAAACCAATGTTCTAAGCATCCAGGTCTCAGACACTGAACCTATTACAGGGCTTCAAAAACTGCAGATATGACTTTCCTGCTGAAAAGGGAAATCGAAAATAACTTAATGAAGCAGCCACATGAAAATAATTGTTTCTTTAAAACATGGAAGATGTAACATTTTCACAATCAACAAAACAAGCTCTTAAGAATTGGGAGTTTGCTTCATTACTCCAATAGGTTGCTAAAGTACCACATTTAAAACACAATCATTGTTGTTATATGGTTTTGACGTGGTGTTAAATATCTGGGCCAAGCTTACTTGGCATCTAACTCTGAGCAAGGTCCGCGTTGTAATCTTCTGAAGTCTGAGAGACTACAAGAAGCTTTTATGAAGCTATGTGATCTTGTATCTCAAATTTTCACACAACATACCACGTCTGACCTTTCCAGTTGATCAGTTCCTACTTCTGAGTACACAAGAACTGAGCATCCTCAGTAAGGGGGTGGGATTATTTTATGCCAAGGATGATCAATATGCAATAAATTGGCACACTGGCACTAATGGAGCATTGGTTCATTTTTATCCATGTTCCCAAAATTTGCCCTCAGACTAAATTAATGTAATGAACATCAACATATAAGCACTGCATTAACATTTGTTTTGGCTTCTTCTGGACGAGTTAAACCCTAATTAATGCCGAGTGTGCAAATTTACTCACCCTGGCCTTCCAGCCCACACATTGTTAATAACTCACTGTGTGAGAGTGGTACTAAAATAGAAAGCTTGTCTGGCAGTGATCCAGCATAGAGCCAAGGAGGAGGTATTGAAAGTCAGCAGTTTGAGTCCACACAGAAGCATGGCATCAGCAGGTCTTACTTTGCTGGACAGGTTGGTGAAAGTTGAGGAGAGTGAGCAAGGTTTGACACATGGGAGAAGGAATACAAGTGTGCACTGCTATCCCAGCTAGCATGTCTACCACTGTCAACAAAGCTACCTCACCAAGTGGCCAATATGATGGGAGGCTACATCTTACCAAGAAAGGGTGATGATCTGTGCCATCTTTGGATCCAGAATTGCAACCATTGCCATTAGTAGCACAGTTAAAAATGGCTTTCAACATAATTGTTAAAGGTTCCTCCCAGGCAATAAGAGAGAGACTTGGCAAGGAGCCAGTTTGCAGTTCACTGCTGGATTGTCCAAGTCATGGATGCTCTGACATCCTGTGGTTACATTAAATCAACATTCAGCAACAGCGGAAGAGGCAACAAACTTTTCCAAACTGCAAAGTGGCATTCCCAGGGCATTAGTCTTTGTAAATTGCATTGATACAGCTGATCAAGCTTTCGTAGAATCATACAGCACAAAAAGAGGCCAGTCGGTCCATCATGATTGTGCCGGCTCTTTGAAATATTATTTATTATATTCCCACTCACCCGCTCTTTGCTCTACAATTTTCTTCTTTTCAATTATATATCCAATTTTCTTTTGAAAGTTTGTATTGAACCAGCTTCCACCACCTGTTCTGGCAATGCATAGCAATTCGCTGATTTGAAAAAAAATCCTGTTTGCTGGAGCCAACATTTAAGGCATAGGACAAAGTCCCAGTTAATTCTAGTGAAAGTGCTAAGTGTTTGAATTGGCTGTTTTACTCTTAAGAGAATTGATATTTGTTTCTAATTGTCACATTAACATTTTGTAGAGATGTCATGGTCCTGTAGTTTTTTTTCCAGAGTATGCCATTTGCCTTTCAGGCTTGCAAGGGATTAGTATTGCTTTAAGAGCCTTAGGAGTTACAGGAAGGTGCATTTTCGTTGCCTTCGAAATGGCCATTTGGAGACTGCGATTCAAAGAATGCATTCTCGATACCATGGAAACAGCCACTGGGAGTGAGTCTGATGCAATACATTTGTCACAATTCAGTTTGTACTAGCAGTTAGTAAAAACAGTTTGTCCTAACTGAACACAGACAGAAAAAAGACAGCTGTGGTGTCAGCACTGAAAAAGAGCTCTCAACCATTTAAACTGAAGGAAATAGGATTATTTAATTATTATCTCTCGAAATTCTAAAAAGTCAAGCCAAGAGAGAGATCTCTGGTAATTCAAATTGAAGAAGGGGAAGTTAGACTGTGACAATCTTTTATCCCTCAAAAAACTCGAAAGTCAGATTGATTTTGTTGAAAGTGTTTGCAAGTCGTTAATTGTTGAAATTCGCTGGACTTCAAACAACATTCAGTGAGGACTTCAAACAACATTCTGCGAGGGACTTCGAACAACATTCTGCGAGGGACTTCGAACAACATTGGACTGTAAATTTGCAGGGACTCTAATTTTTCTATTTTTAAATGTTCATAGTGTTTAAGAATTTTGCTCTTTTAATTAAAGAGTTAATTTGTTGATTTTAAGACACCTGGTTTGGTTAGCCTCATTCGGGGGTTAATAGATGGTACAATTTGGTGGGTCTTTCTTTAATTTGGAGAGTTTTTAAATGATATGTTAGCAGATCTGTGGAACAACGGGATTGAATTATCAGTGTGTTGGTCCCACCACAATCAGAATCGTATATTTTGATTGGGGGCTTTGACAGGAGCGGTCGGTCGTAACAAGAGACAAAAAGGAAATCTCCTTTCTCCCCACCATTGACAACTATGGTGTCAGCTATCTAGTCCCTAAGCTGGGAAATTCCCTCTCCAAAGCTCTCTATCTCCCCCTTGTTATATGTTTCTTCAGTACATTGTCACCTTATTTAGTCTAGCCAGGGAGATTCTTAGTCTGTAGTAGTTAAAACATTAATCTTTATTGCATTATAATGATTTACACTCCACATTAGCCTGTGTGACTCCGCCAAAAGCCATGCTGCATCTATTCTCAAGTCTCTCTCACATGTGATCTCTTACATCATCATAGTAGGAGGTATTCTTTACACTCTGTCAAGATTAACCCTTTCAGAACTTTATACTACACCCCTTACAAGTATTTGAGATTTCCCCACCTACTCCAAGGTCATTCATGAGGTGGATTAGCTGCTCCAAGCATGGCATTGCTGTGCAGTGCCAGTAAATCCAAAAGAACAAAAAACAACAGGACATTTAAAAGACAGAAATATAATTGAACATGAACAATTTGGGATGGGAGCAGAGGAGATTGCAACCTCCACCCACTCCCAGTGGAAACGGGGCAGGTAAGCAGTTTAAAATTGTCTGAAGTTACTTACCTGCACTCAGGGTGCCCAGATCTTGCAGTGTTTGCACAGTCTGGGTAGATCACGAATTCCGAAGCCCGTGAAGCCCTTTAAATATGCATATTGTGATCCAGTGACAATGAGTTCTGGCCCTGACTACAATTTTAACTCAGCACTGAGCGAGAAAGCTATTGTGGCTATCCCATCAGGCTAAAGCAAGTAAGAAGTATGGGGATGTCTCCAGGAATTAAAGGCTAAATCTCCAGTACACTGCTGTGAGCAACCCAGAAGAAAAATCATAGGGGCAATAAAACAGTGTTTTTAAGAAAAGGTTTCCATGCTTACTTTTGTTCATTAATTATAAAAATTAATCAAACATGGGAGAAAAGGCTGTTTGAACAACAGTCGAGAATCATCCATCTAATTGGGTAATGAAGAGTCTGCTTTCTAATTGGTGACTGAAGGTGATGCATGTGAGGATGGACAGGTTGACTGACCAATGACCGGAGTGTGAGGACAGTGGTGGTTGGAGGAAGGCAATGTTAAAGAGGCCCAAGAGTTAAAGTAGGATGGGCTTGGATTTTGGATGCAGCAGAGAGTTTCCAACTCACCTCACCATCCACATGCCCAATAAAAATATAAGAAATAGGAGCAGGAGTACACCATTTGGCCCTTCGAGACTGCTGCACCATTCAATAAGATCATGGCTGATCTTCTGACATGTGGGAGTCTTTCAAACGTCAGCTGATTAGAATCCAGGACCAGCATGTTCCTGTGAGGAAGAAAGACAAGTTTGGCAAGTTTCGGGAAGCTTGGATAACACAGGATATTGTGAGCCTCGTCAAAAAGAAAAAGGAAGCATTTGTAAGGGCTGGAAGGCTAGGAACAGATGAAGCACTTGAGGAATATAAAGACAGTAGGAAGGAACTTAAGCAAGGAGTTAGGAGGGCTAAAAGGGGTCATGAAAAGTCATTGGTAAACAGGATTAAGGAAAATCCCAAGGCTTTTTATACATATATAAAGAGCAAGAGGGTAACCAGGGAAAGGGTTGGCCCACTCAAGGACAGAGATGGGAATCTATGCGTGGAGCCAGAGGAAATGGGCGAGGTGCTAAATGAGTACTTTGCATCAGTATTCACCAAGGAGAAGGACTTGGTGGATGATGAGCCGAGGGAAGGGAGTGCAGATAGTCTCAGTCATCTCATTATCAAAAAGGAGGAGGCGTGGGGTGTCTTGCAAAGCATTAAGGTAGATAAGTCCCCAGGGCCTGATGGGATCTACCCTAGAATACTGAGGGAGGCAAGGGAAGAAATTGCTGGGGCCTTGACAGAAATCTTTGCATCCTCATTGGCTACAGGTGAGGTCCCAGAGGACTGGAGAATAGCCAATGTTGTTCCTTTGTTTAAGAAGGGTGGCAAGGATAATCCAGGAAATTATAGGCCGGTGAGCCTTACGTCAGTGGTAGGGAAACTATTAGAGAGGATTCTTCGGGACAGGATTTACTCCCATTTGGAAACACTTTCTGTGAGTGGGGAAGGTGTTTCAGTGTTTGGGGAAGGTGTTTCATTGTGTGGGGAAGGTGTTTCATTGTATGGGGAAGGTGTTTCAGTGTGTGGGGAAGGGGTTTCAGTGTGTGGGGAAGGTGTTTCAGTGTGTGGGGAAGGAGTTTCAGTGTGTGGGGAAGGTGTTTCAGAGTGTGGGGAAGGGTTTCAGTGTGTGTGGATGGGATTTCGGTGTGTGGGGAAGGTGTTTCAGTGTGTGGGGAATGTGTTTCAGTGTGTGGAGAAGGGGTTTCAGTGTGTGGGGATGGTGTTTCAGTGTGTGCGGACGGGGTTTCAGTTTGTGCAGAAGGGGATTCAGTGTGTGGGGAATGTGTTTCTGTTTGTGGGGAAGGTGGTTCAGTGTGTGGGGAAGGTGTTTCGGTGTGATGGGGAGGTGGTTCAGTGTGTGCGGAAGGGGTTTCAGTGTGTGGGGAAGGTGTTTCAGTGTGTGCGGAAGGGGTTTCAGTGTGAGCAGAAGGGGTTTCAGTGTGTGGGGAAGGGGTTTCAGTGTGTGGGCAAGGTGTTTCAGTGTGTGCGGAAGGGGTTTCAATGTGTGGGGAAGGGGTTTCAGTGTGTTGGGATGTGTTTCAGTGAGTGGGGACGGGGTTTCAGTGTGTGGGGAATGGTTTCACTGTGTGCGGAAGGGGTTTCAGAGTGTGGGGAACGTGTTTCAGTGTGTGGGGAAGGGGTTTCAGTGTGTGGGGATGTGTTTCAGTCTGTGGGGAAGGTGTTTCAGTGTGTGGGGAAGGGGTTTCAGTGTGTGGAAAGTCACACGGGATCAGAGGTGAGCTGACAAGAACTGGCTCGGTCACAGAAGACAAAGGGTAACAGTGGATGGGTGTTTTTCTGAATGGAGGGATGTGACTAGTGGTGTTCCGCAGGGATCAGTGCTGGGACCTTTGCTGTTTGTAGTATATATAAATGATTTGGAGGAAAATGTAGCTGGTCTGTTTAGTAAGTTTGCGGACGACACAAAGGTTGGTGGAGTTGCGGATAATGATGAGGATTGTCAGAGGATATAGATCGGTTGGAGACTTGGACGGAGAAATGGCAGATGGAGTTTAATCCGGACAAATGTGAGGTAATGCATTTTGGAAGGTCTAATGCAGGTGGGAGGTATACAGTAAATGGCAGAACCCTTAGGAGTATTGACAGGCAGAGAGATCTGGGCATACAGGTCCACAGGTCACTGAAAGTGGCAACGCAGGTGGATAAGGTAGTCAAGAAGGCATTCGGCATGCTTGCCTTCATCGGTCGGGGCATAGAGTATAAAAATTGGCAAGTCATGTTGCAGCTGTACAGAACCTTAGTTAGGCCACACTTAGAATATTGCGTGCAATTCTGGTCGCCACACTACCAGAAGGACGTGGAGGCTTTGGAGAGGGTACAGAGGAGGTTTACCAGGATGTTGCCTGGTCTGGAGGGCATTAGCTATGAGGAGAGGTTGGAAAAACTCGGATTGTTTCCACTGGAACAACAGAGGTGGAGGGGCGACATGATAGAGGTTTACAAAGTTATGAGCGGCATGGACAGAGTGGATAGTCAGAAGCTTTTTCCCAGGGTGGAAGAGTCAGTTACTAGGGGACATAGGTTTGAGGTGCGAGGGGCAAAGTTTAGAGGGGATGTGCGAGGCATGTTTTTTACACAGAGGGTGGTGAGTGACTGGAACTTGCTGCCAGGGGAGGTGGTGGAAGCAGATACGATAGCGACGTTTAAGAGACATCTTGACAAATATATGAATAGGAAGGGAATAGAGGGATATGGGCCCCGGAAGTGCAGAAGGTGTTAGTTTCGGCAGGCATCAAGATCAGCGCAGGCTTGGAGGGCTGAATGGCCTGTTCCTGTGCTGTACTGTTCTTTGTTCTTTGTTCTACCTCAACTCCACCTCCCCACATTATCCCCATATTCCTCAATTCCCTTAGTATTCAAAAATCTATCAACCTCTGTCTTTACAATATGCCTCAGATGGCGGAACAGTAACAGTGTGCTGCAGACTGAAAATCATAGTTAGCGAGAAAGGTCTTATATTTCATTGGGAAGATGAAGAGTGACAAATTATTGGAAAGAGGGGGAAGAGGTAGGATGACAACAAGGAGCTGATAATAGGTCAGCAGCCTCTGCAGGAACCAGAAAGGGCTCAAGCATGTTATAATTGGACTTTTTTTTAAAAAAGTAAGTCATTCCTCATTAGTGCTGTTTGTGCTCATTTTGAATATAACAAAAGACTATGAAAATTTACACTGTCTGTGTATGCTTAACATGATGTGTCGTGGTGAATATTGCCTTGTATGGTATGTGTTAGTTTGGTTTGGCTTTTGTACTCCACTCTTATGGAACATACTGTTTTTAAGTACCAGGTAGGAAGGCCTCCCGAGAGCTGTGGTGCAGACCTGCCTGTGATCCAGTCGGCTGCTTAACCCTCCGCTTGTGGCAGGAGCAGACACTCCTGCCTCTGTGCCAGGAATTGCTTATCTTGTTCCAGCCGCAGGCACTTGCTTGATTGCAGGGAATTGCTCCCATCACTTGTCTAGAGGCAGCTGCAGGCAAGGAACTGGCAGCAACTTGTGAACAACCCCACCTGTTCCTGTCTTCTAGTCGAATGGAGGCAGAATCGTTATGTCGGTAGTTGTTTGAGCAGAGAGCAGGTCCTTATTCTCCAACTTATGGTTTGTCTCCAAAATCAAAGATGTCCTCGTACACCTCTGTTTTGCAGATGCTGGATTGGTAAACTTTGGTTATTCTGTAGGCTTTTTCCATTTCTCATTATATTTGCACTCCATGACTACATTAGATCACATGCTGCTAGTTATACAGTTAAGCAGCTGTATACCCGATTAAGCACCAAACCCATGACCTCCACTGCCTAGAAAAACAAGGACAGCAGATGCATGGGAGCACCATCACCTCCGAGTCACACACCATCTATGTATCACCATTCCTTCATTGTCACAGGGTCAAAATCCTCAAACTTGGTACCCAACACTATTACAGGAGTACTTTCACAACATGGTCTGCAGTGGTTCAAGATGGCCCACCACCACCTTCTCAAAAGAGATTAGGGATGGGCAATACCACCCTTGCCAGCAATGCCCACATCCTGAAAATTTAAAAAAATCCTCAATTGGCTGTTGAGTTGCATGTTGCATTTAGCAAGATGTAGTACATCCAAGATTCCAGAAAGTGCACCAAGTAAACTTGTGTTATCGCACATGTTGATGGAAAAATGTGAAGTCCAATTCCCTCCAATCCCCAGTCCCTGAAGGGATTGAAAGATTTCAAGATGCAGTCAGTCCTGCAGCAAGAATGTATTTAACTTAAACCAAATCTACATTAAAGGGTCCAGTGGCTGAATATAAAGGAGTTTATAAATTGACCAATTATAAGAAATTGGCTATGTTTTGCATCCTAGGAACCAACAGGATGTTTAACTGAAATTTTAAAACAAGCTGTGAGCTGAAAGGAAATTATTCATACAGACATGGTGGATTGACTTGATGCATAAATTTACTAAGAACTAGCTGGACTAATCAGACAACAGCATATGTTTGTTTAAAATTAAGTGACAGCCCTGACCATTGAACTCCTGTGGCCAAGCTGTTAACAGGACTTACAAAATAACGACCATGGTTCCACCACATCTGGATCATCCCCCATATCTCTTGGAAATGTTAATCTCAAAACTGTTAAAGGATGAAACCCATTCATCAACCTAATGATGCTGATAATCTCACACAATTTTCCCCATCAAAACACCTTTGTGTGATAATAGATAAAACATTGAACAAAATGAGGACATTTCCTTGTGTAATAATGGACTATGCACTGACTCAAGATGTGGAAGTGATCAAATCAACTCTATATATTTGCAGAAACAGACAAGATTAAGATGTTACAATGAAAAGATCACAAGTGTGATCTTTGTACTTTAACAAGTGTACGTTTAGGGACAGACTTTGGTGACTTGCAAGGTAACCGTGGGCGAAATTGATCATCCACACAGTTGGGAACTTACTTCTCTGATTGTTTGCCTGGATGAGTAGTGTTTTAAATTAAGGTGAGTTAAAGGGAATAGTGTATGTAGGTACTGTTTGAAATTGAAGGGAGTTAGAGAACAGTGTATGTGAGTACCATTTAAAATTAAAGGGAACAGTGTACTGACTTATATATGTTATCTGTGGTACAATAAATGGTTCAAAGAATACTGAGTTGTGAGCCTTGACCATTTCACCCCACCCGGACAAGTTCAGGTCAGACTCTGGAATTAGAGTATAAGAGGGAAGGTGTGGTTTCAACTACCTACAAAGGGAATAGACCTTGGAAATTGGATTTCACAAGTCAGACTTTTCAACATGAAGCCAAGAGTGATTTCAAAGAGATATATTGTGCAGTCATGCACGTTGGTTCAAAATGACATCAAAAAATCTAAAGTAATCTAACTGGCAGGTGTTGGATCACTTGCTTTTAATTATTTCCTAGATGTCCACCTTTAAAAGAGATTGATTTGCTTTTCATTAGTTAGTTTCGACAATAAAGCAAGAATGCACCTAATTTGTAGCACCCTGATTTTCCTGCCATTACTATATATCCAAATTTCCAATATGCCCCAAGCGTACGAATCTCTGCATCAAGAGTGATTATTTACCCCATTAAGGTAAGTCACAATTAACAATGTATAATTAATATATTAAAGCCTTGAGACAGTAGCACTAATACCTGCAGCAATGTTCCCTTTAAGATATGCAGCAATCCAAATACACCACACAGTGCAATAAATTATAGGGAACATTGGAAAAAGTCCATTGAAACCAATGGCTAGCACGAGCCAATAACGCCTGCTATTCTTACTTCCTCCATAGGTGATGCTGTAATCATACTCAGCCATTAAAACAAACACAGCTGGAAAACGTAGACCACAAAATTCGGCTCCATAGCACCACAAGCACTGGCACTATGAAAGCTTGGAGCTCTTAAAATGGCAGCCATACTGCTTCTGGACAGTTCTGGTGTGGCCTGCGCAGCGCACCATGATTGTAAGTACATTAGTGCGAGTGTGCCTTGCAGCACCGGAAGCATGCAGAGTGGTCGGATCATGACGTCAAACAGAATCTAACACACATTTTGCACTTTGAACCTCTTAGGTTTTGTTAACGGCCTCTCTTAAATGCTGTCACTGCATAAGTTACCCCTCTAGTGCTATTTAAAGGGATCAGCATGGAACTTCCACGCGAGGTGCTTTTGGCTTTTGTCTGCTGCTGCAGAATGAGTGGAAATACTGCGTTCAGTGCTGTTGGAGGAGTTTGGAAAAGTTTTTGGATTCAGAAGGGAATGGTGCTGAACTTTGACAAGGAGGTTTTAAGGTGTTTGGAGGTCTGTCAGCCGCAAAACTACTTTCATTAACGGGGACTATAGTTGCAGACACTCTTGGAGCTGCAACGTGACAGGGACATGGAGCAAAGGCAGCCGAGAGGGGAGGCTGTGCGCAGAAGGAGGAGGAGGGAAGCTCTCAGTAGAAGGTCACCCACCAAGGGTTAACAGGGAGCATTTCTCCTACCTCCACCTCAGCCAGGAGCAGTGTCTGAGGCAGTTATGCTTCACTGAATTGAACTGTATCACATGCTGCATCACAGCTGAATATGCAAGTGCTCTCATGGAGTTGACCACCACTTCCACACTGGAAAGGATGAACTCCCAGCTCTGTGAGAAGCCATCTGACAAGTTTCAGCCAGACTCCGCCATTACAGTGACAACAGCTTCTGTGGCAGGCCTGCCAATGCACCAAATATCTACGTACATGCCCATCAGTGTTCTTCTGTACAGTGCCTCATTGAAGTCCTCATCTGTGTCCTCTGCAGCAGAACTCATCTGTGATCTTGCCCTCCGATGAGCTGGCACACGTGCTGTCCTTTTTTTCCGTTCATGCAAGGGATGTGAGTGTCCCTGGCTAGGCCAGCATTTATTGCCCATTCTTAATTGCCCTTGAGAAGGTGGTGGTGAGCCGCCTACTTGAACCGCTGCAGTCCATATGGTGTAGGTACATCCATTGTGCTGTTGGGAAGTGAGTTCCAGGATTTTGACCCAGCACCAGTGAAGGAACGGCCATATAATTTCAAGTCAGGATGGTGTGTGACTTGGAGGGGAACTTGTGGTGTTCCCATGCATCTGCTGCCCTTGTCCTTCTAGGTGGAAGAGGTCGTGGGTTTGGAAGGTGCTATCGAAGGAGCCTTGGTGAGTTGCTGCAGTGCATCTTGTAGATGGTACACACTGCTACCACATTGCACCAGTGGTAAAGGGAGTGAATTTTGGATGGGGTGCCAATCAAGCTTCTTGAGTGTTATTGGAGCTGCACCCATTCCGGCAAGTAGAGAGTATTCCATTACACTCCTGACTTGTGCCTTGTAGATGGTGGAAAGACTTTAGGGAAACAGGAGGTGAAGTACTCACCACAGAATTCTCAGCCTTTGACCTGCTGATTCAATTAAGTTTCTGGTCAATGGTAACCCCCAACGATTTGGATGGCAGGGATTCAGCAAACGAATGCCATTGAATGTCAAGAGGAGATAGTTAGATTCTCTCTTGTTGAAGATAGTCATTTCCTGGCACTTATGTGGAATGAATATTACTTGCCACTTATCAGACCAAGCCTGAATGTTGTCCAGGTCTTGCTGCATGCAGCATAGACTACTTCAGTATCTGAGGAGTTATGAATGATACTGAACACCATGAAATCATCAACGAACATCCCCACTTTTGAGCTTATGATGGAGGGAAGGTCATTGCTGAAGCAGCGGATGATGGTTGGTCCTAGCGCACTACACAGAGGAACTCCTGCAGCAATGTCCTGGGGCTGAGATAATTGACCTCCAACAACCACAACCATCATTCTTTGGTGCTAGGTATGACTCCAACAGGTGGGGTATTTTCCCCCGATTCCCATTGACTTCAATTTTGCTAGGGCTACACTCAGTCAAATGCAGTCAGTTGCACCTCTGGAGTTCAGCTCTCTTGTCCATGTTTGGACCAGACTGTAATGAGGTGTGGATTCATATGCCCCTGACAGAACCCAAACAGAGCATCAGTGAGCAGGTTATTGCTGAGTAAGTACAGCTTGATAGCACAGTCCTCCAAGTGGTGTTTAACATGGAGGAGTACTGATTCATCAGCTGAGGGAGGGAAAGAGGGAGGTGGTAATCAGCAGAAGGTTCCCTTGCCCATGTTTAACCTGACCTTTCCACAATCGTGCCTGGTGGCTTGCTACGTGCTGATCCTGACTCAATACCATCCTCTACGGTGTACACAGTGCCTGTATCTGAGCTAATGGCTGTGAGTGTCAGATCAAATGGTGATGCTTCATCGTCAGACTCTGCTCTTACTCACATCTTTCATGTTGAGGCTGCAATAGCTGGTCAGGTGACAGTTCTTGGGTATCTGAAAACAAAAATGCTTTGGAGGGTGTGGGTGTCAAGGAAAATGTCGATTGGCACACCATTGTTGCTTACACTTCATGCAGCACGAGGGTGCAGTGGGATTTAAGAAGATGCAAAAGTCAGGAGCATACTGTTATCCTGAATATTCTCGGCGATACCAGATACAACAGCTCAATGACTGCCAGCCTTATAATGCAGAGCACCATCTCCTCCAGAGTGCTCAGGAGATGCAGGTGTACCTGCCCTCACTAGTTCTCTGCTGCTACTTGCAGTTATGCATGTGCTCTTCCTTCAAGACCTAAGGAAGAATGTCAGTTAGTGTGCCGCAATGTGTTGGGTGATGTGCCTGCCATAGTGAATAGCTGGACGTATGTGGAAACTGCGTGAGGTGGGTGTGAGGCTGGCAGCATTGGTAAGTGTGTGAGGGTGAGGTGGAGCAACTGAATATTAGATATGAGTCCTGGTTGCTGGAGATTGCTGATGGGTGAGTGATAGGGCTGTGGTTCACTGAGTAGCGTGAGAGATTGGTGGTGTGGTAGGTGGGAGATGTCTTTTGAAAGTGCTTTTATTGACCTCGACAACTCGTGTGAGGTCATTGAACTTTTTCCCTCGCAATACAGCCAGGTCCTCGGGGCCAGACTCCAGGAATTGACCTCCCTGGCCACCTACTCCCATTCCCTTTACAGTGTAACCTTGAGGACCTCCTGAACCCCTCCTATCAACCTCCTGGACTAAATTTTCCAGCACCACATCAGAAAACCAGGGAGCCTTCTCTCTAGCCTATTGCCCCATTTGCAGTCTCCTTCCTTCCCTCAAAGACATTCTGACACATTTCCAGCAGCTGCTGCAGCATGAGGGGACCTCCCCTTTCAGAGAGGCAGGCCGCCTTTAAGAAGTGTAGGCTAGCTGCACAACATGCTAGCCACTCACAATCCTGGGACCCCTGCTGAGCGTGCAGTCAGTCAGCTGCACGTTTCGCACAGTGCTGCACACCGTAAACATTGAGTTGAGCAGGCAGCTCAAGGTTTGCGTGCTGCCTGCCTCAACTCAACCAGACATGGGGTAATCATGCATCATGATCCCTGTGCCCGCCAACTGGCCGAATTGAATTTTTAGCCCATAACATTTCCTCCTACTATCAGTGAGCAATACCACAGGAGAGCAACATGCATTCCATTAAAGGAAATGAGTGAGGTGCATTCATCTACCCACTATCTTTCCCATTACTATTAGCAGGCACTGGGCTGAATTTTACTGACCCTCCCCCGACATTGGGAGTCGTGACGGTGGGAGGACAGGGCTGGAAAATGCCATCGGCAGAGGCCCACCACAAGCCTTGATGCCAGGATATCCGGCCCAATAGTGCCGGCGGCGGCGAGGCCTTGTGGCGGTACCCCCCCCCCCCCCCCCCACCCCCCGCCCGTCGCTCACCGACGGAAGCCAAATTTAAATATGCAAATTAATTTAAATTAAGGAATAAATTACCTTCTCGCTTCCGCCGTCTGTCCCGGTGCATTATTGGTGCTGGTGGCCGGCACTCCCATACCTTCAGATCCCCAGGAGGCGGAACACTGCTAGGGAGGGGGAGCAGATAAGTTTCTCTGTGCAGGGTGGTGGTGGTGGGGGGGGTGGGGAGCAGGGTCAAAATAATATCATTAGTGTTGGGGGTGGTGGGAAGGGTTAGAGTGTAAAGTTTATGTACTTTGTGTGGGGGGGGAGGTCAGGTGGGCAGAGGAGGTGTTTTGTTGGGGGGCGAACGGCAAGTGATTAATTTTATGATTTTTGGCGGGGGGGTGGGAGAGGGGCAATTTAAATGGATTTAAAAATTTTTTTATTGAAGTTACTTTTAAATATTTAAATTGAATGTTAGGGCGCGGAGACCTTTAAAAATGGCGCCAGCGCCTGCGCAAAAGCAGCTGACGCCATTGCTGGGGATGGACCGCCCAGCCCCTCCAGATCATTAGGGTGGACGGTCCGCCCCAGCTATTTAAATGAGCTGCCCGCTGAATATCGCGGCTCCATGTTGTGCGGTCCGCACAGGCGGACCACCATTGTTTTCATCTGCCGCCAATTACAGTGGTGGAAGTATAATTTCCAGCCCACTGGCTTCAAATTGATATTTTTCGGGTAATAACTTGGTTGCACTTCTGCACAAACAATGACAGGGAAAGCTCCTCTGATCTATATATCCTCAGGACTCCAGCGCTCCCTCATACAGATCCAATTCTGGTCTAAAAGCAATCGGAAAACAAGCTGGATACTGTTTATTTTTTTCGTGGAGGGAAACCTCCAGAAAACTAGCTGTTAATTTTCTGTCAGTTTAATATCTTACACACGTTTCTAATCTCTCAAGAGCATTAGCTGATGACAAATGAAGTAATGTCTAGAATGACATTACCAATTTACAGCAAGAATGATTCACATTCAAGACCCTTTCCTGTTCAATTAGCTCTACATTAATCATCCAGCATTTCCGGTTAAAATATTCATTCTGTAAAAGGGGTGCGCCACTCCAAAGATTTATGAAATAGAAGCTGAGAAATTCAACCAGAACCCAAAACATGTACAAAGTTGGTTGAGTAATAGCTCCACGCTAACCTAAGATGAGCCTCGATCCAAATTTGGTTTTGGGCCTAATTTAAATGCCACCAGCAAGTTGTGGGTGCCAAACTGGCATGACGGTAGAGGGGGAGGGGCGCAATTAGCTGGTTCCTATGCTGAGCCCGCTAGCAGGTCAGGTCAAGGGCAGGTGATCCCAGGGGAGAGGAATGGACAGAAAAGAAGACTCAAAATGTGATGGTAATAGTCCACAGTTTCTTTTAAGGATCTGGGAGGAGCAATCCTTTTAAGGATCTCTGGGTAGGCTGCTCAATCCGTACTACACCCCACAACTACATGGAATTGGTGAAGTGTACACACTGCCCATTTGTATGAGTTTCACATTTGGAGTCCTGCATCGGACACAAATTTGTACAGTTAAAGGAACCTAATGCAAGTTTCAGGAGGGTGCCTTGGACGCCGAAAAGTCACCCAAGTCAATCTGGCATCTGATGCAGCTCATGATGCAAAATTCATAGATCTCCCACCAATTTTGCTCCAGAAAACAAGCGGCCCCAAGTCAAGTTTCTCCTGCAGTCTGCATCATTAATTTGGTCTTTCTAAATTTTATTTTTACACCTTCGGGATAAAACAGCAATCTTAAAATCTTCTTCTTCTTCTTTGGCCTCCTTATCTCGAGAGACAATGGGTAAGCGCCTGGAGGTGGTCAGTGGTGTGTGGAGCAGCGCCTGGAGTGGCTATAAAGGCCAATTCTAGAGTGACAGACTCTTCCACAGGTGCTGCAGAAAAATGTGTTTGTCGGGGCTGTTACACAGTTGGCTCTCCCGTTGTGCTTCTATCTTTTTTCCTGCCAACTGCTGAGTCTCTTCGACTCGCCACACTTTAGCCCCGCCTTTATGGCTGCCCGCCAGGCAGCCATAAAGGCGGGGCTAAAGTGTGGCGAGTCGAAAAGACTTAGCTGTTGGCAGGAAATCTACTAGCTTAAATTTTCAGCAATGGCAGCCTCAAGTCCAATCTCCAAAGTCCATTTTGAAAGAAAGCTCAAAATTATCCAATATTTCATCGTTCAATATTTCATTGAGATATAATTAAAAGGTGCACTTAACTTCAATGTATTTTTTAAACAATGTCTGACATCAATACTCTTAAGCGTCCCAAATTATCCATATTTCCAATTGCTTGTGACAAGACAAAATGTCAAACAAAACACAGTAAATATTCTCCGTCTGAGGCAAGATCTTTATAATATAAATAATGTAGTCCGTCAGGCAGCTTTTTCACAGAAACATTCTGTGCCATAAACAAGACTTGACTGAGTGCAGCTGGGAATCAAGTGGTGGGCTCACTAAAGTAGCTGCCCCTCTTTCAGCACCAATAAGCAGCATCAGCACTTCACTGAAAATAAAAACCATTTACATTTGCAGAACTTTTGTTTAGTCCCTTGTCAATATTCCTCCCTCCCACCCGTCTTGATGGGGCCGATTCCTTGCTTAGGAACGGCTTATAGGGAACAAGCAAACTCAGGCCCAATAGCGAGATACCTCCCAGCCATACCCAGGGGTCAAACAATGGACAATGCATTAGCCATGTCTGGTTATGCAGAGAGATATTTTGCACCTATTGGTTGGCAACCTTCAGTAATCACTGTGGGGCTGAGAGAGACTTTTCAAAATCAGGACACAGACACTGCAGTAACTTGAATCTATTCAGTTGGGCAGGTTCAGGTCAGTTGCCTTTTCTTTCAAGGGATGTGGGCATCACAGGCAAGGCCAGTATTTGTTGCCCAACCCTAATTGCCCTTGACATCTGAGTGGCTTGCTAGGCCATTTCAGAGTGCAGTTAAGAGTCAACCACATTGCTGTGGGTCTGGAATCACACGTAGGACAGTAAATTTCCATCCCTAAAGGACATTAGTGAACCAGATGGGTTTTTTACAACAATCGATAATAGTTTCATAGCACTATTATTGAGACTAGCTTTAAATTTCAGATTTTTTATTTATCTTATTAATTGATTGAATTTAAATTTCACCAGCTACCGCAGTGGGATTTGAACCCGTGTCCACAGGACATTGGTCTGGATTACTAGTTCAATGATACTACCACTACGCTACTGTCTCCCATCCTGGTTTACAACATGCCTGATTTTCCTCTCCATTGACTTGAAAAACTGGGCAGGGTGTAAACTGGGCAGCTGAACCCACCTGTTTCCTGCTGACTGGGTTAGGTTAAGATTGCTCCCCTCCCACTCCCAGTTGAACATTCGAACCCTTGTCATAAGTGGTAAAATAGGGTACAGAGAAAGATTTTAAATTGAGTTAGCTTAGGCTAGTATTCACATGTTCTTTATTTTGTAACAGTACATGGACTGAAGTTATACCGAGTGTATCAAGCGACTCTCAGTCTTATTATAAATAAGAAATGCTGGAAATACTCAGCAGGTCTGGCAGCATCTGTGGAGAGAGAAGCCGTGTTAACGTTTCAGAACTCGTTCTGATGAAGGGTCACTGACCCGAAACGTTAACTCTGGGTGGCACAGTGGCGCAGTGGTTAGCACCGCAGCCTCACAGCTCCAGCGACACGGGTTCAATTCTGGGTGCTGCCTGTGTGGAGTTTGCAAGTTCTCCCTGTGTCTGCGTGGGTTTTCTCCGGGTGCTCTGGTTTCCTCCCACAAGCCAAAAGACTTGCAGGTTGGTAGGTAAATTGGCCATTATAAATTGCCCCTAGTATAGGTAGGTGGTATGGAAATATCGGGACAGGTGGAGATGTGGTAGGAATATGGGATTAGTGTAGGATTAGTATAAATGGGTGGTTGATGGTTGGCACAGACTCAGTGGGCCGAAGGGCCTGTTTCAGTGCTGTATCTCTAAAACTAAAACTAAGAAAGCATTCAGACTACTTAAGGGAGTGTTTGAAATCAGCATATCCGCAGAGATTTCTAATGTAGTCTTGAATTTGTAACAATGAACTATATTGTATTTTTTAAGATATAAAGTGTTTCCAGCTACACTGCATTACTGGTTTTGCAATGGTATCTCCTTGCAGAGCACTGTAAGCTGCCAGCACCTAGTTACATTGCCCTGTGCATATTCCTCTCCATCGGGTACAGCAGAATTCTAACAAGGAGCTTCAAGTATACAGATGCAGAACTCTCTGGTGATATCCAAATTCTGTCACATTTTTGTACATCAGCAAAGAGTGTGCAAATAAAATTATTTGGGAAAACAAAATAAGAACAATTCCTCCATCTGCTCCTCTATCTATCGTACTCCAACTGAGTTCTATGAGGCTGTTTTGTCGAGGCAATTTCACCATCTCTGATAAGCTGCTTCACACTGCATCGCTTGCCTTAGACAGGGGTTACATTTTAAATCGAGTTAATCCAATACAAAAACTGGATCAAACAGAGACACAAAACCCGTAGTACATCTGGCCTGAGGGAGCAGACTCTAAGCATTAGTTTTACAGTCATCAATAGCATATATGTGATATAGATTAGTGTTGATTGAAATAAGCTTTACAGAGAAACACCATAAAGAAATAAGACTTGCATTTATATATAGCCTTTCACAACCTTAGGATGTCCCAGAGTGCTTTACAGCCAATGAAGTACTTCTTTTTTTAAAAGTAGTCACTATTGTAGTTTAGGAAACCACAACACAGCAAAATCCCACAAACAGCAGTGTGATAACAAGATAATTTCTCTTTCTTTTGGGCCTCCTTATCTCGAGAGACAATGGATACGCGCCTGGAGGTGGTCAGTGGTTTGTGAAGCAGCGCCTGGAGTGGCTATAAAGGCCAATTCTGGAGTGACAGGCTCTTCCACAGGTGCTGCAGAAAAATTTGTTTGTTGGGGCTGTTGCACAGTTGGCTCTCCCCTTGCGCCTCTGTCTTTTTTCCTGCCAACTACTAAGTCTCTTCGACTCGCCACAATTTAGCCCTGTCTTTATGGCTGCCCGCCAGCTCTGGCGAATGATAATACAAGATAATACATTTATTTTAATTAAATATTGGTGGAGAACTAACCTGCTCTTTAAATGGTGCCATGAGATCTTTTACAATACGGTCTTGGTTTAACCTCTCATCCGAAAATCAGCACCTCCAACAGTGCAACATTCCCTCACTAATGCACTAAAGTGTCTTCCTACGTTTTATGTAGAGTTAAACCCATAACCTTCTAACTCAGAGGTGATAGCACTACCACTGAGCCACGCTGACATCATATCCAAATTTATCCATTGACATTGTTTTACCAAAGAATGCTCAGTGACCTCCATAGGCATTTCTATTGATAAGGATTTTTAAAAAGACCATTATAGGTCAGGTGTCACGTTTTATTTCAAGTTGCAACTGAGCAACCTTACAAAATACAAAGACAGACAGAAACCCAATTATTACTTGCTGCTATTACTTATCTTGAGATAACCTGAAGAGGTTGTTGAGATAACAAGGAGGAGAGCCAAGAAACTGCCAACCTAAAGAAACATCCAACAAGAATTATCCTCTAACTGACCTCAGGACCTAGTTACATCAACACCAACAACAACTTGCATTTATGAAACACCTTTACCATAATAAACCATCCCACGGTGCTTCACACCCGCAGTATAAAGTAAAATTGGACACTGAGCCACATAAGGCGATATTAGGGTAAATGGCCAAAAGCTTTTTTTTTGTTGTTTCAAGGGATGTGAGCACCACTGGCAAGGCCAACATTTGTTGCCCATCCCAAATTGCCTTTGAGAACGTGATGGTGAGATCAAGTGGTATAGGTACACCCACTGTGCTGTTTGGGAGGGAGTTCGAGGTTTTTGACCTAGTGACAGTGAAGGAACAGTGATATAGTTCCAAGACACGATGGTGTGTGACTTGAAGGGGAACTTGCAGGTGGTGGTGTTCCCAATCAACTGCTGCCCCTGTCTTTCTAAGTGGCAGAGTTTGCAGGTTTGGAAGGTGCTATCAAAGCAGGTGTGGTGAGTTGCTGCAGTACATCTTGTACATGGTACACACTGCTGCCACTGTGAACTGGTGGTAGAGGAAGTGAATATTTAAAGTGGTGGATGGGGTACTGATCAAGCGGGCTGCTTTGTCCTGGATGGTGCCAAGCTTCATGAGTATTGTTGGAACTTCACTCATCCAGGCAAGTGCAGTGTATTCCATCAAACTCCTGACTTGTGCCTGGTAGATGGTCACTATCCTGAGGAACTCTAACAGCGATGTCCAGGGACTGAGATGATTGGCCCCCAACAACCACAATCATCTTCCTTTGTGTTAGGTATGACTCCAACCAGTGGAGAGTTTTCCCCCTGATTCCCATTGACTTTAATTTCGCTAGAGCTCCTTGATGTCACACTCGGTCAAATACTATCTTTATGTCAAGTCATTCTCACCTCACCTCTTTTGTCCACATTTAGACCAAGGCTATAATGAGGTCTGGAGCCAAGTGGCCCTAGCGGAACCCAAACGGAGCATCAGTGAGCGGGTTATTGCTATGTAAGTGCCACTTGACAGCTCTGTTGATGACACCTTCCATCACTTTGCTGCCGATTGAGAGTAGACTGGATTGGGTTTGTCCTCCTTTTCTGGACAGGACATACCTGGGCAATTTTCCACATTGACGGGTAGATGCCAGTGTTGTAGCTGTACTGGAACAACTTGATTGGGGGCACGGCAAGTTCTGGAGCACAGGTGTTCAGTACTACAGTCGCTATGTTGTCAGGGCTGTATCTTTTTACTGTATCCAGTGCCATCAGCCATTTCTTGATACACATGGAGTGAATCAAATTAGATGGGGACTGGCATCTATGATTCTGGGAACCTCAGGTGGAGGCCGAGATGGATCACCCACTCAGCCCTTCCGGCTGAAGATGGTTGCAAATGCTTCAGTCTTGTCTTTTGCACTGACCTGCTGGGCTCCCCATCATTGAAGATGGGGATGTTTGTGGAGACTCCTCATTCAGTTAGTTATTTAATTGTGCACCACCATTCACAACTGAATGTGACAGGATTGCAGAGTTTTGATCTGATCTGTTGGTTGTAGGAGCACTTAGCTTTGTTTATCATGTGGTATTTCCACTGTTTAGCATGTATGTAGACCTTTGCTGTAGCTTCACCAGCATGGAACCTCATTTTCACACATGCCTGGTGCTGCTCCTGCCATGCTCTCCTACAATAAAAGCAAAATACTGCGGATGCTGGAAATCTGAAATAAAAACAAGAAATGCTGGAACCACTCAGCAGGTCTGGCAGCATCTGTGAAAAGACAAGCAGAGTTAACGTTTCGGGTCACTGACCCTTCTTCGGAACTGACAAATATTAGAAAAGTCACAGGTTATAAGCAAGTGAGGTGGGGGTGGGGCAAGAGATAACAAAGGAGGTCTAGATTGGACCAGGCCACATAGCTGACCAAAATGTCACGGAGCAAAGGCAAACAATATATTAATGGTGTGTTGAACACAATTCTGCTGCTGATGATGACCCACAGCACCTCATGGATGCCCAGTTTTGAGTTGACAGATTTGTTCTGAATCCATTCCATTTAGCTTGGTGGTAGTGTCACGCAACACGATGGAGGGTATAGTCATGCTTATGAGGAGTGTGACAATGAAAAAATACAGACTCAAACTGAAGAGTTATAAAAATTGACTTCCCTTTTTAAAAAATGGACAATTCTGCAAAAGATGGCAACATGCATATTTGAACATTGCCACACTGTCTGTTTAGAACAAAGGATGCCCAACCAGGTTGAATGGTGTCAATTAAACCCATCCTGAAATATTCCAGAATTGAATGGGTTCTACTGAAACAAAGAAGGTATGAAGTAGAAACATAACCAGATTATTCTCATCCTGGGCCATTGTGTGATCACCATGGGGAAGAGACCCAAGTGTCTCCTATCAGAATCTGATGTGATAAATGTTTTCCTTAAATAGGCAGCCCCCAAGACAGAGTGTGAAAGACATCCAGAAAGAAGCATTACCAAAAAGCTTGTCCAGCTATGAGCTGGGAGAAAAATCCAACAAGCCAAGGAGGGAGGTGCCCTGCTGTGAATTCTACATTTTCATCTTATGCAGCAGTGAATTGGAAATGATCCTCTATCTTCAAACTTTCAACCAAAGGAGAAATCTACAAACACCTTAGGTCTATAACCAAAGAGAACTTGACCTCCGAGGGAATTCAACAGGTTTACCATGAACCCCGAAAGGTCACTTAAAAACCACTTACCCTTTTCCTTTCTAAATGTCTTTTCGTGTGTGTATGTGTGTGTGTGTGTGTGTGTGAATGCTTGAGTAGATAGGGTTGTGACAATTTCAGGATAAGGCATATTGCTCAATAAATAATTAATCTTTTTTTAAAACCTACAAGAAAACCTTTTGCTGTCTATTTGACAAATAAAACACAAAGGGGTTAAACCCTAATTACAAAAAAAACATCGCTGGTGGGAGTTGAACAGTGGGAACCACCCATACCCCTCATCACGTGGCCATAACAGTATCCTCACTGTGAAAACTGAACTTCGTCTCCACAAGGTCTATGCGGTGGTCACTGCTATCAATACTGTCATGGACAGGTGCATAGCAACAGGTAAATTGGTGAAAGCAAGGTCAAGTAGGGTTTTCCTGCTTGTTGGTTCTCTCACTACCTGCCGCAGACCCTGTCTGGCAGCTGTGTCCTTGAGGACTTGGCCAACTCTGGTGCAAACAAGCCACTCTTGGTAATGGACATTGTAGTCCCCCATCCAGAGTACATTTGTTACAAATGAGTGGATTACTAGGCCATTTCAGAGGGCAGTTAAGAGTGAACCACATTGTTGTGGGTCTGGAGTCACATGTAGGCCAGACCAGGTAAGGACATTAGTAAATCAGATGGGTCTTTACAATCCTGAGACCAGCTTTTCATTCCAAATTAATTCATTAAAATTAAATACCACCAGCCTTCGTGAGATTTGAACTTATGTCTCTGGATAACAAGCCCAATAACATTATCACTACACCACTGCTCCCCCACGAAAGCTTGGTCAAAGAGGTAGGTTTTAAGGAGCATATTAAAGGAGAAAAGTGAGGTCGAGAAGCAGAGAGGTTTAGGGAGGGAATTCCAGAGCATAGGGCCCCAGCGGTTGAAAGCACGGCCACCAGTGGTGGAGCGATTAAAATCAGGGATGCTCAAGAGGTCAGAATTAGATGAGCGCAGATATCTAGGAGAGTTTTCGGCTGGAGGAGATTACAACAATAGGGAGTGACAAAGTCACGAAGGCATTTGAAAACAAGGAATGAGAATTTTAAAAATCAAGGCATTGTTTCACTAGGAGCCAATGTAGGTCAGCGAGCACAGGGGAGATGGGTAAACTGGACTTGGTGTTAGACTTCATCACAAGCAGTACCTGAGCATTTACTGTAGAGGGACAGGTCAGGTTAACAATTAAACAGGACAACCTGCCCTGGACTACAGAATACCACTGAGCAATACCACGGTATACCAGCTAGTATATTATCCAAGCTTATACATAGAAGCTAGAAATATACCTTGAGTCGATCAGTGATTCCCTAGGAAATAGGAAGTAGCACAGTTTGTCCCATTTGGTTATTATGCTATTTAACAGATGAACTTGAGGGGACCTGGAAGGGTTATCAATACCAAGGAATTAAGAGGACCATACTTATAGAAATGAGCTAAGCCACACATAATCAATTTAAATGCATCTGTCACATTTCTTTCACCTTGTGTTCTCCTCAGAGGCTTGTGACCATTTCCTCAGTGCTGAAACACTGCAACAAACTGTGCAAACCAGAAAATCCAGGTTATTTTAAAACTAAACGCTACAGTGTTTGAGTGAAATTCACTTCACTTCACTTTCACTTTTGGGCCTCCTTATCTCGAGAGACACAAATTACATTTGTTTTAATAGCTCATGCCTTTTAAGTTGTAGTGAAGGATTCCAGTCAGTAACAATGATCCTTTCTAAACTAACTCTCTAAATTGATCGTATTTTTTGATTAACTTTGAGCCAAAATAACTAGCTGAAACTCTTCATTGAGTGAATTAATCATTGCCATTGAGCCACTTAGGTGTATATTGCCTAAAAACCAATTTTAGGCCAAATATAAAACTCTACCTCCAGCATCACTCCATGAATTTTTTTTTTAACCTGTTCATATTGAGAGCCAGTGGCATAATTCAGCCTCGGCATTCAAACAGACTATTAATATTGCTGGGCATCTTAACACACTTGTGATTCCCCTCTGAATCAGGTTACTGGTGGCGTCCCAGCCTGCCCCATACGAATTATTTTTTTCCAGTTCCGATGAAATGTCATCACCTGAAACATTAACTTTTTTCTCTTTCCACAGATGTTCCCTAATCTGCTAACTAGTTCCAGCATTTTCTGTTTTTATTTCAGATTTCCAGCATCTTACTTGTGTGTATATGTGCATGCGTGCGTGTGTACGCAGTAAAATCTCTTGGAACATTAGGCTTACAAGAGTAGGACATTCAACCCCTTGGGCCTGATATGACATTCAATTAGATCATGGCTGATCTGTGCTTCAATCCCATTTTTCTTGCCTTTTCTCCATATCCCTTGATACTTTAGTCTATCAAAATGCATATCTATCCCAATCAAGCGTTTCTGAGAAAGCAATTTTGTCAGTGGATGTTTATTAGATCTCAGAACTTTATCGCACACGGGGTTGGAAGTTATACCTCCGTTGTGTAGAGTCTTCGTCATCTAGAGGATTGCATTCAGTTTTGGGTACTGCACCTCAGGAAAGATATATTAGCCTCGGAAGGGGTTTGTTTTCCCAAATATCGTTGAAATAAGTGAGAGTTCACCATAAGTAATCTGAAGCTTTGGCTAATTGCTACAGGAGAACACAAATTGTTCTATGATATTATATGTCATGACTCATTGTTACAGAATTCTCATAAGTATTTGCTCCTTGTAGATGATCCAACACAATGTTGATCTTCTGTTCATTTCACCAGTTATTGATTGCTCCCTAAAGAGATGTATCAACTTTCTCCACCCCAATGGACTCTATGATCAACTGCAGGTCTTGAAGAAACTAGCTTTAGCTAGCAACAAAATGACTGAAATAAAATAGCTTTGTATTAAACTGCTTGATAAAACAAGTCAAATTGTCTTAACAGGAACAAGGTAAACAGTAATTCACACATGCCCTTCATTTGTCTGTTGCGGATGCATTACAGACAGTAGAATTGAAACCATGCCTGAGAAAATACTCCCTTTGAGTGAATGCCAACAAACTGGTGTGCACTAGAATGTACAGGATAAATTGGACAGAAAATCATGTAGCCGTGAATCAGACATTTGACGGCCATGGTTGTCTTTATAAACAGGGCTATGTGTCTTCCGGGAGTAAGGTTGAGAATGTGGATTAATTGATGAAGGAGGTATGTAGATGGACTGTGATGACAGTACAGGCCATATGGTGGATAAGAAGTATGTCCTTCCAAAAGGAAAACTACCACAAAATTATCAGTAAATTTAAGGATAAAAGCACCAGAGCGGCACTTTCTAGTTCATTACCTGTCAGTGCAGGGACATCACAAAGGAACAGCAGGACCATTGGCTTCAGCGATTACTTGGAGGTTCTGCACAAGAAGGAGAAATTCATGTTTGTGACAGTTGTTGGAGAGTGAAAGTTTTTTTTACAAGGAGTGGGTTTCATTTAAACTGGCTAGGATCATAAAGGTTGGCTCTGAATATGGAGAGAACAATAGGAAGTGATTTAAAGTAATAGATTTAACTCAAGAGTGTGCTTGCTTTAGGACAGGAGACCAGAGTACAATTGTTGAGAATACTAAAACCTTAATTAGGTCCAATCACAGGGAACTAGGGAGTTTACACAAGGCAAACCAGGTAGGTAATGTATTATTTGTGCCATTATGACTTTGACTAAGTAGGACTAGGTGTGAGCCACCAGAACACATGCAAGGAAGGCACCACTAATTGATAACAAGTGGCCCCTACATATTAAAAGTGGGCGCAAATAAAATTAAATTGTAATTTGGTAATTATTATTGAATAGGTAGGTAGGGTCTATATATCTGTCTGCCTCTGGTGTAAGTTCAATGGAATAGGTTCTGCTCACCTCGACTACTGAACCATATTATCTAAGTCAGGGGAGGGAAGATCTACATGCATTAGAAGTGGCATACATACTGGACAAGTCACAGAAGGGTTATGGGAATTGCAGCCCTCACAAGCTGCTCTATGGCCATCCACAGATAATTCTTTTTACCATTTTCCTTTATAAGAGAGCCGATATTACTCATGTTGCCAATATTTTTATGGAGTCCCAGGCCCGGACCTCACAGAGTGGGGCCCCTTTTCCACACTTTTCCCTGTCATCCTGAATGGGTTACATTGAAATGATCCCCATGATCCATTTACTTTTGCTATAACCTGGTTCAGGATTGCAGTATATTGCTCCTTGTACTCAAGAGATTTGTTTGCTGACTCTCTCACCCATCCTCCTCCCACCCAGCCCCACTCTCCTTTTTGACCGCCTGCATCAATGAGACATAAAACATCATCCCCAGGACCATCAAGAGTGATACTGAGGGACCAAAATGGTCACGTTTCCAGCATTGCTCATCTCTGGCTACATTCTTAACCAGCGGCAGAGTTGAAGGTAAATGTTCAGATGATCTGTGCCCTTTTAACAAAGCAATCAGAAAATAAATCAGTTGAATGGACTGGAATTTCCATATTATTACTGTTCTCCACAACTGCAGTTGGAAACTCCTTCACATTAGCTTGAGAAAAAATTCTGGGAGCAATTGCAAAGATCCCTTCCTCCCATTCTGGCAAGAATTGGGGAGCAGTTAAGAGACAAAGAAACTTGCACTGGAATAAAACCTCCATTTACTCTACTGCCAGACACAAAAACATAACAGAAAAGTGCAGGTGATTTTATAATTGGTTACAAGTCAACCTAGGTTTTGATACAACTCCTACTACACAGCCATCTACCAGGTTCAATATTGCCATTAATAAAAGCAAACGGCTGCAGATGCTCGAAACCTGAAATGAAAACTGACAATGCTGGGAATACTCAGCGGGTCTGGCAGCATCCGTGGAGAGAGACATAGAGATTAATGTGTCAGTTGGTGAAAGATTCTGATGAAAGGTCATCAACCTGAAATGTTGTCCTGTATTTTCAATGGGTTGTGGAGGTGGGTGGGGGCCCAAAAATCGGAAGGAAATCCTGTCAGGCCGTCTCCACGACACGGTTCCACCTCCTTGGAATATGCAGAAGTCAGGGTGATGGCGGGAATGGTTAACTGTCAGGCCGCAGCAGGTAACCAAATAAGCCTTTTGAGGGTTTAATTAAGGTCATGCTCCTGATGAATTTTGCAGCCAGCGCATGAAGAACCCGTCGTGTCAGGAGGTCGTCCATGAAATGATCGTGGCCTCTCAGCAGCAGGCCAGGTAGACAGCAGAGGCAGACATTCCATTCAATGTGGAAGGCATCGCTTCACAGATTAGCTTTCTCCCTCATGTCCGACGGCCCTAACCCTTTTGACCCTCTTATTTACCCCTTTTGTGGCTGCCTCCCTACATACTTCAGCAGAGCCCACCTCTGATGGTGAGGCTGCTGACCTATGACTGATGGATGTACTCCTACTGGCTCTCCTGACTCGGGAGCCCGCCCATCATCTGTAATTGGACAAGGCTCCCGGAGGCTGCCTCCTCCAAAATCACTATCAGGTCCTGCCACCAGCATTTATGAGTTCCGACCTGCATTTCATCCTGACGGTGGGTTCAGGATCCGGGATCAAAAATCCTGCCTATTAATTCTGTTTCTCTCTCCACAGATGGTGCCAGGCTGATTGAGTATTTCCAGCAATTCCTGTCAACACTGTCATTATTGAATTATATAATTACTAGAAGACTGATACTTGTTTAATAAAACATCCTGCCATATGCCTTCATAAGGAAATCAATGGGGGCAAGAGAAGGCAGGAACTATACAACCTGCCCCTGGGGTAGGTCAGCTTTTGTGTATGTACTCACACTGTTGTTTTTGGTCCTGTAGGGAGTTCTGCTATGAACATCTGACACTACTGCTTCACCTGGCAATCAAAATATCACTGTTCACGTCTGACATAATGCATTAAATTTATACAGATATGCGTATATGTTATAAAAAATGAGAGCCTGCTATTAAAAATAATTAGCAAGATATAACAGATCACAGAACCTCACCCCAAATCCGCAATCTGCATTCACTCCCAAAATGCCTTAAGAGTGCAGAAACTTATTATTACATCCCAGTGGAGCCCGGGGACCTCCCGATAAGAGACAAAATTAAATAGCAGCAGGTTTGTGTGATATGGTTTATGAATATTGCAAAGTTGCTAATACTAGAACTGTTTACAGGAGGAAGCGGGTACAATGAGCAGGTAGCATTTGCCAAGATCTGCTGAGTCTCCCGGAAATTGAGCTGACTAATTTCTTCACAATGTGGCACCTTTTGCAACAGGATTTTACTGATACACAACAGAGTCATTGGTACCACGCTAGATGATTACAGCTGCCAAATCTTTTCGTAGTCCAACAATAAGCTTAGAATTGACCCACCTGGACATTACACTATATATAAACTCCTTTGTTGTCAAAGAAAGATGTTACATCCATGGTTTTACTCAGCAAAGAACGGCAAACATTCAGAGGTTGGCGTCATACACTAGTGTAAATAATGGCTCCGTAACCTCCTCCTGTCCTACAACCCTCAAAGAACTCTCTATTCCTCAGATTATCACCTCTTTCCCATCACTCGTTTCCTTTTCCCCCACCATTGGAGGCCGTACCTTCAGCAATCTAGGCCCTTAAGCTCTGGAATTCTCTTCCTAAACCCCTCTACCTTTCGGCCATTCCCCTCTTTTTTTGATGCTCCTTAAAATCCTATCTGGCCTATTGTCCACTCCTTTGGTTGGTATCAATGATAACATTCCTCTAAAGTGCCTTGGGATGTTTTATAATAGTTATGGCACTATATAAATGCAAGTCATTGTGCTGTTGTCAGTACCTTTGCGGCCTGCATTTTAAGAGTCCGCCGCTGATCTCGGCACCGGGCTCAAAAAATGGTGGCCCCCCCACACAGGCTGCACACCAAAGAGCTGCCGCGATCTTAAGCATGGTGGCTCATTTAAATAGCCAGAGAGGCCCCCCCCCAAAATCACATGGAGGGGGTGGGCTGTCTGTCACCGGCAATGACGTCAGCTGCTTGTACGCAGACACTGGCGCCCTTTTTAAAGGGCAGCCAGCCCAGCCAGCATATTTAAAGTTTTAAAGAAAGATCTCCCCAAAACTAAATAAATAATTTTATTATGCCCCTTTCCCATCCTTCTAATAACAATTATGATAACTATTTGCCCTTCCACCCGCAAAACACTTAACTTTTACATCTGACTTCCCCCCCTCCACCACAAAAATGCACAAAGTTTAAGGTTCAACCCTTCCCATCATCCCCTACACCCATGATGTTTTTTTGATCTCATTTCCCCCCCCCCCCCCACACTGATAAACTTACTTCCTACCCCACTAGTGTGGCACCTCGGTTCCCTGGACGGGGATCTGAAGTCACGGGACTGCCACATCGAAGATTGTGGTGGCCCTCAAGATCTCAGGTAAGGGTATTTAAATTCATTAATTTTACTGATTTGCATTTAAATTGTGGTCCTGCCACCCAGCGGGTGGGGGGGAAGGTGGGGGGAGGGGTGAGGGGGGGCCGTCACAGAGCTTCGCCACCGCCGGGAGGATTGGGCCGGGGGCCCTGCTGGTGTCGGGGTCTGTGGCGGACCTCATCCGGAGCCATCTTCAGCACCCTCCCCCCACCCCCGCCACGGATCACAATGTTGAGGACTTGATAAAATTCAACCCTACTTCTCCAACAGTAATTTAGATGAAGTTTTTCACTGCTGCATACTTTACAGAGAAAGTATGATCGTTAATGTTTTACATGAGGGTGCATTCGCCTTACACAAGCAATTACACTTGACATAAAAATATTACTGCACCAGTTAGTGGATATTTTTAGACCAAAGCAGGGCAAAGAACCTCATGTTAAACTCACAACCGAACCTCATTCCCAACATTATTCTCAACTCTTATAAATGTCACTATAAGTGCTTCTTCGAAATTCAAAAACATGTAAAGAAAAACTTGCATTTATATAGCACCTTTCACAACCTTAAAGCTTTACAGCCAATGAAATACTTTTGGAAGCATAGTCATTTTGTAATGTAGGAAATGCAGCAACCAATTTACACACAGCAAGGGAAATAAAAGTAAGTTAACAATTGCTTAATATTAAATGAACATAATAATCAATGAACATACTGTTTTAAATATAAACAGAAAATGCTGGAAATACTCAGCCGGCCTGGCAGCATCTGTGGAGAGAGAAGCAGAGTTGACGTTTCAAGTCTGCGACCTTTCATCAGAACAGCAGTTTCTGTTTTATTTCAGATTTCCAGCATCCACAGTATTTTGCTTTTATTAACATATTAGATAGTATTAGGAACCTGAAAATAGATGGATGTAGCCAAACCGGTTGGTACCCACCTGATGGTCCCCCGGAAGATGGGATACATGTTGTGTGAGACCAAGCCTGTATCGTTAATAACTGTACTTTGTGATTCCTATCGACTGGAAGGAGGCTAATGTATTCCCCATCTTTACATAAGGTGACAAGACAGAACCAGATAACTATGGGCCCATTAGTTTGACATCAGTAATAGAAAAAAAGCTTGAGAGAATCATTCGGGGTGCAATATATGATTTTTGGATAGAGAGGGCATAACCCATAGAGAGGGATGCCTAACATGGCTTCATAAAAAGGATATCATCTCTTACAAATTTAATTGTAATTACTGAAGAAGTCACCAAGGTGGTGAATGGGGAAAGGCCTATAGACATTGTCTACTTAGACTTCCAAAAAACTTTTGATAGGTACTACACAAGAGGTTTCTCCTCAAGATTGAAGTCTCTGGTATTAGCAGTAATATATTAAGCTGCATTGAGAACTGGCTGGAAGGACTTAGGCAGATGGATTTGGATCTCTTTGGAGGCTAGTCATCAGTGGTATCCCATGGGATCGGTGTTAGGATGTTGTTCTTCACTATTTTTATTAATGATCTAGAAGTAGGTGTTGTGGCACAATCTGCAAATTTGCAGATGATACTAAAATCTGAGTGAGTGTTAGAACTATAAATGGTGGATATTGAGGTTTTGGGGAATTGGGCTCATGACTGACAAATGATGCTTAATTTGGAAAAGTGCAATGTAATCAATGAAAGCAATGTAGAGGGGCATCTGTTGTTCACGGCATTTCTCCTGTATCTGACGAAGGGAGAACAGCATGTCAATAGTCGATCTCTCTGCACGAAAGCCACACTGTGCCTCAGGGTAGACGCGCTCGGCCAGCTTCTGGAGCCTGTTCAGAGCGACTCGAGCAAAGACTTTCCCCACTATGCTGAGCAGGGAGATTCCACGGTAGTTGTTGCAGTCACCGCGGTCACCTTTGTTTTTATAGAGGGTGATGATGTTGGCATCGCGCATGTCCTGGGGTACTGCTCCCTCGTCCCAGCACAGGCATAGCAGTTCATGTAGTGCTGAGAGTATAGCAGGCTTGGCACTCTTGATTATTTCAGGGGTAATGCTGTCCTTCCCAGGGGCTTTTCCGCTGGCTAGGGAATCAATGGCATCACTGAGTTCCGATTTGGTTGGCTGTATGTCCAGCTCATCCATGACTGGTAGAGGCTGGGCTGCATTGAGGGCAGTCTCAGTGACAGCATTCTCCCTGGAGTACAGTTCTAGGTAGTGCTCAACCCAGCGGTCCATCTGTTTGCGTTGGTCAGTGATTATGTCCCCCGATTTAGATTTGAGGGGGGTGATCTTCTTGATGGTTGGCCCAAGAGCTCTCTTCATGCCATCATACATTCCTCTGATGTTTCCGGTGTCTGAGGCCAGCTGAATATGACTGCATAGGTGTTGCCAGTAGTCGTTTGCGCAACGCCTAGCTGTTCTTTGTGCAGTACTTCTGGCTGCTTTAAGTGCTGCGGATGTTAAATCGCTGGGGGCTTTCTTGTAGTTCAAAAGTGCAATGCGCTTAGCGGCTATGACAGGTTCCAGCTCTTCATTATGAGATTGAAACCAGTCTGCATTTCTCTTCGCACTTTTGCCGTAGGTGGTCAAAGCTGACTCATAGATGGCGTCTCTGATGTGGGCCCACTTGGTCTCAGCATCCCCTGTGGGAGTGTTTTGAAGGGCTGTTACAAGTGAATTTAGAAATTTTTGTAACAGCTGTGGGTGAGAAATTCTGCTCGTGTTGATGCGCGGGTGGCCCTTCTGCTTGGAATGATGCAACTTCTTTGGTCTGAGTCTAACCTTGCTGCACACCAGGGAGTGGTCGGTGTCGCAGTCCGCACTGTGGAAGCTGCGTGTGATTTGAACACTGTTTAAGGCGGCTCGCCTTGTGACAATGAGGTCTAGCTGGTGCCAACGACGTGATCTTGGGTGCCTCCATGAAACCTGGTGACAGGGTTTAGTGTGAAAGAACGAGTTGGTGATGCAGAGGTTATGATAGGTACACAACTCAAGCAGTCTCTGCCCGTTCTCATTCATCCTTCCAACGCCATAGCGCCCAAGGCAGGAGGGCCATGAGTCATGGTCGGCCCCAACCCTGGCATTAAAGTCCCCCAGCAGGAATAGGTGTTCGGTGTTGGGGATGCTGCTAATGATGTTATGGAGTTGTTCATAGAACTGGTCTTTAGCTTCAGGTGCGGAACAGAGTGTTGGAGCATAGATGCTGAGTAGGTGTACTGGACCAGAGGTGGTGAGCAGTCGGATGGACAGTATGCGTTCCGAGCCATTTGAGGGAGGCTCTATCATGCTGAGCACGTCAGCAGACGTGGTCTCTTCAGACTACTAGAAAAGATCGGATGTCCACCAAAGCTACTAAGTATCATCACCTCATTCCATGACAATATGAAAGGCACAATTCAACATGGTGGCTCCTCATCAGAGCCCTTTCCTATCCTGAGTGGTGTGAAACAGGGCTGTGTTCTCGCACCCACACTTTTTGGGATTTTCTTCTCCCTGCTGCTTTCACATGCGTTCAAATCCTCTGAAGAAGGAATTTTCCTCCACACAAGATCAGGGGGCAGGTTGTTCAACCTTGCCCGTCTAAGAGCGAAGTCCAAAGTACGGAAAGTCCTCATCAGAGAACTCCTCTTTGCTGACGATGCTGCTTTAACATCTCACACTGAAGAATGCCTGCAGAGTCTCATCGACAGGTTTGCGTCTGCCTGCAATGAATTTGGCCTAACCATCAGCCTCAAGAAAACGAACATCATGGGGCAGGATGTCAGAAATGCTCCATCCATCAATATTGGCGACCACGCTCTGGAAGTGGTTCAAGAGTTCACCTACCTAGGCTCAACTATCACCAGTAACCTGTCTCTAGATGCAGAAATCAACAAGCGCATGGGTAAGGCTTCCACTGCTATGTCCAGACTGGCCAAGAGAGTGTGGGAAAATGGCGCACTGACACGGAACACAAAAGTCCGAGTGTATCAGGCCTGTGTCCTCAGTACCTTGCTCTACGGCAACGAGGCCTGGACAACGTATGCCAGCCAAGAGCGACGTCTCAATTCATTCCATCTTCGCTGCCTTCGGAGAATACTTGGCATCAGGTGGCAGGACTATATCTCCAACACAGAAGTCCTTGAAGCGGCCAACATCCCCAGCTTATACACACTACTGAGTCAGCGGCGCTTGAGATGGCTTGGCCATGTGAGCCGCATGGAAGATGGCAGGATCCCCAAAGACACATTGTACAGCGAGCTCGCCACTGGTATCAGACCCACCGGCCGTCCATGTCTCCGTTATAAAGACGTCTGCAAACGCGATATGAAATCGTGTGACATTGATCACAAGTCGTGGGAGTCAGTTGCCAGCATTCGCCAGAGCTGGCGGGCAGCCATAAAGACAGGGCTAAATTGTGGCGAGTCGAAGAGACTTAGTAGTTGGCAGGAAAAAAGACAGAGGCGCAAGGGGAGAGCCAACTGTGCAACAGCCCCAACAAACAAATTTCTCTGCAGCACCTGTGGAAGAGCCTGTCACTCCAGAATTGGCCTTTATAGCCACTCCAGGCGCTGCTTCACAAACCACTGACCACCTCCAGGCGCGTATCCATTGTCTCTCGAGATAAGGAGGCCCAAAAGAAAGAATGTAATATATGTGAGCAGGGTGGATGCTCAACATACATAGACCCTTCAGGGCAAAGTATTAAAGAAGGTGCAGAAGGTAAGAGAGACTGGCATTCTTGTGCACAGATCTCTAAAGGATCATGAGCAATGACGTGAAGCAATAGCTACAGCGAATAGGGTTTCGGATACATGGATAGGACAATTGATTATAGGACAATGGATATCATTGTGTCCTTGCAAAAGACCTTGGTCAGGCCTCACTAGGAATACTGTGTCCAGTTTTTCTCTCCTCATATGGTGGGCAATATTGAAGCTTTGGAAATGGGGCAGAGAAAGGCTACTTGACTAATTCTCAGTATAAATTTTAGTTATCAAGATAGGCTACATGGGTTGGTATTCAACCCTTTAAAGAAGCGTAGACTTAGAGATGATCTAATTGAGATTTGTAAGATGATGACAGGAATTGACTGTGTTCCAGTTGACAGTTTGCTCCAATTAAGTACATTAGGGAGGACCAGCGATCACAATTTTAAGTTGTATAAGGCCAGATCTAGGTTAGATGTCAGGGATTGAGTCTTTTCCCAGAGAGCAGTGGATTCTGGAACAGGCGCTAGCTCGTGCAGTGGACGTCGATTCACTGAATTCCTTCAAGCGAGAGTTGGACCTGTTTCTGCCTGCATCGGAGAATGACAGGTACTGCAAGGAATTCAGGGCCAGGGTGATCTCCTGGACTTGCTTTGATGGCCCAGTGGGGGTCAGAGAGGAATTTTTCAGACTTTCATTTCTCAAACTGTCTTGGGTTTTTAATTGGTTTTCTGCCAGCCATGGCGATCATGTGGTTTCTGGGTGGGGTAGAGTGTGTATATAATGTGCGACACAAGGTATTGCAAATGTGTGGGATGGGCTGTATGGACCAGAAGGTGTTTTGCTGCCCATTATGTTTGTATATTCTTAAGTTAGTTTGGGTGCTGTGCAGGCCTGCTCAGGAAATATGGTCTCAGAAAAGAACATCTAATTACAGAATTGTAAATTACACTGTGAACATTATGAGTGTGCACTAATGATATTTAAAAATAGCAAATGTTTCTTCTGCAATCTAATCTCTCATATAAAATGCAAATAAAATACGTGTCTGATTGAATGTGATGTCTGGTCCAGTTATACATAAGAATTAGATCAATAATGGCTTTTTATTTTTGACCGCGATCCATACGATTAATGATATTTTGCAAAATTTATATTTCAATGAATACCCAATAATTAATAATTCATTGAATAGAAATGGGATCTTTGTGCATTTGCAATCACCATACTCACTCCTTTGAACCGAATGCATCAATTAAACTCCCACTGATCTTCTACAACTAACATGACTATAATAAAATGTATAGCTTTATCCGGTACTGTATCCACAATATCCCCTTAATCTGCCGATGAATTATTCCATTGGACCTAAAAAGCGAAGTTGATTTTGGCCAAGAAGCATTCACAGGTGAGAGATGCTCCTAGGCTAGAGATTAAACCATTGCTCCATAGTTAGGACTGTGAAATAATGAAATAAAAACAGAAAATGCTGGAAATACTCAGCAGATCTGGCAGCATCTGTGACCAAGGTCTAAGACCTGAAACGTTAACTCTGCTTCTCTCTCCAAAGATGGTCACATGTAGGCCAGACCAGGTAACGATGGCAGATTTCCTTCCCTAAAGGAGATTAGTGAACCAGAGGGGTTTTTACAACCATCAGCAATGGTTTCATAGTCACCATTGGACTAGCTTTTAATTCCAGATTCATTAATAGAATTCAAATTTCACCATTTACTGTGATGGTATTCAAACCCATGTCCGCAGAGCATTAACCCAGGTTCTGGATTACTAGCCCAGTGACATTACCACGACACCACCACCTCCCCATGAATGCCCCTTCTCCTTTCTGTCCGTCTCCTCTTGTGTGTGTGTGCAGGAGTGAATGCGTGAGCGGATGAGGTTGCGAACATTTCGGTTTAAGACGCATTACTCAATAAATATTTGATCTTCTGTTTTAAATCTACAAAAAAACGTTCGCTGTCTGTTTATTTGACAATAAAACACAAAGGGGGTTAAACCCGAATAACAAAAAAACACCTGCTACGGTAAGGTGGGAGTTGAACAGTGGGAACCACCCAAACCCCTCACCACGTGGCCATAACAATGAGCTTAATAACTAATCCTATCTCTTTACACGAAACAAAATCTAAATTAGCCTCGTCCCTGGTTGATGCCATGACGTATCACAAAACCATCTTGAATGCATTCCATGAACTCCTCCTCTAAGCTACTAATTTGATTTGTCCCATCCATATAAAGATTAAAGCTCCCATGATTATTGATTTGCCTATGTTACAAGCTCCTCATATTTTGTCCAACAGTATAGTTACTGTTATGGGGCCTACAAAGTACTCCCAACAGCGTTTTCTGATCCTTCTTATTTCTAATGTCCAGCTATACTGATTCTGCCTGCTCTTCTGAGCCAAAGTACCTTCTCACTACTGTCCTTATGTCATTATTTATTATCAGGGCTACTCCCAACCTTCCACTTTTTCCATTTTGTCTGTCTTTTCAAAATATCAATATTTAGTTCCTAACCTTGATCGCCATGCAACCATGTCTCTGCAATGGCTATTACATCAAACCCATTTATCTCTATCTATGCCATTAATTCATCTATCTTGTTTTGAAAGCTTCGTGCATAGATACCATGCCTTCAATTTTAAATTTTTACCATTATTCCCTGACTTGACCTTATTCACTGATATACTGCTACCATTAAACTTTTTGTCCCTTCCTGCCAAGATTTGCTTATCTTTACACAAAACGCCACACTGCTCCATGGCCTTGACCTTTCTCTCTGGATTTATATATTTTTCCTCACTTGAACCCTGTCCCCTCTCCTTATTTAGTTTATAACCCTATCTATAGCCCTAGTTATATGATTTGCTAGGATATCGGTCCCAGCCCAGTTTGAGTGGAGCCCATCCCAATGCAACAGCTCCCTCTTTCCCCAGTACTTGTGCCAGTGCCCCATGAATTGAAACCTCTGTCTTCTACGGCACTCTGAGCCACACATTAACTTTCTGATCCATTTGACCCTATGCAAGTTTGCTCTTGGCTCAGGTAGTTATTCTTCTTTGACCTCCTTGTCTCGGGGGACAATGGGTAAGTGCCTAGAGGTGGTCAGTAGTTTGTGAAGCAGCGCCTGGAGTGGCTACAAAAGCCAATTCTAGAGTGACAGACTCTTCCACAGGTGCTGCAGGTAAAATTGGTTATCGGGGCTGTTACACAGTTGGCTCTCTCCTTGCACTTCTGTCTTTTTTCCTGCCAACTGCTAAGTCACTTCGACTCGCCATTCTTTAGCCCCGCCTTTATAGCTGTCCGCCAGCTCTGGCGATCACTGGCAACTGACTCACACGACTTGTGATCTTTGTCACAGGACTTCATGTCGCATTTGCAGACGTCTTTAAAGCAGAGACATGGACGGCCGGTGGGTCTGATACCAGTGACGAGCTCGCTGTACAATATGTCCTTGGGGATCCTGACATCTTCCATGCAGCTCACATGGCCAAGCCATCTCAAGCACCGCTGGCTCAGTAGAGTGTATATGCTGGGAATGTTGGCCACCTCGAGGACTTCTGTGTTGGAGATGCGGTCCTGCCACCTGATGCCAAGGATTCTCCGGAGGCAACAAATATGCAATGAATTGAGACGTCGCTCTTGCCTGACATACGTTGTCCAGGCCTCGCTGTCGTAGAGCAAGGTACTGAGGAAACAGGCTTGATACACTCGGACTTTTGTGTTCCGTGTCAGTGCACCATTTTCCCACACTCTCTTGGCCAGTCTGGACATAGCAGTGGAAGACTTTCCCAATCGCTTGTTGATTTCTGCATCGAAAGACAGGTTACTGGTGATAGTTGAGCCTAGATAGGTGAACTCCTGAGCCACTTCCAGAGCGTGGTCGCCGATATTGATGGATGGAGCATTTCTGACGTCCTGTCCCGTGATGTTCGTTTTCTTGAGGCTGATGGTTAGGCCAAATTCGTTGCAGGCAGCTGCAATCCTGTCGATGAGTCTCTGCAGACACTCTTCAGTGTGAGATGTTAATACAGCATCAGCAAAGAGGAGTTCCCTGATGAGGACTTTCCGTACTTTGGTCTTCGCTCTTAGATGGGCAAGGTTGAACAACCTGCCGTCTGATCTTGTGTGGAGGAAAATTTCTTCTTCTGAAGATTTGAACACATGTGAGAGCAGCAGTGAGAAGAAGATCCCAAACAGTGTAGGTGTGAGAACACAGCCCTGTTTCACACCACTCAGGATAGGAAAGGGGTCTGATGAGGTGCCGCTATGCTGAATTGTGCCTTTCATATTGTCATGGAATGAGGTGATGATATTTAGTAGTTTTGGTGGACATCCGATCTTTGCTAGTAGTCTGAAGAGACCACATCTGCTGATGAGGTCAAAGGCTTTGGTGAGACCAATGAAAGCAACGTAGAGGGGCATCTGTTGTTCTCGGCATTTCTCCTCTAGCTGGCGAAGGGAGAACAGCATGTCAATGGTGGATCTCTCTGCTCGAAAGCCACACTGTGCCTCAGGGTAGACACGCTCAGCCAGCTTCTGGAGCCTGTTTAAAACGACTCGAGCGACGACTTTCCCCACTACGCTGAGCAGGGAGATTCCACGGTAGTTGTTGCAGTCACCGCGGTCACCCTTGTTTTTATAGAGGGTGATGATATTGGCATCGCGCATGTCCTGTGATACTGCTCCCTCATCCCAGCACAGGCAAAGCAGTTCGTGGAGTGCTGAAAGTATAGCAGTCTTGGTACTCTTGATTATTTCAGGGGTAATGCCGTCCTTCCCAGGGGCTTTTCCACTGGCTAGAGAATCAGTGGCATCACCGAGTTCCGATTTTGTTGGCTGTTCATCCAACTCATCCATGACTGGCAGAGACTGGGCTGCATTGAGGGCGGTCTCAGTGACAACATTTTCCCTGGAGTACAGTTCTAGGTAGTGCTCAACCCAGCGGTCCATTTGCTTGTGTTGGTCAGTGATTGTGTCCCCTGATATAGACTTGAGGGGGGCGGTCTTCCTGATGGTTGGCCCAAAAGCTCGCTTAATGCCATCATACATTCCTCTGATGTTTCCGGTGTCGGAGGCCAGCTGAATATGACTGCATAGGTGTTGCCAGTCGTCATTTGCGCAGCGCCTGGCTGTTCTTTGTGCAGCGCTTCTGACTGCTTTAAGTGCTACGGATGTTAACTAGCTGGGGGCTTTCTTGGAGTTCAACAGTGCAATGCGCTTAGCGGCTATGACAGGTTCCAGCTCTTCAAAGTGAGATTGAAACCAGTCTGCATTCTGCTTCACACGTTTGCCATTGGTGGTCATTGCTGAGTCATAGATGGCGTCTCTGATGTGGGCCCACTTGGTCTCTGCATCCCCTGTTGGAGTCTTTTGAAGGGTTTTTTCAAGTGAATTTAGAAACTTATGTAACAGCTGTGGATAAGAAATTCTGCTAGTGTTGATGCGCGGGCGGCCCTTCTGCTTGGAGTGATGCAGCTCTTTGGTTTGAGTCTAACCTTGCTGGAAACCAGGGAGTGGTCGGTGTCGCAGTCCACATTGTGGAAGCTGCGTGTGATTTGAACGCTGTTTAAAGAGGCTCGCCTTGTGACGATAAGATCCAGCTGGTGCGTGATCTTAGGTGCCTCCAAGAAACCTGGTGACAGGGTTTAGTATGAAAGAACGAGTTGGTGATGCAGAAGTTGTGATAGGTACACAACTCCAGCAGTCTCTGTCCATTCTCATTCATCCTTCCAATGCCATAGCGCCCAAGGCAGGAGAGCCATGAGTGATGGTCGGCCCAACCCTGGCATTATAGTTCCCCAGCAGGAACAAATGTTCAGTATTGGGGATGCTACTAATGATATTATGGAGTTCCTCATAGAAAAGGTCTTTAACTTCAAGTGGGGAGCACAGTGTTGGAGCATAGATGCTGAGTAGGTGTACTGGACCAGAGGCGGTGAGCAGTCGGATGGACAGTATGCATTCCGAGCCATTTGAAAGTGGCTCTATCATGCTGAGCAAGGAGTTTCTGATGGCGAAGCCCACTCTATGCTGTCTTGGTTCTACAGGATCCCTACCCTGCCAGAAGAAGGTGTAGTCTTGCTCTCTTAGAGATCCGCTCGCAGGGAGGCATGTCTCCTGAAGTGCTGCAATGTCCACATTGAGTCTACTGAGCTCGTTGTTAATGATGGCGGTCTTCCGAGAATCGTTGATTTGTCTAAGGTCTTTCGACAGGCCAGGAAATATAGTTCTGATGTTCCAGCTTGCAAAATGAAGGGCTGGTACCTTCTTTCCTTTTTCTGTCGTTCTGTTTGGTGTGGTGTCACAGTCCACTTGTCGGGCAATGACCCTGAGCTCCAAGCACCCATTGAAGCAGGTGGACTGTGGCGGACAGAACGTTACTGACCAGGGGCTGCCCAGTTTGAGGCGGGCGGTAGCTGTCCAGTGAGATGCGATGACCTCTCCCACTGACAAAGGCAACCCGTGGCGCCCAATCTCTATGCCAATTGAGCTGGAGTTGTAACCCGTAACTGATGCCTTCCGTGGTGTTTTGGTCGCTGTGAGGCGACTATGGAGTGACCTCTCTACGGTGCATGCCTGGGCGGATGTATGGAGGTTGTGAGGTGCCCAAGCGTCAAAACCCCCCTCTTGGCCTTCCTAGTGGGGTCCAAAGGAGTGCAGAGCACGACGTTTGGCACCGGTATGGCTGCAGGAACTACCGGAAACATGCCAAAGGTGACACATGACCTCCGTCAGGGTTCTGCTCCGGATTTTCTGTTAGGGTTTACTCCCTTAGCCTTGGTCTCTCCCGAGATACCCACAAGGCAGTGCGGTTGTTAGGGCCCTTGCTCAGGGATAGGTGGATGCCAGGGGGAGGAGGTGGGGGGAAGGGGGTGCGGGGGGTAGAGGGTGCGAGGGGGTGGGTGTGGGGGGGGTGCGAGGGGGAGCTGGGAAGGGAGGTGCAGGGGGTAGGGGAGGGGGTGCAGGGGAAGGGGATGCGAGGGGAAGGGCATGGAGGGGAAGGGGGTAGCGGGAAGGGGGTGCAAGGGGGGTGATCTGAAAAGGGGGTGCGAGGGGGGAGGGGGTGGGAGAAGGGGATGCAGGGGGAAGGGGGTGCAGAAGGGATGGGGTGAGGGAGGGGGGTGCTAGGGGGGAAGGTGGTGTAGGGTGGAAGGGGGGAGGCATCCGGCAGGGGTAGCGACCCTTGCGAGCGGGCCAGCCCACAGCCTGCACGGCCTCCTCGATATCAGCGTCCTCCAGGCTGATGCTGCGCTCGTGGTCGCCATCCAGCTGACAGTGGAGCTTCTTTCCCGGCTCCCAGCAGTGACGGCGGAAGGACGATCGAGGCCGGATTGAGGCCCTGAGCCTCAACGACCGCCTCATGGGCACTGGGCTGCCTTTCACGTCCCTGGCCAGCGCCTTCCAGGTGGGCGCATCGTTCACATAGTGGCCACACCAGGACAAGTAGAACTCCACAACCTCAGGTAGTAATCCAGAGATTATTACCTTTCAGGTTCTGCTTTTTAATTTGGATCCCAGCTCCTTAAACCCCCTCTTATCCCTCATTCTACCTCTGTCATTGCTTCCTACATGGACCACAACAAATGGACCATCCTGCTTCCTCTCCCAATCCTTTTCCAGCTGCGAGGAGGTGCCTGTCACCGGGAAGGCAACACAACCTTTGGAACTCCTAGTTATGGCAGCAGGGAATAGTCTCTATTCCATCTCCCCACCTCCACGACTCGACCGTCTCTTTTCACTACAATATTCCTTTTCTCTCCCCCCAATTGAATAGCCTTATGTATGATGGTGCCATGGTCAATTTGATCATCCACCACACAGGCAGAAAAAGCATCATGTCTGTTGGATAAGGGGAAAGGCTGAGGCTCCTCCAGCAATGCAGTTGGGGTATCTTTAGCTGCCTGACTCACAGTCACACTCTCCTGTCCCTGACCACTAACCAGATCTCTGTACTACTTACTAATCTAAGGGGTGTGACTACCTCCTGGATCAAAGTAACTCTGCCCACCCTCAACCTCACCCCAGTGCTCACAATGTCTGAACCTTGGACTCCAGCTCAACAACTCTGAGCTGAGGTCCCTCGAGCTGCAGACATTTATTGCTGATGTGGTTGGCTGGGATTGCAATGCTCTCCACAAACTCCCACATGCAGCAGTTGTGACACGTGACCTGCACTGCCATCCTTATACAACTTTGTTTTATTTATTTAATTAGTCTATGTATTTTGTCAACTTAGCTTATAGTTTTCATTTTTAAACATTTACTTAGGATCGCAGCAGGAGTAGGCCATGCGACCCATCGACCCTGCTCCGCCATTCAAACAAATCATGGCTGATCATCTACCTCTACGCCATCTTTCCCCACTATCTCCATATCGCTTGATGTCATTAGTATCCAGAAATCTATTGATTTCTATCTTGAACATGCTCAATGATTGAGCTTCCACAGCCCCCTGGGGTAGAGAATTCCACAGATTCACCACCCTCTGAGTAAAGAAATTCCTCCTCATCTCAGTCATAAAAGGCCTACCCCTTATTCTGAGATCTAATTTAAATTATAGGTAGATTGAACAATTACCTGTAACACAACAATTTCTTTTCCCCGCTGCACCGAATTCCCACTTGCACCAAATTGCCAACTTCTGCACTCTGTTTGCGATGCGCTCTTTTCTCAACCACTCTGTGCTGACCACTGTCTGTTATCTGCCCTAGTATCGCATTGGATGGCTCGGTGTCAAATGCTGTTTGATAACGCTCCTGGGAATTGCTTTGGAGCATTTCATTACATTAAAAGTTCTACATAAGTACAAGTTATTGTTGATGTTATTACTTTCCAATCAGTGCAAGACTTGCAATGCTGTGCTTTGTCCCTGATAGGAGTGGCTCAGTTGACCATCTCAACATGGTGGAGTTTCTGCTTTGGCCGCATTCAGAAAATAGCGTCCAAAATGCCTTTGAAATTGCACTGTTTGGATTGCAGCTCAAGTTTCCACTAAAATTAATTTGCATAATCACAAATGTAAAATCCTCCATGAGCCAGTGAAATCAGGCATTGTAATACAATGTAATAGTTTCTTCTATCTCTCTATTAAAAAGTATTCCTTGATGTATTTAAGAATGGTATCCTGGTGCAGTTTTATTAATCCAGCTGAAAATGGGTTTGTCCCCAAAAATAAGCACTTTTAATAAAGGTGTCTAGTCCCTTTTTTTATTTTTTCATGGGATAAGGGTGTCACTGGCAGGGCCAGCATTTGTTGCTGAACCCTAATTGCCCTTGATAACAGAGTGGCTTGTCAGAGGGCAGTTAAGAGTCAACCACATTGCTATGGGTCTGGAGTCACATGTGGGCCAGACCAGGTAAGGATGGCAGATTTCCTTCCCTAATGGACAGATGGGTTTTTACGACACTTGATGATAGTTTCATGGCTCCATTACTGAGATCAACTTTCAATTCTAGATGTTTATTAATTCATAAAAGTCCACCTGTGAGTAGCCTGCTTTAAAATTACTTTAAAAATAACTATACAGAGCCATTTAATAGATCTAGTGCTGTACAATAGTTAGTTTCTTAGCCAATTAAATATTTTTTGAGATGAGGAAACGTAAAACGTGGTGCCTGTGCACCTAGGAAAATTAATACAATTTGACGAGCCTTCCCTAACCAGCACAATCAGTGGAAATGGACAATGTCGACCTAGGGGCACTGTTAATTGTACACTATTGTATTTAATTGCATGCAGGTGGTGGACATTAACTGGGGATTCACTCGTGCCCCTATAAATAGGAACAGATTGAAACTATGATTGTTGGGTTAGGAGGTGCATAGAGTCATAGAGTTATACTGCACAGAAACAGGCCCTACAGCCCATCGTGTCTGTGCCAGCCATTAAGCACATAACTATTCTAATCCCATTTTCCAGCAGTCGGCCCGTAGCCTTGTATGCTATGGTGTTTCAAGTGCTCATCTAAATACTTCTTATATGTTGTGAGGGTTCCTGCCTCTACCACCTCCTCAGGCAGTGCGCTCCAGATTCTAACCACCCTCTGAGTGAATTTTTGTTTCCTCAGATCCCCTCTAAATCTCCTGCCCCTTACCTTATATCTATGCCTCCTAGTTATTGACCCTTCCGCTAAAGGAAAAAGTTTCTTCCTATCTAACCTATCAATGCCCCTCATTATGTTGTATACCTCAATCATGTCCCCCCTCAGTCTTCTCTGCTCTAAGGAAAACAACCCTAGCCTTTTCAGTCTCTCTTCAAAGGCATGTTTGTAATGTGTTTCTATATAAATAAATGCTTAGAAATGTGTGAAAAGACTGGCTCCAGTTCCATCCTTCACCAACTGACTTTCTGGGGTATAACAGACTGAGTAGTTTTATGGGAAGGGCCTGATCCAGTGAACTGAATTTAAAGTGATGTAAAAGATTGCGGAAAACATGATCAAGTAGTTTTGGGTATAATCACTTACATTTAAAACTCCCTAATCTTTTGTTTTGATGAAAGGTCACAGACCTGAAACGTTAACTCTACTTTTCTCTCCACAGATGCTGCCAATCCTGCTGACCTGACTGCTTGATTGGCACCCCATTCACAAGCATTCACGCCCTCCACCACCGACGCACAGCGGCAGCAGTGTGTACCATCTACAAGATGCACTGCAGCAACGCACCAAGGCTCCTTAGACAGTACCTTGCAAACCCGCGACCTCTACCACCTAGAACAACAATAGCAGCAGATGCATGGGAACATCACCACCTGCAAGTTCCCCTCCAAGCCACACACCATCCTGACTTGGAACTATTTCGCCATTCCTTCACTGTCGCTGGGTCCAAATCCTGGAACTCCCTTCCTAACAGCACTGTGGGTGTATCTACCCCACATGGACTGCAGCAGTTCAAGAAAGCAACTAACAACCACCTTCTCAAGGGCAATTAGGGTTGGGCAATAAATGCTGGTCCAGCCAGCAACACCCACAAACCAGGAACAAATATTTAAAAAATGAGTATTTCAAACACTTTTTGTTTTTATCCCAGATCTTTTGCTCTGGTTTGGCCAATTCCACTCAGTTTGCACTGATATTCCTGGCATAAATGGGAGGAACTTCTACCCATGGATGTTTTGTGAAAACAACACTTTAGAGAAAAAAATTAAATAAGATATGAGTTGATATGCTGGAAGACTAACCATGTAAAAAATAAAGCCGAACACTGGTCTGAATTATAAGGAAAGATTAGAGAGACTTGGGCGTTTTAACCTGGACAGGATACATCTGAGAGTTGACCCTATAGAAAGATATATAATTGCTAAGCAAGTGAAAAAGGTTCATCTAGAATGTCATTCAACAGTAAGTTGCTAAAGTAGGTCAAGGGATACAGGTTCAGACAAGTCAAAGGTAATTTTAGGACTGATATCAGGAAATTCTTCTTCACACAAAGGGGTGAATTTTCACTTTTATTGTTCTACACCCCATCCAATTTTAGTTTCCATTTAAGTCAAGGGACTGGATTTTATGTTTTGAACACGGGACCCGTCATTGGGCGCAGAATCGGGCGCAAGGCACATTGGGGGGAGGGTGGAGCGGTCGGTCGCACATAATTCAGCGGCAGCCGGCCAATTAAGACTAATCAGCCATGAACTCCAACCAATTGTGTGATCGGAGTAAGGCCCAGAGGCAGGGATCGTTGCATCATGTGACACCTTGGCAGGGTCTGGCACCATTTTTAAAGGGCTGTCAGCCCTGCATTGAACTCTGCATTGGGAAGGTCTGGAAGAGGAGAAGGAATCATCAGATGATTAGAGATCGCTGACAGGAGATCCCATACAGCCCCACACTTTCCTGATGCCTCCCTCCAGGTGCTACTACAGGCTGTCAGGGAGAAGATGGGCTTCTTGTTCCCAAGGGATGACAGGAGGAGACCAGTGAGTCTAACTTAGCAGACCTACCTCCAGATAGCTGAGGAGATCAGCAGCTGTGGCATAACCCCGCGCGCATGGATACAATGCCATAAGTGGCTCAACGACCTCATCTGGGCTGTGAAAGTGAGTATTATTTAATCCCTTCATCCTCTTGAGCCTTGCATCTGTCGAAGCAGGATGTTGCATTAGGACGAGAGCAATCTATCCCTCAAGACATGGGACAGGGGATGCAAAATGTCTGTCAGTTGCCTGTCACAGCGGCCCTGATAGCAGGCCCCCTGTCATATCTGAATCTCGTGAGATTCCTGGGAAGGGAACACATGAAGAAGGTGTCTGTGTGCCCCCAGCAGTGGCAAGTGCACTGCAGCAGCCTGTGTGTTGCAACTGATGTCACTAAAGGTCCAACATCTCCCTTCCCTCTGTCTGCAGGAGGAGATAGTAGCACATATTCGTAGGGAGTGGGCAAAGACCGGAGGAACAGAGGACAATCCGCTCCGAGGAGGCTCCGCTTTCCTTTGCCAGACCCCTTCACTCATTCACTGACACCACTGGACACTGAAATGCAGTCGCAAACTGCTGCAAAGTGCACATTCTACATTCCTATCTGGTGAGCTGCCATTGCCTCATGTCCTTACGCTGATGGAGGAGGAGGCCATGAAGCTTGCTGGATCGCTAGATGGAAGGATCTGGTGAGCACAGCACACTCACATCCGAGCAGCTGACGGAGGTGGTGACAGCCCATACCTCTGACAATCGGAGGCCAGGCCCATGCTGAACCCTCAGACTCCTGACCTGCATCTGGTTTCGGCGGCAACAAGGGAAATGCTGAAGCTGCAACGAGAGATGCAGCAACATCTGGCAGAGATGCCAGAGGCTAAGCGTGCCCAAGTGCAAATGATGGAGGAGTCCATCCAAGCCTTGACTTCGACATTGTCTCTGACTGGTGCACAAGTGGCCCCCTCCATCAAGAGGTTGGCAGATCTGATGGAGAACCACATCCCGCCGTGTTTGCTGGACATTCATGCAAACCTCCATTGTCCTGACCATGAGCGCAAGGCAGCAGTGGTAAGGCAAGAGGGGGACAAGGACTTCAAGTCACCACCTGGTCCTCTGTCCTCTCAGGTCAGCAGGGAGGCAGGTGTCTGCATTGATAGGGAGGAGGAAAGTATGCCTCCCGCAGCTGGGGACTCCTCTCAGGGTGATCCTGGTGCGGGAAGCAGCTCCTCTGTCCCTCTGCCAGTGTCGCCAGTTCATCCAGCAACCCAGCCGAAAGAGGGTGGTACTGCTTCTTTGCAAGGCATCCCGTGGAACACCGCCAAGGTCATCCATAGCCACAGGGCACCCAGGTCAGAAGGCAGCCACCACCTCAGCTGACAGCACAGGAGCAGCACCTCATAGGAGTTCAGGTAAGTGAATTAAGAAGTGCACTTAGAATCACTGGGTTTTCACGGGTGAGCCTTTGTCTATCATTACACTGACAGCCTCCATTACGACTGTAAATAAACCTTTTACCGCTAGGCATGGAATCCCTCCCTTTTTCCTCCATCAAGGGCTTGACCCGTCACTGCATCCCAGCCTCTAGTAAGAAGCTGCAGGTGATCACTGATGCTGCAAGTGCTCAACTCTAGAGCCTCACCAGATCAGTTATGTGTGAATGTTCAGTAAAACAATGCATCGTTAAGGAAAGAATGGTGAAAGGCTGTATAAAGGGAGGTCTTTACTGGATAAGATACAAAGGCCATAAAGGATCAAATGAAATGTAAGGGCATCGTGAGCCTCCCTTACGCATCTCTCATATCCAATGTCATGTTACAACTGGGGTTCTTCATCTGGCCTGGCTTGCCCATCTTCCCACTCCGCATCCTCACTGTCTGAGGAGGCAGTCCGCTCCTCAGTTTCCTCTTTGCTCATCGGCTCCTCCCTCTGCAGGGCAAGATTGTGCAGCGCACCGCAAACCACGAAGATACAGGAGACCCTTGCCAGGACATACCCAAGGTCTCCCCCGGCACCTGATTCTCATCGCCAGCAGACCAATTGCCTGCTCAATGGTAGCTCATGTTGTCCCGTGGCAGACGTTGTACCTCTTCTCTGCATCCATGCGTGGGTTCCTCACAGACATCAGCAGCCACGTCCTCAATGGGTAGCCCTTGTTTCCAAGGATCCATTCCTGAAGGCTGGAGGGAGGGTGGAAAAGTTCAGGAACCTGGGACTGTCTCAAAATGTAGGCATAGTAACAACCTCCCAGGAAGCGTGCACACACCCGCAGGATCCGTTTATGGTGGTCGCAGACCAATTGTACATTGAGGGAGTGGAACCCCTTCCTGTTGATGAAGACCACTAGCTGGTGTTCCGGAGCCTTGATGGCCACATGTGTGCAGTCAATGACCCCCTGCACCTGGGGGAATCCTGTGACGACCCTGAAACCAATCGGCCTCTCTGCTTGTGAGTTGGGATCCGTGCGTAAGTTCACATAATCTACGGCCCTCCTGAACAGGGCATTGGTGACCTCCTCGATGCACCGATGGACCGCCGTCTGCGAGATTCCACAAATGTCCCCTGTGGATCCCTGGAATGACCTGGTGGTGCAGAGGCTCAGCGCCACAGTTAAATTCAGGGCCACTGGCATGGGATTGCCAGCCAGTTCCTGCAGCACAACTCATTATGTGTCATTTCACAGGTCAATGACGGCCTCCCTGGAGAGCTGTAGTCTTTGTTGGCAGTGCCTCTCGGACGTCTGCAGGTAGTTGAGTCTTGACCTGTACACTCCTTCTGCGCCAGCCACCTCCCTCGCTCTCTGTCCTCCTCACCCTTCTGTCATGTCCAGAGGCCGCTGAGGTCCTTACTGTGGACTCATAGTCCATTGCATTACCGTTCAAGGTGCCTGGCCATCCCAACCACTCAGTTGCACTTCATCTTCGACGGGATCCCCAGAGACTGGTGAATGAAGCCCTTGGCCTCTCCCTTAAAGGCAGTTTTCTCTTGTCAGTGTCCCCCACTTATTGCCCACACTTGTGACCCTTACCCAGGTGTTACGCCTGTTGCCCTCTTGAACTAGCCACCTTACAGGACAGCCAACCGTCCCCTCACTCCTGACACACTAAGCTCAGCCCTGTCTTCATGGCCCTTCCAGGCACTCAAAACTTGCCCTTCCAATAGCCTCCCCTTCCAGACAGGCAGGATCTGCCACCTTGATGTTGCCTCCTTTAGGAAATGAGACCTGTGGGCCATTAATAAAATTGCATTCAACACATAAAATAACTTTCAATTGTCCTTGAACTAGCTTAATTACCTGCCCGCCGCATCACCATCAGACCTCCACATTTGCCGCCATGGACAAATTCGGATGGGGTGCCATGAAGTCAGATTTCTTGACTGACGTGTCCCATCCTGAATTTATATCCCCCCATGCCTCCATATTTATCCATACGTTCCCTTAAAATTCAGCCCAAGGAAAACGAAACTCAGGTTGTATGTGAATCAAGCGGGCAATCCACTCTCACCCATTCCTGCCTGGTGATAATAAGTGGTAATTCACCCACCATTTGGAATAGATGTCCCAGATAGAGTAATGGAGGGAAAAACCCTGGGATCATTTCAGACACTGAAATGTGCAGGAAGTGTAGGAGCCTCTGGATGGATGGAATCTAGATGGGCTGAAAGGCCTTGCCTCGTCCTAAAGGTGATCTTATCACCTTCAGTATCTAATCACATGTTGTCTACCAATTGAGCAACCATCAAATCATAAATAAAAATAGACTCGACAGATTATACAACTTTGGCATTAAAATTGAGAAGTGCATGTCGTGCAATTCATTACATACTGAGATCACTCTGCATGAGGATTTTGATTTATTCTTAAAACCATAGCCTGAAAGACTCATTACTTTGATGTCTCTGACTAGCTGAGACTAACAATAATATTCCAACTGTGACTGAATCTTGGAGACTTGATAGACGAAAACAAAAAGACATCACGTTTCAGATTGGTGACACCCACTTTCTGTATCGAGGGTCCTTGCAAGAAATTCTAATATTTAAGACAAAGGCATTCATAGCCTTTGGTAAAGGCTGTGGTGATTATCAAAAGGAGACAAAAAATTTTGCATTTACCGGCGTGACATTTTTAATGAATTGGCCCAGATTAGAAGGAAGTGCCATGGGAATGTTACCTTCCAGTTCGGAGGCCACAGTTCAGGCAGTTCTCACAACTCTGATTGGACATAAGAAACAGGAGCAGGAGTAAGCCATTCAGCCCCTCGAGCCTGCTCTGTCATTACATTTGATCATGGTTGATCATCTGCCTCAACTCCACTTTTCTGCCCACTCCCCATATCCCTTGATTCCCTGAGAGACCAAACATCAGTCTATCCCAGCCTTAAATTTATTTATTAATGGAGCATCCACAACCTTCTGGGGTAAAGAATTCCAGACAGTCGCAACCCTCTGGTTAGACATATTCCTGCAGGTTTCATCATATGACCTCTGGCCTTTAACTGTCCCATTTAGTCAAACAGCCTTTTTTCACCATCTCCAATATTTTTATAACTTAATAAACAAAAGTGTTCAAAAAAAAATGAAAACAATTCTTTAAAAAAAAAAATACACTGCATTATTTTTCTCCCTGATTCGTCTCCTAAACACTGCTGTGAGCAATCATTAATTCCTGGAGACTCCAGTGCAATACTGGAGAACCTAACTAAGACACCAATCTCCCTCCAAGGGAGGAGCTAGAAAATTTACAAGCAGCTGCCAATCAACAAACTTCCCTCAGTTCTTATCAGCAGAATAATACTTTTTGCTTTGATAGTTTTATTCTCCTTTCATTAGAAAAGAGAGCATCCTCCAAAGTGCAATGAGCAGCCACAAAAGGTCTACCGGTACCTTGAGTATCTTTTTTCAGAATTGTTTGTTTTTTTAAAGGATGTTGATAATGACGTGACATGGTCCTTACTTGCCACTCAACCTTGGAGGCCCAAAAATGGAAGAATGGAGTCAGTTAAGGAACTAGACCATTGGACCCAAGATTCAGGAGGTCCCTGGTGCCCACTGACTTTGCCCTGTTATCAATTCACAGTTCCAGCAATTTGCAGTGCAAAAATAATACAATAGGAAGAGTGAGGTAAAAAATCCAATTCAAGGCATTTGCCGCAAGCTGCCCAACTCCAGCAATAAATTGAGCAATGAGATTAGCTAGTTCTGTGATATTTATAGCTACTATATTGGTGCCTTTAGAAAATATATAAGCAACAACTGAATTGGTTGAATTTGTACCAATTCCTGTTAGGATGCTTCCCTCATTAAACTTTGCAAGATATCAAAATCAAACAAATAAGGTTGATTAATTTGATAGATATTGCAGCTATTTTAACCAATTGGGTAAGCATAATGGACAACATTTGTGCAATGGAGGCATATAATGCACAATCCCGTGCTACCCTAAATAGTTAATGCACCACCCTAACACTCAATGTACCACCCCACATAATTGACATATAACCTACACTTTTCATGTAGCTCCCTACACATTTATTGCACAGCCTTACACATTTAATATATAATCCTATGCATTTAATGTACTACCCTACATAAGCGATGTATATTGTACGCAAATTTTCTAGTTAAATAGATGGACACTGTTTTTTGTACAGTCATAGTTAAAGCATTGCTGTTAGTCATGTTGGGTACTGAATGGGTCAGTAATAAAAGAATCACAAAGCAAATTAAACCATGATGTCTTCCATTTTAATTGTTTCATCAAATTATTTATTTTCCGTATAAAAGTTAAATAAACTCATTCATCACTGAAGATTTCCACTGCTGTCTGTCCCACTAATATTGCGTCATTCCCAGCTCTGAAAACCGATTGTATTAAATGGCAGTTGAATTGTAATCAATTCGTTAACCTACGCAGAAGCAAGCCTATTATCAAATCAGTTGACTCTGAATTGATCAAATTGACCAGTTGGCTTATGAGTAGAAAACAATAGTGCCAATTTCAAATGGACTGTGGATTTGAAAAGAAATGCCAGTCAACCTGAAATGATACTCCTAAACAGCTGCAGAGCAAAAAAGCACTGGAGTACTGTAGGTCCCAAAGTAAATATCATGGATTTGTTTTCTAAAATCCAGTGTTTGTTCAGGCACCTGCACTTTACTGCTGCACACAGAACAGTTCAGCTCTGTAACTGCTCTTGGCAGCTGTGAGAGTATTAAGGGATTAGGGAGGGAAGCAGAGCTGCTGTGAATCACAACATGGCACTTTAATCTGCACTTACACATTCACTCAAGCAAGTGAAGAGAGAAAGAAATAGGAACTCACTTGCACACCAAATTTTTCTTGCAGGAAATTATGAATGGGTGAACTTAATTTCGATCAAAAGAAAGGTTGGATTAAAGGAAAAACAGGCCTTCCCATAAATGTGCAATCTTGGTCCAGCACCCTGTTTTCTCCTTCTCACTGATAATCCATTTCATCTACAGATAATAGTTTGCCTCAACCTACAAGAGCATGATCCAGCTTTTCCAGTATCCACAATATTTTGCTTTAATTGCTGCTATGTCGATCTGAAAGAGGAACCTTCCTATACAGTGATTAAAAAGCTAACCTCCAGAAAGGATTAAAGTAAGCAAGACTAAGAAATGCATTGTTAGGATAAGACGGTTCAATGACATTTAAGTAGGAATTCAGATTGTTGACTTCGAGAGCATTGAGCTCTCAATACCCTATCAGAATTTCAGTCTCATTCTGTTTTACCAGTGAAGCTTCTCCACTCTCCATTGAAAGGCAGGGAGGAAGCCTCAAGTCCCTTCCCTGCATTGTCCAAGTGTGCTCCTTGTAATTAAATAAATAATCAGTTTATGTGTATTAGCTGTTGATGGAGGCATAAATGTTGGCCAGCACACTGGGGAGAACTAAAGAAAGACTTGCATTTATAAAGCACCTTTCACGACAACTGGACATCTCAAAGTGCTTTACAACCAATGATGTACTTTTGAAGTGTAGTTACAGTAGTGATGTGGGAAAGTTGATAGCCAATTTGTGCATAGCAAGCTCCCACAAACCACAATGTGATAATGACCAGAAAAATCTGATCTTGTGATGTTGATTCAGAGATAAATATTGACCAGGTCATAGGGGATGGCGCCCTATACTTCTTCAAAATAGTGCCATTAAATCGTTTACTTCCACCTAAGAGAGCAGACAGGGCCTCAGTTTAATGTGTCATCCAAAAGATGGCACCTCAGACAGTTCAGCACTCCCTCACTATTGTTTTGAAGTGTCAACCTGGTTCATTTTAGCATGTCTCTGGTGTGACTATCTTCTGACTCAGAGTGCTACCGCTGAGCCAAGGTTGACACATAGCAAGGGAGTAACTAATCAGTACAGAAGCAGGAATAAGGGGGCAGGAAAAACAAGAAAAAAAGCACAGGAAATTATAATGAAAAATAACAACTTACACTTGTGTCATGCATCAAACATAATAAAGGGTGGAATCTTGCTAGCCCCATAGAGGCGGCTTTGGAGGTTAGGGGTGGGTTGCGTGGAAAATTGAACTGAGACGCATCATATTTACTCCGCAATGTGTTCCTGCCTCCATGAGATTTTCCCAGAGGCAGGCTCCTGGTGGCATTGGCTACCCGCGGGCAATGGAGTGCTGCCTTGTTGGATTGAGCATTTGTCAGATGCGATGTCTGCCTGTTCAAATGTAAAAGATCAAAGAAGAGCTAAGAAGTTCTGACAGTGCCCTTGCCGACATTTATTCCTCAACCAATACCAACAAGAGATTAATTAGCTGTTTAGCTCACTGCCATTTAAGGGACCTTGCTGTGTGCAATTTGGCTGCTGTATTTGGCAGCCATAAAGGCGGGGCTAAAGTGTGGCGAGTCGAAGAGACTTAGCAGTTGGCAGGAAAAAAGACAGAAGTGCAAGGGGAGAGCCAACTGTGTAATAACCCCGACAAACAATTTCTTCTGCAGCACCTGTGGAAGAGTCTGTCACTCTAATATTGGCCTTTATAGCCACTCTAGGCGCTGCTCCACCAAACCACTGACCACCTCCAGGCACTTACCCATTGTCTCTCGAGACAAGGAGGCCAAAGAAGAAGAAGAAGATTTGCCTATACTTCAAAATGAATTCATTGGCTGTGAAACACTTTGGAACGTCTGAGGGTATGAAAGGTACCATGTAAATGCAAGTTCTTTCTTTCTTTCCTCTCCCTGTTATCAAATATCTTTCATCACAGCCACTACCTCAATAACTCAGTAAGCGGCATCAACACTAGGGAACCAGTATCCAATTTATTCTGGGTCAATTGAAGCTCATGAAATCACAAATCCAATTTAATGCCAAGCATTGCCTGATTTAATATTTTTTACTTACTTTGGCATATCTGTGTAGGAGCAATGTTTACATTATGGCAGTGTCATAGAATATTGTAAGATTCCCTCTAGCCAGACAGTATCATTTATGATGTATAAAAAAATCGCATTTAATGAGTTGTCAAATCAACAAAAGAGTGTTATGATCATAATGGAATAATGGTCATGTTCAACTTCTGAATGTAACATCATTTTACTTTGGTGTTCTTCTAATTTATTCAATGGTTCCTAATAAGAGTTTTATCACACATCCTTATAAGAAATTCTTCATGCACAGTCCAATTAATTCTCACTTTGTTTGTAATGATAGATTAAAAGTGGTGATAATCATTGCTGAGATTAACGCTGGTATAATCAGGCGTTCCCAATAAAAGCGGTGATATGAACATCCAATACCAATGTTCACACTATAGTAAATTGCTTTAAAAGTTAATGCCAGACTGCACTCACAATGGTTCAGCTACTTAAAGAATACTTGAGAGATGCAGAACGTGTAAGATCCAATTTGAATGCCCTCTCAGTCAAGATTGGGTGAGGGTTTAAGCAAATGCTTTCAATGCCCCTAGATTAGTGAAGAGAAAAACAGCTTTGGGCTTCAACACTGATTGGTGCCAGCAACTCTTGCTGTAGGCATTGAGTGTTAAACGACATTGAGGTCACATGTTGAGCCAACCTGCCCTTACTGTCTGCCTGGCATCAAAAACAAGGAATGGCCATTCAGGCAAGGCACCAGACAGCTACCTCGTCCATGGTACCATAGCCCAATGAGGTGCCAATAACTTCAGGATAAGGGAAAAGGAAGAGAGGAGATTGGTCGGAAAAGGAGAAAAAGACCATATTACCAAAAAAAAAGCTGAACCAAAATTTAACATATTTAATCAATCTGCATTAATTAGTCTGTAGCTGGGGTATAGTTATTCCTAGCTGATACATAGTGATTAACAAAAATATAGTAAGAAGTGTCACTGTATAGTGTCTGCTTCAATTGTTCATTTTTAAACTAATTTATTTCTGTAGAAAGGTTTGGTTAAGTGAATTCATCAGAATGAAAAATTGAGCAGCTTTGCGGAGGGGTGAAGTGCGCGACCTGATTCGCTACGAGCCGCTTTCCACCACTGTTGAAAGCTCAAATCTGTCCTACACTTTTTCTCTATTCACGATGAGCTTTTTTACATTTTTGCTCACCGGCTTTCAATTATGGTTTGTTGATGCTCAATAAAAAATTACATTTTAGCTAAGTCTGATGCAAATTTGCACATAGAAAAGTGCAACGACAACGACGATAGCAAAATATGCATGTCAGTGACACGTATATATATTATGGACTAGTGGACATACCACCACTTATTGTTCCTTGGGTGATATGTTGTTTAAAAATTGCAGGACTGTTGTGTAACACACAATGCATTAACATCAGGCCCATGTCTACGGTGACCGCATAATTCAATCTGCATTTTTATTGTTATTCTGGAACTTTTAGCACTATTTTGGGAATCAAATTCAAATGATTCTGTCCAGTTTTTCATGACTGGCCTGGCTTATTATATGTTCATTTACCTGTCCACTCACTCCTGTCTCTTAACTCCATTAAGGTCCAAGATACTTATCAAGATGATGGGCAAAATGAACCAGATTGAAGGAAAGTAGTGATGTCAAACAAGAAGAGGCTATTCAGGAGGTGATGGAAGACATGGTAGTGAGAGAGAAATTGTGATCTGGAGACACAGGCTGAGAGTGAATTGGAAGGATTGGTCTACATATAAACTAAGGAACTAATAGTCCTGGATAATGCTGTTTCAAGGAGGGAAGGAATTTGAAAAGAAGGTTGTAACAGTGTTGCCCAAAGACAGTGAAACAATTATTTTTGCTTGATTCCTGTAAAAAAAAAATTAGGTTTTTCCTTACCCAATGGAATAGTATAAATAAGTCTGTTCTATAAACAAAAGTAACTCAGATACTATAATTGTTTCCTTTTCTGTCTCTTTTAACACACCTTCGTCTCTAAAGTTAAAAAAAAAGTTTCCTTCCAATTTTCCCTCAAAAAATCATTCTGAAGTTCATGCTCCAACTTTGTTTCAAAATCATTTGGAAAACAACAAAAGCATAATTCCTGGTACAGCCTGGATTATTGAGAAAATCTTCCAAATCCTGTTGTAGTTTTTAACTTCACAGAGCCAGCAAGAACATCACTCCAACCTTAGGCTTTTAAGTAAGATTGAGGGCCCTAATTAAAAACATTATTGAAGGTACTGAAAGACACAAAAAAAACAATTTTATTCGTACATTTAATTGTATTACTGGAAATATGTAATTTTTATGCGTCCAAGTGCTGATCCTATTGTCAATTTGATAATATTTCAGATTGAACAAAAAAGTAGTGGAGAATTTTCATTTTTTTGTGATTTGATTCATTGCACATGTTTATTTTAAAATTGGAAGTTTTTTTTCTATGCTTAAAGTTAGAGTTCTGATTCACTGCTGCTTTACGAATATGAAATTTCAGCCAATCAATTTCAAGAAATTTGCATGACACCTTAAGTGTGACCCAAAGCAGGCAGGAAATAGGTGCAGTTATATTGCTTTTGTAATATTATTGTAAGGAAGGCAGGTGATTCATGCATTTGAGACAGTTTTATGCCTTGGAACGTCAACACTTAATAAGTGTCTTTTCTTAACACTGAATATACTTTAACTGTTGCCTTTGCAATTTGTCAATGATTACTCGTACCCTCTAACATTCAAAATAGCAATGGCTAACGACCCTTCTAGATGTCAGCAGGCAATTCTTCACAGAAAGGGTAGTGGAAATCTGGAATTCTCTCCCCAAATAGCTATTGAGGCTAGCTCAATAGAAAAAGTCAAAATTGAGATTGATAGATTTTGACACGTAAGGGTATTAAGGGAGCAAAGTGGCAGATGGGGGGCATTGGGTAAATGCAGTTGATGTACAGATCAGCCAGTATCTAAATCAATGGTGGAACAGGCTTGAGCTGGATGGCCTACGTTCCTACGAAGTATTTTGGGACATCCTGAGGTTGTGGAAGGTGCTCAACTGTGTCTACAAGAGCAGGTCAGAGGCTGGGTATTCTGCAGTGAGTGATTCACCTGACTCCCTTTCCACCACCTACAAGGCATAAGTCAGGATTATGATGGAATACTCTCCAATTGCCTGGATGAATGCAGCCCCAACACTGAAGACACTCAACATCATCCAGGACAAAGCTGCCCACTTGATCGGCACCCCATCCATTAATTCATTCATTCCCTCCAGCACTGGCCCACCATGGCTATAGTGTGTATTATCCACAAGATGTACTGCAGCAATTTGCCAAGGTTTCATCGACAGCACCTCCCAAATCCATGACTTCAACCACCCAGCAGGACAAGGGCAGCAGGTGCATAGGAACACAACAACCTCTAACTTCCCCTCCAAGTCACATCCTGACTTGGAAATACATCACTGTCATTGAGTCAAAATCCTGGAACTCCCAACGTAAGAGCACTGTGCGAGTACCTACACCACATGGACTGAGGCGGCTCACCACCACCTTCTCAAAGGCATTTAGGGATGGACAAATACAAATGCTGGGTTTGGCAGTGATGCCCATCTCCCATACATGAATTCATAAAAAAAGTAAGTTCTTTTTTCTTTGACACCCAGGCCTACAATTGATGCTGTAGATCAGCCTCCTATGACTGAAAGCATAATGATCTCACTTCTATTGATCCCCAGATGAGACTGTTGAAACTTGATCCCCTGGTTTTGCACTGGAATACTTTAGTCTAAACAGCAACACCAGAGATGCTTGAATTGGTTGGATATTATATTTAGGAGCCCAACATTAGTGTGATCCAAGTGCAATATCACTGACATGAAAAGTCTGTCAGAGCCTATTCACAGCTGTGGAACCTATGATTCTGTCTGTCTGTCCTTATGATAAATAGATAGTTTTCTGAGTAGCAGATTGTCTGGTCATTATCACATAGAGTATAAAAGCAAGGAAGTTATGATAAACCTTTATCAAACACTGGTTCAGCCTCAACTGGAGTATTGTGTACAATTCTGGGTATCGCTCTTTACAAAGGATGTGAAAGATCCAGAGAGGTGCAAATAAGATTTACGAGAATGGTTCCAGGGATGAAGGGGCTTCATTACATGGATAGATTGGAGAAGCTGGGGAAATTCTCCTTACAGAAGAGAAGATTGGAGGAGATTTGATAGAAGTGTTCAAAATCATGAGGGGTCTAGATAATGAAGGCAGACAGAACGAATTGCCATTGGCGGAAGGATCAAGAATCAGAGGACACGGATATAAGTTGAATGACAAATGAAACGGTGACATGAGGAAAATCTTTTTACACAGCGAGTGATTAGGATTTGGAATGCACTGCCTGAGTTGGAGACGGATTCAATCATGACTTTCAAAATGGAATTGGATAAGTGCTTGAAGAGAAAAAAATTGTAGGGCTGTGGGGAAAGGATCGGGGAGTGAGACTAGCTGAGTTGCTCTTGCAGAGAGCTAGCATGGGTATGATTGGCTGAATGGCTTTCTTCTATGCTGTTTGTGGTCTCTTGCTAAGCGCAAATTGGTTGCATTTCCTTACACTGCAATAGTGACGACACTTCAAAAGTACTTCATTGGCTGTAAAATGCTTTGCGGCATCCTAAGGTTGTGAAAGGCGCTATATAAATGCAAGTCTTTCTTTTAGTTATATGGCCATATTTAAATAGAAACCCTTGCCGTCACTATTGATCTTGCTGATATTTGTCTTGCTTCTTGAAGGAGAATTTGTGAACTGGTCAAGCAAAGCATTTGTAAATTCTACGGAATCAACCCAAGGTGGCATTGATAAATGAGCTGTTAAAATTCAGAACAAGCATCATCTGTTTTAAGCCTGACTCATTTTAACAGAAAGATTTAAGAGTTGCTTCTTAAGTTGTCTGAAACTGGGACGAGTTGCTCAGGCACTCTGAGAATGGAGCTGTACAGCACAGAAGAAGCATGAAAGCCTGCAGTCTCACAGGAGCCCACACCATGAGATCAGCTTAGGGCACTGGCAGACACAATGAAGCTGTTAGAACTGAAATAAAAACAGCTGTTGGAAAATCCCAGCACAGTGCGACAGCTGGTATAGAAACACAAAAAGCCAATAATCCTTAGTTACATTTGAATCACATGTCCAGCTACATTCTCATAAATTTGTCAGTTTTTTTTCTTAATTTAAAATTCCATGATCATTTCTGAGTTCTTTCCCATTTAGGAGGAGGCTTTTTCATGAGCTCATATAGTGCAGGAGACCCTTTCACCCATCCTTCCTGTGCCAACTCTTTGAACGACCTATCCAATTATTCCCACTTCTCTTCTTTCCCCGTAGCCTTGTAAATGTTTCCCTTTCAAGTATTTATCCAATTCCCATTTTTCAGTGAATATTCAACACCGATTGCTTGACTGAATTTCGGATACCCTATAAATTTCTTGCCCTGTTCAAGAAGGGCTGTAATGGAAAGTGGACAATGATTGAAACAAAACATTCAACTGTGAACCAAGACCCATCAGAGTGGCACTGAATTCTTAGCTGACTTCTTGTTCTCCCGTCCGATAGTTATCAATATGTTGGGCTTTCAACTGACCAATAGCCATTAAAATAATAAAGTCACAGATTGCCATGTAAATGAAATTGTACTTTCAAGTATAGGAAGGCAGGTAAATTGGATTGTCATTTGAAGTTCATCCAGTTACCTGTGCCTCCAATATCAAACAGATATCTGTACCTCCTTTAATTATTATAATTGTTGACCTTGCACCTCACAAATTTGCAACAGCCATTTTAATTTCTGATAAGGAAACAATATAATTAAAAACAATATGCATTTATAAGGGTATTACCAGAACTGAGAGATTATAACTGTCAGGAATTTGCGACTACGTGGTGTAGTTGAGGTGAATAGCATAGATGCATTTAAGGGGAAGCTTGGTAAGCACACGATGGAGAAGGGAATAGAAAGTTATGCTGATGGAGTTTTTTTAATTCATTCGTGGAATGTGAGCATCGCTAGCAAGGCCAGCACTTATTACCCATCCCTAATTGCTCTTGAGAAGGTGGTGGTGAGCCACCTTCTTGAACCACTGCAGCTCATCTGGTATCGGTACACCCCAGTGCTGTTAGGTTGACCCAGCAACAGTGAAGGAACGGCGACATAAATCTAAGTCAGGATGATGTGTGACTTGGAGGGGAATTTGCAGGTGGTAGTGTTCCCATGTGTCTGTTGCCCTTGTCCTTCTAAGTGGTAGAGGTCATGGGTTTGGAAGGTTCTGTCAAAGGAGGCTTGGCGAGTTGCTGCTGTGCATCCTGTATATGGTACAGACTGCTGGCCGCTGCCACTGTGCGTCAGTGGTGAAGGGTTTAAATATTTAAGGTGGTGGATGGGGTGCCGATCCAGCGGGCTGCTTTGTCTTGGACGATATCAAAAGCTTCTTGAGTGTTGTTGCTGTACCCATCCAGGCAAGTGGAGAGTACACAAGAACACAAGAAATAGGAGCAGAAGTAGACCTCATGGCCCATCGAGGCTGCTCCGCCATTCACTCAATCATGGCTGATCTTAGGATTCAACTCGACTTTCCTGCCTGTTCGCCATACCCCTTAATTCCCCGAGAGAGCAAAAATCTGTCTATCCCAGCCTTAAATGTAGTCAGCAATGAAGCTTCCACAACCCTCTGGGGTAGAGAATTCCAAAGATTCACAACTCTTTGAATGAAGTAATTTAGAACTATAGAAACCTCTCCTTGTCCTAAATGATCGGCCCCTTATCCTGAGATTGTGCCTCCGTATTTTAGATTCCCTGACCATTCCATCACACCCCTGACTTGTGCCATGTAGATGGTGGACAGACTTGGGGGAGTCAGGAAGTGAGTTACTCGCTGCAGAATTCCAAGCCTCTGATCTGCTCTTTTAGCCTCAGTATTATATGACTGGTCCAGTTAAGTTTCTGATTAATGGTAACCCTGAGGATGTTGATGGTGGGGGATTAATCAATGGTAATACCGTTGAATATCAAGGGGAGATGGTTAGATTCTTTTTTTTGATGATTGTCATTGCCTGGTGTGCTGGAAAAACCCACATGCCAAATGGGAACTATTAGTTTTGTCACATGGAACTCTGCTTGAGACTTTTTACTGGACATTACAAATAACTTCTAAAAAGCAGAACAGAACAGCTAAAGATGGCCACGCAAAATTTACATATGAGAAGCCAAAGGCCAGCTGAGAGACGGAGGTAAATTACTCAGTCTAGCTAGAACAATGCGGGTGCTCCCTGATTCAATTAATGAGAATGGCTTTGTCAATAGTGGTGATCAAAAGTTATCGATACCCTTTGACTTTAAAAGAGCCACCCCCCCGCCCCCACCAAGTATGTTTGAAGAACTGTGAATTTCAAACCACCTTCCAGAAACTTTTGCTTTCAAACAAAGAGGTGGTCACTTGACATACCTGCTGGTGTAACACTAAATTTGTGAATTGTGCCTCAGAAAGAAAGAAATAGACAGTAACTGAACTCCAAGAAGAAAGCATCTCTCTCTCCAGCAAAGTCCCAGGGAAAGCTCGCTGCAGCTAAACCTCAAATCTACAAACCCTTACAAACAACAACCAAGAAGACGGATAAAGCCTCTCTTCGGCCTTCCGGAACCAGAGAAGCAAGCCTGAATTGTGCATGTGTCCCCAGCGAGGACGTCAAGACTTTAACTTCAACAAAGGACATTGAAACTCAGTATTTGAATTCCATTTATTATGGACTTTACTTCAACCTCCCAACTCTACTTTTTCCCTCTGTATCTATTTGTGTGTGTGTAGGTGCCTCTCGTATGAATGTGAGAGGGGATGCATCGCATATTTTAGTAATTTTAACCGGTTTAGAGTGATCAGGTCAATAAACCTACATATTTCTTGTTTAAACTCAAGAAAACCTGTCTGATTGGTTCATTTGCAACTGTAATTAGAGTAACAGGAGCACGTGCTCACTGGGTTGGTAATTTAAACCACTGTGTTTAAAAGATAAACCCTGTTGTGGTCAAACCAGAGAAGGGGTGAAAGGGGAGCCTGAGACCCCTTCCACACTTGGTCGTAACACTGTCCATTGTGCGGTGCGAATGTTACTCGCTGCTTATCAGCCCAAACCTAAATGTTGTCCACATCTTGCTGCATATAGAGTGGGAGGAGGAGCATGTGGAGCTTAAACACTGGCTGTAAATTCTATATGTGCTACTGATATTGATGAACAGATTGAGAGACCTCAACACATTTACATGATTGACTCTTAACCGCCCTCTGAAGTGGCCGCACAAAACCAGTTCAAGAAGAAGGTGCAACATTACCTTCTTAGACCAGCCTAATAAATGCCAGTCTTGCCAGTGATACCCACATTACTGAGAATGAATTTTTAACAGTGTAATTCCATCAGTTGCAGTATGCTTCCATCTATACCACCCACAGATTGGCTCAAAACCAGCCTCAGGTATTAAAAGTTTCAATAAAGTTTGCAACTGTTAGCAATTTCCTCGCGGCCTTAATAATACATGAATACTGCAGGGAGTGATGTTGGTGCCCACGAGTCTCACGTGGTGAATTTCCAAGCTCATCTATGCGATTGAGCCTTTGCTCCACAGGGAAGATCCGAGGGATCTCAATCCCTGAATAGCTCTTCAGCATTGGTCAGTATCCGATTTCAGAACAATGCTAGCAGAAGCCTAGAAAGAAGTTCTTGCAGTTGGAGGACGTAGCTGGGATGAATCATAGGGTGGGGAGGGGGTGTGAAGTTGGCAGAGAAGTTAAATATAAAGGCTTAGAAAATGAGGGGGAAAGAGGGGAAAACATAAATAATGGACAAAGCTAGTTTTGGCCATTTAAAACGATCTGTAAAGGGGTCCCCATTCTCCCCACCCCCACCCTGCAGTCATGCAACTTCCTAGGTTGGAGGCTTTGACTGGGGTGCTTGATTGGTACTAGACCTCTATAAAAACTCCAGTGAAGGCTGGAATATGGAGCCTTTCTGCTACACTGCCAAATGGAATAATGACATGGGCGCACTAAATTATTGGATTATTTAGATGATGAACCCAAATGCCCTGTATCATAGGAAGATACCGTCGCTTGTGCTTTAAAGGAACTATGTTGAGGTGATGTACATCCGTTGCTCTGTTCCATTAAAAATCGAGGATAGCCTGTGGCACACAATAGACCTTCAGGGAATCTACTCGCAGAAACTGATCTGGGAGACGTATTTCAGAGTAGGCTCCTGTTCACATATGTCTTGGAAGTATTCCATTACTGGGACATTCAGGGCATTGCCTCAGGGATAGATCAGAAGGTTTTCTTACAGATTTTCTAAGCTGTTGCTGCATTTGCAGTAAATTCCTTTAGAAAAAGAGCATAGGAACATGTCAAGCAGTCATTTCCTGCTGCACAAGAAGCATCAGGATGCAGATAACTCTCCTAATGGAAAACAAAAAGGATCAGGATGTGAAACTGAAGAAATAATATTAATGAAGAATATTATAATTTAGAATGCTACATCGGCTGGGGTATTGGAATAGACCATTCAGACTTCAGCTCCACATCATTTCTTAAATACTGCATTTTCATTGCTTTACATTGAATCCATTGTTCTAGTCAGTGGGTTAATGGCACAAAGATGTGGTGCCATGCCTTAAACAGGACTACATTTTCATGGTCCCATTACAAGACACCACAGAGATAGCACGTTATAGTCATGTATGATGCCTATCAATCCTGAAAATAAAATGCAGTTCCACCCTACCCATCTCAAACCTGGTAAAGGCGTGAATAATCCTAGAAAATTCAGCCTGGGCAAATCAGAGGCAAATTCCAAACATCCTTGCGCAGCAGAACAGATATATTTGGGGGTGGGGAGGCGGGGGGTGGGGGGGGGGGTGCGGTAATGTATACTCTCCTGATAGTATTTCTGCACATTAGTAAATCAATTTTTTTTTAAACAGAGCCATTCTCTAAGATCATGACAGAATCCTATTCATGCATGATGGATGAATTTCACAGGCAAGTACTTAATCATTGGCTGAACAAGTGCATAGGTAGAAGGACTTGTTAGTAATTGAGGGACTTTATGGGCAAGTACCTGTTACTCATGGGGTGGGATGGGTGGAAATTGGATGAGGAGGCAACTGAAATTCTCAAACTCAGAGAACAACTGGAAGCAGCACCAACACAGTCATCAATGTAAAAGAGGAAGAGGTCAGGGAGAGTACAAGTATAGTTGGAATAGAAAGTTTCACATATGCTACAAACAGAACAGGTCAAGCTGAGATCCATGCAGGTTCCCATGACAACAACTTTTATCAGGGAGAAGCGAATGAATTAAAGGAGATGTTCTTCTTCTTTCAGTTGAGAGCATGTTCAGCCAGGCAGAGAAGGATGGTGGTGACAATGGGCAAGATCTGTTCGCATTATGGCTCAAGGAAAACGGTGAAGGCACAGAGAAAAACCTAGTGAGGGAAGAAGATATAGGAGACTGTAGACCATGGTGTATTGGGACTGCATGGCCAAAGTATAGAAGGGCCATGGATCATGGGGTAGCGGGTCTGTCGAGCCATTGTGTAGTGGGACTGTGTACCATGGTGCAGCGGGACCATATGGCCAAAAGGGACAATAAGTCCACAGTGCAGAGGGACCACACGGTAATGGTGTAGAGAAACTGCATAGACAAAGCACTTTGTCTGACTAACTGTGAGAAAGGAATAGGGAATATAATAGCAATATGGAAAATTGGGCAGTGAGGCACACCTATTAAAGGGGTAAAGGGACTATACAGCAATGTGCAGAGAGACTGTATGGTGATGATGTTCATGGCAAAATGGAGACAAATGGGGCTGGAATCATCAAAGCTTCAGACGAGTCACAGACATGGGTGGGCAAAGACAAAGTGGAGAAGGAAGAAAACAATCTGGGGCCCAAGGGAAAGGAAATTGGTTTGGTGGGACACATGCATTTGATCTAGGAATTTCACGAGTATTTCTTTCAACGATATGGGAGAAATTTTAACATTTCAACATCTTTTGAAGTGGGGTAAAATGCTGCCAGAAAAGGTTATCTAGGCTGAAATTGTTTGAATTGATGAAGTGACAGATGGTATTAAAACGCTTGATGGATTAAACAGGTTTGAGTTTCATCTGCTTTTGAATAGTCTGTCCGACCAAGGGCATACTTAGGGGCTTGAAGTAGCAGAAGCAGAAAATTACATTGATCCGCTGAGTAAACCGTTTTGCTCCAGTGAAACTCCAAGTCTACCCTTGAAGTGGCCTAGTCTTCCATAGGGCTCCAGAATATGATGTGCAATGGTGCTCTGCAGGTGTGAGTTAACAGTCACACACAGGGCTCCCCTTAAGAAAGATACTCACAAAGTACAAGAGATGCATGTCAGCTGCCTGTTTTTCATTCCTAGAGGCTATGAAGGGCTGGCTATCCCATTAATCATTAGAAATTTCATGGCAGTAGGAGCCCAGTGAGCTGAACTCCTCAGATGCTTTTCTACCCTTCAATGACTTTCAGCCCCTTAATCACTTATGTGGCTATGAACATTCAGCATATTCATTTGCCATAAATTCCATATGCTGAAATCCAAATATCTTGCATTACAGAAGTCTGTTTCTGTAGATGTGCTGCTGCACACATTTCTAGATTTCATTCATATGATGGGTGCACAATAATATATCAATAAGAAAATTAGACAATACAGCACTGTAAAACTCCAACTCAACACAATCATTGAAATATTGATAGCATGAGTATAAAAAGTATTATTTTAAGCTTTGATAATGGCACATATTCTTTGAGAAGAGAATAAGATGCATGAATATGTCACTGTTTTCTATGCAGTGCAATGTTAATCAAGTTTTTTTTTCTTATTGGAGAGCAGTAAAGCAATCAACCTGATATTTCTCTCACCGAGGCAAAGTGCTGACACTGGGGAGAGTCCGAGGTGTTCCATCATGCTTAATTCAATTATATGGGGAGAGTGGAGAAGCTGGGATTGATCTCTTTACAGCAGAGAAGGTTAAGGGGAGATTTAATTCAAAATGATGGGTTTTGATAGACTAATTAGGAAGAATCTGCTTCCACTGGCAGGAGGGAAGGTAGCCAAAAGCCACAGATTTAAGATAATTGGCAAAAAAACTAGAGGGATATGAAGAGAATTTTTTGTTGTTATTGTTGGAATGCCCTCCCTGAAAGGGTGGTGGAAACAGATTCAATAGTAACTCTCAAAATGGAATTGGATAAATACTTATAAAAGGAAAAAAATGCAGAGCTATGGGGGAAAGGGGCAAAGAACAGGGGAGTGGGACCAATTGGATAGCTCTTTCAAAGAGCTAGCACAGGAAGGATGGGATGATTGGCCACCTTCTGTGTTGGATGAGTCCTGACTAAAACAAACTAACAAATGCACATGTTGGTTTATGTTTTGAGAGGGCATTCTGTTGTTCAAACCACAATTTTCTTGTTGGAAAGGGGGTTTAAAACAAATTATGTCTTAATTCTCTCACATCAATTACAAAACTTTGAAAAAGATCTGTACTTTTTCTTAGCCTTTCACATCTATTGATTCAAATCCAATTTAACTGTATAGTTAGTGCATCAACTTGCATTCAATCAATAGCCCAACTGGGAAAGTAGTGAATACGCATCATGCTCTGATCAAAGCGGATTTAATGCGTGGAAAGTTCTTTACACAGAGGGTGGTGGGTGCCTGGAACGCGTTGCCAGCAGAGGTGGTAGACGCGGGCACGATAGCGTCTTTTAAGATGTATCTAGAGAGATACATGAATGGGCAGGAAGTAAAGAGATACAGACCCTTAGAAAATAGGCGACATGTTTAGATAGAGGATCTGGATCGGCGCAGGCTTGGATGGCCGAAGGGCCTGTTCCTGTGCTGTAATTTTCTTTGTTCTTTGTTCTTAATCACTAGCAGCCTCCACATGTTAGGATAAAGTAGAGCTTCTCCAGTTAATTGGTGTTGGTTGCTTGTAACTGGTGTGTAATACACTAGCAACTATTATTGACACAAACCTTGTGAAATTGAGAACTTACAAAAAGTTATTTGAAAAGCAACAGTTCTTTGCTGACTGGAAATATATAGATCATAAAAACCTGTCACTCTTAAGTGAAACCATTAGTTATTGGCATCCTCCCATCTACAAAAGTTGATGGACATGCAGCAAACAATCCATTTAGGTGGGGTGCCTTCTCTTGTTGCACCTTTGCTGATGGTTGTGGCCAATCCTTGAGAGGCAGGTTCTGCCAGAAGTACTGTACGTGAACATACAAACAGACATACAAGCATACAAATTAGAAGCAGGAGTAGGCCATTCGGCCCTTAGAGCCTGCTCTGCCATTCAATAAGTTCATGGCTGAACTGATTACTCCACATTTCCACTGACCCCCGAAAACCTTTCACCCCCTTGCTTGTCAAGAATCTATCTACCTCTGCCTTAAAAATATTCAAAGACTCTGCTTCCACCGCCTTTTGAGGAAGAGAATTCCAAAGACTCATGACCCTCTGAGAGAAAAATGACTCCGAATTTCTGTCTTAACTAGGCGACCCCTTATTTTTAAACAGTGACCTCTAGTTCTATATTCTCCCACAAGGGGAAACATCCTTTCCACATCCACCCTGACAAGACCCCTCAGGATCTTATATGTTTCAATCAAGTCGCCTCTTACTCTTCTAAATTCCAGCGGATACTAGCCTAGCCTGACCAATCTTTGCTCGTAAGACAGCCCGCCCATTCCAGGTATTCGTCTAGTAAACCTTCTCTGTACTGCCTTCAATGCATTTACATCCTTCCTTAAATAAGAAGACCAGTACTGTACACAGTTCTCCAGATGCGGTCTCACCAATGCCCTGAATCGCTGAAGCATAACCTCCCTACTTTTGTATTCAATTCCCCTCGTGATAAACGGTAACATTCTATGAGCTTTCCTAGTTACGTGCTGTACCTGCATACTAACCTTTTGTGATTCATGCACTGGAACACCCAGATCCCTCTGCATCCTCTCACCATTTAGATAATGTGCTTCTTTTTTATTATTCCTGTCAAAGTGGACAATTTCACACTTTCCCACATTATATTCCATTTGCCAGGTCTTTACCCACTCATTTAACCTATCTATATCTCTTTGTAGCATCCTTATGTTCACTTCACAAGTTACTTTCCTACCTATCTTTGTGGCATCAGCAAATTTAGCAACCATACCTTCGGTCCCTTCATCTAAGTCATTTATATAAATGGTAAAAAGTTGAAGCACCAGCACTGATCCCTGTGGTGCACCACTCGTTACATCTTGCCAATCAGAAAATGACCCATTTATGCCTACTCTCTGTTTTCTGTTAACTAGCCAATCTTCTATCCATGCCAATATGTTACCCCCTACACCATGAGCTTTCATTTTCTGCAATAACCTTTGATGTGGCACCTTATCAAATATGAAGCTGCCAAGTGATGCTGTGGATTGTTGTTTTAGATGTTGGCGCCTGTTGCCAAGCTGCTATAGCAACCGGTCATCGTGGTAATGCACACCAGTCCACAGGATGTGTTGCCATTTCCCTCTTTCACCAGCTAGTGACTTGCTAGTGTGATAGTCGATATTTATTTTCATGTCACGCTTGCAAGCATCCTTGAAGTGAAGCTTTGGGTGCCCCACAGGTCATCTGGCCTCAGCTACTTCACCATACAGAAAATCCTTGGGTATGCGACCATCTTCCATCCTACAGACGTGTCTGATCCACCGAAGCCACCTCTGTTTGATTAGTGCCAACACACGTGGGAGCTTTGCCTTTCAGAGAACTGCTGCATTTGTGATTTTGTCCTCCCACGATATAATCGTAATGCGCCACTGACAGTGAACATGGAAATTATTGAGCTTCTTTTACTGGTAGCTGTAAGTTGCCCATATTTCACAGCCATACAGCAAGGTGCTGAGAACACAGGCCTTATAAACCACTAGTTTGGTCCTATGGGTCAGCTTGGTGTTAACACATGTGCGTTTCGCAAGTCGGCCAAAGGTGGTAGCTCCTTTCCTTATATGTGTATCAAGGGACAGATTGTCTGTCATGGTGGACCCAAGGTAGCAGAATTTGCTAACCATTTCCAGTGGGGTGTTATTTAGTGTGATCAGGGGCAGTGATGCAACACCTTGTCCCATGACCATGGTTTTCTTGACACATATAGCCAAGGAGAACAAGTTACAGGCATGGGAGAGAGAGTCCATAAGTCTTTGTAGCTGAGTTTCCATGTGAGCTTTGAACGCAGCATCATCAGCGTAGAGGAGTTCTCTGATCAGGATGCAATGTGTTTTTGTCTTCGCTTTCAGCCTTGATAGATTGTAGAGCTTGTCATCTGACCTAGTGTGTAAGTAGACTTCCATATCTGCAGGGAAGGCGAAGGTCAGGAGCATGGAGAAGATGCCAAACAGAGTGGGGGCTAGGACACAACCCTGCTTCACTCCATTCTTCACTACAAAACTGTCGGAAGTTGTCATCTCGGCCCTCACCTGCCAAGAATGAGGCACATTAATTTTGTCATGAACATTGATTTCTAAACTGTTGCTGGAGTGAGAAAATGACTTGTTAAACAGATCAGCTGTGGCTGAAAAATATATTTGCATATTAACAGCCAGTGCTTGGAAGGACAAAGGACCATTTCCTGACACATTCAACCCATAATGGACCTTGATCACCAGGTATTGTTTTTAAGAGGAGCATTCCAGAGACTGCTAAGGGGATACAATCCAGGACTGGTTAGACCAGCTGGTCACATGACTAAATGGCTGCTCCGGGGTTTTTTGTACTGGCCACTGAGAGTTTGAACTCAGAAAGACTGCTTGCTCCTGGACTGAGAAGATCTCCCCTGTCTGCTCCCATCTCTTTCTCACAAGTCTCTGAATCCACTGAAGACTCATGAACCCCAAGAGAGAAAAGTCTCCTACAGCGAACAAGGTTTAAGAAGAATACTGGGCCCCAACGAAAAGCAAGAACTACCTACAATCAAGGACTCTACAATGAGCTCGAAGAACCGTAACAAAAACTCTTCAGATATTGCCTCAAACTTTTTCACTTTATTTTTCTTCTGCTCTTTTCTGTCTCTATTTGCAAGTGTGTATCACATGTGCATGCTAGCGTGGGCGCATCGTGTATCCGTAGGCATCAACTGAATTAGAGTTTAAGTTCAAGTTTAATAAATTTCAACTTTTCTTCTTTAAACCTAAGAAAACTTGTTTGTGCTGGTTTCTTTGCCTTATAATTGGAAAGCGGTGAACAAGGATTCGCCAAGGGGGAGCTAAAAACACGGTGTGTTTAAAATTAAACCCTGATACGGTAAGACCAGGTGAAGACTGAAAGGGAACCCTAGACCTCTTTCTCACCTGGTCGTAACAGAAGTGGAGCCATCAAACTGTACAGTGCAGTGGACGTAGACATGGAAGGAGCAGATGAGATTGAGGAGCTTCAGTGGACTGCCAGTTTTTCCCAAAATCTTGTAGAGCCCTGCTCTGCTGATGGTGTTGAAAGCCTTGGTGAGATCTACGAAAGTAAGGTAAAGGGATATACTCTGTTCCCTACACTTCTCTTGTAGCTCGTGTATGGAGTAGATCATATCCACAGTAGATCTGCCAGCACAGAAACCAGTAGATACTACACTGAGGGAACAAGTACTCTCGGATTTGTCTCCTCAGTGGTTTCTACTTGTAAACAATGGATAGCAACCATGAGGGATTTGCACTAAAGTCTCCTAATCAGGGCTTTAAAATGATTCAGCTGTACAGATTGCCCCTGCTGTGCTGTTTCTGTCACTTAAATCAAACGCTGGCATTTTGAGCATTAAATGTCTTAAGCAGCTAGCTGCTCACAATGGAAAGTTTATTGATTATTCTCTGGATAGCTTGGAGAAATACAATGCACTCAAATGTATAACATTTAGCAGCCGACTGCTTTGTTAACACTTTGACTTGTGCTCAACTGAAATGACTCCTGACTCAAAATGAAACATGAGCCTTGAATGAGCTGCAATGGAGGTATTGGTGACAGAGGCCATAAGCTAGACCATTGTTAGACTCCAATCTTCTGTTGGCACTTTTACATCACAATTTGCTGGAGAATCACAGCCAATGGCTGATGCAGATCCAAGGTGCTGGGGGATTGTGTCCATTTTTCTAAATGGTTGTTTAGGGATGTCCCTGTGAAGCGTGGGCAGTTGCTTGTGGTTCTTGATATTCCTACTATTTCTCCTTGTCCAGGGAATTTTGAAAGGGGGTAAATTCCAAACTAATCTGCAGAAACAGTGACTGTGAGTTTCGCTTCCACACAGTGCGCAGCTCCCACCAACTTCCCACACCCCAGATAGGCAGGAAAGAATTAGGCAAGAGGTTAAAATCCTAAAAAGGGAGATCTCACCTCCAAGATGCTGCGTTCCTGGCCATCATAATATTGATGCTGATGATATAGGCCCTGGACGATTAAAAGCAAGCAGGGAGCCGATTGAAGATTCAAAATATCGGGCTGATAATGTCATCAACGTCACAATGTAATTCACAGGAAGTGTCCTGGCACCGAGCAGCAGCAACAAGGGAGGAGGAGCCAATTGGCCAGAGTAGGCCCAGCTACGTTTTAAAACTCTGCCCATCTTTGAACCTCTTGTGGATCAGGAGGAACAGAAGTGCTCCCACTGCCCCTCCCCACCATCTTCCAGGCCCCTCAGGCAGTCCTTGAGGCTGCCCAGCCTCAGCATGCCACACAATCTCTGGGGAATCCCTAGCACCACCATCCCCATGATCCCATATCAGGAGGAAACTCCAGGTTGTGCTGTGAAGCCAGGGAATTTCCTCCACCCACTGACTGCCAAAGTGACCAGTTGGGACTCTGCAAATATTTAACTAAGGCCGTTATGATTGGCAGGAACTCCGCATCCCAACCTTGCCAGGTTTGTCCCCAGCTGTCGGGTTCCCAGGCACCTTTCCCTCCCAACTTGTAACAATCGAGGCTAATTCTTCAGTGAGCAAACGGTCAATCTCTGGAACAGGTTCCCTGGAGACGGTGGAAGCAATTAGTATTGATTCATCCAAATGCAAATTAGAGAGATTCTTTTCAAAAAATAATACTTCAGGATATAGTCATTCAAGACAAGGCATGTGGTGAGTGTAGCACGCTTGGGAGGAACTGTTGATTTTGGACCTATGGTTCCCAAAGCTCTCCGCCACTGGGGTTTTGTTCACCTCCCGTCTGTGTCTGAAGGAGACCAATTGGTAGGTATTAATTACTATATTTAGTTAACAACTCTGTTATTGTATCATACAGCCATCAGGATGACAGAAGGCAAACTAGATGGAATTGATCTTTTATCGTCCAGCGATTCCTGTGACCTTAAAATCAAGAGCTGGATTTTCAAAGAGCCATGGGGTCAGGACCCAATGCAGGTGCCATCTGAAAATCATGGTCCCGGAGGTCATCTCAGGATTCCGATGCCTTCCGGGCACTTTCGAATTTTCAAAGTGGTGGCAGTGGGGAGGGAACAGGAAACATGCACACCATCAATTAGGGCCCATTAAGCTCCTTCAGGAGCTTGTTAAGGTGCCAGGGCATTCAGGAAGGCAATTCTTTAAATCAGATTTCAGCGATACCAACCAGTCTGGTGCACATTAGTGCACAGCTGTTGGGATGCCACAGGGCAAAAGCAAGTTTGTTTCCATGTGTGGTGAGATTAAATTTGAGGGGCCAACTAGCGCAGGTTCAGCGCTGTACCTCCAACTAGCATCCATGGCCACTTTCCGCTGTTGTTATTGATCTAGCCCTTTCATGAGCTGCTCCCAACATGGCTGCCACCTGCCCTTGCTGCTTGTACCAGGCAGGCAGCTCCCACCTCCTGGAGGCACTCGGTGCCTCTAATTGGGCGCTGAGCTCGCCTCCTACCCAATTAGGGCATTAGTAGTCAAAGATAATGTCGCAAGAGTGACATAGCTGAAGCGCAGATCAGGACCCAGAATTCATCAGGGTCTCAGGTTCCTGACCCCACTTTGAAAGTTCAGCCCCAAGTCTTTAGATTTTTCTTGCATTTGTATATGAAATGAATAATTTCAATTAAATTATTATCCAAAAGTAGTTTTTATATTCTAATGGGGATGTATAAATGCAGTAATGATTTCTGATCCATGTAGCATAAACAAATAAACATGGTAGATCATTTATTTTGAGAGGAGTTGCTCTCTCAACCATACAAATAGCACTTAAATTTGTTTTCTGTGCATTATGTTACAATCAGGTAAGGAGGGGTCAAAGGGCTCCCCTTTATTCCCTCATCTTGTTTGACCACACCAGATTTATTTCTTTTTGAAGTGGATATACTTGCCAAGTCAGTGAATGTTTAACTGTTTACGTGCTGTTAACGCATGGAAGATGGCAGGATCCCCAAAGACACATTGTACAGCGAGCTCGCCACTGGTATCAGACCCACCGGCCGTCCATGTCTCCGTTATAAAGACGTCTGCAAACGCGACATGAAATCGTGTGACATTGATCACAAGTCGTGGGAGTCAGTTGCCAGCATTCGCCAGAGCTGGCGGGCAGCCATAAAGACAGGGCTAAATTGTGGCGAGTCGAAGAGACTTAGTAGTTGGCAGGAAAAAAGACAGAGGCGCAAGGGGAGAGCCAACTGTGCAACAGCCCCAACAAACAAATTTCTCTGCAGCACCTGTGGAAGAGCCTGTCACTCCAGAATTGGCCTTTATAGCCACTCCAGGCGCTGCTTCACAAACCACTGACCACCTCCAGGCGCGTATCCATTGTCTCTCGAGATAAGGAGGCCCAAAAGAACGTAAAAGGAACCAATCGGACAGGTTTTCTTGAGTTTAACAAAGAGGCTAGCTATATTGTACTTAATCCGACCTAAGTAAAATAATAAAATGCTCTCCAACTTTCATATACGCAGACACACATAAATAGGTTACAGAGTGGGGAAGGATAGATCGGCCAAATTAGAGTCCAGAGAAATGAAAGGAGTATACAGTCTGTGGAGGTAGGTGACATGGCTGGCTTCAGGCTAAATTTGGTGGTGGTGTGACTTTCCTTTGATGGTCCTGAGGCTTCCAGTATGAAGATGTGGACGCTGATTTGGTGGTTCTCTGGGAGGCAGCAATGCGGCTGGTCTCCTTCAAGGTGGGGTGGGTGTCTCTGTCTGTTCCTTTCGGAAACTTCTCTCGTTGCAGTAGCTCCTGCCTCAGGCTTAAGTAATTAAGCACAGTGAGCATCGATTGGTGAACAGACTAACAAAATCAAACACTGATCAATTATACCACTGACCACTACAGTCAGCAGCAGGGAATATGCCTCGGTGGTCATAGAGTTTGAAGCTTGCAAAGTTTGAGTGGTTCATCTCTACCAGTTAAATATTCAGGCTCCCAGCTGGTGGATTAAAAAAAAATCATCATTCGACATAGCATGTTTTTGTGACAATTATCATTACTGAAACAGTTAAACAGAGAACATACAATCATTAACATCATAAGTAAATAATTTATGGTCAAACATTCTCTCCCTCCCTTCTTCCTTTTCCTTTCCTAGACCCTCATATGTTTTACTTTGGGCCTCCAAGTTTTCTTAGCCTTAATTGGGGGAGATAGTGGTATAATGGCAATGTCACAAAACTAATAACGCAGAGACTCAAATCAATGCCCTGGGACATGGTTTCAAATCCCAATCTAACAGCTGGTGGAGTTTAAATTCATTTAATAAGTTCAATGAATTAATTTTAAAAAAGGAATTAAAAGCTTGTCTCAGTAATAGTCCCATGAAATTATCATTGATTATCATAAAAACCCATCTGGTTCACTAATGCCCTTTAGGGAAGGAAATCTGCTGGCCTTACCTGGTCTGGCCTACATATAACTCCAGACCCACAGCAATGTGGTTGACTCTTAACTGCCCTCTGAAATGGCTTAGCAAGCCACTCAGTTATCAAGGGTAATTAGGGATGGGCAACAAATGCTGGCCTTGACAGCGATGCCCACATCCTATGACAGAATTAAAAAATTATTTGTTTCTATTCATTTTCATATTCAATTCACGAGAATGGTTCCAGGGATGAGGAATGTCAGTTATGAAGATAGATTGGAGAAGTTAGGACTGTTTTCCTTGGAGGAGAAGGCTGAAAGGTGATTTGGCAGAGGTATCCAAAATCATGAGGGGTCTGGACAGCATAGATAGAGAGAAACTGTTCCCACTTGTGAAAGGATCGAGGATGAGAGGGCACAGATTTAAAGTATTTGGTAAAAGAAGCAAAAGTGGCATGAGGAAAAACCTTTTCCCGCAGCAAGTGGTTAAGGTCTGGAATGCGCTGCCTGAAAACGTGGTGTCGGCAGGTTCAATTGAAGCATTCAAAAGGGAATTAGACAGTTATTTGAAAAGGAAGAATGTGCAGGGTTATGGGCAGAAGGCAGGGGAATGGAACTGAGGGAATTACTTTATCGGAGAGCCAGTGTGGACATGATGGGCCGAATAGCCTCCTTCTGCACTGTAATGATTCTGTGATCTTGAGGTTCACATTCTCCTCAGGCACAGGCCATCCCTTTTTTTTATAAGTAAGTAGGATATCCCTAATGCATTTGTATACTGCTGACGGTGCATTGCCTCCCACACAAACAGCTGGTGCTGCCTCACTGCAGTGATCTGAAAATATTGTACTACAGTGAGGATGGACAGCTGCCCATATTGATTATCCATGAAAACACCAAGGCACTGTCGTTGGAAACAATACATCTTGGCAGATCAAATTAATGGGTTGCTAATACATGAGTAAAAAGTAAAACTCAAAGCAGAAGGACTCTAAATTGGGTTTAACTCCGCAGGATTAATGCTCACCTCACCATCTGTGAAGGGGACTCATGCAGGAAGAATGCAAGCTACATTATCTTGCAACATTTATCATTTTCTGTTACAATAAAAAATTGCTTTCCAATGGCAATTTCATTCAATGAATGCAAGAAATATATATTAGCCCAGAAACTGTGGGTATCAGTGGGGAGGGGCAGGGGAGGGGCACGGGGCAAGTGCCTCCAATTAGGCAAAAATACTGGTGTGGGAGCCATAAAAGCACTGCCAATTGTACAGTGTAGTTACCCCAAAACTTTCCAGGAACTTCTGAGCCAATTATGCTGATACTGTGGCCATAACTGCATTTAAAATCCTATGGCTGAGTGTCTGATGAACTTAATAATTTGACAAGCCTTGTTCATTAATCCATTGTATGCTCAGTTTCAATCTTTTAATGTTTTTTCAGTGACAGTATGTAACGCTGCGTCTCAGGGGGCAGATCATGACATGCGGCTGAGAAGCAGGGTACCAAACAGGCAACTCACTAGACTGAGGTCTCAAAGTTGTCCCAGAGCTGCTGCCAGTGAGTTATGTTAGAGCAGGTGGGGTGGGTGTAGGAGAGCAGTTGCAATCGCAGAAGGTCAGGGTTTGGGACGGCAGCAGTCCAGATTGTTTTTGAAGGCGGCAGAGGTTCACTCCTGCTCCTCTGGGGACCACGGCAATTGTTCAACACTTAGCTTTGTCTGGGTCTCTGCGGTTCCACCACCCGAGGACATGGTCAGAGTGTACATAGTGCAGGCATGAGCAGTTCTGACCTAAAGTGGCAATTGTGTACTCTCCAAAGCCCACAGAAACAATCTGAGTCACTGTCGTCCAGAAACCCCACCTTCAGTGATTGCAATTCCTCCCCCCCCCCCACCCCACCGCACCATAACTTTGTTCAATGGCAGCCACCCAAGCTCAATCTTGAAGCCTCAATCAGATGATAACATAAGAATGTAAGAACATAAGAAATAGAAGCAGGAGTAGGCCATAAGGATCTTAAAGCCTGCTCGGCCATTCAATAGATCATGACTGATCTTCTAACTTAATTCCACTTCCCTGCCCCGTGCCCATATCCCTTGAATTTCTTCGAGTCCAAAAATCTAATGATCCCATTCTGGAATATATTCAACAACTGAGCATCCACAGCACTCTGGGGTAGAGAACTCCCAAGATTCACACCCCTGAGTGAAGAAATTTCTCCTCATCTCAGTCCGAAATGGCCGACCCCTTTTCCTGAGCATATGAAAACAGAAAATGCTGGTAACAGTCAGCAGCTCAGGCAACATTTGTGGAGAGAGAAACAAAGTTAGCATTTCAGGTCGATGGCCTTTCACCAGAACTGGAACGTTAACTCTGTTTGCCTCTCCACAGATGACAGCATTTTCTATTTTTATTCCAGATTTCCAGCATCTGCAGTATTTTTCTATTGTCCTGAGTCTATGAACCCTAGTTCTAGACTCTCCAGCCAAAGGAAACAACCCCTCCTGTCAAACCCCTAAGAATCTTATGATTCAAAGAGATCACCTCTCATTCGTCTAAACTCCAGAGAGAGACCCATTCTACTCAATCTCTTCTCATAGGATAACCCTCCCATCTCAGAAATTAATCTCATGAACTTTTGTTGCACCACCTCTAAGGAAGGTATATCCTTCCTTAAATAAGGAGGATGAAACTGTACACAATACTCCTGGCTTTATCTCACCAAAACCCCACATAATTGCAGCAAAACTTTCTTATTCTTATATTCCAAACCCCTTTGTAATAAAGGCTAACATGCCATTTGCCTTCCTAATTGCTTGCTGTACCTGCATGGTAACTTCCTGTGATTTAGACATCCACATCCGTCTGCATGCCACCATCTACTAAACTCCCAACTTTTACAAAATACTCTGCTTTTCTATTCTTCCTACCAATGTGGATAATTCCACATTTCTCCACATGAAACGTGATCTGTCATCTCCTTGCCCAATCACTTAACCCCAATAGCATTAGGACCCCTGTTTGGTGCCCATCTGCTGTGCCCGCTAAGTTTAAGTGGGAACAAGGCCTCAAAAGCACAGGGGTCTCTTTGCCCCTAGATCCCATTTCCCCACCCACCTATCCCCACCACCTCTTTTAATCAGCTCTAATACCCCATTCACCTTATGGAGATGCATTTTAAAGCAAGAATATTGTCAGTGGTATCCTATGTCATCAGAATTTCCAAAATCCTCCTTGCAGTGTCCTTCTAAGGGTAAAATGTCACTCTTTGGACAACTAATGTAGCACTGGCTGTAGGTTGGATGGGCATTTAGCCTGCCTTTACAGGCCGGTAATACAATATAGTCCAACATAAAGAAAGGTCTAAGATGGTTGCAAATTTGCAGTTGGAATGCAATTCTTTTAGCCAGTATCAGGGGTGAGGCTGGCATTTGTTGTCCAGCCCTGATTGTCCAAGATTTGATACAACTGAATAATTTGCAACGCAGTTAACAGGCAATGCAGCAGTGTACGACTGGAGCCATGCGTAGTCCAGACCGGGTAAGTATAGCAGGTTTCCATGCCTAAAAGGGCAAAAGTGAACTTTTTTTTTACAGCAATCGAAAAGATTCATGGTCACTAAGAGAGAGAGAATTAGAGAATGAGAATAGAATGCAAGTCAACATAATCGGGAATCCAAAAATCTTCTACTGGCATGTTAGGGGGAGGCAGTGGCATAGTGGTAATGTCACTGGATGAGTAATCTAGAGACCCAGGCCTATGATCTGGGGACATGGGTTTGAATCCCACCATGGCAGATGGTGAAATTTGAATTCAATTAATCAAAATCTGCAATTAAAAGCTAGTCTAATGGTAACCACGAAGCCATTGTTGATTGTTGTAAAACAACAATGGTTCACTAATGCCCTTTAGGGAAGGAAATCTGCCATCCTTACTTGGTCTGGTCTAATGTGACTACAGCAATGTGGTTGACTCTTAACTACCCTCTGAAATAGGGTAAATAGGCAAGCCACTCAGTTCAAGGGCAATTAAGGATGGGCAATAAATGCTGTCCTAGCCAGTGACACCCACATTCCATGAATGCTGATAGTTTTGCCATCATTACAACTGCAAAGCCTGGCACACTGTGTTTCCTAGACAGGGGCTAATGCACCATTGCTGATGTTGTACAAAACTGAAGAGGTTTACAGAAGGAAGCCATCTGGCCCATCATGATTGTGCTGGTTCTTTGGTAGAGCAATCAAAAACTAATCCCACTTCCTAGCTTTCTCCCCATAGATCTGTATCTTCCTCCCTTCTAAAGTTTATCCACCTTTCCCTATTAAAGATGCAACAGTGTCTGTTTCAACCAAGCCCTACAGCAAAACAATTCATACTCCAACAACTCACTGCATAAATCTATATTCTGCAGCTGTGTTTGTTATACCTGAGTGGGAGTGCTTGATGCTAACACTGGGAGCCCAAGATCAAATCACTCCCCAGCATTGATATAACTCACCTTGATACTTGCCCAATTTTTACTTTACATGGGGTTCAATATATACCGAGATCAAATCTGGCACATTTAGCTTTCAAGGGTTACTAGGGTGTTCATGCCTCAGGTCAGTGTATTGCAGTGGATGTGGGTCTGTTATGCAAAATCAATAATAAGTCAAATAAAATGTATAGCACTGTAACCCAAGCCTTACTTATATAATTGCCATGTGAATAACAGTTGAACAAGGCACAGTTCTTTCCTTATTCTGTCAGACACATACTGGAGTATTGAGCAGGGGACTTACTGTGGCTTTTCGCAGTGACTTATAGAGTGCAAAAGCATTTTGGAAATGCATGTTAGCATCCATAGTGCAGCCAACAAATCATTATACTGCAGGACCATTTCTTGTTTGAAAGCTTTGGATTGCATCAGCCACATTGCTTTGCACTTTTGGGTGCAATTTTTCTCACGATAAGCAATGTGACGCTGCTCCCAAATGTGCCATGTAATAGAAGCATAAGTTTGAAGAGATTCACATTTAGCTGCAATAATTTTCCCTCTTTCACCTGCCACGTGTTCACTCAATGTGGGCTGTAGTCACTGGCAATTGCTGCAAGCTTTTGAGTGATTATTCAACCCATGCAAATGCTTGGAAAGAAAAGTTGGCAGATAATGAAAGTATAGTGAAATTATTCTCTTTCTATACACACCAACTGTTAGTTTCTGATAATCAACTGCAAATTATTGCTCAGCAAGGCTGCAGCAATTATCACAGAATTCACAGAATTGTTACAGCACAGATGGAGGCCATTCAGCCCATCATGTCTGCACCCGCTCTCCTAATGAGTATTTCACCTAGTGCCATTCCCCCCGCCTTCTCCCTGTAACCCTGCACATTCTTCCTTTTCATCTAATAATCGAATTCCCTTTCGAATGCTTCAATTGAACCTGCCTCCACCACACTCTCAGGCAGTGCATTCCAGACCTTAACCACTTGCTGCGTGAAAAAGTTTTTCCTCATGTCGCTTTTGTGTTACAGTTGTTAATTGTTTAGTGAGGACATCGCCATGCATCGACTAAACGTTAGCTGTCAATATTCAACAGGATACTCGTTCCCAGCCAAGGAGAAAGAAAGAGCCAAAAGTGGAATAAAACTACTCCCAACTAATTCACATATCATATCCATAGGGAATGGAAAAATAGCCAGAGGAAAAGAAATCCTGACTGGCTCCAAAGTGCATCAAGTATTCCTGATGGGTTCATGGAAAATTTAAGGCAATCAAAAAAAAAACACTTTGAGAACCATCCACTGTCTCTTACAAACTTTTACTGGATGCTTCCACCCATTGTGACCAACAATTAACCTCTAATTGATCTTGGCATTTACCCCAATTAGATTTGGTGGCTTAGCAGCAGAAAATTACATTTTACATTGCATGGTGTTACCCTGCAACCACCACCCACCTACCCCCAACCCTGAGATAAGGCTACAACATTGTAATCAGGATTTCATTCACACCCTGTAAGTGCAGCTCCTTGCTCAGAACACAGAATCTCACCCTTGGAGCGAATTGACAGCACAAATCAGTGATGTATGTTCCAACCCACACTTTCCCCATATCAAAATTTGGAAGCCCGTGCTTCTTGAATACAGACAATAGCCCATTTATTTTAAACAACTGTGTTAAAAAAAGGAATGAGAGGAATCTATTGAGGGAGCATTCGGCATTTTTATAGGAACAGCCCTGGTCAGAAATCACCCCCTCCCCACTGCCAGGGGAAAATTTCACTGTCCTAGTGCCAGCTTCAGAGCAGTGGGTTAGATTAGATTAGAGATACAGCACTGAAACAGGCCCTTCGGCCCACCGAGTCTGTGCCGAACATCAACCACCCATTTATACTAATCCTACCAAACATCCCCACCTGTCCCTATATTTCCCTACCATCTATACTAGTGACAATTTATAATGGCCAATTTACCTATCAACCTGCAAGTCTTTTGGCTTGTGGGAGGAAACCCACGCAGACACAGGGAGAACTTGCAAACTCCACACAGGCAGTACCCGGAATCGAACCCAGGTCCCTGGAGCTGTGAGGCTGCAGTGCTAACCACTGCGCCACTGTGCCGCCCCAGGTGGTGAGCAGAAAACATGTCCAGATATATGCAGTATCCACCATGGTCATATGGCCCAGGAAATGAAGCACAACTAAAATAAAATTGCAGAAAATGTACCCAGGCAGCTATAAAAATAAGAACTGACTGGGTGATTTAAGGTGAGTAGCAAAACAACCTGAGGCGACACGAAGAAAAGTTATTTTATGCAACGGGAGGCAAGGATTGGGAATGCACTGCCTGATAAGATGGTGGAAACCATTTCAATATTAGCTTTTAAAAGGGAGTTGGACAAATACTTGAAGGGGGAAAAAAATTGCAGAAATGTGCAGAAAGAGCAGGTGTAGACTTGATGGGCTGAATGGCCTCCTTGTATGTTGTACCATTCTTTGAGTGACTAAGACAGTGATCTCAGTTGACTAAAATTAGTCAACAGTTGCCCATCATGATTTAGGAGTCCACCTCAAATTTTTGATTGATGTCTTGTAGTTATTCTTAAACATTCATTATACATTTTGTAGTGTACAATGTGTAGTGGCGTACAGACTATTATTTCCAGGTAATAAAATCATGATTATCATTAAATGAACTTGCAGTGGTCTCATAGTAAATGTTACTCCTTCAAATGTGTGCTGGAAATCACAGAAAATGCACAACAGGTCAGTCAGCATCTGAAAGATCAGGTTAACACTTCAGATGTATCAGAACTCATTTAATTACGGCCTTGTAGGCCACCATTCATCGCCAAGTGCACAACACACAATGTCCATCAATGATTTAGAAACATAGAAAATAGGAGCAGGAGTAGGCCATTTGGACCTTCGAGCCTGCTCCGCTGTTCATTATGATCACGGCTGATCATCCAACTCAGTAACTTGTTCCCGCTTTCGCCCCATACCCTTTGATCCCTTTCACCCCAACAGCTATATCTAACTCCTTCTTGAAAACATACAATGTTTTGGCCTCAACTGCTTTCTGTGGTAGCAAATTCCACAGGCTCACCACTCTCTGGGTGAAGAAATTTCTCCTCATCTCAGTCCTGAAAGGTTTACCCCGTATCCTTAGACTATGACCCCCAGTTCTGGACTCCCCCACCATCGGGAACATCCTTCCTGTATCTACCCTGTCAAGTCCTGTTAGAATTTTATAGGTTTTTATGAGATCCCCCCTCATTCTTCTGAACAGCGAATATAATCCTAACCGACTCAATCTCTCCTCATATGTCCCGCCATCCCTGGAATCAGTCTGGTAGGCCTTCGCTGCACTCCCTCTATAGCAAGAACATGCTACCTCCCTAATATCACGTATCTCAGCCCCTACCTCCTCCCATCTGCTGCTGAAGCCTCGGCCATGCTTTTATTACCTCGACACCCAACTGGTCCAATAGTGTCCTGGCCAGTGTCCCATCTTCCGTGAACCTGTTCTCATCCATGTGTGAAATCATCCACTCCGGTAGGAAACATGGATTGAGGATTGGTTATCGGGCAGAAAAGAGAGAGTAGGAATAATTGGTCATTTTTTGGATGCCAAGGTGTAATTAGTGGAGTGCCACAAGGATCAGTGCTTTGGCCTCAGCTACTTACAAACAATATCAATGATCTAAATGAGAGGATTGAGTTTAATATATCCAAGTTAACAGACACTAAAAGCTGGATGGTAAAGGAAACTGTGGGGAGAACGTAAAGAGGCTGCAAAGGAATAGCGACCGGTTTAATGATTGAGCAAATGGTAGCAGATGGTGTATATTGTGAGGAAATGTGAAATTATCCACTTTGGTAGTAAGAATGGTAAAGCAGAACATTTTGAAAAGGTGACAGACTCGTAATTGTATTCAGAGGAATTTGGGTGTCCTTTTACACAAATCACAGGAAGCTAACATTGTGGTACAGCAAGCAATTAGGAAAGCAAATGATATGTTAGCCTTTATTGCAAGGGGGTTTGGAGTACAAGAGTAAGGAAGTCTTTCTGCAGTTATGTAGGGCTTTGGTGAGACCAACCCCGGAGTACTGTTTACAGTTTTGATCTCCTTACCTAAGCAAGGATATACTTGCCTTCAACAGGGTGCAATAAAGGTTAATTAGATAGATTTCTGGGATAAGAGGACTGCCCTATGAGGAGAGATTGAGTAGAATGGGCCTATATTCTCAGGAGTTTAGAAGAATGAGAGGTGATCGCATTGAAATGTATAAAATTCTTAGAGGGCTTAAGAGGGTGGATGTTGAGAGGCTGTTTCTCGTGGCTGGAGAGTCTAGAATTAGGGAGACATCATCTCAGAATGAGGGGGCGGCCATTTAGGACTGCAATGAGGAGAGATTTCTCCACTCGGAGAGCTGTGAATCTTTAGAATTCTCTACCCCAGGCGGGTTATGGATGCTCAGTAGATAAGTATATTCAAGACTGAATTCGATAAATTTTTAGGTACTGAGAGAGTCAAAGGATATGGGGATAGGGCAGGAAAGTGGAGTTGATGTTGAATGGCAGAGCAGGCTCGAGGGGGCATATGGCCTAATCCTGCTCCTATTTCTTATGTTCTTAAACGCTGTTGCCCGTACCCTAATCCTCAACACTCATGTTCACTCATTGCCCTTGTGCGTGCTGACCTGCATTGGCTCCCCATTCCCAAATGCCTCCTTTTAAAGTTCGCATCCTTGTTTTCAAATCCCTCCATGGCCTCATCCGTCCCTGTCTTTGTAACCTCCTCCAACCTTACAGTGCTCCGAGAACTCGGCAATGCTCCGATTCTGGCATCTTGTGCATCGCTGACATCCTTCGGCCAACCACTGGCAGCAGTGTCTTCAGCTAAATAGGCCCCAAGTTCCGGAATTCCCTCCCTAAATTTCTCTGCCTCCTTCTTAAAACTTGTCTCTTTGACCAAGCTTTGGATCATCTGTCCAAATGTCCTTTGCCTTTGTGCCAATTTAGGTTGTACCTAACTGGAAAGACTGAATAGGCTGGGCTCTTTTCTCTAGAGATCACCTGATAGAGATTATGAAAGGATGTGACAGAATAGACATAGAGTTAATGTTTCCACTTGTGAGGGAGTATGGTCACCAATAAATCCAATAGAAAATTCAAAAGGAACCTCTTTATCCAGAGAATGGTTAGAATGTGGAACTTGCTGCCACAAGGAGTCGTTGATGTGAATAAATGTTTTTAAAGGAAAGCTAGATAAATGCATTAGAGAGAAAGGAGTATAAGGTTATGCTAATAGAGCCAGAGGAAGAGAGGTGGGATGAGGTTCATGTGCAGCATAAACACCGGCATAGACCAGTTGGACTGATTGGTCTGTTTCTGAGCTGTAAGTTCCATATAATATGGTTATGCTCCTGTGAAGCGCCTTGGGATGTTTTACTATGCTAAATGTGCTATATAAATGCTCATTGTTGCTGTTGTTGTTGTTGAATACCAACATGTCGAGAAATAGATAATTGCTGCCAGGAAATAGATGCAGCCAGGACAGAACTAAACCACCTACATAACACTGTAAGATGTGATACCACAGGCTAATAGATAGCTAGAAAAGAAGTAGGAGATAGCAATTGAATCGAGAGTTTCATTACACCACTAGTTTGGTATACAGATTAACATTTTCTGTTTTGAAAAAAATTATGGAGCTTTCACAGCAGGGGTGTAGGGTAGGTTATTTATTGCATATACACTGTCAATAAACATTCTGTGGTACATATAGTGTGAGGTAATGGTGATATTTGAACAATCTTAGCAGCATTTATTAGTTTATATTGCTACTCAAACCCCCATGGCTTTGCATAAGGGCAGTCAAGGGTCAGTGTAGTGTCCAGGTGAAGAGGTTTTGGAGTGTAGGAGATAAGTAGCCAAGGGTCTGAAAGATGATGGGGCACACGCGTGGGATTTACTTCACAAAGCCGCCGCGATATTATACGCGGCTGCTCATTTACATGGTCAGGGTGGACCGCCAACCCCCCCCCCCCCCCTCACCCCCCACCCATCACACAATGACGTGCAGGGGCAGGTGCTCTGCCCTGCCGCCGGTGCCATTTTTAAAGAGTTTCCAGTCCTTCAATGTAATTTGAATTTTTAAAGAAACCTGATTGCAAAAAACTGAATAAAATTATCATGACCCTCTCCCACGACCCCCTCCCCCCCTCCATGACCTTAAAATCTATTACTTGCCCTCTCCCCACCCAAAAAAAATTACCTTGTGATCCCAACCTTTTCCCCCCTCCCAAAAAGTTAATGAACTATGAACTTTACCTCTTCCCACCACCCCGTAGACCAATCAAAAAGGTTTGATCACACTAACCCACCCCGCCCTGAAAACTTACCTCCTTCCCCCCCTCCCCGCCAGTGTTCTGTCCATACTTTACTGGTCGGAGATCAGATGGCGTGAGAGTGCCGGGCACTGGCTGTAATATCGGAACGGGACGGCCGCGCGACGAGCGAAGTAATTATTCTTTCATTAGCACCATTGACATATTTAAATTTCAGCCCCATCGCCAAGCGCTGGCGGACTGCCAAGAGGCCTCGATGCCACCGGTGATATGGGGTGGGGCCTTCCTGGCGCCGGGGCCCCTTGGTGGGCCTCTCCCGGAGATATTTTCCAGGCCCCCCCCGCCACAACTCCCGACGTTGGGGGGCTGGTAAAATTCAGCCCAAGGTCACATAAATGTAATTCAGTAAAGAAATTCTTTTGTTCTAAATTCCCTTGTCCATATTTATCATGGAAATCGTCTATGTAAACTTGCCCCCCAGCCCTAACCCCGCACCCCCCAAACCCCATCAGTGGGAGGCCCGTATTCTGGGACAAGAATAAATATCTTGAGGTGAGTGTTCCAGAAGGACCCTGGAGCACAGAGAGGGAGAAGATTGCTCGGGTCTGACCAGAGGAGGGTAACAGGAAACTGAACTTGAAACCTCCCCTGACCCTTTTCAGACAATCTCCTGACTGTCCTGACTGCTACTGCTTTCCTCCCATGCCTTTCATCCCCTTAGTCAGCTAGTGCTTTTAAGTTCCTAGCTTAAATTACTAAGAGGCAAAGTGTTAGCATTAAACAGGTGGTATCATTTTTTATATGCCTGCTTGACATTCAGGTCTGTTGAAGTCAATGGAACTTAAAATTGGGCAGGAAGCATAACGAGTGGCCTTTTAAGCCAGGAACTATCTGATTTCGATAGCCTTTAATGAACATAAGTTTACACAAACAAGCAAAGAAACGATCACAAATGAATTGTTTATGTAGGCTCCAGTATACATACAAACATCATTCAGTTTAACCCCAAAAAATGGTTTGCTGTCTTTCTCATAAAGGAAACATCTTTAACTGAATTTGGAGTCAGAATGAAGAGGGGAGGGGAAGGCTGTCCATGATTGGCTTGTATGGCAGCCAATAAGGAAAAACTCAATAATTCAGATCCATCATCCAGCTACGTTTGCGTTTTCCCACAGACGTTTATGGCATAGGGGAGGGCATTGATTTGCAAAGTTAAATCTTGGAACACTATTTGCACTGGGTAAAAGTATAATGCAATTACAGTTGTTGTCTGTTACAAGAAAAAATGTGAGCAGTAATAGAAAAGGAGGAGTTACTATTTTAAATGGGAAACTCCCCTGAATTTTTTTAATTAAATCTTGGGATGTGGGCATTTCTGGTAATGCGGGCATTTATTGCCCAGCACTAGGATTCTAAGTCAACAATGATGAAGGAGCAGTGATATATGTCAAATCAGGATGGTTTGTGACTTGGAGGGGAACTTGGAGATGATGACATTCTCATGCACCCGCTGCCCTATCCTTCCAGGCGGTGCAGGCACGGGTTTGGAAGCTGATGCCAAAGAAGCATTCGTGAGGTGCATCCTGTAGCCAGTACGCGCTGCAGTCACAATGCGCCAGTGGTGGATTGGTTGGATTTCCAGTCCAGTGGATAGGGTGTCAATCAAGCTGGCTGCTTTGTCCTGCAAATGAAACCTTGAAAATTCAATCTCCAGTTTGTTTCAACATCTTTTTGGAAGAAGAAACTCTCAGAATCTCACAGGATGAGAACGGACACCCTGCTTCTTCAACTTAAACAACCCTCGCTGGGAAATTCTGCACACCGCACGTGCACAGAATGCACCAATGTCTTTGGCAACTCCCTTCAACTGTCCTGGGGATAAATAACCTGTCAAATCTCCAGCCTTGCATTATTTCCAGTTACTGTTACAAAATTGCTGCTGCACATCATCAGGCAAAGGCCATTTCTCGAATAAAATCCACAACATCATAATGTATCACTATTAAAGTGACAAAACACTTCAACGATTCACATTGATATATTTGGCATATTTCAAAGACACTGAATCAACCATTAGCACTGAAAATGGAACATCAGTACTTGGATACAATGAAAGGAACAAAACAATCTAGTAATGGCGTGCCAGCTTCACAGACAGATGCTCGAATGAATTTCCTGCTGTTTGCAGTGATTATTCCATGCTACCTAGTGGTGTGCGCGATGGACATCTTTGAACCTCATCAGCAAAACTGCCTCAACAGCTGAACAAATTACTACCTCAGCTAGATCCAGTTTATCACTGTGTTCAATGGTAACCTAAAATGTCACCATTTATCCACCCCCCTGGAATTATGAAGTTTCAGAATGTTAAATTACCCCATCAAGTGTTGTAAATAATGTCTGGAACTTAATTTGCTGAGCATCACGTACACGTAAAGTACCTTCATGACTCTAATAAACATTTTAGGCAGTATTCCCTTCACACATCCTTGTTAGTAAAGACTTAGTGCCCTTGTTGCTGTCTCTCTGTAGGTGTAAATCACAATGACATGAAGAATACTTTGACTCCAATTAAACCTGTGATGGAGTTGAAAGACTAGTTATGGTTAGGGTATATTCGCTCCTAGCTGGGTAGTGGATAGTTGTGTGGTACCATTCTCCACAAACAGAATCGCCCCTTTCCTTTCAATGTGAAATTTGTTTGGACCTCCATCTCCGGCAAAATGAAAATGCGCTTCTCGCTCTGAGTGAATTTCGAGGTTGTAGCTTTCACCTTGAAGAAATTAACTTCTGTTGCTTCTAGTTTTTATCAATCAATAAGAGCTTCACGTCTCAGGAAATAAAGGTACGGATAGAACCCATTATTCTATTGATGTTGGATAGTCTGCAGATCATGTTTTGCATTATCTCTTTTAAACATCCAGCATTTTTTGGTAATTTCTCACATCAATGTTGAGATTGCTGAAGCTATTTTTTAATCTATATCAACATATATATACATACAAATATATTTTCATATGTGATGCACATAATGACACGTTCCAGTATTAATCCATAATTAATTGTACAACACTTGCAAAACAATGTTCTTTTGATTCAAAGTCACAACAGTATTTTGCAGGTACAACACAGAAACCCTTATTCAGACAAAATGTTACAATCCTTAAACCTCAAAAGAAAGACTTGCATTTATAACAACTTACATTTGTATATCTCTAACACAGAAGTCCTCGAGGAGGCCAACATCCCCAGCTTATACACACTACTGAGTCAGCGGCGCTTGAGATGGCTTGGCCATCTGAGCCGCATGGAAGATGTCAGGATCCCCAAAGACACATTGTACAGCGAGCTCGCCACTGGTATCAGACCCACCGGCCGTCCATGTCTCCGCTTTAAAGACATCTGCAAACGCAACATGAAATCCTGTGACATTGATCACAAGTCGTGGGAGTCAGTTGCCAGCGTTCGCCAGAGCTGGCGGGCAGCCATAAAGACGGGGTTAAAGTGTGGCGAGTCGAAGAGACTTAGTAGTTGGCAGGAAAAAAGACAGAGGCGCAAGGGGAGAGCCAACTGTGTAACAGCCCCGACAATCAAATTTCTCTGCAGCACCTGTGGAAGAGCCTGTCACTCTAGAATTGGCCTTTATAGCCACTCCAGGTGCTGCTCCACAAACTACTGACCACCTCCAGGCGCTTATCCATTGTCTCTCGAGATAAGGAGGCCAAAGAAGAAGAAGACATTTGTATAGTACCTTTAATGTTTCAAGGCACTTATATAGTGTTTTTCACAACGTTAGAACATCCCAAAGCACTTCACAGTTAATTAAGTACTTTTGAAATGTAGTCACTGTTGTAATGTAGGAAACACAGCAACCAACTTACACACAGTAATGTCTCACAAACAGCAGTGCAATAATTACTAAGTAATCTGTTTTACCGATGTTGGCTCAGGGATAAATATTGGCCAGGACACCAGGAAAACTCCCCTGCTCTTCTTCAAATAGTGAATTAGGATTATTTACATCTCTTGAGAGGACAGCTCTTCAGTTAAATGTCTCAGCTAAAAGATGGCACCTCAATCAGTGCAGAATCCTGTCAGTACTACATTGGAATACATACTCAAGTCTCTGGAGTAGAACTTAAACTCACAATCTTCTGGCTCAGAGGCAACAGTACTCCAACTGAGCCAAGGCTGCCATTTTAACTGTTGTAGGAAGAAAATACGTGGCTTTGTTAGAAACTGCAAAGTTCAAATTTGAATTTGTTCAAAAGAAAACCAGGTTGTACTGAGTTATGAGCAGAGAATTGTTTTAGTCAAAATGCTACTTCAATGTAATATTAATTGTTGTTGAAAATAAGCTCAATTTCTCCGTGACTAGGGTTCAACATTCTACAATTCTAGACATGGCAATCAAAGAAGGTTTACTTTATGTGTTAAGTCTCTTGAATCAACCCAAGAACAAAATTGTGACTTTCACTGGGCTTGCCTTCCGATTGCTTCATCTCTGCCTCTTAACTAAAAAGCATGATGCAGATTTATAAATTTGGCAGAATAACTTGTAGATAATAGGCAAAATAGGATACAGGGCAAACCTATAAACTCATTTCATGTGACAGTCCAGGGTATCTTTAAGTGGTTGGTCTGTTTTATTATAAATGTGCAATGAATCATGGCTATTTCAGGCAAGAGTCCAAGTGCTGTACTATGAAATTCTGCTGAACGAATTCTAAATGTTATCTTGACACAACATAGAGATAGGTCAACAGACTCAGCAACCTGCAATATAACACGTGAGAATTTATAGTTGTATTAAGTGCATTTCAATTGCTTAGTAGGCAAAGGTCACCGAGAGCTGATACTTTCTCGTATAAATCACTAAGTCACCATTGACCGATAAGGAGTGCCATTGTCAGTATGAGAAGATGTTATCAGTTTGCTGATAAAGTTCCTTAAAATTATTCCAGGCTCTTGTTAAACCTATAGTTTGCTGGTAGCCATCGATATGCAGTCTGGACCAAGGATACAAAAACTGTTCTACTACCATATAAATGTAGCTGTGGTTAAAACTGAGCTGAGGAAATAATCGGTGTCCCCCAAGAATCTATCCTTGGCAGCACCCCCCCCCCCCCCCCCACTATTTCTCATTGACATCCTGCCCTCGGCGACATCAGCTGAAAACACAGTGTCAGGTTCCACATATACACTGACGACAGCCTGCTCTACCTCACCACCACCTCTCTCAACTCCTCCACTGTCTCTAAATTGTCTGACTGCTTATCCAACATCCAGTGCTGGATAAGCAGAAATTTCCAACAGCTAAACGGAAAGAAGACCGAAGCCATTGTCTTTGGTCCTGGCCATACAGCCCAACAGGTTTATTGTTTATGCTCCACATGAGCCTTCTCCCACCTTACTCCACTTCTTCCTATCACATATCCTTCTATCCCTTTCCCCCTCGCACTTATCTGGGTTCCCCTTAAAATCTGAGTCGAAGCTTAATCTTTATTCTCTAATTTTGAAATCCAAAGGTTGGTTACACACAAGATTAATTACCTTAAATCTAAAACCACAAGATCAATAAATCAGTCCTTCAGACTGCCCAATTTCATGGCTTTTCTACATTTCCTACTTTCCCTTTATTAAGAGCCTGATTAGCATCCTTGGTTGTTGCTTGACTGGTTACGCAGTGGTTAAATCACTTGGTGAGATGCAAAATGCGCATTATTGCAAGCCACTCCAAATGGGTCAAGTGTCTGCTGGTAAATCTGTTGAAATCCTATTGAAGAAGCTCATTTATTTCCATGCATTGTCATTAATATCTTTTAAAAAGGGGATTCCCTTTCAAGAACTGGAAGATACACCCCATAAAGATAGATTTCTGGCTTACCACCTGAGCTTAAAATTGGCTCTGTTATAGAAATGGGAAAGCAAACCCAGAAGTTTCCAGAACAGGCATACAATTTTCAACTCCTAGGTTTCATTTGAAAATCTACCCCATTGTATTTCACCGTGAACTTATATTTAAGGTCCAGCATTAACAGGAATGAGGAAGTCTTCCAAATCAAAAATCTTTCAAGGCAGTCAACAAAAATGTAACAACACATTCCCCACAAGTGCATTAGTGATTAATACAGGGAAGGAATTGTGTTGAAGTGATTACAACAGTCTGCACTCTCCTCCCAAAACAAGAACCTTTCTGGGGCTGAGAATGAATTCTTTTTCTTTCCCCAATTCTTGGGTTTCCAACTCTTGTTGAGCATATCCAGAGAGGTTTCATCATCCGGCACAATGTCTTTAAGCACTGCGCTACCCAAAACTCATTTACTCTGGAGTGAAAGGGTGAGCCTGAGTAGCCTTGACATGTTAAAACACTGGCTGGACGATAGTTCCAGACATTCCTAGAGTCTCTAAAGAGAAGCTGATAAGATAAATCTGTTTACACCATTCAACATCCAGTTTGAGGAGTCCTCTGATTTTTTTTTCTTCTGTTGCTTGTAACCAGGAGATTCATTTTTAATTCCTGGTAACTATAGGGTAATCTGGAAGAATTGGCGACTCTACCTACCTTATATCACAGCAGGGAACGATATTATTAGGAAGTAGAAACCTGACTCCAAACACTCAAAGTGCAGTCGAGACAACATCAGACCATTCAGATAGTTCATGGTAAATACGCACAGTTCTCCGTCTCCTTCCCCGTTGCACTTAAACCAACAATGTTTATTCACACCTGAAAATGCCTGTGTATATTTGGGAGATAATAGTGTTTATGCGACAGTAATTGGTTTGTGGAGATCCTGTGTTCTTTTTCTGTAATTTGTGTTGTTGTCTGTGAGTTACTGAAACTTTCTTCCTATGTTGCATCGATCAATGAAAGTATTTATAAGCGTATATCCCAACTCACTGCAATATGACTTGATGGGTTAAATATGGTTGGATATACTTCATATTTCACAACTGAACACAATATAAGCATCTGTGGCACACGGGCAACTTTCTATTGTAAATTTGCCTTCCTCGCACCCCCCTCACCACCCACCTCCGTCTTCTACCTCTTCGCTAGAATGCTTGCTGGGCTATGGGTCAATGAATGTGGGACACTCTCCTATATCTAATGATCGTTCTTCATATCAGCCCAGACAAGTAACTATCTCCAGGCAACTGTATCCACGCCTTCTCCTCACCCAACATTCAAGCATGCACTTCAGTCAAGGTTCCTTAGACAGTGGAAACCCTAAATAGCTTTCCTTCCCTAACCTCAGGGCACCGAAGAGAACTGTAACACCTGTACTTCAGCCCTGCCTGAAACTATATAAAAATATATGGACAATAACAGACCAGAAAAGACTCTCTGGTCCATCCAGCCTGCCCCTCACAACTGCAAACCGATTGGGATAAATAAATCTGGAAATTTTCTCTCTGACCCCATAGGCGATCAAAACTAGTTCAGGAGACAACTCTAGTCCTGATTAATGTTGTACAGTGCCTATCTTTTGTATGAGGTGATCTCCAGCCTAGCCAGAAATAGGTCCAGCTCTCATTTGAAGGAATTCAGTGAATCGGTATCCGCTGCATGAGCTGGCAACTTGTTCCGCAGGTCAACTATTCTTTGGAAAAAGAACCATCTCCTACTATCCAATCTAGTTCTGTTCTTACATTATTTGAGATTATGATCCCTGGTCCTCCCTAACCTGTTAAGTTGAAACATAATCTATTCCCTTGATTATCTTATAAACTTCAATCAAATGAACATCAAACGACTGTCCACAGGACATTCACTGATCTCATCTCCTCTGGAGATCTTCCCTCTACAACTGCCAACCTCATAGTCCCGCAACCCCGGTCATCCCGCTTCTACCTCCTTCCCAAAATCCACAAACAGGACTCTCCCGGCAGACCCATTGTTTCAGCCTGTTCTTGCCCCACTGAACTTATTTCTTCCTATCTTGACTCTATCTTTTCTGCCCTGGTCCAGTCTCTTCCCACCTACATCCATGACTCTTCTGATGCCCTATGTCATTTTGACAATTTCGAGTTTCCTGGCCCTAACCGCCTCCTCTTCACTATGGACGTCCAATCTGTCTACACCTCCATCCCCCACCAGGACGGTTTGAGGGCTCTCCGCATGGATCCTAGTTGTGCCTGTCTTTTTGTGGGATATGTTGAACATTTCTTGTTCCGTTCCTACTCAGGCCCCCTCCCCCAACTCTTCGTCCAGTACATTGATGACTGTATCGGTGCTGTTTCCTGTTCCCGCCTGGAACTAGAAAACTTTATCAACTTTGCTTCTAATTTCCACCCTTCTCTCATCTCCACATGGTCCATCGCCGACATTTCCCTTCCCTTCCTTTCCTCGACTTCTCTGTCTCCATCTCCGGGGATAGGCTGTCTACTAATATTCATTATAAGCCCACTGACTTGCACAGCTCCCACAGCTACCTCGACTACACTTCTTCACGCCCTGCCTCCTGTAAGGAGTCCATTCCATTCTCCCAGTTTCTCTGTCTCCATCGCATCTGCTCTGATGATGCTACCTTCCACAACAGTGCTTCTGATATGTCTTCCTTTGTCCTCAACTGACAATTCCACCCCCCCCGCACTGTGGTTGACAGGGCCCTCAACCGTGCCCGGCCCATTTCCCGAACCTCTACCCTTACCCCTTCCCCTCCCTCCCAGAACCGCGATAGGGTTCCCTTTGTCCTCACTTTCCACCCCACCAGCCTTCACATCCAAAGGATCATCCTCCACCACTTCTGCCACATCCAGCGTGATGCCACCACCAAAAGCATGTTCCCCTCCCTTCCCCTGTCAGCATTCCGAAGGGATCGTTCCCTCCGTGACACCCTCGTCGACTCCACCATTACCCCCCCCACCCCACCTTGTCCCCTTCCCACCTTCCCCTGCAATCGCAGGAGGTGTAATACCTGCCCATTTACCTCCTCCCTCCTCACTATCCCAGGCCCCAAACATTCCTTTCAGGTGAAGCAGCGATTTACTTGTACTTCTTTCAATGTAGTATACTGTATTCGCTGGTCACAGTGTGGTCTCCTCTGTATTGGGGAGACCAAACGCAGATTGGGTGACCGCTTTGCGGAACACCTCCGCTCAGTCCGCAAGCAGAACCCTGAGCTTCCAGTTGCTGGCCATTTCAACACACCCCCCTGCTCTCATGCTCACATCTCTGTCCTGGGATTGCTGCAGTGTTCCAGCGAACATCAACCCAAGCTCGAGAAACAGCATCTCATTTACTGATCAGGCACACTACAGCCTGCCAGACTGAACATTGAATTCAATAATTTCAGAGCATAACAGGGCCCCCCCCCCCTCCCTTTTTATGTCTAGTTAATTTTTCTTTTTTTCTTTTTTCTTTGGTTATTTTATTTTTGGTCTTTTTTATTTGGTTATTTAACTTTAGGTTTTTTAGTGTATTTAGTTTGTTTCTACTGTGCCTACCTACTGTTTCTGTTTTTTTTTTTATTTAATATTTATGCTTGGGGTGCTTTGTGTTTTACAGTCTATTCACACCCTCTCTGTACTAAAGCTTTGTCTTTCAGTACACCATTAACATACCGTTTGCCTTTGTTCCATGACCTTCAAGTCAGTTATTCTCTGTGACCTTGTCCTATCAACACCTTCACTTTTGTTATCTCTTGCCCCACCTCCCCCCGCTTTACTTGCTCAAAATCTTTTACATTTCTAATATTCGTCAGTTCTGATGATGGGTCACTGACCTGAAACGTTAAATCTGCTTCTCTCTCCACAGATGCTGCCAGACCTGCTGAGTATTTCCAGCATTTCTTGTTTTTACCCCAAGGCTATGGTTCCCTAAAATGTAGAGTCCCCGCTCAGCACAGCCACGAACCCAGGAAAGTAAAGATTTTACACAGTTAATCTAAATATTTATTCAGCAAAGGATTGAACAGAGCCATAAAAGCAATTACTTTTAAAATAACTTTTAATGAAGACGAATATGATTATGGAAGATGCTTCAGTATTGATTATGTCATGGCAGACAGCCTAATCTCAGCCCTCTCTCAGTTCTGCCTTGAACTCAGTTGCCAAGAGTGATCGAGGAAGTACTATTCTCCAAAATTCCCTACCTCCCAGGCAATAAGTGTCCATCTCCATTCACTGATTTTACTACAATTATTGAACCGTAATTGAGACTTAACAGTGTGGGTATCAAAGATGTAAACGCAAATTCCATGTCACCGTCCATTTCATGGCCTGGCACATGTTATGAACTGGACTTTGTAGTATGGTTATGTTTTAAAAACTGCGATCTTTAATGCAGTGTAAAAAGGATTCGGAGGAGACATGTGACCTCACACCAAGTCAACCAATTGACCACAATAGATGAATAACTGCCCACGCAAATATGACAGTGTTTAAAACAAGATTCAGAAACCACTTAGAGTACCGGGGCCCAATTATTCATGGGGTGATGATCTTAACAGACATAATGGGATCTGCTCGCTGGGAACCTCTGTTACTGAGCTCACCAGTGTAGGCAAGGTCGGCTGAGGTGGTGGTGGGGGGGGTGGGGGGGGCGCGTGGAGGAGCTCTGTTTTAAATATTGCTGAGGCACTGATTTGGTGCATCTCAACTCCCGCCATGCCATGAGACTGAATATTGTGGCGGAGACTGGCCAGTCAACAATTCCTCTGCAATCCCAGGCCAAGCAGCCCTTTGTCTATCTTGTGAAGAAGTTGGCGAATTCATGGATCTACCAGGTAAGCCCTACCTTTGCTGGCTGGCAGCCCAAAATGCCTCCTTTCACCCAGCAGATATAAAGCCAGGAGCCAAGGGACCACCTAGTCTGGGGGCCCCCCCTCCCCTCTCTCCTCGCCAAGCTATGCTCTCTCTGACACAGGGGCCTATTCTTGGGATTGAGGGTGTATCCAGGTTCCGGCCTAAACCCGAGGGGCTTTTTTGCCGCATTCTCATGGGATTATGCCAGAAGGTCCACTGATTGTAAGGGCCTTTAACCTATGGTGCAAATATACAATAGAAAGCAGAAAGGGCAACAGCGGGTGCAGTTCAAATTACTGCTGGTAAGCCTCTATGATATTGCCTCTGACTGTTGCTAGTGTGTTTCCTCTGCATAACTCAGCCCTTCTGTTCCCTTTCATTAACGAGCATGACTAGAACCCAGAAACTAACTGTTATGGGGTAAATCAACCAATCTGTGGTACAACTTCCTCAAATCACATACAGCCGTACCACACTGAAACACTATGAGCCATTGTTGATGACTTCTAAAGGTCTAATCAAGGATTCAAAATTATGAGGGGTTTGGAAACTGTTTTCACTGGGAGGACTGTCGGTAACCAGAGGTCACAGATCTAAGATAATTGGCAAAAAAAGCCGTGTGGGATTGGGGAGATGCATTTTTTTTTAAAACACAGCGAGTTGCTATGATCTGGAATGCACTGCTGAAAGAGTAGTGGAAGCAGATTCAATAATCATTTTCAAAAGGGAATTGGATAAATACTTAAAAAGCTATGGGGAAAGAGCAGGGGATTGAAACTAATTGGGTAGCTCTTTCAGAGAGCCAGCACAGACACAATGAGCCAACGGGCCTCCTTCTGCACTGCATTCGTCTATGGGATGTATTTTCCTGGTTGGGTCACAACCCCAACGTCGGCCTCAACTCTGGGTTGGCGGTCGAGATTTTCCAGGCGGTGGCCAATTAAGAAGCCACCTCCAGGTGTCCCGTCCAATTAAAGACAGCGGGCAGACCAGGGAAGCGGGAGGTGCAATTGGAGGGCCCGCAGTGATGTTCGGCCGGCAGCCCCACTGGAAGAGGTGGTCACTGTTGAGGCAGGTGGGTGAGCGCTCTTCCGTTGCCTTCTGCACATGTTAGATTGAAGAGGCCCACAGCAGGTAAGGCCATCGGTGTGGAGAGGGAATGCCTCCACAGGACTGGTTTTGGCGATGACGGCAGCTTTTTGTCTTGGCGGTGCCTTTATTGAGGTATAGAGCTTTCTGCTCCAGTGGCCCTGCCCTGCTGCCTGATGGTGGGGGCGGGGAGGTGGGGTGGGCGCCTCTCGAGAGTGGGCTACTGACTTTCTTCCCCATCCCTGGAAAGCTCCCCCAGTGGTGGGAATACGTTGAGTCGTTGTCCTGATGCAGTTGCCCCTATTTTCCTGGCACTCCCCACCCACCCCGACAATCCTGTCTCCATGGGGCCAGGAAGATTCAGCTCAATGATTCTATGAATGTCACAAACTTGAAAACCTGATTATTTCCTATCTGATCTGAGCAAATGAAACTTTTAGAAAACATGAACCAGCTCTCTTCCATAACCACAATCATTTTCCCTGGTGCTGGAAATACTTGACTTTCTTCCTCCACTCACCCCACTCCCCAACCTCAGGCGATCATTATTTGTCACAACCTTGGTTTCCAGCTATCAAGCAAAAGTGCCAGCAGCTGTGAGTGAACAATAAGAGTAGCTATCAGATTGCAGAAACTATCGATTCCCGTTTGAGGGTTCAATTCCCACTTGGAGCAGCTTCTATACAGACACTGGCTTTCAGAGCAAATGTTCTGCATTTTAAATATTCCTCCAGATAACCTCGCACACCATCAATCTATCCTAAGCAATGTGATCGGTGGAAACGCACATCTTCATAGCTCAATTTGATTTGCCACTGTCCTATTGCTATACGTTCGTGGAAGGAGCTAGAGATCCTTTTAGGAGTTAAAGCCAAGATTGTCATGTAAACAAATGCTTCACTTCTGAATTTTGCAGACTCAATTTTCTTTCAGATTGTTGAATGTGATTTTGAGCTGGCTCATCAAAGTCGGGTAGTGAAGGCCATGGCTGGGTGTCCCTTCCGGAAGCTTCTCCAGCACGCTGCAGCAGATGGCAGCTGAAGAGCCTCCTATTTACTACATTGGGTGAAACAATGAAGTGGAATTTTCTACGTCATCGTGACAAAGTCGACAGACATTTAGCGTAGTTTATCTGTAGCTCTCTCTCTGGAATTAATTTACACAGATATTTATTGTTCTTTTCCCCCCTACCTCAACCTTCTTTTCTTCTGAAGTGGTTGAACCCTTGCTCGATGAGCTCCACAATCCCCAGTCTCCCTCGGCTCTTTCACTCAAGTCAAGATTCATACGTGAACCTAAGATGTTGAGGTGTTGGCAGGCTGTTTAGCCTTCACTTAACAGCCATATACAGACTGATCATAGAATCGTACAGCATAGAAGGAGGCATTCAGTCCATTGGGCCTGTGGCAACTCTTTGAAAGAGCTAAGCAATTAGTCCCAGTCCCCTGCTCCAGCCCTGCAATTTGTTTTCCTGTTCAAGTATACATCCAATTCCACTTTGAAGGTTCCTGCTTCCAACAACCATTCAGGCAGAGAATTCTACATCATAACAGCTCGATGTATAATTTAAAAATAAATTTCCTCATCTGGGGGTTACCAGTAGCAAGTGTAGTGGTAACCCGAGATGATTTTCCACTTCCCACATCTAGATGGGCTATGACCAATTGTCACAGCCTTACCACTGCTCTGGCTAAGACCGGCTAATTAATGAAGTAAAAAAAGAACTTGCATTTCTATAGCACCTTTCACCACCTCAGGGCGTCCCAATGAAATAGTTTTGAAGTGAAGTCACTGTTGAAAGACACTAGGAAATTTGATAATGACCAGATAATCTGTTTAATGATGGTAGCTATTGGCCAGAACATCAAAGATAATAATCCTAGACTTTACTGGTCTGTGTGTCTCTGCTACTCGCTGGTTCAATCATCCAAGTCAGGGGTGGAGGGGTGTGGGATGTCATAAAACTAAAATATTCAAATGCAAGCATTCTTTTTTATTTATTTTTATGTACTAAGGCAATCTCCCATGGACTTCCATGCAGTTATCAAGGCCAAGTGTAGTCTTCAGAAGACAGGTTGGAAGGACAGGGCATAATTGGATCAGGACATGAACATAATGGAGTCCTTGTTTTAAAGTCATAGATTTTGTGCTGGTCATTGGTGGCAGGAAAGTAATATCAAGCTCAGGGTGTAAAACGGGTGTCGGATCAAACTCTCCTGCTTTCATTGAGTGGATTAGGTTAAAATTGGGGCTTTAGAGTCAGCACACTGTTTCCTGCTCTAGCTCATTCTCTCCCAGAACCTCAGCACTGTGGGATTCCTTTCCTTAAAGCCCAAACATATCACTCACTCATTAGCTTCAATCTCTCAGTCTTTTCAACCTCAGCCGAATACTAACCCTCATACAATTTGGAGATTGGCCATTCACCTCTATTTTTGAAATGATAAAAGCTCACAACCCTGTTGGAAACAGTCCACAAATCCGCTTCACTTCTTTGCCCTTTTGTATCTAGTCAGATGAGAATTCCTAAAGAGAGCAAGCAGAATTAGTAAGACAAAAGAGGGGTGAAATTGATCTTGGGTGATAGCGAGTTAGCAGCCTATCTTACACTCTGATTATCATTACCAACAATGAAGAAAATTCACTATTGCTTGGTTTGCATTACTGCCCAAGACCAATTTCACCCACAGGTTCCCTCCATTTTATTGTAGTGGATTTGGCTCAGTAATAACTCTGTAGCCTCAGTCAGAAGGTCATTTGATCAAATCCCACTCCAGGGACTTCAGCACATAATTTGGCTGACACTTCAATGCAGTACTGAGGGAGTGCTGCACTTTGGGAGGTGCCATCTCTCAGGTGGCATGTTGAATTGTGGCACTGTCAGCCTGTTCAGTCATTCATCAAAGAACAGCAGGTGAAGGCTGCTGACGTCTTCACCATCATTTACCCATCAATCAAAACCATCAATAATTAGTCAGCTATTTCACTGCTGTTTGTGGGATCACACTGTTTGCACATTGACTCCCACATTCAGTTGCATAACGACACTTAATGCATCTCAATACAATCAGTGACTGTGAGGCATTTTGGAATGAGAATGAGGATGTTCATTCGTTCTTCTTGATGTAAGAGCAACAGTAAGGATCAAAAAGTCACCATTGAGAAAGGAAACTTACATCTTTTTTTCTCCACCTGCTCTTCCATATCCCATGCATGGATAGAAAAGTTGAGTTAGTGCCATAAATTATGAACAATTAGGTCTGCCCTGCGATTATTATGATTTATGCCCAATCTTGTGAATAACCTGACTTTTTTCCCTAATTACATCCTTTTCCATGATGTCCAAACAATATTTTCCACACAAGAAAAACTGTGTGATAATTCACACATTAATTTATTGGTTCCAAAACTGTGAACATTACATATCACGAATGCTGTCACACAATATTTTGGCAAAAAATATTTATTAATTTTCCCTGAACTTTCTCTGCTCTTTCCATCTCGAATATCATTTTGGGACAAAGGGGACTTCCCCTCAGAACGTGTATGAAGGCTGTTTGGCAATCGGCTGCTAGGAGATGTGCCAAAGTGGTCTCAGTAGATTTCATTTCCTCTAATGTTCTCTCCCCATGGTGAACTTGTTGGTCTCTGATTATTGACAAGGACTTTCTATATTTTCATGCACCTCAACCAAACCATTTCTTCTTGTCTTATAAAGTCTACAACTTGCTTGATTTCACATTTCAGCACTTTTGAAAGCATAAAGACAAGAATAAATACCAAGCTTGAAAAGCATCAGTAAAAGTGACCACAAAGTTATCAGATCAATAAAAACCCAACTTGTTCATTGGCGTCCTTTAGGGAGGAACCTGCTGTCCTTACCCAGTCTGGCTGCCTCACACAGCTATGTGCTTGAATCTTAACTGCCCTCCGAAATGGCCTTAAAAGCTACTCAGTCAGGACAACTAGGGATAGCCTTGCCTGTCAACCCAAGAGTAAATTTTTAATAATCAGCAGATTTGTGTAGGGACAAGCTATAACCAGTAGAGATAATAGGAGATATATATTAGTCAATCAAAACTTGTCAACTGCCTGACAGAATTAAAGACATTGTGAATGAAGATGCCTCTACCATAGTATGATTATGACCAATCAAAATTGGAAGCATCAATTAGCCACTCGAAAAAGTAGTATGTCATCTCTGAAAGTCCCGACTTCAACATGATGACATTTCCATTAAAAATACAGCAGATGGTTTTTTACCTTCTGAGGAAAAGAAATATGGAAGGGGAAAACCCCTTCCCAAAAACAACTCAAATGGATACTGCTAAATTTATCACCGGAAGAGATACATTATTGTACAAGCAGAAACTCAATGTATCAAATAGATAAGGCTTAATTATAATATGAAATTACACAAGAAAATATCAAAGTAAAATCATGAATCTGGTGTGTAGTGTAATATTGACATAGGTCGAATATCAATATCAAATAGCTTACAAGACAATATTTCGTTTGAACATATTTGGAGTTCATTTGGCCATAGTTGCTGTTTATTTGGTTGCAGATCTGTTAACTGTCTCATAAAAGTACAGCTTTGATATATATGATTTAAGTACACAGGTAAGAATGCACTAATTTTTCAAGGCAGTTGACAACCCACACTAGAGCTGAGTAAAGTCAGATATTTTGATGTGCATTTGGGGATCATTTTAACTAAACCCACCTGCAGAGAATGGGGTAGGTTTGGGTCAGACACCGATTCTGCACCTGGACAGATTTTACGCTCTGTGAACTTCACATCAGAGGGCGAAAATCAGATGGGATGGAAAAAGGGAGCCCGACCCGAACCAGTCACATTCTGGCCAGGTGCGTAAAGTTAAAGTTATTCGCAACAATTTTATTTTATTTGAAACTGTTTTGTTTGCAGCTCAACTTACTTTCATATCTTCTTTGCATTGGTTCCTTTAAAATTAAGACTCTTCGTAGAGTTAAATACGAGATGATAAAACCTAAATAGAAGTACAAAAGCTATGACCCGTTCAACACTAGTTTGCAACTTCTAAATCCTAAGGTGACTAGCGGACGTTGCAGTTGGAGGAGATGGTTAAGGGCATGTTTAATGCAGGTTGAAGTGTTGGTGGTCGGGGAGTGGGGGGGGGAGGGAGGGATAAGGTTATGGGGAAATCCAGCCAAAATAAAAACATGCTCAGGTGTAGATTGAGTGATCACAGCATCATGATACATCTGGGTGCAAACAGCAAACATTTTATCACTGATGCTCTTTGCTGGCCGCTTGGGATGGTAACTGAACTGAATGAGACAGTGCCAGGAGTGACTTTAAAACAGTTGGTCCAAAGCAGTTATTTTAGAGTTGATCTGCCTCCAATATGAATACGTCATTAGTTAACAAGATTTCTGTTGATGGCCAAAATGGTAAATCCTTCACATGTGGTTGGACTCCTTTTGGCAATGTTGAAGTTTGAGAATTGCTTGAAACAGATATTAATGAGACACCACTGACTTCTTATCTTGATTCTGTTTCAATGCTGACACTTTACAGGACCTGCATGCACTTTTTAGGGTGGCGGGTGCAGTTACTGCAAATGATAAGTCTTCAAACAGTCGCAATCACATCAATCATCCCTCCCTGAGAAATTGTACCAATCCATCATGGCGTTGATCACATGATCTTGAATATCACATGACTACTTTATGGCTCTCATTTGGTCACTAATCCCTCCAAAAAAATTATGCATTCACGATCACTCTCAACCATCGTTTTTAAATTTGACAGTAAGCACTCACACGTCAACTACGTGGTGTCCTTGGTCACTGAGATCTACTGTGGCAGAGCACAAAGATATAGATTTAAAATATAATCTAGTCCCATTCCTCAGGGGCTCAGTGAACCTACTTAGTAAGTAACTGAACCATACAGACCAGACAGGCTCAGGTTCAATTCATCGTCTGTGCAGTTAGCCTATTGTAATGACAATGTTAAGAAGTGTCACAATTGACCTCAATATCTCTGAGCTGGGGAGCAGGGGCACAATTAGGCAGAATTCCTGCTCCCAACAATTAACGATCCCATGTTGAAAGTGCGGGCTGAATTTTGTAGCTTGGTCAGAGGTCCTGCCAATGGGACTGGAAGCAAGAGCCACTGTCGCTTGGGTGGGGAGCAGCCAGACATAAGCCATTTTCCAGTGACCAGACAATTAACAACCAGCAGGCATGGGGGGTTGACCAGTAAGGGAGCGGAGGCTGGCAGTAAGATGGCAGAAGTGGCATGAGGGCATGCAACTGGAGGTGTTAGCACCATATTTAAAAGGTTACCAGCACTCACTAACATTGGGACTCATGGGACATCTGCAAAAATTGAAGGTCTGAGGAAGAAAACGGCTGAGACAGTGGCAGAAGGAAGATCCTGGGTGATCCCATGGATCAGCGATGTCTCCCTGCAGGCTCTCCTCCAGACTGCCCATGGCAGGTGGCCACTCTCAGTTTCCACGGCCTCTTATGCAGAATCCTTCTCACCTCACCCTTCCTCCCCATTTAATTAACACAAGTAACTGCTCCCAGATGGCATTCTGATGGCACTTTTCCACAGTGCTGGCACATTTTCCCCCATTCCTGACTGTGAATGCCAGTGCCCGTGCTGTTCCACCCTCCCTGCCAAACTACACTGGATCTCACAATGGCTGCTGACTGAAGCCAGCACTGACCCTCTGCTTGTTTTCCTCCTCCTTATACATGGTGAGGCTCTGAAGCCTTGTGGTTCCCATGCTCACTTTGCAAAATCTAAAAACCCCAGTAAAATTGCTGTCAATTGGCTGATTAATTGGCTTAATTACCTTCCCGCCACACTGTAGCGCAGGTTCTCCTGCCATCCCAGCCGCCCTTCAGAATATCTGGCTGCCATGTGAACATGTCAGGCTTCTATCCTGATAATCCACTCCTTCCCGCCTTCGAGCCTGTCTCCAAAGCTCTTGGAAAATCCAGCCTGTGCACGCATGGAGGTCAGGTGGGTACCACAGTAAGCTCAGCCTTATTGCCTCGTGTAGTCAAATAGCCAGACCATCGTATTGCCAGAGTGCAGCAAGGTTGGGTAACAAAGGGCAACCAGTGGCAATGGAACTTGTGCTCCAAGACGGAGTCAATCCTTTCAAGAATGAGGAGGGCAAAAAAAAAAACTGGCAGAGAAAAATCAAGGAGAAAGTTAACTGCCCTCCTTAATTGCATTCTATGGGGAGCAATTTGCATCTTTAAAGCTTGGATGGTAAACTGAAAGTGCCTGCCCATTACAGAACCCACCTAATTTTCATCTCCAATGACTATCCACTCTGTCAGTTTAATGTCCATATGATGACAGTGACAATTGAGCCCTATATGTTATTTGAAAGCAGTAATCTCTTACTGGAATATGGACATTGTATTTAATACAGCTGAAAATGGGTTTCATACAAAAAAATAAGACTTTTTAATAATAGTGTCCAGTGCTCAACTTTTGAGTAAACCTGATTTAAAATCACTGAGAATTACTTAAAGAAAATTATACTGAACAATTTAATAGCTTCATGGGTGTACACTTACAGTTTCCTAGAAAATTAATTTTTTTTTTGCTATGAGAAACTTTTACAAAGTGCTTACTAGTGCCTGTGCGCCCTAGAAAATGTGCAGAATTTAATGAGCCCATGGGAGATGGGCTGGGAGGCAGGGGGGAGGGGTGCCCGTTGAATAGCAACAAAAGGTGGCGTATGGAGACCCCGTCACCTTCCCGTTATCCTCCAATTATGTCGGGGGTGAGAAAGGCCAAAGACAGCATTCCCATCCAGAGGCCAATTGAGGCCTTTAAGTGTTCAATTAGTAGCCAATTAAGGGCCTCTTCCCACCACCACTGGAATTACACCAGCGGAGGAGGGGAGGGGCCTCCACCACGTGGGGTGGTTGCCCAGTAAAAGTTGGGGGACAAACTCCATTGTGGGCAATCTGTGTCCCACAGAGACCCCCACAGTGATAAATCCCACCCCTCCGCTAACCGACCTACCCTCAACAAACACACACCCCACCAGTCCCCCAACCTCCTGCCAGGGCCTGCCTCACTGACCCCACCACATTCACCTTGGGTGCAGGTCTTCAGCAATGGGCCTGGTCTCAGGCCTGGTGTAGTACCATCAGTTGCCACCACTCTCAGTTGCACTGCCAATGCTACTGAGCTGCCAGCCCTCTGATTGGAAGCGGGATTCCTGTCCTTAAAGGGATGAGGACCACAGCACCAAGCAGTTAATTACCCGAGCACCACTGAATTGCACTAGGGGGTCTCTGAAGGGCTGAGGCGGGGTTCCCCTTGCCTTCATGGCTAGGTGGCGAGACCCTCTGCCTGCACCACTAAATTCAGCCCAATGAGTGCAATTTGAAGGGCCTTCCTTAACCAGTTTAACAATGTCAGCCTGGGAGCATGGCCAGTTTTTGAAGGGCTTAATCTGCTGAACTGAACCTTAAACTGGCGTGAAAGATCGTAGAAAGCATGAACATAAGTGGTTTTGGGATTAATTCACTTACGTTTAAAATTCCTCAATCTTGTGTGCTGGTTCAGCCAATTCCGTCCAGGTGTTCTGATGTTACTGGTGAAAAGGAGTGGAAACTATACCCCTAATCTTTTCTCCGCTGGTCCAGTCTCTTCCCACCTACATCCGTGACTCTTCTGACGCCCTACGTCATTTTGACATTTTCCAGTTTCCTGGTCCCAACCGCCTCCTCTTCACTATGGACGTCCAATCGCTCTACACCTCCATCCCCCACCAGGATGGCTTGAGGGCTCTCCGCTTCTTCCTGGAACAGAGGCCCAACCAGTCCCCATCCACCACCACCCTCCTCCGCCTGGCTGAACTTGTTCTCACATTGAACAACTTCTCCTTCAACTCCACGCACTTCCTTCAAGTAAAAGGTGTCGCTATGGGTACCCGCATGGGTCCTAGTTATGCCTGTCTTTTTGTGGGATATGTCGAGCATTCTTTGTTCCAGTCCTACTCAGGTCCCCTCCCCCAATTCTTTTTCCGGTACATTGATGACTGTATCGGTGCCGTTTCCTGCTCCCGCCCCGAACTAGAAAACTTTTATCAACTTTGCTTCCAATTTCCACCCTTCTCTCACCTTTACATGGTCCATCTCTGACACTTCCCTTCCCTTCCTCGACTTCTCTGTCTCCATCTCTGGGGATAGGTTGTCTACTAATATCCATTATAAGCCCACCGACTCCAACAGCTACCTCGACTACACTTCTTCACACCCTACCTCCTGTAAGGACTCCATTCCATTCTCTTAGTTTCTCCATCTCAGACGCATCTGCTCTGATGATGCTACCTTCCATGACGGTACTTCTGATATGACCTCCTTTTTCCTCAACCGAGGATTTCCCCCCACTGTGGTTGACAGGGCCCTCAACCGTGTCCGGCCCATTGCCCGCACCTCTACCCTCACCCCTTCCCCTCCCTCCCAGAACCGTGACAGGGTTCCCCTTGTCCTCACTTTTCACCCCATCAGCCTCCATATCCAAAGGATCATCCTCCGCCATTTCCGCCACCTCCAGCGTGATGCCACTACCAGTCGCATCTTCCCCTCCCTTCCCCTGTCAGCATTCCGAAGGGATCGTTCCCTCCGTGACACCCTGGTCCACTCCTCCATTACCCCCACCACCTCGTCCCCGTCCCATGGCACCTTCCCCTGCAATCGCAGGAGGTGTAATACCTGCCCATTTACCTCCTCACTCCTCACTATCCCAGGCCCCAAACATTCCTTTCAGGTGAAGCAGCGATTTACTTGTACTTCTTTCAATGTAGTATACTGTATTCGCTGCTCACAGTGTGGTCTCCTCTACATTGGGGAGACCAAGCGCAGACTGGGTGACTGCTTTGCGGAACATCTCCGCTCAGTCCGCAAGCAGGACCCTGAGCTTCCGGTTGCTTGCCATTTCAACACTCCCCCCTGCTCTCATGCTCACATCTCTGTCCTGGGATTGCTGCAGTGTTCCCGTGAACATCAACGCAAGCTCGAGGAACAGCATCTCATTTACCGATTAGCACACTACAGCCTGCCGGACTGAACATTGAGTTCAATAATTTCAGAGCATGACAGCCCCCCATTTTACTTTCATTTTTAGTCATTTTTTCTTCCTTTTTTTTTGCATTCTTTTTTACATTTTTTACCATCTTTTTTTTTGCATTTATTTCATTTCATCTTAGTTTGTTCAGTTTGCTTACCCACTGTTTTTTTCAGGTTGTTTTTCTTCAGGTTTGCACTTGCTGATGTTCAATATTCAGTATATTCACACCTAATCTGTACTAATGCTTTGTCTTTCAACACACTATTAACATATTGTTTGCCTTTGCTCCGTGACCTTTTGGTCAGCTATGTGGCCTGGTCCAATCTGCACCTTCTCCTTTGTTATCTCTTGCCCAACCCCCACCTCACTTGTTTATAATCTGTGACTTTTCTAATATTTGTCAGTTCCGAAGAAGGGTCACTGATCCGAAACGTTAACTCTGCTTCTCTTTTCACAGATGCTGCCAGACCTGCTGAGTGGTTCCAGCATTTCTTGTTTTTATTACCCCTAATCTATACCTCAAGTTTATAAAAACAGGAAACTACATATATTGTAGAATGTAAAACAACAAAATTCATGTTAACATTTTCAAACAAAAGAAACTTTAAAAAATTGTTTGTATAAGACATTCAATAATAGCCCAATAGTATAATGGAGAAAATGTGCAGTAAAGTTTGTAATACTCACTGAAACAGTTCTTGACTCCAGCGAGGGTCTCCCGGGGTGAGCATTTAACATCATTGCTGTACTTGCTTCACATCTTCAAATATAACTGGCAATATATCTTGCAAAATGTGCTGTACACCAGTTCATTCCAATACACTAAATAATCCAATTCTAATTTTTCAGCAAGGCTGAACAGAATCTCTGCAGTATTCCTCTTCCACGGTGTCTTGCATTACAATCCTTCTCACCAGATTAGACACTTCTCAATTATGATATGCAGTGCATTTTTTGCTTACGTGTATGGAGACTGCCGTGGATTCCCTGACTGTTGCTTTGTTAGAATACTTACGCCCTGTGCAATAATCTAACAAAACAGGTAACAGTCTCAAAGGGAGAAATGGTAATGGCAACAGCACGAATGTCATTCTAATCTCATTTGATTTCTGCATTTAATATCACTGCTCTAAATGCCAAGTAAATGCCAACAAGAGAACATAATTAATTAATTGTATAAAGTGTTCATCCTGTTGCATGAATAGCAGATACTAATAAAAATGAATGATTTGAAAAAAAGCTGTAAAATTGGTGGAACAAATTTGAGGTTCAATGTGGCTACATTTTGCTCACCGATGTACCTAACATTTATTATCTGTTTGCCAAGGGGTCTTCAACTCTAACCTGTGAGACTTTGCATATAGCTTGGTATCAGTAATGTCTTTAACTGGGCTGTTGATATTTAAGTGCTTGGACACTAACCCTCCCATGCAAAATAATCAATTTTTAAAACAACGTAATAATTGGAAAGAAAAAATTGGCAGGACTGTGGGGAAAATGCAAAGGAGTCGATCTAATTAGACAGATTATTCAAAGAGCTGGCACAGATACAATGGGCCAAATGGCCATTTTCTGTGCTGTAGGATTCTATAATTAAGATGTCACATGTTGCCAGTTTTGGGCAGATTATAATACAGTGCATAACCTACAAATATTATATTACTGGCCTGTAAACAAACCATACAAAAGCAAATGGCACTGATAGAGACTGGTCTTATATCCCCATTACACTGCACTGTTTGGGGCCAATGCCAAGAGTTTTCCATTATACTGAGCCCAGACGTGCCCTATAACACTGCCAGTGTCAGTACGACTGCTCCACTTTCAACCAAGAGCTCATCTCACATTAGTTTTCCATTGTGCCATCACAGGATAAAGACAGCCCCATCTCTTACATCTTTGGGGCTTATTTTTAAATATTTTGCGCCAGCTTGTTTTCCTCTGACCGATTGTTCCATGAGGTAACTGCAATCAGGAATACAAGAGTCCAGGAATTTTTAACCCATGCATGCTTTTGATTATGCTTCTCTACAGCTCTGTCACACTCTACTGATATAAATCATTGATCCCTGGTCACACAAAGGAAACTGGCACTATTGATATTTGCACTATCAATATAATGAAGACATTAAAATGCTGAAAATAAAGCCACATTGAGTACTCATTAAAATAATTGTCATCACTAATGTAATATTCTCTTCACACAATTAAAAATGCAGTTTTTTTTAAGAACAGATTTTCTGAATGCACTTTATCAAGTAGCACCATATTTTCCTATAGGCTAAACGAGTGCTAAATAATAAATACTCTACTTCAGTAACAAGATTTTTGACAGCAAAAACTTTTAGTCCAAAATGCAGCAAATATTCAATCATCATCCAAATGTTTAAAATCTACAGGTCCAGACCCGGCCAATGAGAAAGTTGGTGTAATTATTTTAAAAGTGTTAAATCAACTGCACTGTCAAATATATATCTATCGAGATGCACTCTGTGATCAGCTAACACAAATAAGAATGATCCACTATATGTGCATCATCCCGACTCAAAGTTAACATATCCCACAATACTACAACCATTACATTTAGCAACAGAACAGGAGCGGTGCCAATATAAATGGCCTGGTGAACCAGTAAGTACATTCAAATACTGCAGCAGAAATACTTTATGCAGACTTCTTACAGCCCAACTCCACCAAGCCTCTTTGAGTTCTGAGTGGCGTAAATACAATTCTAGTCTCACTTATGTTGAAAGATGGACACTTGATTTCATTTTACTGTAGATCAGTGACAGTTGTCAATCTCTAGACTTGTCCTAGTGGCTCCACAACGTTACTTTTAACCCTGGATCAGAGTTAGGATTATCTTTATATGATTTGATATCTTTGAATATTAAACGATTTGTATCGATCTGTTAATGCAACGAAAATGAGAATCAGCTTAGTGTGAGATGCCTGAATTGCTGAAGTTATAACAAAGAATATAAATATCAGGCCAGAAGTAATGATTGATAAAAAATGAACCAGAGGATCAAAGGCTGAATGAGGCATAATCATTGGGACGATACATTTAAGTCACCTGATCAATCTGAGCTGTAAAACCCATTGAAAAACTTTTGTCAATATAAAACACTGCGTCTGAAAACACTTTACTTCATGTGACTGTAAACACTGACCCCAAAAGTGCCGCAGGGACTTTCTTGCACTTGACGGAGAGGTGGACAATTTCCAAACAAGCAAATGTGTTTGGTGCAAAAACAAAATGTTAATTTGGGGTGGGGGCGGATTTCTTCTCTTCCTCAGTCCTCTTTGTCTCAGCCCTCTACAGTATCGGGGTAAACTATCAAACAATATCCTGCAACAGCCCAGGAAAGAAGAACTACCCGTCACTGTAACATAAAGTGTTTAATTTTATGCACGTTCCCCCGCCAAAATATGCGAAAACTAATATTAACAAATGCCCTGTCCGCCTCAAATCAAGCCCCACGCATCAGGTATAGATATCTCAGCCTCAATACACCTGGATCTGCAACTTAGGAGTCAAGAGTAATTCGTTTCAACAACTGCTTAATTTCCGCTTTTTCCTTCCAGGATAGTTTGTTCTGGTTATGTATCCTGCCCATCAATAATAACATTCAACCTGCCACAGCATGTTATAGACTTCGAAGTTACTGTACTAGACATGAGCCGGCACCAGAAGAGAAGGAGAACTATAAAGTAGGGATAATTGGACTGGTAAATTCCAAACTGGTCACCCAACACAAGCAGTGCGGATTTTAGTGCCCCTTTTATTGTTCCCCCATTTCTCACTGTAAAACAACAAAAGACTGCCATATATTAAAAATGTAATCCCATCCATAGTTTTGTGTGAAATCATGTGTACAACTTAATTCAATACATTGTCACTGTTGTTTCTAAATTTACTGGAGTGGAAAATGAAAAACATCAAGGTGGCATCAGAAAAATTGCAAAAACCTGAGTGCGTCGCAGGCAAGATTGCATTCCAAATTAAAATATTTATGCTCCATTTAAAAAATGCTTATTTTTTTCAGTCTGTGTAAAGTGTGCAATCAGATATACTGGACACGATGCCACATGGGACTACTTACACACTTTTTACAAGCACTATTTAGATAATCGATTAATTGTGCTTTGAATGGACAGAATACAAGCCCTGAAAGTAAAATTAGCACATCTCCCCGCATAGTATGAAGTCATTCTATTGTTTATTGATTTATACAATGATTTAAACTATCGAGAATTGGTGCATTCGAACGGCGCCCAATTGAATTAACAAGGCAGATATGCGAAAGAAAGTCTGGTTCCAGCTGCTGTCTTGCTCCAATCCCACAATACCAATGTCAGGACACAACAACAAAACCCACCCAGCAAATAGCTCTGAACCACACACCGAATGGCCCTGAGCAGCTCCGCGTTCGGGTGGATCGTAGCTCGTTCCCCAAGTCTTTCTGACTGACAAGGCTGCCAAAGAAAGTGCAGAGCGCTGCATGTGTCAGGGTGAATCCCATCACACGTTCCCAAGATTAGATCAAAAGGCGGGCAGTGTGTCGAAACGAAACTCTTTCTGTGTTTGCAGTCACCGGCAGAGGCGAAAGGAAGCCTAGTTTAACCACTAGGACTGCACTGCACACCCACAAATAGATGAGGATTAATTGCACAAGGAGTTTAAAAATATTTATCAGTTAATCCGGCAAATCGCAGGCAAAGGATTCCCATGTTATACGGCGACATTTACTCAAGTACCTCTGGACAGAACCAGACTGCAACCTTTCAGCACCATGGTCAGTGGAAAGTTCCCTGTAGCGCACTCCTCCTATTGGAGCAGTTACATTGCACTTGATTAAGAATTTGGCTTATGTTTTAACAGGACAATTGTGTTCAAAGCAATAATTATATAACACGATTCAGCCAGAAGAATAAAGTGAGGGGAAACACACACAACTCACCGTGGGACGCCAGCCCAGCTCTCCTTCCGTATGGAGCTGCCTGTAGAATATCTGCAGAGCACTTCAAACCTCCCCCTCAACAATTCTGTAAAGCATATCAGGCAGCCGCCCTGGGATAACCCGTTCCACTATGTGGTACCTGCAAATGCCAGTTACAGGCATCATCAATTCCACCACCTCTCTCTCTCGCTATCTCTGCTACCGAACACACAGGTTGTATTGCAGCGTACCCCCTTCCCCGCCCTTTTTATTTTTATTTAGAAAGGGTAAAAAAAAGTATTAGACCGTTCATGAATTAGGGAAAAAACGAGGCGGATTCCCCACATAGATGCTTAAACATTTCATTCATCGATTTGCAAGTCAAGCTTGTTGTTGGTATAGGAAGCGGATAGGCTCACGGGCACTGACTGCAGCGTTTCATTCTGAATGGCCGAGGGTATTCTGCATCCTGTTTTCCTCGCTCAGTGACCAGGCTTGTAGTTTAAAGGTTAAATCCACCTGTCTCAGAATGTGTGGCGTCAATCTGACAGGCAGTTTGTCTTCAAACGGTTCAAGTGACGCCTGGAAAAGTTTGTCCCTCGTATTTTAGTTTTAAACCTTGATGAGACATAACATCAAACCAATTTCTCTGCAGAGTGCAATTCAAATAAACCAATGAAATTGAACATTGCTCGGCGGTTTCAATCCATACACCTGACAATCCTCCCCATTCCCCACTCCTACCCCAATATTCTGCACCCAGAAAAAGCACTTCAAAATTAATTAAAGCACACACAATGCACAAATGATCTGAGTTTAACTAGGGAGTGGGTTGTTTTTTGTGTAGCAATGAGAAAGGGGGGGGGGATGTTGAGGCAAAGCAAGGTGAAAGAGTGTGAAGTGGCATTTGTGTTCCTAATTTGAACAAATAATTGTCACCAACTTTGAAACAACGACTCAAAGGCCAGAGACCCAGCACAGAAACACACGGTTTACAACTTCCACCGCCAGTAATGCAAACACCTGCTTGTCTGCAATTAAAAGAACTTTAAACACACACACACACCATTTCATAAAAACAAACCACGGTGCAAAGGAGAAAAGACACAGCAACTGGAAAATAAATGAGCATTGGAAGAAAGAGGTGAGAAGATGCATCTTCACCTGCAGAGGTTTGAAGTTGCATCTGAAGAGGAAGTATTAACCCTGTCATGTTAAAAGGCTTGTTTAAACGGAAGGACTCACCACATCCCTCACACAGGATCTTACTGACGTCCTTCTTGACGCTCCTGGCCGTTTCGAGTGGCGGGTGGGATGTCCTGAAGATGTCCGTGTAGTTGGTGGGCTCCATGAAGAAGATGTACCTGGTGCCGGTCTTCAGGCGGCTCAAACAGCCTCGCAGCCCCGCCGCCGTAACCCAGACCAGCCGGTCCCTCTGCAGACCACCTGCCTTCAGAGCCCAGACCTGGTGAACCCTCACCCGGACGGTGTGCACCTCTCCCCTGCTCCCGGTCCGGTTCCCAGCCTCTGCACTCCTAGCCGGACCTTCCTCCTCCTCCTCCTCCTCCTCCCGCACCGCCTCTCCGACCTGCGCCCGCTGCTCCCCGGCCACCTCTTGGACTTTGCCCTCGATCACCACCCCGGAGCTGGAAGCCAGTTCCCGCACCGAGCCGGGACTCGGGGAAGACAAGCAGGCGGCCGGGGCCGGGGCCGGGGTGGGGGTCGCTGAGACCCGAGCCGGGAGCCACCAGAGCAATGTCAGCCAGAGCGGCAGCGACGCTTTCAACTTCATGCTGTGTGTGTGCGAGAGGGAGTGAGTCCAGAGCACAAGGGGCCGAGATACGGAGAGCAGGGCAGGCAGCATGGGGAGTGTGTGGAGTGGGGGGAAAGAGGCTTGGGTAAGTGCCAGGGCTGCTTGTGGGACGCTGCTGGTGGGGCTGCTTGTGGTAATGATAATGTGGGAGGCGGAGTTGTCTGAAGGCAGGAGAGCCCTGGGCCTCAACTCCACTCGCTTTGTCTTTTCTCTGTTTTGCTTTGTTTAAAATTCTCACTCCTAGCACTTGGCGCATCAGTTTGTCTCATCCCCTCTCTCTCTTCTCTCATCCTCGATCTGTCTCTCTCAAATCCTCTCTCTCAAATCCTCTCTCTCTCATCCCCTCTCTCTCATCCTCTCTCCCTTATCCTTTCTCTCATCTTCCCTCTATCATGCACTCAGTCTCATCCCTTCTCTGCCATCCCCCTCCTTTCCCCCTCTCCTCCTTTCATTCTCATCCTTTCATCCTCTCTGCCTCAGCTGCATCCTCTCTCTCATTCTTGTCCTCTCTTTCCCTCATCTCCTCTCTCTCTGCCTCATCTTCTCTCATTCTTACTCATCCTCTCTTTCTCGTCTCTCTCAGGCTTTTCTGCTCTGTCTCACCTTCATCCTTCCCCTATTTCTTGTCCTATCTCTCTCTCTCATCCTCTCTCTTCCTCATCCTCTCCCTCTCATCCTCCCTCAGCCTCTTTCATCTCTCTCGGTACCATCTATCTCTGCTCTCTCCATCTCTGTCACTGTCTCATTCATACTGTCTCTTTCTCTCTGTGTCTCATTCTTTCACTTTTTCTCTGTCTCTTCCATCTCCTCTTTGTCACTTCCATCCTCTTCATTTTTCCTCACTCTCTTCCGGTGTCACTTTCTCTCTTCCTCACTCTCTGTTTATCATTCTTTTTCATGCTCCCTCTCTTCTTTGCTGTTTCTTCCTCCTTCTGTTTCTTCTACACTCTCTTCCTTTACTTTGTTCCTTATCTTCAATCTGCTTGCTCTTCGTTTAAGTTTCCTGCTCTTTTTTATTGCTGCTCCTATTTACAAATTTCTCTCTCTTATTTTTGGATGTCCATCTTATTCTTTCTTTGCCCATAACTGCCTTGCCCCCACCATATTCATTCCCCCCTTTTCAGTCGCACACTCCAGACTATCTCCCCAGTTTCTTTTTCCATCAGCTCTGTATTTAATTCTGTACACACTTATTGTTTTAATCATCTTTGATCATGCTCTTTTAATGTATGTTTTATTTAACAGTAAGTTTGGTGATTCTGCCAACCCCATCAGGACCCCACAGCTCTGCAATTGGGTAGATTGTTGCCTAATACAATCAAGGCTGAGATTATACAACATAAACTTCTAAATAAAATAAAAAGTGTGTGATTCTTCACCTATCCTATATTTAAAAATACATTGGAATAGACTCACAGCTCCAGTGCATAGTGCACTTGAATAATTAATTATATGAAGGTTACCTTCCCTGGGGCCTGCACCTTGACGTGGTGGGAAGGCTTGCATGTTCCTGTGACCCTGAGAGCTATGGGGGAGTATGACTCCTGGTAGGACCACTCAAGCCAAACAGGTTGAAAGGGTAGGAGCCAGATTAATGTCCAGTCCACCTAGCAGGGGGTTGTGAATCCGGCTAATGACCCATGAATGATAACATTCTGGAAATAACCCAGAGACCAGACGAGTCTGTTACAGATTGACAAATATAAGCATTAACTGTGGAGAATCACAGTGTGCTGGATGTAAGGCATTGATTATCAAATTGAGTCAATTGTCTTTTTCTGGACAGATGGCAGTGGAAGAAATGGGTTATCGCATGTGCCACTAGGCACAGGAGACACTAACGAACTAAAAGAAAGAAAAAGCTTGCATTTATATAGTGCCTTTCATGACTTCTGGATAGCCAATGCAATACTTTTTGAAGTAATTATTGTTGTAATGTAGGAAATGCAGCAGCCAATTTGTGCACTGCAAGGTTCTACAAACATCAATATCATAGTAACCAGATAATTTGTTTTAGTGACGTTGATCGAGGGATAAATATTGGTTTGAACATTGGGAGAACTCCCCTGCTCTTCTTTAATTAGTGATATGGGATCTGTTGCATCTACCTAAGAAGGCAGGCAGGGCTTCTGTTTAACAAAGCATCCAAAAGTCAATATCTCCAACAGTGCAGCACTCCCTCAGTAGTGCAATTATGTGTCAGCCTGGATTATGTGCTCAAGGCCCTGAATTGGAACTCAAACTCACTCTCGTGACTCGGAAATGAGAGTGCTCCTACTGAGTCAAGGCTGACACTTCTGAGAATATTAATCCTAGTCTTTTCTTAATTTAGGGGCAAAAGAATCCTAATGTATAAAGAATTTCTGAGAAAAAAGCATATTTTGACAGTATAATTATGAAAAATAAATCTGTTCAGAATTGATTTCTGAATCAATGGTCGACTGGTTATGAAAAAGAAAATAATTTTACTGGTTAAATATTGTTGGGGTTGAATTGGTCTTTGCTAATAGTGCAAAATGGACTCATAGCGAATCAACAGCCCATTTTACACCACGTCCGATTTTCTATTCCATTGGCTTTACACTACTGGCAAAGATAAATTACACCCAGTGTGTTTCTCAATGTGTTGGCTCAAGACAATACTACAACTGAGATGTTCCATTCAGCTGTAGCTCAAATCGGACCCAGGTTAGAATCCTTTCTGCAATTGCTCAGTAGTATAAACTCAGTGACAACTGTGGGTGAGAATCCCCTTCTACACTATTCCATTTACCTACACTATCCATCTTGATGGCCTATGCCGAAGATTGATCAATTAGTCTGGTATTATAAGGAACTTAGCAATGCAGACTCGCATCCACTGGGAACTGAGAAACTTCCTTTACGGAACCAGGAAAATCAACTAAGAGATAATTGTCCCAAATGGATTGAAGTTCATGTACCAGAAGAAAAAGGACATTCAAATGCATCATATCATTCAGTCCCCTGAAATGTGTTTTGTGATTCTATTAAAATGATTATTTTGTTTGACCAGATCAAATGCTGTAGAAGACCCTGATAAAAATACAAACTTTTTATGGTTCCTTTATTTATTAGGAAAAAATTACCCACTTCATCAACTTTTGTTGTAATAACTTACTTTGCTGCCAAAGCGTATATCGAAGCAACTCATCCTACATGTTCCTTCTCCGTTAACTCAACCACTGCTGGTTTTCTGGTATAACAGCAACAGCTCTTGCTCCCACTGCTGCTGCAAAACAGAACAGCAACTTAACAGCCACCCACCAAGCAATTGAACATTGTCATCAATTTGGCTGACTTGTCGATGTACTGATTTTATTGTTTTGTCTGTTTAGCTTGATAAATGTCGGTGACAATGATTAGTCATTATAATAAGCATGAGGCCACATTTGTGAACAAACAACAATGAACAAATCCCCCAATTTCCTATTTGGTTTTGACAGATGCTGCTTTAATAGTGCAATATGACTAAAATTCAAACTCACCACTTAAATATTTTAAAAAATGCCTGAGATCTGCAAAAATAAACAATAGGCTCCTATTGTGGATTGTCTCCCCTCTAGGTAAATTTTTACGGCAATATTTTATTTAATATACTTGCAATAGTATTACGAAGTAGTTTGTGGAGTGATGGATGGAGCAGCTTAATCTGGACTGCTTTGAGACCTCACTAAAATATACACTTGGGAGTGAGCCACAGGGCTGGAATTGAATTGATGGTTTAGTTGATGTCATAAACCATGAAGACAAAGCTTGAGAGATTCTTGAGACACCCTAGATTGAATTTCAACCTTTGGCTCATCCCTGGGTATTTTTACATAAAAAATAGTTCAAGAAAAAATAACTTGTTTTTCTTTAGCTGGACGTAATCAATACAGGTTAGAAAATACAAGCAATGTGAAGTGAATGATACAGTGTCATTGATAGCTCATAGTGTTACTTGTACATGATGGAATTCTGCGGCACCAATGGTGTGGGGCTCTTCCCTTCTCAAAATGGTGACAATCTTCTCTTTGATTCAAGTGACAGCTTGGTTCAGTTGATAGCACCAGTATCCCTGAGTTGAAAGGTTGTGGGTTCAAGCTCCACCCTGAGAGTTGAGCAGATAGTCTTGGCTATGCTTCAGTACAGTATGAAGGAAGAGTTTAATTGTTTTAGATGCCATGTTTCAGATCAACCATTACACAAGATCCCATCTGTCCATGCCACTGATGTAGGTGGATGTAAGCGACAAGGGTAGGGAGTTCTCTTCATTATCTTGGTCGGCATTCCTTCTTCAACCAATGTCATCAAAAGCAAAGTTAACTGGTTATTTATCACATTGCTGTTTGTGGGACCTTGTCAAAACTGGCAACTGTGTTTCCCTATAGAACAGTAACTGCACTTCAAAAGTAATTAATCTCTTGTGAAGTGCTTTAGGATACCCTGAGGATCAGATAGGCATTAAATAAATGGAAGTTCTTTTTTAACATAACCAAATTATATCATAGATATTATTAATAATTTCATTTGTAGTTGTTATTGCAAATTGAGTCATTAGAATATATTAAAAAGAAAAAAATCAAAACTATAACATTTCTTCAGTAATATTGTGTAAGACTATATGACTATACGGGTCTGAAGTTGTGACTGGATAGATTAGGACACATGTTACCAGTTTTAACAATAAACAAGTAGCATTGTGCAGCTTTGATTTCCTTGAATGCGAGTTTCTGACCTCACTTATAGAGTGACATGCAAGGCTGTTCCACAGACATCAGGAGTGAAATTGGAGCCCAGTAACTCTGACGCCATAGTGGTCAGGTACTGGACTGCTTTAGCAGAGGTATAGTATAGGCCATCTGCTGACAATATTGATCAGCAATTAATATGTTGGACATGATGTGGGTGGGGGGGGGGGGGGGGGGGGGGTGCAGGGGAGATCTAAGATTGGGCAAACATGTAAAATTAAAGTTAATTTCATAAATGGACTGTTCACTTTTTTCCACCTTTGTATTATTGTAGTGGAGCGGTCAGATGATCAGCTAATCTTAATCTGCCTTTTGGCATCTTATTGATAAAACCTTGTTAGAATGTTATTGGGTGAAAGAGCATTCAGGTCTATCTAATCTTTATAAAGTTAACATGGCAGTCTTAAAGATCAATGAACATCCATACTATCGAGCCATCTTACTCATTAATACAGCTCAACAATCCATACAACTTGAATATCTTAATCATCCAATGAACACATGCAGCTCACCCTACAAATTCAACTCAGGCCCTACCATCTCACTAGTGCCTTCAGGCAGACGGTACAATCTCTCTTCCCATTGCTCCACCTGATGTGCATGAAATTTGAAAATCAGTTTCAATGTTTGGTGCAACTATAATTTTAATGTACAACTAGTCTGCCTGTCTTCCTTTCCATTTTTCATCCTTCCCCAAGGTACTTCTCAGAGATAGCAGGGTCCTCAAGAGCCTCCAGCTGAACGTAAAAGGTTCCATTGTATTATTTATTTAGAGATACAGCACTGAAACAGGCCCTTCGGCCCACCGAGTCTGTGCCGACCAACAACCACCCATCTATACTAACCCTACAGTAATCCCATATTCCCTACCACCTACCTACACTAGGGGCAATTTACAACAGCCAATTTACCTTTCACCTGCAAGTCTTTTGGCAGTGGGAGGAAACCAGAGCACCCGGCGAAAACCCACACGGTCACAGGGAGAACTTGCAAACTCCACACAGGCAGTACCCAGAATCGAACCCGGGTCGCTGGAGCTGTGAGGCTGCGGTGCTAACCACTGCGCCACTGTGCAGGGGAATTATGCCCAGCATCCTGGCCAACATCACTGATCACCTGCTCATTATCACATTTCTGTTTCTGGGACCTTGCTGTGTGCAAATTGGCTGCTGCATTTCACAACATTACAACAGTGTCTACAGTTCAAAAGTACTCCAATGGCTGTAAAGCTTTGCGACGTCCTGAGATCATAAAAAGTTGGAACACAAATGTAAGTCCTTTTTTTGTGCAACTGAGGTGACCCAAAAGAGACCAACTGCTGGCTGTGTCTTCTCTCCTATTGCAAACCCAGCCTACCAGTGATCCTTCCACATGTGCAGGTGTGAGGGCAGCATGCGGTTCTGTCCAGAGAAATGGCACCAACATGGGAATTGTTAAGGCCACGTGGTGAGGGCTGTGGGTGGTTCCCACTGTTCAACTCCCACCTGACTGCAGCAAGCATTTTTTTGTTATTATGGCTTTAACCCTTTTGTGTTTTATTTATCAAATAAACAAACAGTGCAGGTTTAAAGCAGAAGGCGAGGTAGGCTTTCGGGATTCACGGTAAACCTATTGAATTCTCTTGCAAGTCAACTTCTCGTTGGTTGTAGGCCTGAGCTGTTTGTAGATTTCTCTCTTGGTTGAAAGTTCAGTTTGAACACAGAGGATCACTTCAAATTTCACTGCTGCTTAAGTTAAAAATGTAGAATTTTACAACCTCTATAGTTGCTAAAATGTGGCTTGTATCCCCTTGAGTTTAGAAGGCTCAGAGGAGATCTAGTCAAAGTGTTTAAAATGATAAAGAGATCTGATAGGGTAGATGCAAATAAACTATTTCCAGGGGAATCCAGAACATAGCTACGCAATCTTAAAATAGAGCCATTCTGGAATGAAAATAGGAAACACTTCCACCACACAAAGGGTGGTGAAAAATGGAACTCCCTCCTCCAAAAACTTGTGCTTGCTGAGTCAATTGAATTTTTTAAGACTGAGATCAATAGGTTTTTGTTGGGTAATGGTATCATGGGATTAAGGATCAAAGGTAAGTAAATAGAGTTGAAATACAGATGAGTCATGATCTAATTGAATGGCGGAACAGGCTCAAGCAATTGAATGGACTGCTCCTGCTTCTCTGTTCCTATGTTCCTAAATCAACCAATGTAGCAACAAAAATATTGACAAGACCGAAGAGACAATTCAGTTATCTCTCTCTCTCATTTTCTCCATTAAAAGGCTACTGTTTTCATTTGTTGATCATTTGGTGAATTAAAACCTGTCAGCAATAAAGCTAATCAAATACTAGGATCCATCTAAGTCATAGTCGTCTTGTTTACATGCACTGTCAGAGTTGCATCTGTCGGATGAGAAAGCTGCCTAGGGATACCCATTATGTGTCTGCAACTCACCGATTTGATGATAATGAGGCCGGTAATTATTGGCTGCGTCTCGGGCTTATTCATTCAGACACAGGGATTGTGCAGAATTAATTTCTGGACCCATGTCTCTGGCTATGTCTAATCTTGCTCTAACAGTTTGTGGCTAAGCAAGATAACATGCAGATGTGCAGAGCTTCAAATAGCTGTCATATCTCCCTCTAAATTATCACTCAGTAGATCTTACACTCACCAGCCCCAGGTGCTGCAGCAACACCGCTATGTGACTGTTGCATCACCAGTATGTGGCATAATTAACAAATAGTAACCCAGCTCTTAAAACCGTAGCTGATATTTAAAAAATGTTACTTTCTGCTCATCATCCATTTAAGATTTATTTGCAAGAAGTAAGCTGTTTTAGATCATCTTCAAAATCTGATCTGTGACAGTCCCTCAACGAACCACATTTAATTTTCTACATTACTTTATTTTCCTCAAAGGATTGGGTAGCCTTCTGCCCATAATGAAGACTTCAACAGTGCCTCACAGGACTACATTATTTCAACTGATTCAAGATTACTGATATATGGATGAATTTCTTCGAACAATTTATTAAAATAAGAATCAAATTTGAGAGATGCTCTGTCTCCACCTCAGTTTGGATTTTCCAAATTCGACTAAATTAATTGAAAGAGCAATTGGGACATTGTCAGATATTAATGTGGATCTAATATCTGCAACAAGTTTTTATAAATTTAGAAGAAATTAATTTAAGAGTATTATTGGAATAAATTGAGTGCTTTGTAATGATAAGTGGCTAAGTATTCAGAAACAAATCATCCAATCCACCACCTTTGGAATTCTCAACAAGAAGATATACTTCCCCTTATTGTTCTTGCCCTCAAACGCATATGCAAATCTGACCTCCTCTACCGCTTCTCTCCTATGAGGGTTACAGTATCATTTAAGTGCGCTTCCTCAATTCGCACACATTGATAGCAGAATGACCTATCAGACTGTCCTCTTGCCTCTGGGATATAGTTTTGAGATGAGCACAGACTATTGAGATAAAACTCTTCCTTCTCTGTCTAATGGAACTTTGTGAAATTAGTTTGGGAAGCAATAAGCTAACTTCAAAAGGACTTTGAAGTTCAATTAGGATGTTTTACATTTGAGGGTTTATACAATTTGACAATAAGATTTAAAATCCCAGCACTCAAGCTAATATTAAGGAGTCTCGTAATTAAAGAAATTATTATCTGCATTATGATGTCACGCACAATGGACAAAATGAAGAATTATAAAAACTGACTTTTTCTTTTAAAAAATTGACCTTTCTTTAAAAAAATTAACAATGCTCTAAAATGGCCACCGAAGAAAAAAGAGCTTGGCCTTTGTATATTCAAACTGTCTGACAGGGACAAAGAAAAATCTTCAAAACGATGAGGTGTCAATCACACTGATCCTACACCCATCCTAAAACATTCCAGAATCGAATGTCTTCTTCTCAAACAAAGAAGGTGTGAAGCAGCCACATCCTGGGCCATTGTGCGATCACCATGGGGAAGCGACCAAAGCATTTCCTACCCGGAGGCAAGAAGTAACACAGCTTTACTTTAAAAAGCCTAGAGAGAGAGACAGCCCAGAGAGAAAGAAAAGCAACATCCAGAAGCTCGTCTCCAGCAAACCAGAATGCACGTGCCCTGTTGTGGAATCCTACATCTACACTATACAGCAGTGAACTAGAAGTGATCCATTGACTTCAACTGAACTTTCAACCAAGAGAGAAATCTACAATCATCTTAGGCCTGCAACCAACGAGAACTCGATTTCCGAGAGAATTCAACAGGTTTACCGTGACCTACCCAAAGCTACCTCCACTTATAATTGCTTACCCCTTTTCTCTCTATCTGCCTCTTGTGTGTGTGCTTGTGTGCGCGAGCGCATGCGTGAATGGATGCGGTTGTGATAATTTCAGGATTACGTATATTGATCAATAAACAATTGATTTTCTGTTTTAAACCTACAAGAAAATCTGCCGTCATCAGTTTATTTTGACAAATAAAACACCAAGGGGTTAACCCTAATAGCAAAACACACATGCTGTGGTCAGGTGGGAGTTGAAAGTGGGAACCCACCCTATCCTAACCACATGGCCTTAATAGTGGTTATATGTTTTTAGTCTATCCTTGATACAAAATAGTCAAGACATTCTTTGCAATGCTCACCCACATCACTGTTACATAGTAAACCCACAAAGAAAGAACGTGCAGAGTACAAGAAAAACAGAAGATTATTTGCAGGTCAAGCATTTATTGCCCATCCATAATTGCCCTTGAAAAAATCGTAGCGAGCCACCTCCTTGACAACTGAATAGCTTGCTAGACCATTTCAGAGGGCAGATAAGAGTAAATCACATTGCTGTGTGCCTGGACTCGTATATAGGTCAGACCAGGTAAGGACATTCATTTCCTAAAGGGCATTAGTGAACCATATGGTTTTTTTTATGACAATCCAGGAATTACAACGTCACCATTACTGATACTAGCTTTTTATTCCAGATTTATTTAATTAACTGGATTTAAGTTCTCCAGGTGCCATGGTGGAATTTGAACTCATACATCTGGATCATTCATCTTGGCCTCTGGATCACTAGTCCAATTATTTAACCTCTTCACTTGGCCTCGATTTTCTCGTACTGCCCTATGTGCATCCATTCATGGATAAAGGGGCAGAGGCCCATAATTGTTTTTCTTTCTTGGGGTGCAGGCATCACTGGCAAAGCCAGAATTTACGGCCCATCCTCAATTGTCCTTGAAAAGGTGGTGGTGAGCTGCCTTCTAGAACCACTGCAGTCCGTGAGGTGTTAGGGAGGGAGTTGCAGGATTTTGACCCAGCAACAGGGAAGGAACGGTGATATAGTTCCAAGTCAGGATAGTGAGCGACTTGGAGGGGAACTTGCAGGTGGTGGTGTTCCCATGCATCTACTGCCCTTGTACTTCTAGATAGTAGAGGTCACGGGTTTGGAAGGTGCTGTCGAATGAGCCTTGACGGGTTGCTGCAGTGCATCTTGCATATGGTATACACTGCTGCCACTGTGCGCCTGTGGTTGAGGGAGTGAATGTTGAAGGTGGTAAATGGGGTGCCAGTCAAGCAGTCTGCTTTGTCTTGGATGGTGTCGAGCTTCTTGAATATTGTTGGAGCAGCACCCATCCAGCCAAGTGGACAGTATTCCATCACACTCCTGGTTTATAACTTGTAGATGATAGACGGGCTTTGGGGAGTCGGGAGGTGAGTTACTCATCACAGAATTCCCAGCCTCTGATCTGCTCTTGTAGCCACAGTATTTATATGGCTAGGCCAGTTATGTTTCTGATCAATGGTAACCCCCAGGATGTTGATGGTGATTGTAATGTCATTGATTGTCACGGGGAGATAGTTAGATTCTCTCTTATTGGAGATGATCATTGCCTGGCACTGGTGTGGCGTGAATAAGAACATAAAAACATAACAAATAGGAGCAGGAGTGGGCCATTCAGTCCCTCGAGCCTGCTCTGTTATTCCATAAGATCATGGCTGATCTGATCATGGCCTCAACTCTACTTTCCTGTTTGCCCCACATAACTCTTGACTCCCTTGTAGATCAAAAATCTGTATAACTCAGCCTCGAATGTATTCAATGACCCAGCCTCCACTGTTCTCTGGGATACAGAATTCCAAAAATGAATGGTCCTCTGAGAGAAGAAATTCTTCCTCATCTCCGTCTTAAATGGGACACCCCTCACTCTGAAACTGTGCCCCCTAGTATAGATTCCCCCATGAGGGAAAATATTCTCTCAGCATCTAACCAGTCAATCCCCCTCAGAACCTTATATGTTTCAATAAGATTGCCTCTCATTCTTCTAATCTCTAACGAGTACAGGCCCAACCTGCTCAACCTTTTCTCATAAGACAACCCCTTCAATCCCAGGAATCAACCTAGTAAACCATCTCTGAACTGTTCCCAATGCATGTATATTCCTCCTTAAATTAGGAGACCAAACTGTATGCAGTACTCTAGGTGTGGCTCACCAACACCCTGTACAGTTGTAGCAAGAGTTCCCTACTTTTATACTCCACCCCCCATCCCCCTTGCAATAAAGGCCAACATTCTATTTGCTTTCCTAATTACTTGTGGTACCTGCATGCTAACTTTTTGTGATTCATGTATGTGAACACCCAGATCCCTCTGTCGTCTCTCTCCATTTAAATAATAGTTTGCTTTTCTAGTCTTTGCACCAAAGTCTTACATCTTCCCACATTATACTCCATCTGCCAAAGTTTTGCCCATTCACTTAACCTATATATATCCCTTTGCAGACTCTCTCTCTGTCCTCCTCACAACTTGCTTTTCCACCTATCTTTGGATCGTTAGCAAATTTGGCTACAATACACTCTGCCCCTTCATCCATTAATATAGATTGTAAATAGTTGAGGCCCCAGCACTGATCCCTGTGGAACTCCACTGGTTACAGTTTGCTGACCTGAAAATGACCGATTTATCCTGACGCTATTTTCTGTTTGTTGGCCAGTCCTCTATCCATGCTAATATATCACCCCCAATACCATGAGCTCTTATCTTATGCAATAACCTTTTATGTGTCACCTTTTCAAATGTCTTTTCGAAATCCAAATACTCTGCATCTACCGGTTCCCCTTTATCTACCCTACTTGTTATATCCTCAAAGAACTCATAAATTTGTCAAGCATGATTTCCCTTTCATAAAACTATGTTGACTGTACTTTATTGTATTATGATTTTCTAAATGTCCTGCTACTACTTCCTTCATGATGGATTCCAGCATTTTCGCATTGACAGATATTAGGCTAACTGCCCTATAGTTTCCTGCTTTCCATCTCCCTCCTTTCATCAATAGCGGTATTGCATTTGTGGTTTTCCAATCCACTGGAACCTTTCCAGAATGTTACTTGCCACTTATTAGCCCAAGCCTGACAGACTGCTTCAGTATCTGAGGAGTTGCGATCATCAGCAAACATCCCTACTTCTGACCTTATGTTGGACGGAAGGTCATTGATGAAGCAGCTGAAGATGGTTGGGCCTAGGACACCACCCTGAGGAACTCCTGCAGCAATGTCCTGGGACTGAGCTGATTGGCCTCCAACAACCACAACCACCTTCCTTTATGCTAGGTATGACTCCAACCAGTGAAAAGTTTTCACCCTGAATCCCATTGACTTCAATTTTACTAGGGCACCTTGATGCCACACTCTGTCAAATGCTGCCTTGATGTCAAAGGCAATCACTCTCACCTCACCTCTGAAATTCAGCTCTTTCGTCCATGTTTGGACCAAGGCATTAATAAGATCTGGAGCTGAGTGGCCCTAGCAGAATACAAATTGAGAGTAGACTGGTAGGGCAGTAATTGGCTGCTTTTAGTGGACATACTGGGCAACTTTCCATATTGTCGGTTGGATGCCTGTGTTGTAGCTGGACTGGAACAGCTTGGCTAGGGATGCGGTTAGTTCAGGAGCACAAGTCTTCAGTGCTAAAGTTGGAATGTTTTCAGGGCCCATATTCAGTGCCTTCAGCCATTTCTTGAAATCAAGTGGACTGAATCAAATTGTCTGAAGACTAACATCTATGATGGTGAGGACCATAGGAGGAGGCCAAGGTGGATCATCCACTCGGCATTTCTGGATGAAGATGGTTGCAAACGCTTCAGCCTTGTCTTTTGTACTGATGTGCTGGGCTCCCCCATCATTGAAGATGGGAATATTTTTGGAGCCTCCTCTTCGAGTTAGTTGCTTAATTGTCCACCACCATTCATGACTGGATGTGGCAGGACTAGAGAATTTTGATTTGATTTGTTGGTTGTGGTTTTGCTTAAATCTGTCTATTGCATGCTGTTTCCATTGTTTAGCATGCATGTAGTCCTGTGTTGTAGCTTCAACTGGTTGGCACCTCATTTTTAGATATGCCTGGTGCTGCTCCTGGCATGTTTTCCTACACTTCTCATTGAGCAAGTATTGGTTCCCTGGCTTGATGGTAATGGTAGAGTGGGGGATATGCTGGGCCATGAGGTTACAGATTGCGGTTGAATACAATTCTGCTGCTGCCCCACAGCGCCTCATGGATGCTCAGATTTGAGCTGCTAGATCTGTTCTGAGTCTATCCCAATTAGCCCAGAGGTAGTGTCACACAACACGATGGAGGTTGTCTTCAGTGTGAACATGTTTCCACAAGGACTGTGCGGTTGTCGGTCCTACTAATATTGTCATGGACAGATCCATCTGCGAGGAAGAGGAAGTAGGTTTTCCCTCTTGTTCATTCTCTCACCACCTGCCGCAGACCCAGTCTGGCAGATATGTCCTTACGAACGCAGCCAGCTTGGTCAGTAGTGGTGCTACTGAGCCACTCTTGGTGATGGACATTGAAATCCCCCACAGAGTACATTCTGTGCCCTTTCTACCCTCAAGTGTTATTCCAACTGGTGATCAATATAGAGGAGCACTAATTCAAAAACTGAGGGAGGGCAGTAGATGGTAATCAGCAGGAGGTTTCCTTGCTCATGTCTGAGCTGATGCCATGAGACTTCATGGGATCCAGAGTCAATGTTGAGGATTCCCAGGGCCACTCCCTTCTGACTGTATGCCAGTGTGCTGCCACCTCTGGTGATGGTGATGAAGGAGTCTGGGAAATTGGCTGTAAGGTATGATTCGGTGAGTATGGGTATGTCAAGCTGTGACAGCTCTCCCAATTTTGCACACGTCCCCAGATGTTGATGACGAGGGCTTTTCAGGGTCGACTGGGCAGTGTGTGCCTTTGTCGTTTCTGGTGCCTCGGTTGATTCACCCGGTTTTATTCTTATTTGACTTTTTTGTGACAGTTTGATACAACTGAGTGACTTGCTAAGCCATTTCAGAGGGCAGCTAAGAGTCAAGCGCATTGCTGTGGGTCTGGAGTCACATGTAGGCCAGACCAGGTAAGGACTGCAGAATTTCCTCCACTGAAGGACATTAGTGAACCAGATGGGTTTTTACCACAATCGATAGTTTCATCATCATTATTAGTGAGACTAGCATTTTATTCCAGATTTATTAATTGAATTTAAAATCTCCCCATTGCCCTGCTTGGATTTGAACTCATGTTTCTGGAACATTAGCCTGGGCCTCTGGATTACTAGCCCAGTAACATTACCAGCATGCTACCATCCCCAGGATGCTAGGTCCCTGCCCCTTTATTATATGAAATGAGCTGGAAATGATGCAAAAACACCTCTGTATAATTTCCCTGTCTTTTTGCTGGATGGCCATATGAACTACGAGTTTGCAGTTCCTGTGCTGTACACCTTTAGGTCAAACATCTTTGGAAGGTGGCAGCAACCTTTGTACAATTGCATTGTAGTTTATGATAGTTCTTCTCGGTGATTCTAATCCTTTTTTGCTGCAGTGCCAGGGGAACTTTTAGGCCACTTTTGAGGTTATTGTTTAGAATAGCACTCTACATGTGTTATTTCGAGGACCAAGAGCAGGAATATTTGGATGCAAGAGAAGCAAGGTTGCACTGCAAGAAATGGGTTCCCGCATACCAGTTCCCTGCAAACTCCATAGGTCAATTACGTCAGAATTATCTCAGCCCAACGGAGGAGCAATGCAAATGGAAGCTCAGATTCACCACATAGGTAGTGACAGGGTTGGTCACCATATTTCTGGAGGATGTTCAGCCGAATTCCCTGGCAGGCACGAAAATGACAGCAGCCATGAAAATTTTTTTGCCTCGGGTTCCTCCAAGCTAGCAGTGGATTTAGTCGCTCTGCAGTGCAACAGCGTATGGAACAGGTGACTGATACCTTGTTCGCAAGAGAGATCAGTCACAGTACCTTTCTCAGGAGGAGAAGATAACAACAGGAGAACCCTAGATTATTTTACCTGCGCCACTGACATTTCTTGTAACACTGGCCTTACCTGTACCTGAATCATTTGTCTTGCTTGTTAAACTGCTGCTCTCCTGCACAGTAGACCCCAAATTCCAATGGCCATCAATATTTCCATCATTTGTTGTCAAACATTATTCTAGCATCTGTTGTGGGAAAATTATCTGAAATCTATAATTAAGTGACTGAGTGGTTCAAAAAAATTTGAACTGATTAGAGGGAGCCAACATGGATTTCTAAAGGGTATTTGATGAACCTAATTGCGTTTTTTGAGGAAGTAACTAAAGTAGTGAACAGGGAAATGTTATGAATGTAGTTTATAGACTTTTAGAAGGCTTTTGATAAGGTTCTACGTGTGACCAGTGGTGTTCCACAGGGATCCGTGCTGGGACCACTGTTGTTTGTGATATACATAAATGATTTGGAGGAAAGTATAGGTGGTCTAATTAGCAAGTTTGCAGACGACACTAAAATTGGTGGAGTAGCAGATAGTGAAGGGGACTGTCAGAGAATACAGCAGAATATAGATAGATTGGAGAGTTGGGCAGCGAAATGGCAGATGGAGTTCAATCTGGGCAAATGCGAGGTGATGCATTTTGGAAGATCCAATTCAAGAGTGACCTATACAATAAATGGAAAAGTCCTGGGGAAAATTGATGTACAGAGAGATTTGGGTGTTCAGGTCCATTGTTCCCTGAAGGTGGCAACGCAGGTCAATAGAGTGGTCAAGAAGGCATACGGCATGCTTTCCTTCATCGGACGGGGTATTGAGTACAAGAGTTGGCAGGTCATGTTACAGTTGTATAAGACTTTGGTTCGGCCACATTTGGAATACTGCGTGCAGTTCTGGTCGCCACATTACCAAAAGGATGTAGATGCTTTGGAGAGGGTGCAGAGGAGGTTCACCAGGATGTTGCCTGGTATGGAGGGCGCTAGCTATGAAGAGAGGTTGAGTAGATTAGGATTATTTTCATTAGAAAGACGGAGGTTGAGGGGGGACCTGATTGAGGTGTACAAAATCATGAGAGGTATAGACAGGGTGGATAGCAAGAAGCTTTTTCCCAGAGTGGGGATTCAATTACTAGGGGTCACGAGTTCAAAGTGAGAGGGGAAAAGTTTAGGGGGGATATGCATGGAAAGTTCTTTACGCAGAGGGTGGTGGGTGCCTGGAACGCGTTGCCAGCGGAGGTGGTAGACGCGGGCACGATAGCGTCTTTTAAGACAGATACATGAATGGGCAGGAAGTAAAGAGATACAGACCCTTAGAAAATAGGCGACAGGTTTAGATAGAGGATCTGGACCGCCGCAGGCTTGGAGGGCCGAAGGGCCTGTTCCTGTGCTGTAATTTTCTTTGTTCTCTTTGTTCTTTGAAACTGATAGCTAAAATTAAAGATCATAGAATTGAAGGTAAATTATGGACTTGGTTAGGAGATTGGTTAGGTGGTAGAAGACAGAAAGTAGGGACAAGGCTATGTGCTCAAATTAGAAATAAGTAACAAGTGATGTCCCACAGGGATCTGTGCTGGGGCCTCAACTATTCATTAAATTTATTAATGACTTAGATAACACAATAGAGAGCCATATATCCAAGTTCTCTGATGACACAAAGATTGGTGGTATAGCAAGTAGTGTAGATGAGAGCACAAGATTACAGAGACATTGATAGATTGAGTGAACAAAACTGTGGCTGATGGATTTCAATGCAAGTAAATGTGAGGTCATCCTGTTTGGACCAAAAAAAAGGATAGATCCGAGTACTATTGAAATGGTGAAAAGCTAGGAACAGTGAAGTTCCAAAGAGATTTCAAGGTCCATGGAAACAGATCACTAAAATCTAATAGATACCAAAAAAAATCAAAAAAGCTGATGGATTATTTATTAGCCTTTATAACTAGAAGGCTAGAATATATAGAGAAAGATGTCTTACCACAGCTTTAGATAGCCCTGGTTAGACTAGATCTGAAGTACTATGTACAGTTCTGGGCACTGCACCTTAAAAAAAGTATTGTTTTTGAAAGGAATTCATTGTAAATTCACCAGAATGTTACCAGGGCTCCCAGGGTTAGATTACGAGGAGAGATAATTCATAAACTAGGTTTATATTCCCTGCAATATAGAGAGGGTTGAGGAGTGATTTGCTTCAATTTTCAGGATTTTGAAAGGAATTGATAGGGCAGATAGAGAAAAGCTTTTTTCTCTGGTGCGGGAGTCCAGGACGAGGGGACATAACTATAAAATCAGAGCAAGGCCATTCAGGAGAGAGGTTAGAAAACACTTCATCACACAAAGGGTGCTGGAAGTGTGGAACTCTCTTCCACAGAAAGTAGTAGATGCCAACTAAATAAATAATTTTAAAATTAAGATGAATTGGTTTAGTATGAAGGGATATGGAGCCAAAATGTGGATAGATGGAGTTAAGATATTGATCAGCCATAATCAGTTGTATAGCAGAACAAATTCAAGGGGCTGAATGGCCTATTCCTGTTCCTATGTTTCTCTGGGAACAATTGCAATTTGAATTGCTCAGTGAGGTCCACATGCGGCCATGTACCTTCTTGCTGCAGATGAGCAGAACTGCTGGCTGCATTGCTGCAATATCTGCCATAATGTGGTAAGGGGGTTCAGAACCATCACTCTGCCACCACTCCACCACCACCTCCTCCACCCCCCCCCACCCCCACCCCCCACAACACCCCACCACCCCCTACCATCCTCAGCACATCCCCAAACTGGAATTGGGACAGACAAGGCGTGGACAGAAGAAGCATCCACACAATCTCTCAATCACTGAAAACTCCTCCAAGACACTCTGTCCCACTCCCTGCACCCGTTTCCCTAGGTTAGCTGATTTCTTTTCCAATGGGTGGAAGTTCTACACTTGGACCTTTGAGTGATACTTTGCTGTTATAGGAATGTTCTTATTATTCTAGTAAGTCTGTTACCTAAAGTTCATTGCTCTTTATCATTTTCTTTAAAAAGCCACTTCAATCTATTCTTCAGTGAATGATTTCTTTTTAAAGTGCACATTATCCACACAATGCCGCACAAACTGTCACTGATTGAACACAAAAAGAGGAAGATAGTACAGAAACCTAAATATAGATTAGTGCCATTCTGGGAGACACTTTATATGAAACTTTGTTTACCTTGCGAAAGGGTTTAAACACATTGCCGCTCATATCACAAAGTCCCTCTTCACTGAGCATTCCTAAAGGTCTCAGTGGTAGAGCTACATTTGGTCGACTAGTGTTACGACCAAGGTGGGAGGAATGCACTATCTTTTCTAGTCTCACTTCTCTGCAGGTCACAACTTTTATTTTAAAAATGTTTACGCAGTTACCAATTCGGTTAATCAGGTTTCTTTAATAAACAACAAAATTAACAGTTTATTATCAAACAAGACTTTTCCAGTAACGAAGCAAAGTATTAACACACAGATTGAAATATGAAAGTTCCCTTTTTAAATTCCCCATGCACACACTCACACACAAACTGACATCAAGGCAGCATTTGACTGAGTATGGCATCAAGGAGCCCGAGCAAAACTGGAGTCAATGGGTATCGGGGGAAAACTCTCCGCTGGTTGGACTCATACCTAGCACAAAGGAAGATGGCTGTGGTTATTGGAAATCAATCATCTCAGTTCCAGGACATCACTGCAGGAGTTTCTCAGGGTAGTCTCCTAGGCCCAACTTTCTTCAGCTGCTTCTTCAATAACTTTCCCTCCATCATAAGGTCAGAAGTGGGGATGTTCGCTGATGATTGCACAATGCTCAGCACCATTCGTGACTCCTCAGATACTGAAGCAGTCTGTGTAGAAATGGAGCAAGACCTAGACAATATCAAGGCTTGGGCTGATAAGTGGCCAGTAACATTCACGCCACACAAGTGCCAGGCAATGACCATCTCCAACAAGAGAGAATCTAACCATCTCCCCATGACATTCAATGGCATTATGATCGCTGAAATCCTCACTGCCAACATCCTGGGAGTTACCATTAACCAGCAACTGAACTGGAGTAGCCATATAAATACCATGGCTACAACAGCAGATCAGAAGCTAGGAATCCTGCAGGAGTAACTCACCTCCAAACTCCCCAAACCCTGTCCACTATTTACAAAGCATCAGGAGTGTGACAGAATACTCTTCACTTGCCTGGATGGGTGCAAATCCAATGACACTCACGAAGCTCGACACCATCCAGGACAAAGCAGCCTGCTTGATTGGCACCCCATTCACAAACATTCACTCCCTCCACCACTGACGCACAGTGGCACAGTGTGTACCATCTACAAGATGCACTGCTGCAATGCACCAAGGCTCCTTAGACAGCACCTTCCAAACCCGCGACCTCTACCACATAGAAGGACAAATGCAGCAAATGCATGGGAGCACCACCACCTGCAAGTTCCCCTTCAAGCCACACATCATTCTGACTTGGAACTATATCGCCGTTCCTTCACTGTCACTGGGTCAAAATTCTGGAGCTCATTTCCTAACAGCACTGTGGGTGTACCTACTTCACATGGACTGCAGCAGTTCAAGGAGGCAGCTCACCACCACCTTCTCATGGGCAATTAGGAATGGGTAATAAATGCTGGCCTGGCCAGCAACACCCACATCCCAGAAACAAATAAAAAAAATACAGAAATTCTCTCTGTAGAGGTCTGTTGCAAAAAAAGACAAAAAAAATACTTTAGCCAAATACTTGCTAATTTTTGAAGAAAAAAAGTGAAGATATGGAAGGAAGTCCCTTTTGGTCTGGCTTCCAGGTATATGGTGACGGGGCACTGGGATATTTTCTGAAGCAGTTCTTTTAAGGTGGCACTGAGAATTAATCTGGCAGGTTTTTCCAGCTTCTCAGGAGAGATGCAGCACAAGTGATTTTAGCTCTCCCATGCTGGATCTTTGCAGGGTTTCATCAAAGAGGTAGAGAAAAAGGTGAGCTGGGTGGTTTCTTTTTCCTTAGCAGGCAAAACACCAACTGTCTTCAAAACAGTTCACACTCCAACTGAACTGAAAACAATGTCCAAATCCCAAACAGAAAGTAAACCTCCTGACCTCCATAAACCTTGACATGTGGCTTCTCTGTAAACATCTTCCCCAGGTTACCAAGGTTTCTGTTGTTTATTGAGCTTAAAGCACATGATTTCCAGCATACGTTGTTTTCAAACATCATCTCAAGTGTCCTTTCAGTGAGCATATCCGTAGAATCTTTTCAGTTTTAACACAAGTCCTCAAAAAAAATTAAAAATGGAAGCACTTTCATAACACTAAGGGGAGGGCTAAGTCAAGATCTGGCCAACAGGGCCAGATAGGAACTGAGCTGGGGACCTACAGGATGCTGTCTCACCTAGTCGGAAGGTTGATATGGGCACCTCACACACTTGCACGCTGAATCTGGAGGCTGAAGACAGGTGACAGAGGTTTCTGGAGCCAAATATAGATGATCCTCCAAAGACATGTTGGTCGACCTGAAAATGACTGGGGGGGTTATGCTCACCCCTGACCACACAATGGGTCTGTCATTGAATGTCTCCTAACCCTTACCCTTGATAGATAAATAGATTCTCCACAGGCCTAACAAAACACACAATTTGAATAGCTCTTTAAAGGGCTATCTCATGTCAAATTGTCTTTATCATGTTTATACACAGAGGTGACCAGAATTTCATCAATACATACTTACAAATTTATTATTCATATTGATTTGTTTCATTTTGTTTTGAAGTTATTTTCTTCACCATGGGTTGTGCATAAGCAAATACGTCCAAGAGTGGACAACGTGGATGACACAGAAATCCTGGGAAGATGTCTAGGGCCACCTACTTTGCAGAGGAGCAATGCAGGAAAGCTTGGACGTCTGGTTTTCATTCCCTGCCCTAACTCTCGCTGTGTTTTTCTAACACATTCTCAATCCATAAGTCCATGTTCTGGTACCCCAAAAAATTAACTTTTCAAAATCTTCATTGTGTCATATTTTGAAACAAATGCTTTATTCATGCTATCACGGTCCTGTAGTTTTTGTTTCCAGGAATATGTGGTTTGCCTTTAAGGTTTGCAAAGGATCAGTATTGCTTTAAGAATCAGCAAGCCTCAGGAGTTATAGGAAGGTACATTTTTGTTGCCTTTGGACCAGCCATTTGGAGACTGCGATTCAAAGGGTGCATTCTCGTTACCATAAATACAGCCACTGGGAGTGAGAATTAAGTGATACATTTGTTACAATTCAATTTTGAACTGGCTTTTAGTTAAAGACAGTTTGTTCTAACAGAACACACAGACACAGAGGACACAGACAGTTGTGGTGTTTAGCACACCTGAAAAAGAGCTCTCAACCGTTTAAACTGAAGGAATAGGATTTTAGTCTGTTTAATTATTACCTCTCAAAATTCTAAAAAAAAAGTCAAGTCAAAACAGAGATCTCTGGTAAATTAAATTGAAGAAAGGGAAGTTAGACTGTGACAATCTTTTATCCCTCAAAAACTCTAATGTCAGCTTGATTCCATTGAAAGAGTTTGCAAGTCGTTAATTGTTTATATCTACATAGTGTTTAAGAATTTAGTTCTTCTAATTAAAGAGTTAATTTGTTAATTTAAAGACACCTGGTTTGGTTAGCTTCATTCAGGGGTTAATAGATGGTACAATTTGGTTGGGTCTTTCTTTAATTTGGAAAGTTTTAAATGATATGTTAGGCGATCTGTGGTACGACAGGATTGAATTATCAGTGTGTTTCTCCCACCACAATCAGAATCATATATTTTGATTGGGGGCTTTGACTGGAGCAGTCGGTCATAACAACTCAATAACGGAACAAACAATTTACTTTTCAATTATACCAGTTACGTGACTGAGGCAACTTAAGTGCTCAATAGTGTAAAAGGAGAATTATTATGGGCTGTTTGTCTTTTGTCCCTTCTAGTATATTTGTATTGTTCAAATTCACCTACTGCAAAATCATTTGCATTTGCCATGGGATTGCAGCTATTAAATTGCTAAAATCTGAAAAATTAGCCCTTTATTTCAGAAAAGAGGAGATCCTAGCCACGGCACACTCTTATCACTCATCAATATTCCCTTGGTTGGACTTCATCTACTAAAAAGCAAAATTGCAATGTTCTCCCAAATATGGGTGAAATAAAGGCAAAGAGCACGCAATTTATTTCAGTTAAATTGCCTTCATCTGGTGACAAAGGAAAGATTCCTGCTGAAGATGTAAATGCTAATTGAAGGTTACCCATTTCACTCTGTCTTTAGACCTTCCTGTAATTTCATCCTCCTGTAACATGCTTCAGAGCTGAATGCATTTTGTTGTGTGGTAATAATAAATCAACAGTTGATGTATTTTTCTATTTACTGATGTTCTTGGTACAAATGTGCTGGTTATTACTGTCTTGGTTCGATGCAACGTGGCTGCACATAAAATCAAGCATGATTGAAATTAGTATGAAATTCACTGTATCAAAACTCTTCATAATTTAAAAAAAATCTCTCAATTCATAACACTTGGTCACTCATTCCCAAAAAGAGGAAATAGCTTTTTTCCCTATGCACCTCATTAAAACCCTTTGTAATGTAAGTCTCTTCTTAGCTTTCTCTGAGCAATGGAAATATTTCAAGACATTTCTCATAATTATAGTTTCCCAACATTGGCATTAACCTGATGAAGCTCTCTGTGGCTTTAATGTCCTTTCTATAATGGGTGCCCAACCTGCACACACTATTCTATGTGTGGCCTAACCTCTGTTTTGTACAAATTTATCAATGCTGCTTCACCATCAAATCGTCAATGTAGTCTAGAAAAAATATCTATGAGCATCTCATGCTAAGTCATAATCGGATTAACAATCCCTACACTTCCCCTTTTTCGTCTTTATGTTGTTTCTGGTTCCCAGATGTTAGAAAGAATCACATTTCAATCTTGGAAAAGGCTGGAGTCAGTCTGATTTATTACATTGCCATGCTTTGTACTGTAGAACCTGATTCTTGTGTTACATATAACATGACTCCCTAGTGCAGCCGTGAATGAGGCCCCCCACTGAAACACTTAAACATAACAATTAGTGTTTTGCTAATTAGTTCCTAACACTTTACAGATAGTATAACATTATATACATGAATAACATCCCTCTTTCTTTAAAACATAATGCCCCTAAATCAATATAACTGTCAATATAAATAAAGAAGATTATCATCCGACATGGAAATAATCTGAAACCCTTTTTAGAGTCTTTTATAGCATGCATTCTTTTTTTAAATATTATTCAAGGTATCGCTTGGGTGGTAAAATGTTGTGCCTTCATCTTGTAGATTTGGCATTTGCTGCTCTCAGTGGTGAGTTGGCATGCTGTACAGGCGATGTTGTGTCACTTGCTGGTAATGTAGTTAATGTTGTCTTGCTGGATAGCAATGTTTCCGGTGTTGTTGATGGTCTTTTCTGTTGTTCCAGCTCAGATGTCGGCCGAATATGGATTCTGTTCCTTCTCATTTGGTTACCGGTTTCGGTCTCAATGATATATGACCTTGGAGTCTCAGCTTCACCAACAACTTTTGCTGGGCTCCAGGTTTTCATGATTGGATCCTGTACGTGTACAGTTTGTCCTTTCAACAGCTCGGGTAGGGAATCTGACTCACAACCCCTACACTCCCCCAACCACATACAACTGCACCCTCCACACCTGCTTTGTATTGTACAGGGGACAGCACCTTGTTTGCTTAGTAATAATAGTGACTTAAAATAGGGAAGCTTAGGCTCTGTTTATTGGTTGTGATTCTGTTCCCTGCCACCATGCAGTGAGACAAAATTTGATATCGGTCGATTTCAGACCATGTTTTACAACAAGTGCACAAATTCAAAGCACACAATTTGAAGAAGAAAACCTGTTGTCCATACCCTTCCCTTTGTGGAGAAATAAAAATGCTCTTTAAAGACAGAATACCACCAGCCACATGATTGCTAACAATATATTTTAAACTAGTATACCTGCCATAGAGTCATAGAGTCATAGAGTTATATAGCACAGAAACAGGCCCGTCGGCCCATTGTGTCTGTGACGGCCATCAAGCACCTAGCTATTCTAATCCCATTTTCCAGCACTTGGCCCGTAGCCTTGTCTGCTACGGTGTTTCAAGTGCTCATCTAAATACTTCTTAAATGTTGTGCGGGTTCCTGCCTCTACCACCTCTTCAGGCACTGTGTCCCAGATCCCAACTACCCTCTGGGTGAAACACTTTTTCCTCAAATCCCCTCTAAACCTTCTGCCCCTTACCTTAAATCTATGCCCCCTGGTTATTGACCCCTCCACTAAGGGGAAAAGTTTCTTCCTATCTAACCTATTAATGCCCCTCATAATTTTGTATACCTCAATCAGGTTCCCCCCTCAGCCTTCTCTGCTCTAAGAAAAGCAACCCAGACCTTTTCAGTCTCTTTTCATAGCTGAAATGCTCCAGCCCAGGCAACATCCTGGTGAATCTCCTCTGCACCCTCTCCAGTGCAATCACATTCTTCCTATAGTGTGGTGCCCAGAACTGTACACAGTACTCCAGCTGTGGCCGAACTAGCGTTTTATACAGCTCCATCATAACCTCCCTGCTCTTATATTCTATGGCTTGGCTAATGAAGGCAAGTATTCCGTATGCCTTCCTAACCACCTTATCTACATGTGCTGCTGCCTTCAGTGATCTATGGACAAGTACACCAAGGTCTCTCTGACCCTCTGTACTTCCTAGGGTCCTATCATCCATTGGATATTCCCTTGCTTTGTTAGTCCTCCCAAAATGCATCACCTCACACTTCTCAGGATTAAATTCCATTTGCCACTGCTCCGCCCATCTTACCAGCCCATCTATATCGTCCTGTAATCTAAGGCTTTCCTCCTCACTATTTACGACACCACCAATTTTCATGTCATCTGCAAACTTACTGATCATACCTGCAATATTCACATCTAAATCATCAATGTACACTACAAACAGCAAGGGTCCCAGCACCAAACCCTGCGGTACACCACTGGTCACAGGCTTCCACTCGCAAAGACAACCCTCGACCATCACCCTCTGCCTCCTGCCATTAAGTCAATTTTGGATCCAATTTGCCAAATTGCCCTGGATCCCATGGGCTCTTACCTTCTCAACCAATCTCCCATGCGGGACCTTATCAAAAGCCTTACTGAAGTCCATCAGCTGCTTTACTCTCATCTGCACATCTAGTCACCTTCTTGAAAAATTCAATCAAGTTAGTTAGACACGATCTCCCTTGACAAAGCCATGCTGACTATCCCTGATTAATCCCTGCCTCTCAAGTGGAGATTAATCCTGTCCCTCAGAATTGTTTCCAATATTTTCCCAACCACTGATTTTAGACTCACCAGCTGGTAATTTCCTGGTTTATCCCTGTTACCCTTCTTGAATATTGGTACCACATTCGCAGCCCTCCAATCCTCTGGTACCTCTCCTGTGCCCAGAGAGGTTTTGAAAATTTGTGTCAGAGCCCCTGCTATCTCCTCCCTTGCCTCACATAACAGCCTGGGATACATCTCATCTGGGCCTGGAGATTTATCCACTTTTAAGCCTGCTAAAAAAGCTAATACTTCCTCCCTTTCTATGCTAATATATTCAAGTATATCACAAACCCCCTCCCTGATCTCTACACTTACATTGTCCTTCTCCATAGTGAACACAAATGAAAAGTAATCATTTAAAACTTCACCTATGTCCTCCGGCTCCACACACAGATTGCCACTTTGGTCCCTAATGGGCCCTGGTTATCCTCTTGCCCTTAATATACTGACAAAATGCCTTGGGATTTTCCTCTATCTTACCCGCCAGTGTTTTTTCGTGTCCCCTCTTCGCTCCCCTAATTACTTTTTTAAGTACCCATATATAAAGAGCAAGAGGGTAACCAGGGAAAGGGTTGGCCCACTCAAGGACAGAGATGGGAATCTATGTGTGGAGCCAGAGGAAATGGGCGAGGTGCTAAATGAGTACTTTGCATCAGTACTCACCAAAGAGAAGGACTTGGTGGATGATGAGCCTAGGGAAGGGAGTGCAGATAGTCTCAGTCATCTCATTATCAAAAAGGAGGAGGTGTTGGGTGTCTTGCAAAGCATTAAGGTAGATAAGTCCCCAGTGCCTGATGGGATCTACCCTAGAATACTGAGGGAGGCAAGGGAAGAAATTGCTGGGGCCTTGACAGAAATCTTTGCATCCTCATTGGCTACAGATGAGGTCCCAGAGGACTGGAGAATAGCCAATGCTGTGCCTTTGTTTAAGAAGGGTGGCAAGGATAATCCAGGAAATTATAGGCCGGTAAGCCTTACATCAGTGGTAGGGAAACTATCAGAGAGGATTATTCAGGACAGGATTTACTCCCATTTGGAAACAAACAAACTTATTAGCGAAAGACAGCATGGTTTTGTGAAGGGGAGGTCGTGTCTTACTAATTTGATTGAGTCTTTTGAGGAAGTGACGAAGATGATTGATGAAGGAAGGGCAGTGGATGTTATCTATATGGACTTTAGTAAAGCCTTTGACAAAGTCCCGCATGGCAGACTGGTACAAAAGGTGAAGTCACACGGGATCAGAGGTGAGCGGGCAAGATGGATACAGAACTGGCTCGGTCATAGAAGACAGAGGGTATCAGTGGATGGGTGTTTTTCTGAATGGAGGGATGTGACTAGTGGTGTTCCGCAGGGTTCATTGCTGGGACCTTTGCTGTTTGTAGTATATATAAATGATTTGGAGGAAAATGTAGCTGGTCTGATTAGTACGTTTGCGGACGGCACAAAGGTTGGTGGAGTTGTGGATAATGATGAGGATTGTCAGAGGATACAGCAGGATATAGATCGGTTGGAGACTTGGGCGGAGAAATGGCAGATGGAGTTTAATCCGGACAAATGTGAGGTAATGCATTTTGGAAGGTCTAATGCAGGTGGGAGGTATACAGTAAACGGCAGAACCCTTAGGAGTATTGACAGATCTGGGCGCACAGGTCCACAGGTCACTGAAAGTGGCAACGCATGTGAATAAGGTAGTCAAGAAGGCATATGGCATGCTTGCCTTCATTGGTCGGGGCATAGAGTATAAAAATTGGCAAGTCATGTTGCAGCTGTACAGAACCTTAGTTAGGCCACATTTAGAATATTACGTGCAATTCTGGTTGCCACAGTACCAGAAGGACGTGGAGGCTTTGGAGAGGGTACAGAGGAGGTTTACCAGGATGTTGCCTGGTGTGGAGGGCATTAGCTATGAGGAGAGGTTGGAAAAACTCGGATTGTTTTCACTGGAGCGACGGAGTTGAAGGGGCGACATGATAGAGGTTTGCAAAGTTATGAGCGGCATGGACAGAGTGGATAGTCAGAAGCTTTTTCCCAGGGTGGAAGAGTCAGTTACTAGGGGACATAGGTTTAAGGTGCGAGGGGCAAAGTTTAGAGGGGATGTGCGAGGCAAGTTTTTTACAAAGAGGGTAGTGAGTGCCTGGAACTTGCTGCCAAGGGAGGTGGTGGAAGCAGATACGATAGCGACGTTTAAGAGACATCTTGACAAATATATGAATAGGAAGGGAATAGAGGGATATGGGCCCCGGAAGTGCAGAAGGTGTTAGTTTAGGCAGGCATCAAGATCGACGCAGTCTTGGAGGGCCGAATGGCCTGTTCCTGTGCTGTACTGTTCTTTGTGCTTTGTTCTTTGTACACTTTCTATATTCCTCCAGTGCCTCCGCTGTTTTCAGCACTCTGAATCTGCCATAAGCCTCCTTTTTTCCCTTATCCAATTCTTTATATTCCTTGACATCCAGGGTTCCCTGGACTTGTTGGTTCTACACTTCACCTTTACGGGTACATGTTGGCTCTGAACTCTCACTATTTCCCCTTAGAATGACTCCCACTGGTCTGATGTAGACTTTCCTACAAGTAGCTGCTCCCAGTCCACTTTGGTCAGATCCTGTTTTATCATATTGAAATCGGCCTTCCCCCAATTCAGTACTTTTATTTCCAGTCTATCTTTGTCCTTTTCCATAACTACCTTAAGTCTTACAGAGTTATGGTCACTATCCCCGAAATGTTCCCCCACTGACACTTCTACCACTTGTCCGGCTTCATTCCCTAGGATTAGGTCCAGTACTGCCCCTTCTCTTGGAGGACTTTCTACGTACTGGCTCAAAAAGCTCTCCTGTATGCATTTTACGAATTCCGCCCCCTTTAAGCCTTTTGCACTAAGACTATCCCAGTTGATATTAGGGAAGTTGAAATCCCCTAATATTATTACCCTATTATTTTTACGCCTCTCAGAGATTTGTCTACATATCTGCTCCTCTATCTCTTCCTGACTGTTTGGAGGCCTGTAGTACTCTCCCAGCCAAGTGATTGCCCCCTTTTTGTTTTTAAGTTCTACCCATATGGCCTCATTTGAGGAACCTTCTAAGATATCATTCCTCCTTACTGCAGTAATTGACTCCTTGATCAACAGTGCAATGCCACCTCTTCTTTTACCTCCTCCCCTGCCACGCCTGAAGATTCTATACCCTGGAATATTGAGCTGCTAGTCCTGCCCCTCCCTCAGCCATGTCTCTGTGATAGCAATAGAATCATATTCCCATGTGCTAATCAACGCCCTCAATTCATCTGCCTTACTAGTAAGTCTCTTTGCATTAAAATAGATGCAAGCCAGCCTTGCATTTTTCACATGCCTAAACAGATCTATATTTGCTCTGCCTTCCAGACTGACTCAGTTTCTCTTCTATATTTGACTGTGCATCACCCCCTACTGTATCTCCACTCTGTGTCTCGTCTCCCTGCCAAATTAGTTTAAACCCCCACCCCCACCCCCCCCCAACAGAACTAGCAAATCTCCCAGCAAGGATGTTGGTCCCATTCTGGTTCAGGTGCAACCCATCCAACTTGTGCAGGTCCCACCTTTGCCAGAAACAGACCCAGTGATCCAGGAAACTAAAGGCCTCCCTCCTGCACCATCTCTTCAGCCATGCATTCATTTGCTCTATCCTCCTATTCCTATACTCAATAGCACGTGGCACCGGGAGTAATCCAGAGATTACAACCTTTGAGATCCTGCTTTTTAATCTGCTACCTAGCTCCCTAAAGTCTTGTTGCAGGACCTCATCCCTCTTTCTACCTATGTCGTTGGTACCAATGTGTACCACGACCTCTGACTGTTCATCCTCCCCCTTCAGAATGTCCTGTATCCGCTCCATGACATCCTTGACCCTAGCACCAGGGAGGCAACATACCATCCTGGAGTCACGTTTGCGGCCACAGAACCACTCCTTTTCCTCCCCTCCTGTGCACTGCAATTTCTTGCTGTTAGTGTGCCATGGTTCTGTGGTAACACTCTTGCTTCTGAGTCAGGTCATGGGTTCAAGCCCTACTCCAAGTCTTGAATGTGTAATCTGGATTAACAGTACAGTACTGAGGGAGTGCTGCATTGTTGGAAGTATTGCATTTTTGGATGACAAGTTAAACTTTGGCCCAGTCTGCATGTTATATTTTAATAAAATATCCCATTGCACTTTGTGAAGATAGAGTTCTCTGGTCACCCTGGCCAATATGAATGCCTCAGTCAGCACCACTAGAAACAGATTAACTGGTCATTCATCTCATTGCTGTTTGTGGAACCTTGCTGTGCGCAAACTGCCTGCAGCATTTTCCTACCAAACTACAGTCATTTATAGGTTCTAAAGTTCCTTTAATGTCCTGAGACTAATGAACCGTGTAAGTACAAATTCTTTCATTCTTAGATAGAGAGGTGGTGGTGTAGTGGAAATGTCACTGGACTGGTAATCCAGAGCCCAGGCTCTTGGGACATTGGTTTGAATCCCACCACAGCAGATCGTGAAATTTGAATTCACTTAACAGAATTAAAAAGCTGGTCTAATGGTGGCCATGAAACCATTGTAAATTCCATCTGGTTCACTATTGCCCTTGAGGGAAGGAAATCTGCCATCCTTACCTGGTTTGGCCTATATGTAACTCCAGGCCCACAGCAATGTGGCTGACTCTTAACTACCCTCAGAAATAGCCTAGTGAGCGACTCAGTTCAAAGGCAATTAGGGATGGGCAATGAATGCTGGCCTAGCCAGCAACACCCACATCGCACAAACAAATTTTAAAAAATCAAGGAAATGGTATGTTATTTAGCTGGTTTTGTTCTAACAGGCTGAAAGAGACTATAGCACCACCTCTGGAGCAAGAGCAATTTCAGGAGTATCGCTTTTAGAGCTACTGGTACAACCTTGTGGAGCATCTAAGAAAGGCAGGCACTGCCATTATCGTTAGTTACCATTACAATTTTAACCCACTGATTTCAGTTTTACCCATTGACTGCAGGCATAACAGACAGCAACATCAGGTACATATATTTACATGTACAAGTGAAGCTCTCTTGCTCACAGTTAATTGGAGGAAATTGTTAGCTGCTATTCCTTTCCACCTCTATGGTTCCTGTTGTTTTACCACCGAACAATGACCCTGGTCAGTCACACTGCATTCCCAGAACAAACGTTTTACTGTAAGCCCCTGGATAGATGATACATTGGAAAAAAATGTATATTTCCAAAAGGATGAGAAGTAAAATAACTCAAATAACTTGACTAAAAAAAATTATCCTCATTGATTCAACCGGGGAAAATCTTTACTATGATTGTTCGATCCCCGCACTCCCCAGTTGTGCCATTTATTGGTTACATTAGTAAACTTGCAGACAGGTCAGTTAAGTGGCAAATTAACTTTAACACAGATAAATGTAAGGTAATACAATTCAGTTTGAAAAATAGAAACATTGCCTACACATTAGAAAATAAGAAACTGACTGGGGTAGAAGAGCAAGGGGATTCAGGGTTCCTGATGAACAAATCATTAAAAGCAGCATCGCAGAAAACAAAAGCAAATAAAAAGCAAACAAAGCACTAGAATTTATTTCAAAGGTAGTGAAGTTACATTAAACCTGTATTGCAGTCTGATCAGGCCACACTTAGAGTACTGTGCATAGTTCCGGTCTCTATACTTTAGAAAGGATATAGGAGCACTGGAGAAGGTATAAAAAAGTTTTACAAGAATGATACCAGATCTGAGAGGTTATAACTATGAGGAAAAGCAGAATAGGTTGCAACTGTTCTCTTTAGAAAAGAGATGCAGAGGTGATAGAGGTCTTTAAAATTATGAATGAGTGGAACAGGGTAGATGTGGAGAAAATGTTTCCACTTGTGGGAGAATCCAAAACCAAGGGCCATAAATACAAGATAGTTACTAATAAATCTAATAGGGAAATAAGGAGAAAATCTTTGCTCAGAGAGTGATTAGAATGTGGAACACGCTACCACAAGAATTGGTTGAGACAAATAGCTTACATGCTTTCAAATGAAAACTAGTTGAGTACATGAGTGAAAAGGGACCTCCTCAGGTCCCACCATCACAGATGCTAGTCTTGAGCCAATTCGATTCACACCACATGATATCAAGAATTGACTGAATGCACTGGACACAGCAAAGGCTGTACAACAAAGGTCCCGAGAACATACTGGCTCTAGTGCTGAAGACTTGTACTCCAGAACTAGCCACGCTTCTAGCCAAGCTGTACCAGTACAGCTTCAAAACATGCATCTACCCGACAAAGTGGAAAATTGCCCAGGTATGTCTAGGCCACGTAAAGCAGGATAAATCCAAGTCGGCCAATACTGCCCCATCAATCTACACTCAATCATCAGAAAAGTGATGGAAGGGATCGTAAATCGTGCTATCATGCAACACTTACTCACCAATAACCTGCTCACCGCTGCTCAGTTTGGGTTCTGCCAGGACTACTCAGCTCCAGACCTCATTATAACCATGGTCCAAACCTGGACAAGGGAACTGAATTCCAGAGGTGAGATGACATCAAGGCAGCATTTGACTGAGTGTGGTATCAAGGAGCCCTAGTAAAAATAAAGTCATTGGGAATCAGAGAGAAAACTCTCCACTTGCTGTATTAATATCTGGCACAAAGGAAGATGATTGTTGTTGTTAGAGGCAACTCATCACAGCCCAGGACATTGCTGCATGAGTTCCTCGGGGCAATGTCCTGCGCCCAATTATCTACAGCTCCTTTATCAATGATGCTTCCTCAATAATAAGGTCAGAAGTGGGGATGTTAGCTGATAATTGCATAGTGTCCATTCTCAATTCCTCAAATAATGAAGCAGTCTGCAACAGCTGGACAACATTCAAGCTTGGGCTGATAACTGGCAAGTAACATTCGTGCCACACAAGCATCAGGCAATGACCATCTTCAACAAAAGAGAGTCTAACCACCACTCTTTGACATTCAATGGCATTACCATCACCAAATCCCCACCATCAACAATGTCGGGGGGGTCACTATTGACCAGAAATTTCGATGGATCAACTGCATAAATACTGTGGCTACAAGAGCAGATCAGAGGCAAGGAATACTGCAGCAAGTAACTTACCTCATGACTTCCCAAAGCCTTTCCACCATCTACAAGGCACAAGTCGGGAGTGAGGTGGCATACTCTTCACTTGCCTGGATGAGTGCAGCTCCAACAACACTCAAAAGACCTTGACACCATCCAGGACAAAGCAGCCCGGTAATTGTCACCCCATTCACCACCTCCCTCCATTATTGGCGCACCATATCTGTAGTGTGTACCATCTACAAGATGCACTGCAGCAACTCACCCTGGCTTCTTCAGCATTACCTCCCAAACCTATAATCTCTACCACCTAGAATAGAAGGACAGCAGGCACATGGGAACACCACCAACTGCAAGTTCCCCTCCAAGTCACATACCATCCTGACTTGGAAATATATCATCGTCCTTCATCTTTGCTGGGTCAAAATCTTGGAAAACCCAACCTAACAGCACTGTAGGAGCACCTTCACCAACTGACTGCAGCGGTTCAAGAAGGCAGCTCACTGCCACCTTCTAAAGGGCAATTAGGGATGGGCAATAAATGCTGGCCTTGGCCACATCCCATGAATTAATAAAAATATCAGAAAGATATGCAGAAAGGCTGAGATGAGGTGGATGGTAGAACTGATGTGGAGTATAAACCCTAGCACAGATTAGTTGGGCTGAATAGCCTGTTTCTGTGCTGTATATTTCCAAGGCAGAACTATCGAATTTGATCTGAATTACATTTGTTTGAATGGAATAGTAAAAATCCTGCTCTGCAATGATCACTATTCTCCTCCTCCCCTGCATCAATCAATGAGGATTACATTCACACCAACTCCTGCACACCAAGATTGGGCTGGCCTTCTGAATCAATTTTCAGTTAAAGCAGCTCAGAAAAGATCGAGTGGAATGTGAATCAATTTGTGGATGTGCACAGTTGAAGTGAATTCAGATTGATCTGAATCAGTTTAACTGCACTATATCTTGTAACTTTAAATTTAACTCTTTGGCACATTCCCATTTATTGAACAGTCTCATTATCCTGGACAATTCCATTTTTGTCAAGAGCTACTCATGTCTTCCTTGCTCCTTTGTGCTACACAGCATTACCTGGCCAGGAAGTGCGTAAGAGCTGACATGGTTGCTATGCTAGTCCCACATATTTGTCCCTCAGCCAACATCACTAAAACAGACGATCTGATCATTTTCACATTGCTGCATGTGGGACCTTGTTGTGCACAAATTGGCTGCTGCATTTCCTATATTACAACAGCTTGCACTTTTATTGTTATGAAACCTTCACAAGAATGTTATAAAACATAATGTGATATTGAACTACATAAGGTGATAATAAGGCAGATGACCAAAAGCTTGGTCAAAGAGGTAGGGTTTAAGGAGCTCCTTCAAGAAAGAGAGAGGTAGAGAACCAGAAAGGTTTAGGAAGGGAATTCCAGAGCTTAGGGCCTTGGCAGACGAAGGCATGGCAGCCAATGGTGGAGCAATTAAAATCGAGGAATCAAGTGGCTGAACTGTAGGAGTGCAGATATCTCATAGGATTTTGGGGCTGGAGGAGATTACAGAAATAGGGAGGGGCAAGTCCATAGAGTGACTTGATAACAAGGATGAGAATTTTTAAATCAAGTGTTGCTTAACCGGGAGCCAATGTACATCAGTGAGCAAAGGGGTGATGGATGATTAAGTTTGGTGTGAGTTAGGATACAGGCGACAGAGTTTTAGATGAGCTTAAGTTTATGGAGGGTGGAGGATAAGAGATGGCTAGGAGTGCATTAGAGTACTCAAGCCTAGAGGTAGCAAAGGCATGGATGAAGGTTTCAGGAGTAGATGAGTTAAGATAGGGGCAGAGCCAGGTGATGTTACAGAGGCGGAAATAGGTGGTCTTCATGACACCACAGTTATGTGGTTGATAGCTAATATCGGAAACAAATGCAACACCAAGGTTGTGAACAGTCAGGTTCAGCCTCAGACTGTTGCCAGGGAGAAGGATGGAGTCAATGGCTTCGGTCTTTTCAATATTCGGATGGAGGATATTTCTGCTGATCCCATACTGGATGTCGGGTAAGCAGCGTGACAATTTAGAGACAGCGGAGGTGTTGAGAGAGGTGGGGGTGCGATAGAGCTAGGTATTGTCAGTATACATGTAGAATCTACATGTTTTCAGATTATGTTGGTGAGGGACAACATATAGATGAGAAATAGAAGTGGGGGGGTGCGGGGGCAAGGATAGATCTTTGGGGACACCAGAGGTAACGGTGCAGGAGTGAGGAGAAAAGCCATTGCAGTTGATTCTCTGGCTATGACTGGATAGATAGGAATAGAACTAGGTGAGTGCAGTCCCACCCAGCTGGAGAGCAAAGGAGAGGTTTTGGAGGAGGATAGTGTAGCCAAATGTGTCAAAGGCTAAGTCAAGAAGGATGAGGAGGGATAGTTTACATTTGTCACAATCACTTAGAATGTCATCTGTAACTTTGTTTAGATCTGTTTTGTATGGAGTGGCCTGATTGGAGGGATTCAAACATGGAGTTCTGAGAAAGATGCACACAGATTTGGGAGGTGACAGCATATTCAAGGAATTTGAAGAGGAAAGGGAGATTGGAGATGGGGCTAGACTTTAAAAAAATACTTAAATGGTTAAGTGTTTTGAGATGTCCTGAGGTTGTGAAAGGTGCTACATGTACGCAAGCTCTTTCTTTCTAAGTTCTTTAGACCTCTTTTATAGGACCAAGATAATCCACTGAAGTAGCAGTACGAAGTACCAAGGTTTACTGGTGCTGTGTTCACATTCCCTGACAGAGCAACAAAAGCAAGAAACTACTCACTTCTCCCAGGAAGCTGATACTTGAGAATATGGCACAAATATGTGTAGCGACAAATTATTAGCTTATTTCATCTTTTTCTTTGTTTTTTGTGCTTATTGAAAGTTGAAGGACGTCAGTGATAAGAGAACGGAATAGCTTCTTTCCATTTGTGAAACCAATGGAAGAATCAAGCACTGGGATCAGAGAGGCTGCTTTTGCCTTACAGTGAGGAGGAATTCTGTGCACAGATTTTGGGGACCGATTCCCCTGATTCGTACAGGTTTTACGGCCCCACAGCAGTCCCTGACTACACCAGCGACGAGGAAATTCTGTATGGACAACTCAAGCAGAAATGGAGTGCATTAAGATAAGAGCTTAGCCTGCCTGCTGCCAGCGGCGTCCAGAAGATGGGACTTGGATCCGTCTGATGGCCCCATGCATGTCCCTAATGTTGCTCCTACACCGAGGTCAAGTCAGAGCATGGGCCAGATGCGGAATAAAGCTCTCATAGCCACATTGCAGAAAAGCAGTGCGTTGTTGCACTATTATAACACACCCCATCATCCTTGTTCCCTCTCTGAGTAACACTGCCAATTTCTGGTGAATTGCATACCGTTACATACCGTAGGCTCACAAGCCTAGTGCTTGGATTGTTGGTTGCTCACTATCACGGCCAAACTTGGGCAGCCAGTAGTGAAATATTAGGTGGAGTTTCATTGCAAAGGGGTGGCATAGGAAGCACCAATATGACAGTAAGCATTCACTTGGAGGTGGGGAAATGCAGAATACCATTTCCAGATGTTCTGGTGTCAAGGATATCATTTCTAAAGAACATCCATGTGAAATGAGCACCTAGCAATGCTAGGGAATCAGCTGTGATGGTAACTGATTTAAAGGCTGATTTAAGATGCATTTACGCTACAAGTTTAGCATTGGTGCAAAGCAGTGTTAGTTTCATGCCATCACTGAGGCTGTGCAGTGTAAATTGAGTGTTAGTCTGAATTGGCTCCGTGAGGAGTGAAATGAGCCTTCCTCTGCTCCAATTTTTTTGATTCGTTCTTGGGATGTGAATGTCACTGACAAGGCCAGCATTTGTTGCCCATCCCTAATGAGTTTGAGAAGGTGGTGGTTAGCTGCCTTCTTGAACCATTGTTGTCTGTCAGGTGTAGGTACACCCACAGTGCTGTTAGAAAGTGAGTTCCAGGATTTTGACCCGGCGACAGTTAAGGAATGACAATATAGTTCCAAGTCAGGATGGTGTGTGACAGGGAGGGGAACTTGCAGGTGGTGCTGTTCCCATGCATCTGCTGCCCTTGCTCTTCTAGGTGTAGAGATTGTGGGCTTGGAAGGTGCTGTTGAAGGAGCCTTGGCGAGTTGCTGCAGTACATCTTGTAGATGGTACACACTGCTGCCACTGTGCATCGGTGGTGGGGGGAGTGAATGTTTAAGGTAATTGTTTGGGAGCCGATCAATAATGCTGCCCTGCTGTAGTGATGTAAAGGCACACTTGGTTTTGTACATTATTGACCAGCAATACTTGTCACTCACTTGCTCTAAAGCTACCTCTTTTGAACTTTTACTGACTGGTCAACCCTTAAGTCCTTTTCCTGCTCTGTTACTTTTAGTTGGCACTCATGCATGGAACAGATGTGCCTGGAGATGCCTGGCACCACTTGCATAATACAGTGGTCTCCACATTAAATGGCATCTGCCACTTTGAAGCCGAACAACACATATCTGAGTCAGCTGCAACCTATTAATTTTTACCTTGTTGCCAATCTCGACACATGCATTATCTAAAAATCTTTTAAAACAGCATCATTGATGCTCTCCTGGAAATTACTTATTAAATGATAAACAATAAAGAAGCCAGTACAGACCTCTAGGCAGCATCTATTTTAATTTTCTAATAGCCTTGTACACTGTCGTACTTTTCAGCCATGGCTCAGTGGTAGCACTCTGGAGACTTGTAATCCAGGTTGACACTCCAGTGCAGTACCGAGGGAGTGAGGCACTGTCTCAGATGCTGTCTTTCAGGTGAGACATTAAACCTCTCAGGTGGATTGAAAATATCCCATGACACTAACAGAAGATGAGCAGGGGCGTTCTCCCCAGTGTCCTTGCCAATATTTATTAACAGCCAACAACATGAAAACAGATTACATAGTCATTTATCTCATTTAACATCTGATCTCTAAGATGGCACCTCTGACAATACAGCAAACTCTCAATACAGCAAGGAAGATTGTAGCAAGCCCTCACATTAACTCCACCCCCACTTCCTTTAGCAACCTGGGATGCAAGCCATCTGGACCACATGACTTATCTACCCCAATCATAGCCAACCTTTCCAATACCTCCTCCCTCTCAATTTTTTACGCAATCCATTGCCTCCACTTTTGCCACATCTACCAATATTTTGTCAGATTCTTTTTTTTTTTCCTTAGTAAACACCTATACAAAGTACTCATTAAATATTCGAGCCTTGACTGTGCCTCTAAGCATATATTATCTTCTTTGTCCCTAATAGGCTCCACTCCGCCTCTTACTACCTGCTTAGTTTTTATATGCCAGTGGAAGATTTTTGGGTTCCCTTTTATGTTAACTGCCATTTTATTCTCATATGCTCACTTAGTCAGTCTTACTTTCCTTTTCCTCTTCCCTCTTAACTTATTGTATTTGGCCTGGTTCTCACTTGAAGAATTTACCTAACATGCATAATACACCCTTTTTTCTTGTTTCATCATAATCTCTATCTCCTTCATCATCCAAGGAGCCCTATTTTTGGTTCCACTACCTTTTGCCCTTGTTGGAATGTATCTAGCCTGTACCTGAAGCATCTCTTCCTCAAAGATAACCCATTGTTCTGTTACAGTTTTTCCTGTCAGTCTTTGGTTCCATTTTATCCTGGCTAGATCCCTTCTCAGCACACTGACATTAGCCCTCTTCCAATATAGCCATTCTACCTAATATTGTTCATTGCTTTTTTGCACTATGAGTCTAAACCTTATGATATGATGATCGCTCTTACCCAAGTGCTTCCCCACAGACACTTGGTCCACCTGGCCTACTTCATTTTCCAGCACCAGATCCAGCAATGCCTTCTTTCTAGTTGGGCCAAGAATGTACTGATCGAGGAAGTTCTCTTGAACACATTTCAGAAATTTCTCCCCCTCCTTTCCCTTGACTGTAACATTATCCCAATCAATACCTGGGTAATTAAAGACCCACAATATTACCACTCTATAGTTCTCTGTGTGCTGAGAAGGGATCTAGCCAGGATAAAATGGAACCAAAGACTGACAGGAAAAACTGTAACTGAACAGTGGGTTATCTTTGAGGAAGAGATGCTGTATTTGACAGTTTCTCTGTATACAAAGGGAACAATATTGAAATGCAGCCAGGCCATTCAAGAACAAAATCAGGAAGCACATTTTCATGCAAAGGATAGTAAAAATTCGGAACTAACTCTGCCAAAAGCTAGGATTGCTGGGACAATTAGAGCTTTAAGGACTGAGCGAAATTGTTTTTGTTAGGTAAGGAATATGGAGCAAAATCAGGAAAATTAGATTGAGGTGCAGATCTGTCATAATCTAATTGAATCTAGAACAGGTTTGAGGTGTTAAATGGTATACTCTTGTTCATAACAGAACAGAAGACAGTCTATAAGAAGGGGAAGATCCCTTAAAGTTTGACGTCTATCCTCATATGAACAGGAAGACCTGAAAACCTTTATAAAGGATTGGGAACTTCTGCCAGCTCAGGAGTGATGATAGCCTTCTCGTTCACCTATTATTCATTGACTTACTGGGAGCAAAGAATCTGCTGAAGTCCCTCATCATGTCACTGCTTCGACTGAAAACTATAAGTGAAGGTTATAGTCTGCTGGGCGGCACAGCGGCGCAGTGGTTAGCACTGCAGCCTCACAGCTCCAGCGACCTGGGTTTAATTCTGGGTACTGCCTGTGTGGAGTTTGCAAGTTCTCCCTGTGTCTGCGTGGGTTTCCTCCGGGTGCTCCGGTTTCCTCCCACATGCCAAAGACTTGCAGGTTGATAGGTAAATTGGCCATTATAAATTGCCCCTAGTATAGGTAGGTGGTAGGGAAATATAGGAACAGGTGGGGATGTGGTAGGAACATGGGATTAGCGTAGGATTAGTAAAAATGGGTGGTTGATGGTCGGCACAGACTCGGTGGGCCGAAGGGCCTGTTTCAGTGCTGTATCGCTAAACTAAACTAAAACTAAACTAAGGTTGCTGTGAAGGACACCGTTGCACACAGCACGAATGAGAAGGAGCCGCTCCTGATGGCAGAGGCGGAGCCAGAGCTTGCATAGAAAGTTGGGGATAGGGTGGGTGAGGGTGTGGGGGTGGAGCTGAAATGAAAGCAAAGGTCAGAGGTGGCATGGCAAAAGGACTTAATGAGCTGTAAAAAGCTGTTGCATTGGTGGAGTAAGGGGAGTGGGGGAGGTGTGAGGAGTAGATTAGTTCTGGTCAAGTGAAGAGGGTAAGAGTGAGTAAGGTAGGGTGGGTGTGTCCATGAAGGAGGTTTAAGGCAAGGAAAAGGATCTTAAAAATCAGTGGGGGAGTGGCTGAACCTTGGCAAGGACAGGTGTGATGGGAGTGTGGGACTCCCTGAGGTTGAAGACAGAGGATGTGCATTCTGAATGTGGAGATAGGGGGTTGCCACAGGTGTTTGATCAGCAGAGCCTCAAGATGATGAAGGCAGTATCTTCAGGCAAGGCAAGGTAAGGTTCAGCCTATATAATAAATGCAAACACTCGTCATGTTTACAGCATTGCTTTAATGTGCTTTGGAATCTGCAACAGGTTACCTTGACAGTATCCATAGTGACGAGACGCCAATCAGAACGTTCCTACAAGCGTCTGCGGAAGAGCAGGTAAGTGGTCACACTGCGTGCTCCTTGAGTATTGGGATTGGGGTTCACCCTCCTTGTTTGGGGATTTCCATTTGTTTTTTGGTGTCTGTCTTGGCCAGACTCTCAGACAGGGAACACGCGGCCGCTGCCCGGTCACTACCGTTCGACTCCTCTCCGGACCATTACTTCCCCATTATCAAATTTTTCCCCTTTATCAGACTGGGTGAGAGGAATAAAGTTGAGCGACAGCGCTTCAAACTTTACACTGCACTTTATTTTATCTTTGAGGAAAGGTTTGTTTTTAGTGTTGGACCATGCCTGGAGATACTGTGTGAACTGCCATTACTGAATTATTATTAACTAATCGATTTGAAACACATATAAGTTTATCACACTTAGAATAGTGTGCACAGTTCTGGTCTCCAGAAAGAAGATACAGGCAGTGGAGGAGGTGCAAAACAGATTTACGAGGAAAATACCAGAACAAAGAGGTCATAAGCATCAGGAAAAACAGAACAGGCTGGGGCTCTTTTCTTGAGAAAAGAGAGGCTTAAGTGGCACCCTTCAATACACTCCTGCAAGGGTCTCTGTCATTGTGATAGTCTCCTGCATTCTCCATAACATGGCCCTCCAGAGAGATGTGGACCTTGAGGTGAGGCCCTGGAAGGAGACAGTTCATTGGGGGAGGAGCAGGAGGTGAGAAAGGAGGAGAAATTGGAGGCGGAGGGTGATGACGCTGAACAGAGGGAGGTGCCCCTGCTGCACGACAAGTTGGCTGGGCACGGCTCGGGGTGCGAAGGGCTTGCAAGGATGCCATGAATGTCAGAGGTCTCCTGATTCAGGAATGTTTTAACTGAGCCCCCATAACCTAGGTTGAGGGGCATGGCATGGCAGAAGGGAGTCTGAGATACCTGTGCTAATTCATGCATGGAAGCGACAGTCTGGAACATCTAAACACTTACCGCCAATGAAAGAAGCACATCTGCCCAGAGGCTTTTCCCTCATCATGGCAGATTCCATTACCTCTTTCACCACCTCATATACTTTTCCTGTCATGGCAGCAATAAAAGGAGTCCCAGACGTCTGTCTTAAAGTGCCACCATTTATACAGTGCAAACAGAAAAAACAGTAGATAGAGTCAGTAAGAACATATTCCAATGATCCACTTAGTACTCCACATGATGCAGTGGCCTCCTCCTGCCCCTCTCCTCCCACTCCGGGAAAAGGACCTCCCTCCTCTCCCTCACGGCCTCCAACATTAGATTCAGATCAGCATCGATGAATCAGGGGGCAGTCCTTCCACAGGTGCCAGGCCTCCAGCTCTCATGACTCCCTCACCTCCCTCTGGTGAAGTGGAAGACTTTGCACAAACCACAGATCACTCCCTCAGGATGGCCAGCAGCCTCAGTGATGCTGTGTGAGGTGTCTAAATGAGTCCAATACTTCATCTTTCCCAGCTCCATTTCCACCCCCACTGGCTCTAATTTGACAGGAAGCCCATCTCTACATCAACTAAGGGCTCAACCCCATGAAAATCTTAACCTTAGTCAGTTATCCACGGGAGGTGGGTTTCTGACCCAAAAACAGATCCAGCCCCTGTTTCCCACCTCTGTGGTGAAAATTCAGCCCATAGCATAAGCAAAGAACATAAAGAAATAGAGAGACAGTAAAGGTCAGCCTAATGAGTGACATCACATCCCAAGAAGGAAAAAAGCATATACAGAGATAGAGAGAACAAGGAAAGGAAAACGGGAAAGAAAATAGAGGTGGGGAGGGGGTTGCGGGTTTGTTGGTGAAAAGCGTGATGGTGAAAAGAACAGCATATTTTAGAGTGCCTGGGGGTAACTTGGCTTTGGGAAATATTGGATCAGCTTCCTGTTACAGATCTCTCCTGATTTTCGTTTATTTCAACAGATATGATATTGCCTGTTTTACAATGTAACCTGGAAGCAGGAAATTGCCCACAGGAGGCCACAGCCAGGGTCCAATGGGAATGGTACCTGGCAGTCAGTTGGAGGAAGGGTTCCAGGGTGACTGGGTAGGACTGGGGATTCCCTCGCTGTGTGTGATTCGTTGGTGGAGGCCAGGGCTGGGGAGGACCAATTAATCCTTTAGGGCCCTGCCCCTCCTGGCCCATAAAGAGTTCAAAAGGAAGGACAGTTTTGAAATTTACCTTGGCCTCTTCTCATCTATGCACTCAATAGAAAGGCACTGAAGGGTATGGATGAACAGAGAGACCTAAGGGTTCAAAAGCATCATCAGTGGTCAACTATCATCAGAGCTTGTGATTGTCCTCCATATCCTGAGGGCCTGAACCCTGTTGCTGTGTACTGGACTGTTCATAGTTGTTCTGTAGTTGACTAGTTTTGTCCTGTGGCTGCAGCACAGCTTGCAGGCTATGGATGGCTGTTGTCTAATTCAATGACTAGCTCGTCTGCCTTTTGATGGCATTTCCTCCATCGAGGGTCCTGCTTCCCTCCCCCATTGACATTTTCTGCAAATGACGAAGTTACTTCACTGCTGTCTTGCACTCATCATTGACCGGGTAGCACGGTCTACAGTTGTCACAGTACCAGGTTTTATTGCCCAATATGATATGCTGAACAAACTGAACTTCCTGAAATTGGGTGCAGGTGGATAAAGCCATAAAAAGACATTGGAATTTGAGTTTTATCAAGATGTTGGAGTACAAAAGTAAAAGTGGGAATATGAATTTATACAAGACAATAGACTACAGTGAGAGTATTGGGTGCAGTTTTGAAAGTACATTAAAGCACAGAAGGAGGCCAATTGATGCTTTGAAAGAGCTACCCAATTAGTCCCACTCCCCTGCTCTTTCCTTATAACCCTCAAAAAGTTTCGTTTTCTAGTACGTATCGAATTCCCTTTTGAAAATTACGACTGAATCTGCTTTCACCACAATTTCAGGCAGTGCATTCCAAATCATAACAACTTGCTATGCAAAAAAGATTTCTCATCTCCCCCACATTGGTTATTTTGCCAATTATCTTATATCTTGTGTCCTCTGGTCATCAACCCTCCTGCTAGTGGAAACAGTTTCCCTACCTATGTAATCAAAACCCTTCATAATTTTGAATGCCTCTATTAAATCTCCCTTTAACCAGCAATGGAAAATTATAGTTATGAAGAGAGTCTTGAGGTACTGGGACAATTTTCAGTGGATCAAAGAAGGCTAAGAGGATATTTAAATTCTGAAGGGTTTTAATGAGGTGAATAGGGGAAAAATTATTTTCTCTTTTTGGAACTCAGTAACCAAGCGTTTTGAATTTGAAGCTCTCCGTGTGAGAATGAGAAGAGAGGTTAGGAGAAATGTCTTTATACCAAGGAGTATTGAATAATTTGCCACAGGGATTGGTGAGGGAGAGACCATTGCATCTTTTAAAGTAAACATGGATCAACATTTGAATAAGAGGAACATACAGGGGCTATCGTCAGGGTGGGATTAATTTCTGATTGTTCTTGCAAAAGGCCAGCACAGATGTAATGGGCCAAATGGTCTTCTTCTGTACTGTTAACTCCAATGGTGCTAAATGTAACAAATCTAAGAAATATGTTCAAAGGTGATTAATATTTCAAATGATGTAAGCTAGTGAAATCGAAGGCTTGAAATGCCCACAGCAAAGGTCAGTTAAAGATGTAGCTGGTTTGTAGCTTTGAGGTGGTTTGAAATGCAAGAACAATAATGCATGATAACTTTTCTTCTTCTCCTTTACTTTTATTTTAGTGTGCTGAATTTCCACATAATCTTTTATAACTGAATCCGTTTCTCTGACCATGGGCATCTATTCAAGTAATTTCCACAAGAGTGGAGGACAGTTACTCTTGGAGTCTACTGATCCATCCCAGGCAAACTGGATCACAGCACACGCAGAAGCATGTCAAAGTAAGTGGAATCCCATAGCTTCCTGGGAGCTATGATGTGACCAAATTTATTGTGTAGGATATGGTTTTAAAATCAGCTCAGTTAGCAACAAGGTCCAAGTTAGTTAGCAAACTAGTCTGCTGATTAATGCTCCTCAACTGGCTTAACTGTAGACTTTGGTTGGTACATACATTTTGTAACTGGGTCTCATCAAATTAGTTAACACTGTACATTATAACCAGAACAAATTCAATATGGAAGGTAGGCCATTTTTGTGCAGTAAATGTGCATAAATGTTAATCAGTAATTTATCTTATTCTAGATTTGTTAAAAAAAACTTTATTTTTCACTACATCTATCCTCAAATCCCTTTTCCTTATTGAAGGTAATCAGTTATTTCATATTTTACACAAAAAATGATGCTAAGTGCACACATGTGCTTAGCACTTTGACATTCTAGAGTATTCTTGTGCCCTCTCAGTCTGAATTCCATTGATTTGTACGTCAAGAGATTGGTTTATCTATTACCCTTTTATAATTAAATGTTTGCACTGTGCGGAAAACAAAATGGCATTCAGGTAGTTTGTGCTTGCTTCCCCAATAGCTCAGTGGGGCCATATTTGCTCTGGAGAGAGTACAGTGGAGATTTACAAGAATGTTGCTAGGGCTTGACAATTGCAGATATGAGGAAGGATTGGATAGGCTAGGGTTGTTTTCCTTAGAACAGAGGAGGCTGAAGGGTGACTTAATTGAGGTGTACAAAATTATGAGGGGCCTAGATAGAGTAGACAGGAAGGACCTGTTTCCCTTAGTGGAGAGGTCAATTACCAGATTTAAGGTGATTGGTAGAAGAATTAGAGAGGACATGAGGAAATTCTTTTTCACCCAGAGGGTGAGGGGTGCCTGGAATTTACTGCCCGAATCAATGGAGGCAGAAACCCTCAACTCATTTAAAAGGTACCTGGACCTGCACCTGAAGTGCTGGAACCTGCAAAGCTACAGACAAGGTGCTGGAAGGTGGGATTAGATTGGGCGGCTAGTTTTTTCAGCTGGCGCAGACACGATGGGCTGAAAGGCCTCTTTCTGTGCCGTAACTTTTCTATGGTTCTAATGTTTGTCTTCTTGGCGTCCTGATTTGGGGGAACCAGTGGACTCATAGAGTCAGGAAACTTGGAATAATTTGTTTTCATCTGCCCTCTACTTCTGGTCAAGCCTATGACAACATCTGAAGCCACAGCTTGTTCTCACTAGGTTAGAAGTTGAACTGAGCATGGAAAAATGACAAAAAAAAATGGAAAAATAAAAAAGGAAAATAAAAAAAAATGGAAAAATAAAAAAAATGCAGAAATTGTTAGTCTATCTGTGGCTCAGTCATAACATTTTTGCCTCTGAGGCATAAGAGTTTGGGTTCAAATCCCACTCTGGAGTCTTGAGCATATAATCCAGGCTGATTCATCGCTGCAGCACTGAGGGGATGCTTTCATTTGGTTCAGAAGTTACACCTCGGCCCTGTCTGCCCTTTTAAACGTACATAAAAGATCCCATGGTACTATTTCAAAGAAGAGCAGAGGAGTTCTCAGTGCCCTGACCAACATCACTAAAACAGATTATCTGGTCATTATCTCAATTCTATTTGTGGGAACTTGCAGTGTACAGATCGGCTGCCATATTTCCTATATTACAACAGTGACTACACTTCAAAAGTACTTCATTTGCCATAAAGCACTTTGTAACATCCCGGGGTAATGAAAGACACCATCTAAATGCAAATCCTTTCTTTCTAACGTTATTTTAAAATCCAAATAAATCCCCTATGTATATGTGGGTTAGAAAGACCATTCATGGACATTTCTGCATTAAATTTATTAAGGTTGAGGAATGATTTTTAGACAATCATAGTGCATTTCAACTGGCAAAATTGGCAGTTACACTGATACCTCTTGCCAAAAGGGATATCTCATCCAAGATTCACAATGTCCTAATAAGAAAATTAATGAGCTCCAAGTAATGCCCTTTGACTTGGAATGGCTTTTGGAGACAGGCGGGAACACTGAGAATATGTGTTATCAGCTAACTAAAGGCACTGAATAAACAATAAGTTATCCTGGGAACTGGCCTGACAGCTGTCCTAGAGAGAGAATTAGCAATGCAAGAGCAGAATCCAGAATGGGAGCCTTTCTTTGCAGTGCCTGATTAAACTTGCAAAGAGAATGTGCTAACCAGCACTCTGAACTAGGCAATCGTTTGCTACACTTGTATCGATCAGTAATGTTGGGACTAACAGTAGGTTGTCACTATGGACAAGTGGCTTTCCATGCAGGCTGATCATAGAATCATCATCTTATAGCACAGGCCATTCAGCCCATTGTCTTTGTGCAGGCTATTTAAAACAGCTTTCCAATTAGTCTACTCCCTGCTCTTTCCTCATAACAATTTTTTCTTTTTCAAGTATATATCCAATTCCCTTTTAAAATTACTATTGAAAAACATTCTCATGTTCTCTCTAGTTCTTTACTAATAATCTTAAATCAGTGTCCTCTTTTTGCCAACCACTCGCCAGTGGAAAAAGATTTTCCTTAATTACTCAGTCAAAACACCTCATAATATTGAACACCTCTATTAAATTCGTCTTAACGTCTCTACTCTCAGGAGAACAATCCCAGCTACTCTAGTCTCTCCACATAACTGACGTCCCTCATCCCTCGTATCCTCGACATCTTGATCTTTAAGGAGTTTCTTGAATACTTGTACTGGAGATATTCCGGTACTTTGGAAGGCAGTTCCAAAAGGGCTGCATCCCATCTCCAGAATCTGAAATCTTGTGGCACTTTACATGCATCACGCAGACTGCAAAAGTACATCATTGTATCCATATGAAGTGTATATATGAATATAAACAAGAAAACGTAGAGTAAAATTATCAAGGACTTGAGAAAAATATGAAGGAAATGCATACAGTTCATAGGAAAAACTTTATAAGGGTCAGTTGGTATTGCCAGTTCCAAATTAGTCTGCTGTAGAACAGTACAAGATATTTCAGGTCAATATCACTCAGGAACACTATTTAGAAAAAGACAATTATGATGCATATATTGTTGCAGATTTAAATTCTGATAGAACTTGTAGATATATGTGTGATTTTGAGAGAACACATTTATATTAGCATATTCAGACAGGATTCAATCAAGAAGACAGCAATCAGAGCACCACGTGTCAAAATGTAGATGGTTAAAGGGATGAACTTTAAAATGGTTATACATTCACAATCTCGGTGCTCAAAACAATGACAGCTTGTGAGGGAGACAGTTCCAAAGACAGACATTAAATGCACTTTTGCTTCAGCACTTGCACATGAGCCTCGACAAGATCTTGGCAAGTCATTTTGAGAGCATCACAACTGAGCCCAGTCCTGTATTTAGCTGATGCTAACATACAAAAGCTGTTGGATAAAAGTCGGGATAAGATTTACGCATTAAGGAACCATGAAGGACGAAACCTCAAAGGAGAAGTGAAAATTAACTTAATATTTAAGAAAACATTCTAGCAAGGCTGTAGTGATGTTTGTTTTATCTTTCTAGACATTTGTGATGTTCAAGGAGTCTCTTCAATTAGACCATGCTCTATTGGCCTACAGCCTATAGCAAATCTTTCTTATGGAATGAGGCCAACTAAAAATCAGTACCTTGGGATGTTTACTGCATTAAATGTGCTATACGAATGCAAGTTGTGGATGTTGCTGAAATCCTATTATAAAAATGTCCACATTTTAGTAACCCTTGGCTGTGATTCCACTGGGTAGTGCTGTGATAGATAGAAAGACTTGCATTTATACAGCATCTTTCATGGCATCCCAAAGCTCTTAACAAAGTACTTTTTGAAGTATAGTCACTGTTGTAATGTAGGAAATGCACCAGCCAAATTTCACACAGCAAGCTCCCACAAACAGCAATGTGTTAATGGCCAGATTAACTGTTTTGACAATATTGATTGAGGGATAAACATTAGCCAGGGCAAGTCACCTGCTTTTCTTTGAAATGGCACTATGGGATGTTTTACATCAACCTGTGAGAGCAAAAAAGGGCCTCAGTTTAATATCTCACCTGAGAAGTAGCCCCTCCTCACTACTACACTGGAGCATCAACCACAATTCTTGTACTCACATGGGACTTGAACCCACAACTTTGTGCCTTAGATGCAACTGAGCCACAACTGACACTAATAATAATTTCACTGTTAGAAATCTTGCTGTCATAATGGACCCAATGATTTATGGGGTATTTATATCTATAATTTTTTTCTTCAGATCACGCCATTCTGTTAACCAAAACATCCATCTTTTTTCCTCAGGAACTGAACTGTCTAATGTCCATAATAAGGGTTTAAACAGAATATTAATACATTTTTAACAATATTATGCCTACACTTTATGCCAGCCATAGCTCAATTGATAGTACACTTGCCTCTAAGTCAGAAGGTTGCAGGTTTAAGTCCCATTCCAGAGATCTGAGCACAAAAATTTAGGTTGAAGGAGCCCTGCACTGTCAGAGCTGCTATCTTTCAGATGAAAAGTTAAACCAAGGCCCCATCTACACTCTCAGGTGGATATAAAAGATCCCATGACATTATTTCAAGAAAGAGCCAGGGAGTTATCCCAGGCCACTATTTATCCCTCAATCAATATCACTAAAATACATTATCTAATTTTATTTAGAGATACAGCACTGAAACAGGCCTTTTGGCCCACCAAGTCTGTGCCAACCAACAACCACCCATTTATACTAACCCTGCAGTAATCCCATATTCCCTACCACCTACCTACACCAGGGGCAATTTACAATGGCCAATTTACCTATCAACCTGCAAGTCTTTGGTTGTGGGAGGAAACCGGAGCACCCGACAAAAACCCACGTGATCACAGGGAGAACTTGCAAACTCCACACAGGCAGTACCCAGAATCGAACCCAGGTCCCTGGAGCTGTGAGGCTGCGGTGCTAACCACTGCGTCACTGTGGGAGCTTACTTTGCTCAAATTGGTTGCCACATTTCCTACATTATAATAGTGACTACACTTCAAAAGTACTTCATTGGCTGTAAGGTGCATTAGGACCACCTGAGATTGTGAAAGGTTCTGTATAAATGCAAGTTTTTCTTTTCTTTTATTTATCAATTCTAATTACCCTGTGTGTCATTTAATACCTTCATTGAAGTTTTTACCTGAATGCCTCAGCCTCTTCCAAAACTCTTGGACTTGGTACATAAATTACCTCGATGCATCAGTCAGCCAATGCTCAGTTTTATTTTATTTAGATTCTAGAAATTCCTGCTGAGTTGTTTTTCAAAAGTATTTGAAGAAAAGCTAGAGGACAAATTTTCAAAAAACTTTATTCAGGTTAGAATCTGGAATGCACTGCTTGAGAGTGTGGTGGAAGTAGATTCAATTGAGGCTTTCAAAAGAGAATTGGACAATTATCTGGGGAGAAAACATTTGCAAGGTTACGAGGAAAAGAAAATGCGACTAGGTGAGTTGTATGGTTCTGTTCTATAAGTTTGCCCTGGTTGTGTTGTGAGGAAGAGAGTAAAATGACATAATATTGATTACATACTTGTTGCTTTTTCTGTGTTCTATAAATTTCAGAAAGCACATTAAGTTTATAGTGACAGAAGTTTGAATTCTCCTCCCACTGACAGTACTTGATCTGGTGATGCATGTGATGACAAACTTGCAAAATCCTTGCCTCATCACACCACAGTGAAACTTACGACCAATTTAGGTGCACTTCCTTCCCCTACTGATCAGCGCCTTAATATGATTTAGAGGTGATTGAAGTACTGTTAGTTTATTAGCTTATACCGTGGATGTGCGTGAGCTGTCCCAGACACATTGCATAGAACAAAGTGCTCATCACTAAGGGAATTCCTAAGTTACAACACCAACTTTCATTCATATAGCACCTTTAATGTAGGTGCTTCACAGGAGCATTAGCAAACAAAATTTGACACTGAGGCACATCAGGAGATAGTTGGACAGGTGACCCAAAGCTTGGTCAAAGAGGGAGATGTAAGGAGCAGCTTAAAGGAGGAAGGAAAGGTTTAGGGAGCGAATTTCAGAGCTTAGTGCCTAAGCAAATAAAGGCAATGGTGGAGTGATGAAAATCAGAAAAATATAGGGAAAAATACCTGTGTATAAAAACAGAAAACTGGTAATTTAAGAGAAATTGAGAAAGAGACAGGAGATAAGGTATTCTGATGCCTAGTATCAGGTTGCACTGATTTTTAAAGTACAATTTTGGAGAGCAGGAAGAATGTTTGGTTTCTGTAGTAATATGCAACAAGAAATCATCAAACTAGAAAATTTCAACGCATAATTGGAACCAATTTGAAATGGTGTGCTTGTAGAATTAAGAGTTGTAGATATCAATCACACAGCAAATTCACTGTACTTTTATGCATTTTCACCCTGATAAACACATAGGAAAAAATACGGAAACAAATCATTGAAAAAAAAAGCACAAGATTCTTCAGGACAACTCTAAACATAATCTGGAAGCAGCGACTGTGTTCTGTACCTGCGGGGGCCACTGGAGTATCCTGAACATGCCAGGCCTAACACTTGCGTTCATTGGAAACCAACTTCACAGAGTGGTCTTTCAGCAGAGGTCAGGCCCCGGGTTGTCATCTGCAACAGCCCCCGCCTGATTTTAGGAGGCCACCCAGGACTGATCGGACCTGTAGCTGATTTGATGTGGCTGTCCCATTGCTACATTCATCAGCAGTTGCGCCCGAAAAACTGGTACAACACTTTTAGAAAATTGCTGTCAAAAGAAAGCCTATGTGCACTTGCACTCAGCTTTTGCTATTGTTTTTGTATCTTTGCACTCTTCCCTCGGAGAGTAGTGTGATGAGGGGTTGTGGAGAGGGGAGGGGTGCGGGGAGGCGCCCACACACATCATATGCTGGAAGATTCGCTCCATGAGCCCTTGCTACACACCCAGAACAAAATAACACATACATGCAGTGGAAATGCTGTACGGTAATATACTCAAGGTTGATTAAGCTGAGACTGCATAATGTATGAGAGGGGAATTACCGAGAGCTACAAAATGAGACATAATCAGTGAAAGGAGATACAAAGCAAAAGCATCCCTTAATTGCCTTGTGCTTGTTCTCGCAGTGACCATTCCAGAGGTACAGAGGTGCTGGAATCTCTTCCTCCGACTGCAGCCTGACAGAAATGGGAATGTTACCCGCAATCGCTTTCTAACTGATGAGAGATTTAACCATCAGGTACTGAATGGTTCATTGAAAACTGTCAGCACGACATTGGTCATCTCAATTTCTCTGCCCCCCTCACTCAGTCTAACCTGTCCCCCTCTGAACTTGAGGCACTCCGTTCTCTCAGGTCTAACCCCGACATGGTCATCAAACCTGCAGACAAGGGTGGTGCTGTTGTTGTATGGCCTGCCAATCTCTACCTTGCAGAGGCTCAGCGCCAACTCTCAGACACTTCTTCCTACCTCCCTCTGGACCATGACCCCACCACCGAACATCAAGCTTCGGTCCACAGGACTGTCACTGACCTCATCTCCTCTGGAGATCTTCCCTCTACAGCTTCCAACCTCACAGTCCCACAACCCTGGACTGCCTGCTTCTACCTCCTTCCCAAAATCCACAAACAGGACTGTCCCGGCAGACCCATTGTGTCAGCCTGCTCCTGCCCCACTGAACTTATTTCTTCCTATCTTGACTCTATCTTTTCTCCGCTGGTCCAGTCTCTTCCCACCTACATCCGTGACTCTTCTGACGCCCTACGTCATTTTGACAATTTCCAGTTTCTGGGCCCCAGCCGCCTCCTCTTCACTATGGACGTCCAATCTCTCTACACCTCCATCCCCCATCAGGATGGTCTGAGGGCTCTCTGCTTCTTCCTTGAACAAAGGCCTAACCAGCCCCCATCCATCACCATCCTCCTCCGCCTGGCTGAACTTGTTCTCACATTGAACAACTTCTCCTTCAATTCCACTCACTTCCTTCAAGTCAAAGGTGTTGCAATGGGTACCCGCATGGGTCCTAGTTATGCCTGTCTTTTTGAGGGATATGTCGAACATTCCTTGTTCCAGTCCTACTCAAAGCCTCTCTCCCAACTCTTTTTCCGATACATTGATGACTGTGTTGGTGCCGTTTCCTGCTCCCGTCCCGAACTGGAAAACTTTATCAACTTTGCTTCTAATTTCCACCCTTCTCTCACCTTTACATGGTCCATCTCCGACACTTCCCTTCCCTTCCTCGACTTCTCTATCTCCATCTCTGGTGATGGGCTGTCTACTAATATTCATTATAAGCCCACTGTCTCCCACAGCTACCTCGACTACACTTCTTCACACACTGTCTCCTGTAAGGACTGTACTCCATTCTCCCAGTTTCACTGTCTCTGACGCATCTGCTCTGATGATGCTACCTTCCATGACGGTGCTTCTGATATGTCTTCCTTTTTCCTCAACCGAGGATTCCTCCCCACTGTGGTTGACAGGGCCCTCAACCGTGTCTGGCCTATTTCCCGCACCTCTACCCTAACCCCTTCCCCTCTCTCCCAGAACCGCGAGAGGGTTCCCCTTGTCCTCACTTTCCACCCCATGAGCCTCCATATCCAAAGGATCATCCTCTGCCATTTCCGCCATCTCCAGCTTGATGCCACTACCAAACGCATCTTTCCCTCCATTCCCCTGTCAGCATTCCGAAGGGATCGTTCCCTCCATGACACCCTGGTCCACTCCACCATTACCCCCACCACCTCGTCCCCTTCCCATGGCACCTTCCCCTGCAATCGCAGGAGGTGTAATACCTGCCCATTTACCTCCTCTCTCCTCACTATCCCAGGCCTCAAACACTCCTTTCAGGTGAAGCAGCGATTTACTTGTACTTCTTTCAATGTAGTATACTGTATTCGCTGCTCACAATGTGGTCTCCTCTACATGGGGAAGACCAAATGCAGACTGGGTGACCGCTTTGCGGAACATCTCCGCTCAGTCCATAAGCAGGACCCCGAGCTTCCGGTTGCTTGCCATTTCAACACTCCCCCCTGCTCTCATGCTCACATCTCTGTCCTGGGATTGCTGCAGTGTTCCAATGAACATCAACGCAAGCTCGAGGAACAGCATCTCATTTACCGATTAGGCACACTATAGCCTGCCGGACTGAACTTTGAGTTCAATAATTTCAGAGCATGACGGGCCCCCCATTTTACTTTTATTTTTAGTTATTTTTTTCTTTTTCCTTTTTTTTGTGTTTATTTTATTTTATTTCATCTTAGTTTGTTCAGTTTGCTTACCCACTGTTTTTTTTCATGTTTGTACTCGCGGCTGTTCAGTTTTCAGTCCGTTAACACACTATCTGTACTAATGCTTTGTCTTTAACACACTATTAACATATTGTTTGCCTTGGCTCCATGACCTTCTGGTCAGCTATTCTGTGACCTTGTCCTATTTACACCCTCTCCTTTGTTATCTCTTGCCCCACCCTCGCTTTGCTTGCTTATAACCTTTTACATTTCTAATATTTGCTGGTTCTGAAGAAGGGTCACTGACCTGAAACATTAACTCACAGATGCTGCCAGACCTGCTGAGTATTTCCAGCATTTCTTGTCTTTATTTCAGATTTCCAGCATCCGCAATATTTTGCTTTTATTTTAGGTACTGAATGGTGTTGCGCCAAAAGCACTAGGAAGCTATCTGTAAACGGTAGCAAGTAAAATATTATCAACACTGAAAGTTAACAAAATGTCCAACAGGGAAAGACCATTTGGCTCATCTAGCCTGTCCCATAAAGGAACACAATTCATACACTCCCTACCCACCTTGAGTCATGCAAGGCAAGGTGGAAAAAGTGGGACAGTGGACTAATTGGATAGCTCCTTCAAAAAGCTGGCACAAGCACGATGGGCCGAATGGCCTCCTTCTGTACTGTATGATTCAATGTAATACAAATAAAAATTCAAGGTCACTTAGGGTAAAAAATATCTGGGATATTCCTCTCCAACCTGCAGCTTCCAACGGATCAGCATTCACCACACAAGCTGAGAACTATGCCAAATGATTATTTGTAGAATGATTATAGCACAGAAGGAGGCCATTTGGCCCGTCGTGTCCTTTTGCTGCAGATTATTCAAGACGATGTGCATTTGTCCAAATTGTTGTCCTGAATGTAACATTAGAGAAGAGAGGCAGACATCCGTTAATTGAACCAAACTTATGGACAATGGGACACTTGGTATATGATACTGAGTTAGTGACTTTACTGTATGAACACATTGTGTTAAGACTATAGTTTGTGTCTGCAATGTGTAACAATGCTGATATCAGCTGTAATTTTGAGGTCTATAGGGAAGGATGCAGAGTTATTCAAACCAGGTGACTCCCTGCATTTCCTGTTATTTAACACAGAGCATTGTTGATAGCTGGTTGCTGAGCTACTTGGCTGGGAATGGTGTGTGGTGCGGTGCTACCTTTTCAAAAGAGAGACAAACATGGGATCTGAAAACAAATAACTCTTTTTTTAATACAAAGAATATATACAAAATGCAAAGCCCATATCAGGACAATTTCTGGTTCTAATATATATTTCTAGCTTTACACTAAGCTAATTTAAACTGGGTACTGCCGACTGTAGATGGTCAAAAGGGGCTTCGTATTAGTACTCTCACCTTGGTGTTAGAAGGTTGTGGAATCCCATTCCAGAGACCTGAGCACATAATTTATACTGACACTTCTAAGGCAGGAGGAGTGCACTGTTAATTCAGTCCCACTTCTCCACGGGTCACAGCATATCAACACATTTTTCCTATTTATTGAAAACAGCCAATTAGATACTCTATTTGTCCCCAGAATAAAGCACACCAACCAGGTTTCTATAATCAACAACAAAATTAACTATTATAAAACTAAGTCTTAACCAATAATAAAGTAAATCTATATCCAAATTGAGATATTAAAGCACCTTATTTCCATAGTCCTCATGCACACACATATACATCCAAAACAAAAACAGTTAACCAGGAAAAAAAGAATTTTGGTTTACAGCTGTTTCATAGTAATAAAAGGAATAATGAAACAAGTTAGTCTGTCATAATCTGGAAGGAAGTTTTTGGTTTGGCGAGATGTCCCAAAGTTGAATAGTTGAATGCCACTTGAAGTCTTTCCAGGTGAGGTTGATGAACAGTCAGTGATGGATAGGCATTCAAGGAAACTCAACTGCAGCAGGCTTCACATAGGTCTTCCATCAGAGGTGTAGAAACCGATCTTCTTAGGTCTTAACAGCAACAGTATAGCAGTAGAAAGTGTCTTCAAATTTCAGGATTTCTTAAAACACAGGAGGCAACAGGAACCACTCTTGATGCAGGGATTCTTCAGAGACAGGAGACAATAGGAATCTGCCACATTAGAAATATAGGGTTTCTTCTCAAGAGATGCAGGAATCCTTTACAGAGAGGTAATACTTTTTCTGGGTCTTCTGCTGATCTCCAGGCAAGTCAGAATCAAATTTCAGCATGCCTGCTTTTTGTCCAAACTCACTGGCTTTTAAAGTTCCAAACTGAAACCACAACCTTTCTGAAACAGGTCACATGTCCAGTCGTAAAGTCTCTCTTGTCTGAGGTCCAACCCCTTTGCTGGTTTCCTTGAAATTACCTGCTTTCCTGTCCTTTTACCAGTTCAGCTCCTGTTGACTTCCTTTCAAAACATCCATAAAGATCAGCTTTTGTAGATGTCTCAATGTCCACTGAAAATCCTTATGCAGTTTTTTAAAAACACAGAATCTTATGTTTTAATGAAAAAAAACAAAATCCTTGTAACACACTTTAGTGCAATACTGAAGGAATGCTGCATTGATGGAAATGCTCTATTTTAGATGAAATGTTTAACTAAGGCCCTGTCTGCACTCTCAGCTGAATGCAACAGATTCCAGTATTTCAAAGAAGAGCAAGGGAGTTCTTCCTGGTATCTGGGGCAATATTTAGCCCTCAACCAACATCACTAAAAGAGATTAACTGCTCATTATCACATTGCTGTTTGTGGAGGCTTGCTGTGTGTAAAATTTACTGCCACATTTCCTACATTGCACTTCAAAAAATTTACTTTATTGGCTGTAAAGTGTTTTGGGCATCCTGAGATCATGAAAGGCGCTACATAAATGAATGTTGCTTGCTTTTTTTTCTGTAAGCAGAGATTTACGGCTCAAGAATACATGCTTATACCAGGAAATAAATTTGGGCAGCTAACTTTTAATAAACTAGGTGGACGCTTATGTCACGAGAAGTGTGTCTTGGGATCCCACCAGGTGAGCGAAACTGCAAATTCCGCAAAAGGCTCCCATGAATTTGGCGGTAGTCTCAATGCCTGTGCAGGTTAGGCACAGGCCGTTACACTGCTAAATTGATATGTTTGTGCCCATTTTACACCTGTAAAACAGACAGAAACGCAAACCAATTTCTACTTCAATGTGACCACAAAAAGAACATGGACTAAATTGTCTTGAGTGATTTGATTGGTTGGTTTTGTGATCTCACCTGAACTATTTGTTTAGCCATCTTTCCGATGGCGGCCAGTTTCTCATTTGTATTTTTTGCTGCTTTTGAATTGTTCACAATTGGCTAATTGGACATTCTGATTGGCAGGATAACAGATATTTGAGACAATAGTGCAATTTCTGCCCTTAAAAATAGTTGTGACTTTGGAGGTCAGATATCTTGAGGTGTAACACCTCTGCAACTTAATTTTCAGGTTTGATCCCTTTGAACGATATTACACTACATGCTCACATTAGATATAAGAGCCGAGAACTTTGGTCACTTCTTAGGCTGGAGGTCAGTTTAATGGTGGCAAGGAGACCAGAAGAGCAGAGCAAGAATGGCAAATTACAATCGTGGAATACCTTCTACCAGCCATGGCCCATACATCCCACCTTCAGTTTGGGCGGGGGAGGGTATATGAGAATAATTTTTGCCAGATAATGCCACCATCAGGCCCAGGAGCCTCTACATTGTGAGAAAGCAGGCAAAGGTGCTGTTCAAGGCTGCAAGTGGGCCTCGCGAGGAGGTTTGGCCCTATACAGTGAGGAGGCAAGGCACAAGAGAATTCTTCCAGCCTTTCTTTACTCTGGCTGGCCTCTGGTCTCCTCCCTTGGTGTCACCCTATGGAACCCGCCCCAAACACGGAACTGACCCTGACCCTTGAATTTGGGATAGATTCACAGTGGGGCCAAAATGGGAGGAAGGCGATGGATTTTCCCCTGCACTGCATTACCCCAGAACATCTACCTGAAGATTTTCAATTACAGTCATTTTTTAAAAATTAATTCTCAGGATGTGAGCATTAAGTTCACATCTCTAGCTTCCCTGAGGAGACAGTGCAATGGTGTGTCTTACTAGCACCACTTCAGGGGCCAGTTAAGAGTCAGCAGGTGCAAAGTTTGGATCCATAACGCTGCTGGAGATGTCACAATGAAAGTCGGAGACCTTCCAAGCGGGGTGCGTTGTGCCTCCAGCTGCTACTGGCCAGGCCCGCACGGAACCAGAAGCCTCTCAATTTGATTGTCTATTTGCGAACTTGGATCACGCAGGTCCATTCAGCATATTTGCTTTTCACTCACCATAGAACATGCATTCAGCTGCAAGAGGGGCCCAACAGTCGCATTATTTAAAGGGCCAGGCATCCAACTTACAGGTAAGGTAATTTAGAATAACGTCTGCTATTGCTGAGTCTCAGGAAGTACTGTGGAGTGTTTCTGGATTTGGAATGAAGTGTTGCTGCATCCTTACAGGGAGCAGAGGATGTGATGACCTGTCCACACAAAGACTGCAGTTGCAGCACTTCTGTGCTGGCAACACTACAGGGAGATGGAACAGAGGCTGTGGAAAGGGCAAGCTCTGTGCGACACCAAAGTTGGTGCCAGGCTCCTGCATGCTCCTTGACAGTGACAGGAGAACCAGACAGGCCATCCAATGGACCCAGCATCTCAGTGTACATTTTCATCAGCGTTCTCCTGTATGTCGCTCCTTTGAGGTCCTCCTCTGAATTCCCTGCAGCAGAACTAGTCTGTGACCTCACCCTCTGGCGGGTAGGCACACAAGCCATCCTTTCCCCCTGGCCTGGTTGCCACCCACTCATGCTCAGTGACTCACCACATGCTGATCCCAACTCTATACAACTCTCTAAGGTATGTGCAGTGCCAGTATCTGAGCTGGTGGTGACAAGTGTCAGATCAAGTGACAGGGTTTCTTGATCAGTGCTGTGCTGTTGCTCTCTCTCTTCCTCTTTGAGCTGCTTTGGCTGGACAGGCAACAGTTCTTGCAAGTCTGAAAGCAGGAAATCAGAAAGGAGAAGGTTGGGTTCAAGGAAGGGGGGGGTTGAAAAGCAAGCGGTCCATGATGACACCATCTGCAGCTTGCTGATCATGCCAAATAGCTGGATGAGAGTGAGCTGGGAGTTAAGAAGGGTCATAAGGTGGTCATATACCATCATCCTCAATGTTCTCAAAGATGCCAGATGCCCCGAGCTCTGTTGCAGCCGGCCCCATGATACAAAGAACCATCTTCTCTGTAGGGCTCAGGAGATGCAGGCACCCTTGTCCCTCACCGGTTCTGCTCTGCTCCCCCCTATTAGGGGCCACTTGGTCTTGCAAGAGAAAGGGAAGAATATCGGTGATTGTGTTGCACTGTATTTAGGCAATGTGCCTGCCACAGCTGAATAGCTAGAGGTATGTGAAAGTTATGGCAGCTGGGTATGAGGCTGGCATCATTGGAATGATTGTGAATGTGATCTGGATGTCCTGAGTGCCAGGGACTGCTGATGGGTGAGTGATGGGGGTGTGGTGCATTGAGCAGTGTGAGGGGTTGGTCAAGTGGTGAGTAGGAGATGTCATGTAATTTGACCTTGACAATCCACATGAGGTCGTAACACTTCCTGTAACACTGATGCTAGGTCCTCGGGGCCTGCCTCTGGGAATTGACCCCTCTAGCTGCCTGCGCCCATTCCCTTCTGAGGGTGGTGTTGAGGGCCTCCCGGCCCTGTGCAGAAACATCGCCTATCTCCTCCTGTCCGCCTCTACCACTAAGACCTCCAGCGCCGCTTCACTGAACACAGTGTTGTTCCATTTTCCTTGTTTAGAATTGCAGCACTGATATTCAGCAGCCTCCTGTGATTAAGTGCAGCTTCTCTTTGAGAGGGACAGACCATCTTTAAGAGGAGCAGGCTGGCTGCATCATGTGCTCTCTGCGAGCGCTGCGTGACGCCCTGCTGAGCACTCATGTAGCCAGGAGCCTGGGCGTTGTTTGGACCAACGTTACAGTCAGGTAAAGGTGGAGGCAACACCAAGATTGTGTACTGTCTACCTGTACAAGAATGGGCACGGGCAGGTCGCAAATCATGACCTTCACGTCCAAAAAACAACGTGGACCAATTTCTCGCCCAACCACATTGGTATGGGACTGGAGTCCAGGCCTCTGAATTTCTAGTCCAGTAAAATAACTACTGCCATACCATCTAGCAACAAAGCATTCATAGGTTATCCCTTTGTGGAGGTTGTACAAAAAAGTTAATTTTAAAATCACAGTGGGAAATTTATTCCCTTTAAGCACTGATACACAAATTTTATTAAATCACCCAGAAGCTAAAATCCAGGACAATGCTGCCTAAAAAGCAATTAGTTTGATCTGTACGGTGTTAGGCATCTGTGACAGGAATAGGCCACCTAATGAGATAACCTGGTTTAGATTGAAAGACAGAATGACTTATTTGTGAAGAGCTGGAATCAGATGGAATTGACTGCATGGTTTTGGGTCGATTAATGACACGGCATATGTTGTAGATGCTGAGTCATTTTCTGCACTCAGCTGTAATGTAATGATACAATCCTGTTTAGAATTCCTTCTAGACTTCTGAGCCCATTCAGGCAGCTATTATAAAGGAAACTTTACTTCTTCATCAGTGTTTACTCTTGGGACCCAAATAAATTGTTATTCCTCTATTGGGAACAAAGAAGGGCAAGAAAGCTTTGAAACAATATTGTGAGAACAAGACTGCAGGTTTCTGCCGAGGTCACATCATGCTTAATGATCCTTCAGAAGGGAAAAATAAAGCCAAAACATCAATTTAAAGAAAAATTTGATTTGCCCTAATGGAATGCTATAAGCAGATGTGTTTTATATGAAATGCATGCTCGCTGTGTTAATTCAGCAATGTGCATTGGAAAGACAGTATAGAAGAATGTGCACAGATGGCTCTCCAGTTTACATTTAGTTTCCTTAAAGGGGAACTCTGGCCTCCAAATATCTGTGAGTTAATACAGAGCATCATAGGAAAAGATGTTGGCCACTCAGCCCTTCCAACCTGTTCTGCTATTCAGTTAGATCGTGGCTTCCCTGCGCCTCAGCTCCATTTACCCACCTTTACTCCGTAGCTTTTACCCAACATAAAATCTGTCAATCTGTCAGCGTCGCTCCAATCTCTACCTAGCATCACGAAGACACAAGCACTTCTCAGTACAGCAAGAAACACATTGTAGAGGGTGGGTGAGGGCTATTTTCGCTCATCGGGCTGATTTTAAATGCCTCTGACCAGTGGGATAAGTGGAATTGGCACAGCCTGAAAATGGCATCAAGTCACTTATTACCCTCTTTATGCTAGCGCTCTGACCCCTGCCACCTTGGGTAGAGTCCGGAGTGCCCGCCCAATCCGACAGACACTTATAATATGCAGATTGAAGTCTCAATGCATACATAGGATCCCAATTGCAATTTTGAGGTACAAATGGGTGGAGCGTGCACCATTTGACACTCCACTGCTTTGCACCACAAGAACACAAGAAATAGGAGTAGGTCATTCAGCCCTTCGAACCCACTCCACCATTCAATGAGATCATGGCTGATCTGCTACTTCAACACCATTTTCCTGCACGATCCCTGCAACCCTTGATGTCTTTATTATGTAGAAATCTATTGATCACAGTCTTGAATATACTCAATGACTGAGTCTCCACAGAATTCCTCTTCATCTGAGTCCTAAATGACCTGCTCCTTATTCTGAGACTGTGTCCTCTGGTTCTAGACTCACCAGCCAGGGGAAACATCCTTCCTGCATCAACCATGTCAAGCCCTGCAAGAATTTTGTATGTTTGAATGAGATCACCTCTCATTCTTCTAAACTCCAGAGAATAAAGGCCCAGACTGGCACTGGGCAGCCTAACCACTCTATTGGTGTCTACTGTACAAATTGGAGGCTGCTCAAATAACGGCCCACAGATATTTTTAACATGTTTGTTGGGCCAGAAGGGGCAGAAATGAATCCTATCCTTTCCCAGGATTGCGACCCTACCCACCACCACCACCCCTACAACCCGACCCCTCCTTTCCTTATAGCAGCCAGTATATTTTCCATCCTCATCCACCAGTGAACTGCCTTAGGGTGCAGGTTTGATGCATGTGGACGAGACCCAGGCCTCAAAACGGCTTGGGTCTCACAAGCAGCGCTCACTGATTTCCTGTTGTAAGCTGAAACTTAAAATAGCTCTCATCGATTTAACACTTCCACCAATTCAAAGTGAGCTCAATTTATAGGCTGGAATGTCACAGCTTGTGTAGTTTTGTTATGCAGACTTTTTTCCTTTCATGTTTCCTGTTCATGGACTTGTTGGTATCACACATCATTATCCATCCAATGGAAAATGGAAATGCAACCTGCTCCCCAGTCCGTGCTTGATTTTTGCACTGTGTAAATTTGAGACTTAATTTTCTTGCATAAAAAAAAACACACAACAGTTGCACATTAGACCAGCTGCTACAAGACTGAAGCACTGGGTTCCCCACTAAGAGGCAAGAGCCATGACTCTCATCTGGAGAGAGAAGAGTGCTAAATCTTAATGGTTGTCTCGCGTGAAACTGCATTCCTAATCTGGCTGCTAAGAGCGGTACCAAAGCACATATGGCTGAGCGCAGGTGGCCATTAAAGCCCAGATAAGCATATTAAGGATGTGCAGCAAATCCAATGCATTCATCCCAAATGGTAAGAATTAGCCTGGGCCAAATTAAATCAGAAGGAGCTGAGCCGAGTTTTGAGCAAAGCTCAGCTTCAGATTGAGGATAAATTTTGAAAAGCTTGTCTCATTTAAAGTAAAAGACCCTCCGTAGATCCCAAAAAACATTTACTATCAGGAAAAAAGACCCCAAAAGATGGCAGTATCTACAGCTGTGAGATAGGTGATCCTTTCTGTTTTATTTTTGAGTCACTGGTTTTTGGGTAAATCTGATAAACTGCATTCAATTCAAAAATACTGAGAGTGTTTCTTCATTAATGGCAAAAAAGCACCTAAAATGCTCTCTCTCCCGGGGGCTGTGTTATCAGATTTGGGAACAATTTTCTCAATGAAACTGAGCTCCCTGCCTATCCGCTCCACAACCCCTATTTTAATGCTTCCTTCTGCAGGCCATGCAATAAAAGCCTCACACTAAGGGCTTCTGGACTTCACCCAATTTTGCTTTGCTATTGATCTCTTTAAAGAAAAATAAAAGTACCACTGAAGTGATTAATTTGCTTCATATAAAAATATATAAGAAGGGAGGATTGGAGATACTAGGTAATATAGACTTGTCAGTTTAACATCAGTTGTGAGCATGTTACTGGAGTTTGTCATCAGGGACAAAGTGACTGGGCACTTGGACAAGTATGAGCTGAACAATGGGTCAGCATGAACTTGTAAAGGATAGGTCATGTCTAATTCAGCTAGTTAAATTTTATGAAAAGATTACTAGCATGGTGGATAGGTGAATAACTATGGATGTTGCCTATATGGATTTCTGGAAGGCATTGATTTTTCACACAAAAAATTATTAAAAATGAAAGTGCATGGAACTGCAGGTCACCTTGTGGCATGGCTTGGTAATTGGCTGGGAATAGGAATAAAGGGAAAGTTCTCTGATTGGCAGAAAGTGACGAGTAGTCTTCCACTGGGATTAATACTCAGGTTTCAGCTTTCCACCATACATTTAAAAAAATTTTTTATTCATTCATGGGATGTGGGCATCGCTGGCCAGGCCAGCATTTATTGCCCATCCATAATTGCCCTTGAGAAGGTGGTGGTGAGGTGCCTTCTTGAACTGCTGCAGTCCATGGGAGGTAGGTACACCCACAGTGCTGTTAGGAAGGGAGTTCCAGGGTTTTGACCCAGTGACAGTGAAGGAACGGCGATATAGTTCCAAGTTAGGATGGTGTGTGACTTGAAGGGGAACTTGCAGGTGGTGGTGTTCCCATGCATTTGCTGCTCTTGTCCTTCCAGTTGGTGGAGGTCGCGGGTTTGGAGGGTGCTGTCTAAGGGGTCTTGGTGCATTCCTGCAGTGCATCTTGTAGATGGTACACACTGCTGCCACTGTGCGTCAGTGGTGGAGGCAGTGAATGTTTGTTGATGGGGTGCCAATCAAGTGGGCTGCTTTGTCCTGGATGGTGTCGAGCTTCTTGAGTATTGTTGGAGCTGCACCCATCCAGGCAAGTGGAGAGTATTCCATCACAATCCTGACGTGCCTTGGAGATGGTGGACAGGCTTTGGGGAGTCAGGAGGTGAGTTACTCGCCGCAGGATTCCTAGCCTCTGACCTGCTCTTGTAGCCATTGTATTTATATGGCTACTCCAGTTCAGTTTCTGGTCAACGGTAGCCCCTAGAATGGTGATAGTGGGGGATTCAGTAATGGTAATACCATTGAATGTTAAGGGGAGATGGTTAGATTCTCTCTTGTTGGAGATGGTCATTGCCTGGCACTTGTGTGGCGTGAATGTTACTTGCCACTTATCAGCCCAAGCCTGGATATTGTCCAAGTCTTGCTGCATTTCTACACGATCTGCTTCAGTATCTGAGGAGTTGCAAATGGTGTTGAACATTGTGCAATCATCAGCGAACATCCCCACTTCTGGCCTTATGACTGAAGGAAGGTCATTGATGAAGCAGCTGAAGATGGTTGGGCCTAGGACACTACCCTGAGGAACTCCTGCAGTGATGTCCTAGAGCTCAGATGATTGACCTCCAACAACCACAATTGTCTCCCTTTGCACTAGATATGACTCCAACCAGTGGAGAGTTTTCCCCCGATTCCCATTGACTTCAGTTTTGCAAGGGCTCCTTGATGCCATACTCGGTCAAATGCTGCCTTGATGTCAAGGGCAGTCATTCTCACCTCACCTCTTGAGTGCAGCTCTTTTGTCCATGTTTGAACCAAGGCTGTAATGAGGTCAGGAGCTGAGTGGCCCTGGCGGAACCCAAACTGAGCGTCAGTGAGCAGGTTATTGCTAAGTAACTGCTGCTTGAATGGCACTGTTGATGACACCTTCCTTCACTTTGCTGTAGGCTAATAGGGCGGTAATTGGTCGGGTTGGACTTGTCCTGCCTTTTGTGTACTGGACATACCTGGGCAATTTTCCACATTGCAGGGTAGATGCCAGTGTTGTAGCTGTACTGGAACAGCTTGGCTAGGGGCACGGCAAGTTCTGGAGAACAGGTACTATTGCCGGATTATTGTCAGGGCCCATAGCCTTTGCAGTATCCAGTGCCTTCAGTCATTTCTTGACATCACGGGGAGTGAATCGAATTGGCTGAAGTCTTACATCTGTGATGCTGGGGACTTCAGGTGGAGGCCGAGATGGATCATCAGCTTGGCACTTCTGGCTGAAGATTGTAGCAAATGCTTCAGTCTTATCTTTCGCACTGATGTGCTGGGCTCCCCCATTATTGAGGATCGGGATATTTGTGGAGCCACCTCCTCCAGTTAGTTGCTTAATTGTCCACCACCATTCACGGCTGGATATGGCAGGACTGCAGAGCTTAGATCTGATCTGTTGGTTATGGGATCGCTTCGCTCTGTCTGGCAGAACCCTTAGGAGTATTGACAGGCAGAGAGATCTGGGCGTACAGGTCCACAGGTCACTGAAAGTGGCAACGCAGGTGGATAAGGTAGTCAAGAAGGCATATGGCATGCTTGCCTTCATCGGTCGGGGCATAGAGTATAAAAATTGGCAAGTCATACTGCAGCTGTACAGAACTTTAGTTAGGCCACACTTGGAATATTGCGTGCAATTCTGGTCGCCACACTACCAGAAGGACGTGGAGGCTTTGGAGAGGGTACAGCAGAGGTTTACCAGGATGTTGCCTGGTCTGGAGGGCATTAGCTTTGAGGAGAGGTTGGATAAACTCGGATTGTTTTCACTGGAACGACGGAGGTGGAGGGGTGACATGATAGAAGTTTACAAAGTTATGAGCGGTATGGACAGAATGGATAGTCAGAAGCTTTTTCCCAGGGTGGAAGAGTCAGTTACTAGGGGACATAGGTTTAAGGTGAGAGGGGCAAAGTTTAGAGGGGATGTGCGAGGCAAGTTCTTTACACAGAGGGTGGTGCGTGCCTGGAACTTGCTGCTCGGGGAGATGGTGGAAGCAGGTACGATAATGACGTTTAAGAGGCATCTTGACAAATACATGAAAAGGATGGGAATAGAGGGATATGGTCCCCGGAAGTGCAGAAGGTTTTTGTTTAGGCAGGCATCAAGATCGGCGCAGGCTTGGAGGGCCAAATGGCCTGTTCCTGTGCTGTACTGTTCTTTGTTCTTTGTTCTTATCGCATGCTGCTTACGCTGTTTGGCACGCAGATAGTCCTGTTTTGTAGTTTCACAAGGTTGACACCTCATTTTGCTGGATTAATGATGATATCAATGATGGATAAAGGGATAGAGAGTTGTATATCCAAGTTTGTAGAAGACACTTACATTAAGAGGGACAGTAAGCAGTGCAAATGAAAGTTCCAAAGGGACATAGACAAATTGAGTGGACAAACCTATGGTGGATGGAATTCCATGTCAGGAAGGAAGTATGAATTCATTCACTTTGGATCCAAGAAAGACAAATCGGAATATTTACTTAATAGGGAGAATCTAGGAGCTGTGGAGGAACAAGGGGATTTAGGTGTTCATGTACACATATCAATGAAAGCTAGTTCAAAAACTAATCAAAAAGGCTAATGGAATGTTGGCTTGTATCTTAAGGGGTTTGGAATGTAAAAGTGAGAAAGTTATGCTTCAGTTATAAAGAGACTTAATCAGATCCCATCTGAAGCAGTGGGTTCAGTTATGGGTACCAAATCACAGGAAAGATGTATTGACCTTGAAGGGTGCATAGTGCCAATTCATCAGAATGATAAAAGGTTAAATTCTGAGGACAGATTGGATAAACTTGGTTTGTTTTCCCTGGAGTTTAGAAGGTTGAGGGATGACCTCATTGAGGTCTTTAAATTGATGGGTATTTCTTACTGGTGGTCCAGTGGTGGGCATTTGTTAACTAGTGGTCTACAGATTTTTCAAACATTTAAAATTAACGATCAGAAAATTATACGCAGCATGTACTCTAATTTCAGATCTGTGATCCTGACATGGGAAGCTCCCCACCTGGAATGCATTATTAGAAAATTACCTCTTGTTTCTTTTCAGGTCCAATACCAAATCAAGATTTGTACTGCACGTTGGTAAAAATTTCAAATTTAAAAACCCACTAAGCAGTATTTGTATCGACATTACGAAGCTTCTGTTTTCACCAGAAGCTGACTTTTTATTTTAGTCAATACAGCTTCAGTCCAGGGCTGACAACCACTTTGCTGATGTATTACTGACACCCAAGGTCAGGTGTACTGACAAACCAATTTCTTTCTCCTTCTCATATGAAATAGGTGACACCAGAATTACCATAAAATAACACAGCACAATTTTTATCACTGCTAAAAAAGTAAAATGCCCCTATTTGTTTTGTGGAAATCCACTGACAATATTCATGAGATGCATTGATTTTTTTTTTGACAGTTTTAAAAATTATCCTTTTTCGGCTGAAGGTCGCAACAATCTTCTGATAGTTGGTGGTGTGCTTTTAGTCAGCAACCCTCCTCCAACTCAGTGTTCATCCAACTCTGTACTCAGGTGCATTCCTTACTTCCTTCATCCCACCTTTGGCATCTGGCCTTCAGCCTAAACCCTGAAATTCTCCGCCTCCCTTTCCTCCTTTAAGATGCTCCTTAAAGTCTACCCCTTTAACTGAGCTTTGGTTCACCTGTTCTAGTATCTCTTTCTTAGGTGCGATGCCAATTCCTGTCTGATTACATTCCTGTGAAGTGCTTTCAGGTGTTTTATTACATCAAAGGCGCCACATAAATGCACAGTGCTGTTGTTCAATCTGCCGCCAGTGTGGCCTGATCTGCCAGGCATCCTCCCTTGCTCCTCCTCTTCTTAAGTAATCCAACATGATGGATTCACCAAAACAAATGGCAGCAACAGAAAACTCAGTGCAAAGCTTGCGACTAAGTAACTGGAAACATGAAAAATTAAAGCAAAAGGTCTGTAATAGCCTCAAAATTCTACCTCAACTCTTGCATTAGCACTCGCGAAATAGGCAACTTTAACCAGCACAGTCTTGATATGGGCAGGTAGATGACTGAGCAGCAGAGTGGAGTAAACGCTGGGTAATTGTGTGAATGTCAAAAAGATATTTTTAGTCCTACATTTAAAATAATTATTTGCAGATTGAAGATATTCTGGCATCAGTATAAAGCCCGATCAGAAAATTAATTGTGCGCTAAATGGGGAAAAATCGGGTCTAAAGATCTTCCCGTTTGTCTATTAAGTCAAGCACAAATGATCAGAAAATCAATACTTTCAATTAGTTCAGGAGCACCACTGTTAGCAGAAAGCACTTATTGACTGAACAATGTGAGGACAAAGAAAAGATACTTTGGATGTTTGTTTTACCAATGGCTTTCTTCATAATATGTAAGTGGAGACATGTGGGTTGTACTTTGAACAGGCGCAGTATCAGCAGTGTGCCCGCAATGCCCAAGCCAACATGGCAGTCAGATTCAACGACTCATTCAACGAGTTGTAGGCATTGAACTGCAGATCACTGCAGCTGCCCATCCATTCAGAAGCATAATTATCCAGCTACTGCTTCAAGTTGCCAGAAAATCAGAGCTATTGGCAGGAGGGGCTTGGGGGATTGAGGCGGGGTGGAAATGTGGAAGCCAGGGGTGGGGGTGGGCAGGAATGGGATGGCATCACTCCTGTGCCACAATTTGTTTTAAAATTTGCCTCTTTCAAACATTTCTCCTCTGTAAGTTGCAATCGGGATCCTACAACAGGCATAGGAATTCAATTCAAAAATTTAAACAACCCTCCCATCTGTTTAAGGTGGAAGTCTATGGGAGAACACTTGGGTAAGAGTGATCATCATATCATAAGGTTAAGTCTAGTAATGGAGAAGAGCAAGAACAATTTACAGTAGAACTTCTAAATTGGAAGAGGGCTGACTTCAATGGGATGTGAAGGAATCTAGCCAGGGTAAATGGAACCAAAGATTGACAGGAAAAACTGTAACAGAACAATGGGTGACCTTCAAGGAGGAGATGTTTCAGGTACAGGCTCGGTACATTCCAACAAGAGGGAAAGGTTGGGGAACCAAAGCTAGGGCTCCTTGGACGACACAGGAGATAGAGAATATAATGAAACAAAAAGAGGGTATATGATCCATGACAGGTGAATTCTTCAAGGGAGAACCAGGCCAAATACAATAAGTTGAGAAGAGAGGTGAAAAGAAAAATAAGACTGGCAAAGAGGAATATGAGAATAGAATGGCAGTAAACGTAAAAGGTAACCCAAAAATCTTCTGCTGGCATATAAATAGCAAGTGGGTAGTAAGAGGTGAGTGGGGCCAATTAGGGACACAGAGGGTGATATATGCTTAGAGGTGCAGGGCAAGGCTAGAATACTTAATGAGTACTTTGTATCTGTGTTTATTAAGGAAGAGGATGCTGACAAAATATCAGTGGAAATGGAGATGGTTGAGGTAATGGATGGGCTGGAAACTGATAAAAAGGATTTACTGGAAGGGCTGGCTATGCTTAGAGTGGATAGGTCACCTGGTCTGAATGGCTTGCATCCCAGGTTGCTAAGGGAAGTGGGGGGTGGAGATAGTGAAAGGGCTTGCCATAATCTTCCAATATTTCCTAGATAAGGGGGAGGTGCCAGAGGGTTGGGAAGTGGCAAATGTGGCACCCTTATTCAAGAAAGTGTGTAAGAACATTCCTAGTAACTACAGGCCAGTCAGTTTAACAGTGGTGGGTAAGGTTTTAGAAGCAACAATCAAGGAAAAAATTGACAAGCACTTGGAGAGGTTTGAGTTACTTAAGGAGAGCCAGCATGGATTTGTAAAAGGCTAATTGTGTTTGATTAATCTAATTGAATTTTTGATGAAGTAATAGAGAAGGTTGCTGAAGAAAATGCAATGGATGTTGTCTATGTGAATTTTAAGGAAGCATTTGACAAAGTACCACATAAAAGGATGGTAAACAAAATTGAGGCTCATAGAATAGGAGACTCTGTGTCAATTTGGATTTAAAAATTGGCTTAAGGACAGAAAACAGTGAGTTGTGGTAAATGATTGTTTTTCAGACTGGAGGATGATAGACAGTGGTGTTCCCCAACCATCAGTGCTAGGACCACATCTTTTTTTGAAATATATAAATTACTTTGATTTTGGAATACGGACTAGAATTTCAAAATTTGCTGATGGTACCAAACTTGAAGGTGTGGCAAACAGTGAGGATGTTACCAAGCAACTACAACGGGACATAGATAGGCCAACAGAATGGGCTGACAAGTGGCAGATGGAATTTATTACAGAGAAGTGTGAGGTGATATATTTTGAGAGAAAGGAGAGGCAATATACACTTAATGGCACAGTTCTAAAGAGTGTGCAGAGACAGAAGGACCTGGTGGTAGGGGTAGGGGTGGGGGTGGGAGTTCATTTGGATAGATCTTTGAAGGTGGCAGGAGATTTTGAGAGAGTGGTTAGCAAAGCATATGGGATCTTGGATTTCATAAATAGGGGTTTTGAGAAGAAAAGCAGGAAAGTTATGCTGAACCTTTATAAAGCTCTGGTTCATAAATAAACAATCCAACTAGAGGATTGCATCCAGTTCTGGTCACCACACATTAGGGAGGATGTGAAGGTCCTTGTGAGAGTGCAGCAGAGATTGACCAGAATGGTTCCAGAGATGGGGGATTTTAGCTACAAGGTTAGGTTGGAGAAGTTGGAGTTGTTCTCCTTGGAGCAAAGGAGATTGCAAGGAGATTTGATAGGGGTGTACAAAGTTATGACAGGTTTAGATAAGGTAGACAAAGAAAAACTGTTCCCATTAGCTGATGGTACAAGGACCGGGGACAGATAGAGTCATAGAGTTATACATCACAGAAACAGGCCCTTTGGCCCACCATGTCCATGCCAGCCATCAAGCCTATCTATTCCAATCCCATTTTCCAGCACTTGGCCCATAGCCTTGTATGCTATGGAGTTTCAAGTGCTCATCTAAGTACTTCTTAAATGTTGTGAGGAGGGTTCCTGCCTCTACCACCCCTTTGGGCAGTTTGTTCCAGATTCCAACCACCCTCTGGGTGAAATTTTTTTTTCCTCAAATCCCCTCTAAACCTTCTGCCTCTTCCCTTAAATCTATGCCCCCTGGTTATTGACCCCTCCGCTAAGGGAAAAAGTGTCTTCCTATCTAACCTATTAATGCCCCTCATAATTTTGTATACCTCAATCATGTCCCCCCTCAGCCTTCTCTGCTCTAAGGAAAACAACCCTAGCCTTTTCAGTCTCTCTTCATAGCTGAAATGCTCCAGCCCAGGCAACATCCTGGTGAATCTCCTCTGCACCATCTCCAGTGCAATCACATCCTTCCTATGGTGTGGTGCCCAGAACTGTACACAGTACTCCAGCTGTGGCCTAACTAGCATTTTATACAGCTCCATCATAACCTCCCTGCTCTTATATTCTATGCCTTGGCTAATAAAGGCATGTTTCCCATATGCCTTCCTAACCACCTTATCTATATGTGCTGCTGCTACCTTCAGTGATCTATGGACCAGTACACCAAGGTCCCTCTGACCCTCTGTACTTCCTATGGTCCTATCATCTATTGTATTTTACCTTGACTTGTTAGTCCTCCCAAAATGCATCACCTCACACTTCTCAGGATTAAATTCCATTTGCCACTGTTCTGCCCATCTTACCAGCCCATCTATATCATCCTGTAATCTAACGCTTTCCTCCTCATTATTTACAACACCACCAATTTTAATGTCATCTACAAACTTACTGATCATACCTCCTATATTCACGCCTAAATCATTATTGTACACTACAAACAGCAAGGGTCCCAGCACCGATCCCTGCGGTACACCACTGGTCGCAGGCCTCCAATTGCAAAACCAACCTTCGACCATCACCCTCTGCCTCCTGCCACAAAGCCAATTTTGGATCCAATTTGCCAAATTGCCCTGGATCCTATGGGCTGTTACCTTCTTGACCTATCCCCCATGCGAGACCTTATCAAAAGCCTTATTGAAGTCCATGTAGACTACATCAACTGCTTTACCCTCATCTAAACACCTAGTCACCTCCTCGAAAAACTCAGTCAAATTGATTAGACATGATCTCCCCCTGACAAAGCCATGCTGACTATCCTTGATTAATCCCTGCCTCTCCAAGTGGGGATTAATCCTGTCCTTCAGAATTTTTTCCATTAATTTCCCTACCACTGATGTTAGACTCATCGGCCTGTAACTACCTGGTTTATCCCGATTACCCTTCTTGAATAATGGACTATCCTTCTTGAATAATCACACAGATTTAAGGTTTTGGGCAAGAGATATGGGGGCACGTGAAGATGAACATTTTTACACAGCAAGTGGTAATGGCCTAGAACACACTGCCTACAAAGGTGGTGGAAGCAGAGAAAATCAATGATTTCAAAAGGAAATCGAAGGAAATAAACTTGCAAGGCTACAAGGATAGAGCTGGGGAATGTGGCTGACTGGATTGCTGTACAGAGAGCCTGCATGTACTTGATGGCCTGAATGGCCTCCTTCTGTGCCTTTAATGACTCTATGACTCTATGAGTGCTGGTCTGCTATTTAAGGCCTGTCTGAAAGTTGATTCAGGTGGGCAAATGGATGCATAGGGTCCCCACAACAAACTTCCCACCTGCCGGTCACCGGTATTCTCAAGTGAGAAATGGGCAGCCAGCATTTGAAAGTCTTCTCGGCAGTCACCCCTTGTGAAATCAAGCAAGCTTTGTTGTCAGCATAGATATCGTAACTTAGGTAGCAGTGCATCTGGTGTTATACTTTGGATAGATGTCAGCCTTTAGCTCAGTGGGTGATACTTGCATCTCTGAGTCAGGAAGTTAGGACTTCAAAACCTACTCCAAAAATTTGAGTGCATAATTTAGGGTGTCACGCCAGTGCAGAACTGAGGGAATGCCATACTGTTGGAGGTGCCTTCTTTCAGATGAGATGTTAAACGGAAGTCCTGTCTAGCCTTTCAGGGAGTGCAAAAGAATCCATGGCACCTTTCAAAGAAGAGCTGGGGAGTTCTCCAAAAATAGTTATCCATCATCTAACATCACTCAAAACAAATTCCCCAGAGAGCAGTGGAAGCTGGGTCATTGAATATGTTCCAGGCTGAGTTCAACAGGTTTTTCATCTACAAGGGAGTCAAGGGTTATGGGGGTCAGGCAGGAAAGTAGAGTTAAGGCCGCAATCAAATCAGCCATGATTTTATTGAATAGTGGAGCAGGCTCGAGGGGCTGAATGGACTACTCCTGCTCCTATTTCTTATGATCATATGAAATTACCTAGTCACCAGCTCATTGATGTTTTTGGGGCCCTACTGTGCAAATGGCTGCATTACAACAAGTGACGATACTTCAGAAGTACTTAATTGACTGTAAAGTGCTTTGCGATGCCCAGAGGTCATTAAAGACACTGGCCGGAATTTGATCAGCCCCTTGGTGGCAAACTGGGAGGCGGGAAGGCTGGCAAAATGGCACGGGAAGACGTCAGACATCTTCCAACTGCCCTGCCATTTTGCCAGCTGTGGGAAAGTTGGCAGATATGCTGCCCACCAGGAGCCCAGTTGAGCCATTTAAGTGGCCAATTAAGGGCCTCTTCCCACATCCATGATCATTTTGCCAGTGGCCTGGGGTTTGTGGGGGGAGGGGTGGTGGTGGGTGCCTGTCGCAGTTGGGGAGACCATCCAGTGCAACCTGCCAAGCTCCCAGTGGACTCCACGGGCCCTCCTTATCAGGCACTCCATGGCCCATGGAGGGCCCCCCCCCCCCCCCATGGCAATGGCTGCCCCCACGGCAACGGCACTGCCTGCTCTCAGTGACTACCTGCCCCTCCCCCCTAAATCGCCAGGGCCTGCCTGCCTGGCCCCAGCATCTCCAGATCCCACTTACCTGTCTCCAAGGGTGCATGGCCATCGATGTGACCTCATCCTACAGGTGCAGCAACAGCAATGGCCATTGCTAGCAGTGGCGCAGCTGAGCAGAGGGCCAGCAGCTCTTGGGGGCGGTCCACCTCCTTAAATCGAACGGCAGCTCAGGCGGTGACCACTTACTGAGCCACCACCGGGAAGGTGCCCCTATGGGTTCTGCCACCGGCCTAAGCAGGGTCGCCTCCTGCTTTGGGCTCCAGCAGTGGGAGCTCAGCTATCCCTGTAAAATTCAACCCACTGCTTTTGAAAGACACAAGTCCTTTCCTTTCCCGTAATCTCAGACCTCCCTGGACATCCTTTTGCTGCTCTCCTTTCTCCTCCTTATGTAACATGTCCAGCATAGCCAGACTCTCAGATACACCCTGCCTCCATGAGGCTAGAAAGAGCTGAATCATTGCTTACATTGGCCCAGATTTTCTTGCAGTGCTGATGTGCACTGTAAATGTCTAGCTGCTATTTTCTAATTGGAATGTGTCGCAATGAGCATTGCAACCAATCAGAATGGTGAAGCGGATGGTCATTTAGAGGCTCTGATTGTTCATCATTTCCTATGCAGACCCATAAATGTTTGTCTGTTTCAGAACATCTGTACCTGGCTGGCTTAAATAAATCAGAGAAGCCTGTTCTATCTCGTTAAAATATAATCAGGATAAATTGAAAGGAGCAGCCTGTTTCATTTAATTTCTTTGCTACTATCCTTACAGAAGGTGCAGGTTGGTGGTTGTGGGATGCAAATGGATTAAATTCAAGCAAAGTAAGTTAAACTGTAAAACTTAAACTTCCATGTTTTATAATCCAAATGAGTTACTGCTGTTTCATATTGCAATGTTCAGCCAGTTAGATGTACACACAACAGTACCAGAAGTTATTTCCATCAATTGCTCCGAGAAGTGATGGCACAATAGCAATCCAAATCCAACAATGAGTGATAATTCATGGGTGATTAATCCACTTCTTTCAGGCATGGGCAGTCTAAGTTTCCACTCTTTCTGAATCTAACTGCACATGAAATTGGCTTTACTAAGTTGTGAATGTTACAAGCATGTTCACATGAACCTTCTTCTCTGTCAATTGATCATTCTGTTGATAGGTCACCAGCTTCATTATTCTTCATTCTCAGTGGCTACAACGTGAAAACTGTCTTCAATGCAGGAGAATTGCAATTTTCCTTGATGTTAATGAGGCATATTTGTGATAATTATCTTCTAACCGGTCTTGGCAAAGGTAATAGCAGAGTGGCACAAAAGACCCAGGAGAATCAGGAGAGGCATAAATATTGGCATTAGTCACTTGCTGTGTAATTGCCCTCTTTCTTTTGCATTGTTCAAGGGTCCCTGTGCTGCAGATTCAATGGCACAAGCCTCCAGGAAAATTTGGGCCAGTGTCTTCTGCCCCAGATAAGATCCACTGCTAACTCATAATGCTCCCCTTATAGCAAAGTCAAGAGGGAGACATGGGCTGCGAGGCATGCAGAAGCAAATGTTCACATTCACAATAACAACAATTTATATTTATATAGCGCCTTTAACGTAATAAAACGTCCCAGGGCGCTTCACAGAAGCGTTATAAAACAAAATATGACACTGAGTCACAGAAGGAGATATTCGGTCAGATGACCATAAGCTTGGTCAAAGAGGTTGGTTTTCAGGACTGTCTTAAAGGATGAAAGCAAAATGGAGAGGCAGAGAGATGTAGGGAGAAAATTTCAGTGCCTAGAGCTCTGGCAGCTGAAGGTACGGCCACCAATGGTAGACTGATTAAAATCGGGGAAGCTCAAGAGGCCAGAATTAAATGAGCACAGATAATTCAGAGGTTTGTGGGGCTGGAGGATATTAGAGAGATAGGGAGGGGTGAGGCTTTGGAGGGATTTGAAAACAAGGATGAGAATTTTAAGATCAAGTCGTTGCTTGACTGGTAGCCAAAGTAGGTCAGTGGACACAGGGGTGATAGGTGAACAGGATTTGGTGCTAGGATATAAGCAGCAGAGTTTTGGAGGACCTCAAGTTGATGGATGGCAGAATGTGGGAGGCCATTCAAATGTGCATTGGAATAGTCAAGTCTAGAGGTAATAAAGGCATGAATGAGAGTTTCAGCAGCAGATGAGCTAAATTAGGGGCAAAGTCAGGCAATGTTACAGAGGTGGAAAAAGATGGTCTTAGGGATAACACGAATATCTGGTTGGAAACTCATCTCTGGGTCAAATATGACACCACGTTTACGAACAGTCTGGTTTAGTCTCAGACAGTTGCCAGGGAGAGTAAGTGGAGAAGTCAAGAGAGGTGGAGGCAGTGGTGAGGTAGAGCTGGGTATCGTCACTGTAAATGTGAAAACTAACATTTGATGCCGCCGAGGGGCAGCATGTAGATGAGAAATAGGAGGGGGCCAAGGATAGATCCTTGGAGGCACCAGAGGTAACAATGCAGGGGTGGGAAGAGAAGCCATTGCAAGTGATACTCTGGCTAGATAAGCATGAAACCAGCTGAGAGCAGTCCCATCCAGCTGGACAACAGTGGAGAGGCGTTGGAGGAGGATGGTGTGGTCAACAGTGTCAAAGGCTGCAGACAGATCAAGAAGGACGAGGAGGGATAGTTTACCTTTGTCACAGTTACATTGGATGTCATTTGTGACTTTGATAAGAGCTGTTTTGGTACTGTGGAAAGGGTGGAAACCTGATTGGAGGGATTCAAACATGGAGTTCCGGGAAAGATGAGCATGGATTTGGGAGGTGACAACAGATTCAAGGACTTTGGAGAGGAAAAGGCGGTTGGAGATGGGATGCTGGTTTGCAAGGATGGTGGAGTCAAGTGTAGGTTTTTTTGAGGAAGGGGGCGATGCGGGCAGATTTAAAGGAGAGCGGGACAACACCTGAAGAGGGAGAACTATTAATAATATCGGCTAACATGGGAGCCAGGTGGGGAAGTTGGGTGGTCAGCAGTTTACTGGGATTAGGATCGAGGGAACAGGAGATGAGCTTGGAGAGGACATGAGGGGATATAGGAGAGAAACTAGAGAAAGATGCAAGTTCAGGGATAGGGTAGGCGGAGCTTTAGAGGAATCTGGCCAGGTGGGCTAGTGAAAGGGAGGGACGCGGCAGAGACAGCTGATCGGATAGTCTCAATCTTAGTGACAAAGAAGACCATGAGTTCCACGCACTTATTGTTGGAGGTGAGGGTGGAGGAGTTAGAGGAGCGGGGGTTAAGAAGACGGTTTACAGTAGAGAAAAGAAGCTGGGGGTTACCTTTGCATTCACTTTAATTAATGGTTATCAAGCTCTTAACAAGCCAGAAAAAAATTGTACAAATGCTTAGTTTGTGCACTAACTGGCATTAAACTGGATTACTTCCCAAATGAATTTCAGGTGACTGGAAAAAAAGCCTTTAAAGCTAATGTGTCAATTATCACAATTGAAATGCACTGAGGAAATTCAACTCCATAGCGGAAGCTTATTTTCCCGATGAATGTCAAGTGGAAAATTAGTTTTCTGTCAGCAGTAACTCTGATCCTAGTTATCAGCTTGAAGAAAATACAGCTTGTTATGTGTTATAAAGCTGTGCTAAGTACACAGCAACATCCAAATTTAAAGGGAAAATTTACCTGCACACAGATACAGGGAGCAAAATCAGGAAGCACTTCTTCACACAAAGTGTAGTATCAATCTGGAACTCTCTCTCCCCCAGAAGGCTGTGAATACGTGGACAATTAGAACTTTCAAGAACTGAGCTTGATGGATTTTTGTTAGGAAAGGGTATCAAGAGATATGGAACAAAGGCAGGTAAATGGTTTTGAGGAGCAGATCAGCCATGATCTAACAGAGTGGCGGAGCAGGCTGGAGGGAGCTGAATGGCCTTCTCCCATTCATAATATTCTTATATTCCTAACACTATTAACCGATAGAGGCAAGGGGTGAAATGGAGCTGAGCACCTGAACTCCTTCGACGTGGATCATCTGAAGCTTACTTCTTACCATAAACCAAGGATAGTGCCGTGCCCTGGTGCATGCTTTCATTCTGCCTTTTCGCAGTCTGGGAAGGTTGGAGGAAGAGAGATTAGGTTAAGGAATGTAAAAAAAATAAAGGTAAAATGGTACCCTGCTGTGGCACATGGAGCTTTATTCTACTGGCCACATGCTGCCAAGATGCAGGTTCATCCCATGATTACCCACATGGGAGGCTGTAGATCTCAAATTCTGTCATTGTGGACAATAGGAAATGAAGAACAAATATCTCCAGGAGAGAGGCGGGTGGAGGAATTTTAAGAGCTATTCCTGGCTACTTATTGCACCTCTACAGACTTTATTTTGCACCTACAAATTTTAGCATAGTTAACAAGAATACAAATTGGGAAGCTCTACTTATAGTCATGCCATGTTTGTTGCCAAATTGCTATATCCCACTCAGTGTTCCGAATATACACCTCTTAGTCTTCTGCATATACGCCTTTCAATTCTCTGAATATACCACTTCCAATATTCTGAAGAGATCTCTCTCAATCCTACAATTAATTATTCATGCATTCATATTCACAGCTGTGCCGCTGGGCCTGCAGTGTTTCCGCCAAACTACGAGCGTGCACCGCCATGTAGCAGCCTGGAAGGTACCACACAGGCCTTGTTCTGTATTAAATACTGCAGGTGTGCGGCCACACAAAAAAATGAATGGTATCGTGCATTGAAGAAACTGGCTGTGCACCACACTAAAATTGTACAGAGAACATTGGCCTGCTATCCTAGCATTCTTTGTGAATTAGAGTCTCAGCATGTTATATTTGCCTGCCAAGGAGAGGGGTGTTAGCCACTATGCTCTGGGATCTGTAAGGGGACACAAAGCCTCTCTTCTGCAGCCTGATCTGCCAAGTCCCCCTCCCTGTAGGTCATTTTCATCTAAATACTTTCTTCTTTGCAATTTTTATTTCTTATTATGTGACAAGTAAGGTAATCATCCCTCCAGGATTGTCCTGAGATCTCCTGGCATTGCAGATTAATTTCCAGGCTGCAAGCAACGTGGGAGAAACATTATAGGGGCATTATTTTTCATTTTCTTTGAACACGTTCATTTATTAGTTATAAAAATATTCGATATGAGATAATAGACCCTGATGGAAACAGAAGAAAAATGCAAGTCAAGATGTTGGCTGCAAGACACTCTTCAAATAAGGCATTCCATCCAATAACTTGTCAGAAAACGCATTACATTTGCTCCATTTCTCCAAGAAACTGAGTGACAGATCAACCTGGGACTCAAACTCATGATACTCTGAGAGTTAAGTGCTCTGCCATTGGAGATAGGGACTTCCCAATTTGGTGTATGGCATTGAAGGAGGCTATTTAGTCCATGTCTCTGCTGGCTGTTTAAAATAGATATTCATTTAGTCCCATTCCCCAGTTCCTTCCCTATAGTCCTATACCCCTTTACAAGTTACAGTCGAATCTGTTTCCTTTCAGGCACTGCTTCATTATTATAACTTGCTGCAATAAAAATGTCTCCTCAATTTCCCCTCTGCTCCTTTTGCTGATTGTCTTAGATTATGTGAGACGTTATATTAAGGCCCTGTCTGCCCCTCAATTGGATATAAAAGATCCCATGGCAGTATTCAAAGTGCAGGGGATCTCGCCCCAGTATCCTAACCAAGTTTTATCCATCAACCAACGTCACTAAACAGTTTGGAAAGCAAAATATTGCGGAAGATGGAAATCTGAAATAAAAACAAAAGGTGCTGGAAATACACAGCAGGCCGGGCAGCATCTGTGGAGAGAGAAACAGAGTTAACATCTCAGGTCTGTGACCTTCGGGGTTCAGATGAAAGGTCACAGACCTGAAACATTGGGCCGGGTTTTATTCTGGTGACGGGGGTCCCTGCGGCCTGCGGTACCGAGGACGTTAGAGACCCTGGGACAGGTGAGTGGGGTTGGGGTCACTGGGGCCAGTCAGGCAGGATTCAGTGACAGGGTGTGGCTAGTTAGTGAGGGTGTGGGGCGAGGGGGGGGGGGTTTTGGTAGGGGGGTTGGCCATCGCCGTTGGGGCAGGGGGCGGTGGCCTAAGGGAGCCATAGAATGCCCTCAAAGGAGGGACCTGCCTGACCCTACTAGGAGACGGCCACAAAATTGGAGTGGGGGTGGGAAGAGGCCCTTAACTGGCCATTAATTGGCCTGGGGCAGGCAGGCCATCCTCAGCCTCCCCCGCCCCGGACAAAATGGCAGGGGACGTGGCCAGAGTCAGGAATGGCACTCCTTGCCATTTTGATTGTTCCCCCCACACCCCACCCCGCCTCCGTTCCCATCTCCAAGGGCAGGATAATATCCTGCCGATTAACCCTGTTTCTTGCTCCACAGATGCTGCCAGACCTGCTGCGAATTTCCAGCATTTGCTTTTATTTCACCAAACAGATTATCTGGTCATTACGTCATCGCTGTTTGTGGGAGCTGAATGTATGTAATTTGGCTGCTGCATTTCCTATATTGCAACAGTGACTACACTTCAACAGTACTTCATTGACTGTAAAGTATTTGGGATGTCCCAAGATTGTGAAAGACACAATATAATTTTCTTAAGGAGAACAGAAAATGTCGACAGAGGTTCACAGCAGAAGAGTTTACTGTTTCAGCCCACAACGCAATAACAGTCCTCACTGTGCTGGACATGTTGAAGTAGGAGGAGACCGAGCAGGAGAGGAGCACCGGGGATATTCAAGACCATAGGAAGACCATCAGGAACCAGTATTACACAAACTAGGTGCAACTGATCTATCTCAAACTCTCCAAAGCAATGTGTGAGGTGGGTAACTCATCAAGGAAACCAGAGATGAATTGAGCTACCTCTGGAATCAACCCTTAATTCAATGACCATCAGCATGAAGCTATCAGTAGCAGCAACAATAACAGTTTCTTCCAAACTCTGCAAGGACCAGTGAGCTTGTGGCTCACTATTGCAGTAACTACATTACCAGTGCTCTGCTTGGGCATGCCAATTAATGCTTTCAATAAAATGGCATGTAGCATTGGGATTTTTTGAAAGATGTGGCAGCCCTAAAATAAAGGGGACCATTCACAGCACATATGTAGCCAACCAAACATCCAGTGGTGTTTGTCAACAGGAAAGAACACATCCAAATGGTATTTGACCACCCCAAAAGTGTTATACATGGGAATGCATGTCTGGGAGTGCCCACAGCACCCACATCTTAAGATAATCCTGACTTCTTCAGTTTTTCAGGGTGAAGGCTAGTTGGATGATTGTTCCACCAAGATAATGGATTACTTTTCCACCCTGCATACAATGATGCACATTGGGAGCAAGGTCCACGTCAAGCAGACAGTGGTGTCGTTTGGACATGGGCCGTTTGTGGTCTAAAAATGCACCAAAGAGAGTTAGCAAGAACCTAATGATGCGCTTATTTTAATGAGACTTTTTTAAAGATTACTACAAGACAGCATTGGAATTAAGCCAACCCTAACATCAGGCTAATAAACAGAGCTAGAGTATTCTTTGATAAGGAATTAGGGGCATTTTTCTGTTGTGAGCTGTATCCAGTAGAAATTAGATTGAGATTGCCACAAATTCATTTCACATATTAGCAGGCAGATGGAAGAGGTTTTTATTTCATCGGTTTAAAGGTGAAAGTGTGATATGTTTATCTCCACATTCTCTTGCTTTAGTCAGTCACTGGTTCATTCCATGGCAGAGATTTATGAAATGCTGTGCAATTTTTAAATCATATCTTTATTACAAACAACACTGCAGGTTATTATGAATAGCACATTATAGGTTGCAACCATGTACAATGACTAGAAAGAGTGCCTGCCTAGCTGTATAATTAGGAGAAATAAAACAAGTAGCTCTCAAAAGCTGTAAATAACCTTTGTATATGTGACAAATTAATGACCAGAAAGACAGTAATATACCCCCAGTGACACATATTAAAAGTGAAATGTAAATGACTTCACAGATGGTGAGTACAACAGCAACAGTTATCTGATACTATGTGCAAAAAGATACCATTATCTTTTCCACAAAATACTGTGAATCATCCGTCATTTATGATGGAGAATATTTCTCATATATATTTAATACATATATATTTAAAATCATCCATGGGGGGTCAAGACCAAGGGAGTAATCTTAACCTAACCAGCCTGATGAGATCAGATTGACAGCCTGTTTTATACTTCAATGAGAGAGTAAAATCAGGCAGGGTGTAAACCAGGGCAGGGTGAACATAAGAAATAGGAGAAGTAGTGCCAGAGCTGGCGGGCAGCCATAAAGACAGGGCTAAATTGTGGCGAGTCGAAGAGACTTAGTAGTTGGCAGGAAAAAAGACAGAGGCGCAAGGGGAGAGCCAACTGTGCAACAGCCCCAACAAACAAATTTCTCTGCAGCACCTGTGGAAGAGCCTGTCACTCCAGAATTGGCCTTTATAGCCACTCCAGGCGCTGCTTCACAAACCACTGACCACCTCCAGGCGCGTATCCATTGTCTCTCGAGATAAGGAGGCCCAAAAGAGTGGGCCGTTTGGCCCCTAAAGGGGTGGGCTGCAAATTGGGCACTCCTATCTGTTTCCCGTCGGACGGGTTAGGTTAACATTAGCCTCCAAGTGTAGCCTTCAGGTGAAGCAGAGTTTGCAAGCAGCAAGTAATTGGATGAGAAAAGCAAGCCAGAGGTCTACAAATGAGGAACTCACATGTAACTGCCCAGCACACCGTGACTGCACCCACCACCGCCCCCCCCCCCCACCAACCCTCCATCCTCACCGCCCAACAAAGGAGTAATGAATATTCTTAGTATCCCAGCAACCATCCATCCAGACTGCCCACTCCTTTATATAGCGCTGGCACACTGGGCTGTCACAAAGTGGAAGGTTGTGGCTGCATGCTAGATTATCTTTTGTTGGTCTGGGGCCACCTAGATCCTGATCAGTGGAATCAAATGTGATTTGAATATGTCATAGGGTTGTTATTGGGTATCATGGTGTTTAAATGGGCCAAACCTGCACTGTTGATAACTCAGTTGCCTGGTGGAAGTACTGCACCATCTCAAGTAGTTTCCTCCTTTAAAGGAAAATGTGGCTTAAATGTTAGCCTGGCGTCAGTGGATGGGGGATGTCAGAGTTATGTGTCATTTTTCATCAATATTGGATCAAAATGAGCCGCTGGCATTAAAGCTCAGCGCAGTTGGTGGCCCAGTGCAAAGGGCCTGGGCTGGATGTCGTCTGCAGCTTAGGCTTCAGTAGGTGTTGACATTTGGGGAAATCCTGCCTGTTGAAGCACAGGTAGTGAAGGCAGGTCCCTTCAAATGCACTCAAGTAGTTGAGACAGGGTCTGATAGCACAATCTATGGACTGCCAAGGCTGGACACCAGATGCCTGAGGTGCCAGAGTTGCCTTTTCTCCATCTCTGGGAATGAACCTCTCTCCACCAAATCCAGGAATGCGAGCAGAATGCCCATGTAGCAACTCGCCAAGGCTCCTTCGACAGCACCTCCCAAAACCCCAAATTCTACCACCTAGAAGGACAAGAGCAGCAGGTGCATGGGAACACCGCCACCTCCAAGTTCCCCTCTGAGCCACACACCATCACGCCTTGGAATTATATCGCCATGCCTTCACTGTCGCTGGGTCAAAATCCTGGAAATTCCTATCTGACAGCACTGTGGGAGCACCTTCACCACACAGGACAACAGCAAAGCTAAAGAGAAAGGAGCAACACCACCTTCTCAAGGGCAACAAGGTATGGGAAATAAAAAAACGAGTTTGCCAGTGAGGCTAACATCTCGAGAATGTGTTGTTAAAATGGTCTTTTCTCATGAAAGAGTTACTGTATTGCCTGTAGAAAGAAACCCACAAGGAAAACAGAGCAAAAGGATACTGATAGTGCTGTTTGGCACAAGAAAGCTTAATAAAGAGGTGAGTGAAAAATAAAACGAGCAACTGATGTGAAGTGGAGACGTTTGTTACAGGAAAACAATGACCCCTGACATTGATTCATTCATCTCTCACTCACAATATTCCTCTCCTTTCTCTGTAATAATTCTAATCCCCTTGGCATCTCAGACTGTCCACTCAGATTTTTAATGGAGTTTTTCTCTCTCTGATCCCATTGCACTCTATTTTAGCTCAATCTTTACTTTGAAATTCTGAATTGGATCCTGACTTCATTTTATTTCTCTCCCTTTGCCTTTTCAATCGTCCTTTTATTGTTGCCACGTGCAGCTTCTCACATACAATTCTACATATTGGCTGCTTTAAATTGCTTCCAGTGATTGCCTGTCATATCGCTTCCCTGTGAGTCCACATAGTATAATGGGCAATCCAAACTAAATCTGCTAATTTTAATTATACTTGAGGAAATGTGGATGTCTTCAGAATTAACTACGTGAGGTGAAAGTTCCCCTGCCCTATTGTTTAAAACATGATCTTCATCATTTCGTGCCTTCACGCTCTTCCCTTTAGAGAATAGCATGAAGTGGGAGAAGGGATTACAGGCTGATTAACAGTCTAACAAGCTGCGATGTGAATGCTCCTTCCACTGCCATGACCATCTCTAAAGCAGCCGATGGGTTAGTTAGTCCTGTTCTTTGGAAAGGTTTTACAGGCTTATACCTCACAACACATATAATAAGGGGATGGGGCCACTCACGTCCACTAGATGTGAGTATTCTGGTGGATGTCAACGCAGAATTTAGAGCGAGAGCTCTAGTTCCACTAGTTAGGACCATCTGGTGCAGGGTTCGAACCCAGTGCCTCTGATTCAGAGGGGGGGAATATTGCCACTAAACCAAAGCTTGGCCGCCAACAGGGCTGTGAGGACTGAAAATTACAAACCAGCTACTTTATCTTCAGATCCACCAGCTAACTAGCATTTATACAGCACCTTTAACTTAGAAAGTGGCTCAAGATGCTTTGTGTGGGTGTAGGGCAAGGAGATAAAAGGATTCAAGCAGTGGATGCCATGGTATGGTGTGAGTTAGGTGATTGATCAAAAAGATGGGCTTTTGCATCAGCTTTCAAAGGCGAAGAGCCAGGTTGGAGTCTCTGCTGCTGATCGTGAGACAAAGGGGAGAGGGGGATGCATAAATGGCCAGAGAGAAAGGGCCAGCTGAGGTGGGAGGGGGTATAAGGCTGAATGAGGTGGACAGAGGTAGAATAAGAATGAGGCCATGGAAGGATCTGATAATGTGAACAAGGATTTTAAATTTAAAAGGAGGGACAGAGTGCTAGAATAGGCCAGCGTGAATCGGAGAGCAGGACTTAGTACAGCGCAGAAACCAAATGGCTGAAATCTGGATGATTTGGAGTTTAAGGAGGTTGGAGAATGGGAGGCTAAAAAGGAGAGCATTTGGAGAAATTGGAAATGAAATTCAAATGGTTTCTACAACAGGTGGCCAATCCACAATGCAAGAATGGCAAGTTGAACATCTTGAACACTGAGTCTAGAGGTGACAAAAATGCGGTTAAGGATTTCAGTGGCAGGGGTGGTGAGATCAGACAATGTTACTGAGCTGGGAGTAAACAGCCTCAACAATGATTGATGGAATGTGGTGCGAGAGTATTGTTCCCAGCGGCAGAATTTGCAGGTGCAGGAAATAGGGCACAATTTTGCAATCAATCTTGAAAACTGTGCTCTGTGCAGGTTCTTCAGCAGGTTCTTCAAAGTTCATGAACTGCAGGCAGAAGTGCCACCAAACGTCACATCTCCACGTTTACATAGCATAGAGTTTACATCACAGAAACAGGCCATTCGGCTCGACTGGTCATTGCTGGCATTTATGCTCCACACTCATACCCTCCCACCCTTCTTCATCTAACCCTATCAGCGCATCCTTTTAATCCTTTCTTACTTTTACCTTTTAAGGAAAGTGTTGAAGAATAAACACTAAAAGCAAAATACTGCGAATGCTGGAAAGCTGAAATAAAAACAGAAAGTGCTGGAAATATTCAGCAGGTCTGGCAGCACCTTTGGAGAGAGAAACAGAGTTAATGTTTCAGGTTGATGACCTTTCATCAGAACTGGCAAAGGTTAGAAATGTAATAGGTTTTTAGCAAGTGAAAGGGGGAATGGAGAGGAACAAAAGGAGGTCTGTGATAGGACGTAGGGCAGGACAGATCAAATGACAAAGATGTCATGGAACAAAAGGCAAAGGCCATGGTAATAGTTGTATTAAAGACAAAGCATTTGTCCAGAGAGACTGTTCATGGCAGAATAAGGAATAGCTCTGTCCAAAAGCAAAAACATGAAAAACATATTTAAGACCGGGACATGGTCTGAAATTGTTGAGCTCAATGTTGAGTCCAGAAGGCTGTAAAGTGCCTAATCGGAAGATGAGGTGTTGTACCTCGAGCTTGCGTGAGCTTCACTGTAACATTGCAGCAGGCAGAGGACAGAAATGTGGGCGTGAGAGCAGAGTGGGGAATTAAAATGGAAAGCAACTGGAAGCTCAGGGTCATTAATTTTATTTTTTGGAGATGAGAAGAGTTTGGTTTCTTTCCCCATAACAGAATATAACTGAGATTTTCTCCTCCAGCCAAAGCCCAATGTGAAGCTGGTAGCACAGGCTTTGCACTCACCAATTTCAGCTCTCCTAATTCTGCTGAAAATCCAGTGTCAGGCAGACTCTGAATATTTGCAGCAGACTTGCAGTAGAATTTCCACCCACGTGAGGAAGCCTGCGCGGGAGACTTGGGTTGTGGGTGTGTAGAAAGATCACAGTCCAGGCACAGGGTACCTGTCATAAGGTAGCGTAACTGACCAACTTCTGGTCCAGTTGCAATGGCTTCTTGATCACAAACTTTCACTTCCTCAACAAAAACAACTTGTATTTATATAATGCCTTTAACATGCTGAAACATCCCATGGTGCCTCACAGAAGCATAACCAGACAAAAATTGACACAGTGCTGATAAAAGAGATTTTAGAATATGTGAGTAAAAACCTGGACACAGAAATGGCATTTAAGCAGTGTCTTTAAGGAGGAGAGAGGGGTGGAGAGGTCTGGAGAGGGAATTTCAGAGCTTAGAGCACAGACTGATGAAGGCACAGCCACTAATGGTGGGGCAAAGGAAGTGGGGGAGGCACAAGAGGCCAATGGTGGAAGAACATAGAGTTCAGAGTTGTAGGGCTGGAGGAAGTTACAGAGACAGTGACTGGTGAGGCCATGGAGAGATTTGAACACACGGATAAGAATTTGAAATTCGAGTTGTTGATGAACCAGCAGCCAATGTAGGCATGGGGGTGAAGTGTCAATGGGACTTGGTGCAAGTTAAGATATGGGCAACAGAGTTTTGGATGTGCTCAAGCAGCTAAACAGAGGGTTTTAATCATAGCAATGAAGAAGTCCATGTCCTTCTCAAATGTTGTTGGAGCTAAGGATGGAGGGGACACAGGAGAGAGGTTTAAGGAGATGGTTTGTGGTCGGAAAAATAAGCCAGGGGTTACTTTAACTCTTGAGCATGATCCTGGAGTAGTGGGCCAGCCAGAAAAAGAACAATTCCCCCTCATTTCCCCAAGGGTGGCCAGTCCTGTTACACTGCAACTGTCCCCCAAGGCCGCCTCAGGGTTACCAACCCCCCAGAATTACCCTGGAGCCTCCAGGAATTTAAGACTAATCACCAGGACACTGCTGCAAGCAACCCTGGAGAAAAATCAGGGGGGCAGCAAAAAATGTTAAATAAAAAATTCTTTGATTGCTTTTGTTTATTAGTTATAAAAATAATGGAGTTTGGGAGAGAAAAGAGCTTTTTGACTGATAGACAAGAATGATCCAATCGTGTAATGAAGAGTCTGTTCACTTTTCGATTTGGTGTGGGAAGGTGGTGAGCTGTGAGTAGGGACATGTTAGTTGACCAATGGCGGGGGTGTGGACGCAGGGTTATTGGAGACAGGAGGTCATGCAATGACACTCCAGGAACGTGTCCAACCACTGTTGGTGACCCCAGGTAACTGCCCTAAAGCAGGGTCAATCCTACTGGCCTGGAAAGCATAGCACGTCAATTAACATCTGGAAGAAAGGGAAAAGGTTAATGGTTCAGGTGTAGTCACAAAAATGTTAACCTAACTTTCTCTCTTTGCTGATGGCTTTGTTGTGCATTTTAACCTTTAGCTTTCTAACCTACATGGTTTTCTGTTTATCACAAAAGCAGTATTTTTTTTTAATCAGCTGAACTAGACTAGATGGGGACAACAATTTATTTTCTCTCTGCAATTACCTATCTCATAAGTCATGATGATTCATCTTTGAGATGAGTTGAGATTTAATTTTGTTTTGAGTCACTGGAGGGGCTGGTGAACGATCGCTCTTCTCTGTTACAGAGGGGACATTGTTGCATTTTTTGTTTTGACTTGCGCTGTAAATAAAGCAAGTGGTCCGGCTGCGAAACCAGGAAATTCTTTGCTCTGCTACCTCGCATTCCCGGCATTAGTTAATGAGAGTGTGGAGATGAATCTGTCGCAAAACCTCTTGATAAAGACATATCTCCTCTGGTACCAGACAAGACACTGGGGCTGGTCTTCAAAGATAGGATGAAGCCTGTCTATTTATAATGCACAGGAGTGCTGTGGGTTGTGGGGGGGAATGGAGAAACAAACTGTTCTGATTGCTTGTTTTTTCTCCATATGTCTCCATGCTGTGAAAGCTGGTGCAGCAGATGCCTCTCACAGAGGATGACCTGATGACTTTCCAGACGTATTGCAGCGCTGTGTCGTGGCTCTCCAAGGCCAGTGTGGAGACCAAACTCCGAGGTAAGATCGGCCATGTGACTCCTTAGGAAGTGCACAAGGCACAAGCAGGGTATGAGCAGCCAGCTGGTCCAGTTAAGTGGCGATGACCTTTGATGGATGTACTTTCTATTAATAGAGATTTGCTTATCCTGGTCTCTTCGCTTCTAGCGTCTTCGAGAACAGCTTCAGTGGGTGGAGGGAAGAAATCAGAAAGGGTAAAAGAAAGTAAAAGAGCTTCACTTGCTTTCTTGATTTAAAATATCAGCATTTTTGAAATACAAAAACACAGTAACCAGAATACAATAGTATGTAGACAAACAAATAATAACAAGTTTTATGTTTGGTCATTTGAGTCGGTGTCTAGGAAGAATCAACCTATGGTAGAAATCGGCCCTCGTCGCACCCATCCAGACAAATAACATTGATGCATAAAAGGGGGAGTTAGATAAACACAAGGGAGAAGAAACAGAATATGTTGATAGGGTGAGATGAAGCACAAGTGGAACATAATAACTAGCCTAGACCAGTTGGCGGAATGGTATATGCTGTAAATTCTATCTAATTCTATCTATGGTAGGGTTGCCAACTCTGGGCATATTCCTGGAGGTTTCTTACAGACCTTCAAAGCCCTCACCCAGTCAAACAGCCTTCTTTCTCCCCCCTCTCCAGTAATTTCATAACTAATAAACAAAAGTGACTGTCATGCAGGCCCCCACCTGCCAAGAATGAGGCACATATATTTCACCACATGGACATTAAATTATAAAATTGTTGCTGGAAAGAAAAGAAGGCCTATGACCAGGGGTTGCCAAGCCCCTGGCTGAAAAGACATTTTTTTTTCATACTAGCGTTGGAACAAAGGAACCAGTCCCTGCCCCAATACACAGACGAGACCTGGTCACGTGACCACCTGCTGGCCAACCAGGGGAGTTTTAAATTGGAAAACAGAATTTGAACTCAGAAAACTCTTTGCTCCTGGACGGAGAACATCTCTCTCCTGTCTGCTCCCATCTCTTTCTCACAGAATTGAAGACCCATTGAAGACACATGAACCCCAAGAGAGAAAAGTCTCCTACAGTGAACAAGGTTTGAGAAGAATACTGGGCCCCAACGAAAAGCAAGACTACCTACAATCAAGGACTCTACAGCAAGCTCGAAGCACAGTTAGAAATCCCCTTCAGAGGTTGCCTCAAACATTTTAACTTTATTTTTCTTCTGCTCTTTTCTGTCTTTATTTGCAGGTGTATATCGTGTATGCATGATAGCGTGGGTGCGGCGTGTATCCACAGGCGTTAACCAATTTAGAGTTTAAGTATTAATAAATTTCACTTTTCTTCTTTAAACCTAAAAAAGCCTGTTTGTGCTCATTTCTTTGCCTTTTAATTGGAAAGCGGTGAACAAGGATTCACCAAGGGGGAGCTAAAAACACAGTGTGTTTAAAATTAAACCCTGTTACAGTAAGACCAGGTGAAAGCTGAAAGGAAACCCCTAGACACCTTTCTCACCTGGTCATAACAGTGACCAAAGAGAATGAAGAAAATCATTTGTTTTAATATCTCAATGATTTTTCTTCTCGGAGATGCTCACAGCGGTGACAAGGAGATTGTTATATAATTCCTGGAGACTCCAGGACAATCCTGAAGGGATAGCAACCCTATTGGATGGGTGTCAAAAGGACCAATTTCAGGTGCGATGTCCTGCAACCATCACAGAGGGAGTACAGCCTTTAGTGCTCCCAGCACAGAGTGTCAGGTACCGGGAGCGCATGTCGGGAGCCGCCTCATGCATCTCTGTGATTTTCCATCCATTAATTTTAAGTTGGGGTAAGCACACAGAGTGTTGCACCAGGAATGCTGAAGAATTTACCGTGAGAAGTCTCGAAAAGAATTCTTGGGGCAGAAATTGGTCCTTGTCATACCTTGGGGGGTGGGGGGTGGGGGGGGTGGTGGTGCTAAGGGGGAGGGGTGCGGAGCAGGAGAAGGGGAGGTGGTGGGAAACCGGAACCAAAGTGACCCAATTTTGCAGAGCCCCAAGGATGTTTGAAATAAGGTCTAATACCATATTATACTCAGAGCCTGTTTAAATTCGTCAGCACTGAGCAGAGCAGACATTGGGCCTACTCCTGTTGGATTTTATGGAATTCCTATGGCCTAACCAGCAACTGTAATTGCCCTTTCTCCTGCTCTTCTTTCTATACATCCTGCCCACTGCACCCCTCCCCTCCCCTCCCACTTCCAGGATTTACCATAGACCTGTAACTAGTGAGGCAGGCAGTCCAAACTGGATTGGTCCACACAAGCAAACGGCCTCCGAAGGTGCGACAGAAGCCGGCAGCTCTTCCCGATTATTAAAATGAAGCCTGAGGCCTAATTTCTGACAGGCCTCAAGCCTCCCAAGTGCGCCACTGGTCAGCACACAGCACTCAGGCCACTTATACAGACAGGTGGAAGAAGGTGACCAGCTTGACTTAATGTAGAGTGCAGCACAGGAGTGTGTCACAAGGTATTAGTGTAGACACTGAGTCCTGCACAAAAATTGAATTCTGTTTCCACACCATAGTGTAGTTAGATGCTCCGTTTTATAAGTAGAAGTGTTTGTGGCCTTGTCGCCAGCTACAGAGCCACCCCTCCCCCCCCCCCTCCCCCCAACCCCCAAAGAATAAGTTTGAGGTTTGTGATGTAGTACACTTTCTACTCAGAATATTTCATTCAGCCACTATTCAGCCTATCAGAGAAGGGGTAGAGATTTGAGGTAGACATAATCGAGGCTGACACTCCAGTGCACTGCTGAGGAGGTACTGCTGTCTTTCAGATGAGAGATTGAACCAGGCCCCATCTACCCTCTCAGGTGGATGTAAAAGATCCCACACACTATTTCAGAATAAGAGCAGGTGAGTTCTCCCCAGCGTCCTGACTAATATTTATCCCTCAACCAACATCACGAAGACAGATTATCTTGTAGTTTATCTCATTGTTTCTGGGGCTCCGCTGTGTACAAATTGGCTGCCTTGTTTCCCAACTTTGAAATTACTAAAGTATTTCATTGGCTGTAAAGTGCTTTGGGACATCCTGAGGTACGAATGGCGCTATATAAATGCAAGCTCTTTTTTTTTCTAAAGATATTTAATCTGCCGGAGCAAGGAGAGCATTTAATCATCGCGATTGAGCGATTTAAAATGACAGTCCAAAGTAAACATCTCATAAAAACAGTGTGGAAGATAAAAGGAGTTATTTGTGCGACGTTTACCAATCACAGTCGAAGGCAATGAAGATTACACATGTAGTTCAACATCACATCTAAGTGGACACGGCTGATATTTTATGGACTGTTTATCCGTTGTGTGGAGTGTGGAGCGCCTGCAAGAATAAAGCTACAAGTCAAACTAAAAGCAAGCATGGAATGTTTCACGATTCTGTTTTGGCCGAAGAAATCCTTAACCCCTCAAAAGATCCAAAGCCTCGATGTCTAAGCTATCAGCGGCCTGTAAAACCCATTCTATAATTACAGCTTTTTTACAGGGAGACCCTATATTTATTTATTTGTCTCTTTTTAACAAGAAATGTTCCATACAACATTAGTTGGTTTATTTTGCAATTTCCATTGTCTTGTTTCAGCTGATTTTGTGCTGGCACAGGTGATGGTTTTGACACAGAATGCACAGATTACACGATACTTGAAGGGCTGTAGACCATTGTAATGTAGGCAAACCCCACCGCCAATTTTCGCCCACCAAAGCCCCACAAATAGCAGTGAGATGAATGTCCAGTTAATCTGTTTTAGGTGTTGCTTGAGAGTTAAACCTTGGCCAGGACACTGGGAGAATTCTCTTGCTCTTCTTTGATCACTGCCATGTCATCTTTTGTGCCCACCTGAGAAGATGGGCAGTGATTCACAATTATATCCCACAGCTGCTTCCCTCTCAGCTTCTATTCATACAATGTGATTCTTCAGGTCTGCAGTGCTGTTTTAGGATTGTTGCTGTACATTGTGCATGCTCCAGGTACCCGCTGCGCTATCCTGGGTTGATCTAACTGCTGTTGACCAGTAATGTGTGGAACAAAGCAGAGGCCTTCTATTGACCAGCTCTGTGAATAAGTTGTTGGACGTTTTATTAATTTGCTCCCTCCCTTTCCTTTATTTCCAGCCGTGGCTCTGTGGGGAGGTCTCTCATTGCCGAGTCAGAAGATCGTGGGTTCAAGTCCAACTTCAGAGACGTGGGGCAGAATTCCGAGTCCCACCTAGGTCGGGAACAGAGGCGGACAGGGCCCGGAAATATTGGAGCCGGCCAGCGTGCTGGTTTTCTGACCCCAACCCTGACGCCGGCCTGTTTAGGAGAAGCGGGTTCAGGCCCCACAATTGGGCTCATTAACCGCATTAAGGCTCTTAAATGAGGCCAACTGGGATTTTCCGGTCAGCCCCCAGTTTCCCGACACGATGAGGGTCAGTTTAACTGCCTGGAGTGGACACCCAGTGGCAGACGTTGTGGGGGTGGGGTGAGGTGAGGGTGGGAGGCAGTGCCCCAGGCAGGCCTTCTTGGGTGTGGTTGCAGTCAAAAGCCGCCCTGTAGAGGGAGTCTCCAATGCCCCACACCCACCCCCCGCCATCCCCTTCAGTGCTGGCCTGGGTGCTTTTTCTGATTTTTATTTGAATTTTTAAAGAGGGAATCTTCATGTTGAAGCACCCTCTCAGTTACTTACCATCCTTTGCAGGCTGCTGCTACTATCAAGCTGGAAGGCCTCTGATTGACCCTCCACCTTCAGAAGCCTCATCGGACACCCTTAATTGGACGGGGAATGCCAATTAAGGTGGCACCCTTGACAAAATCCAAAAGAGTGACTGTTTCCCCTCAGGAGCAGGTTCGGGACCTGGAAACAGTCCCGACTCCTGTTTCCCGCCCCCGAAGCAAAAATTAAGTCCATGGTCACATAATCCAAGCTGGCATTTCAGCATGTATTGAGGGAGTGCTGCCCTGTTGGAGGTTTTCGGATTTTTTTTATTCATTCATGGGATGTGGGTGTCGCTGGCTAGGGCAGCATTTATTGCCCATCCCTAATTGCCCTTGAGAAGGTGGTGGTGAGCTGCCTTCTTGAACCACTGCAGTCCATATGGGGTAGGTACACCCACAGTGCTGTTAGGAAGGGAGTTCCAAGATTTTGACCCAGCGACAGTGAAGGACCGGCGATATAGTTCCAAGTCAGGATGGTGAGTGACTTGGAGGAGAACTTGCAGGTGGTGGTGTTCCCATGTATTTGCTGCCCTTGTCCTTCTAGTTGGTAGAGGTCATGGGTTTGGAAGGTGCTGTCTAAGGAGCCTTGGTGCATTGCTGCAGTGCATCTTGTAGATGGTACACACTGCTGCCACTGTGCTTCGGTGGTGGAGGGAGTGAATGTTTGTAGATGGGGTGCCAATCAAGCGGGCTGCTTTGTCCAGGATGGTGTCGAGCTTCTTGAGTGTTGTTGGAGCTGCACCCATCCAGGCAAGTGGAGAGTATTCCATCACACTCCTGACTTGTGCCTTGTGGACAGGCTTCGGGGAGTCAGGAGGTGAGTTACTCGCCGCAGGATTCCTAGCCTCTGACCCCTCTCAGGTGGATGTAAAAGGTTCCACGACACCATTTGAAGAAAAACAGGGGAGTTATCCCAGTGTCCTGTCCAACATTTATTCCTCAACCAACACCTGAAACAGTTGATCTGGTTATTCATTCTGTGGCTATTTATGGGAGCTTGCTGTGCGGAAATAGTCTGCCGTTTCTCCTTCATAACAACAGTGACATTTCAACGGCACGTCCTGGGCTGTAAAGTGCTTTGGGCTGTCCTGAGCTTGTGAAAATTGCTATATAAATAAAGTCTTTTGGGGATTTTTTTGCATCTGGTCAGGCTGTGCAGCAATCCTGGGTGAGAGCCCAGGCAGGTGGCTCACTCCAGGTTCTCTCGTGATGTTATCCTCCCCAGATCAAGAACAGGAAGAGGTGACTCACAGCTTTTCTGTGGGGAAACACTGGTTCTCCATTTAGTGCTTTCACCTGAAGTCAGAAGCATGTTTTAGCTTTTGAATATGATGCTAGATTCTGCACTATTTATTCCCCAGTAGAGTTGACTAAAGCACATTCTGCCATTTCATTTCAACAATTCCAGTTTGTATTTGATGCAGAAAAAGTATGTCTGTCGTAATAAAAAATTATAATTACCACAGTTGCTATTGTGAGGGTTCAGTTCCCTGACCTTTGACTCCTACCCTGAGGAATGCTTCTTTCCTGGGCACAAGATTAAGAGGAGGTTTGGAGACCTATTACATTGGGTCTCTGCCACCTTTACAATGCACTGGGATTTTTGGGGCATTCCTGGGAATGGGAAGGCCTTTGGTTAGGCCTGCATCTGCTGTAAGCATGGGCCAAAACAACATTCCTGCTGGCATTTCCTGTTCGGACCCCAGATGCAGGACTTGCCACGAAGTTGACATTAGGAGCTTTTGCCAGGATTCTTCTCAGCTTAGAATGTCTGAGGCGGCCTGATGGCAAGCTGAAGAGCTGCCCCAAACCTTTTAGCCAGTTCAAAGTATTTCTGCTGCTTCTGCCAGATCCTCGGCACTTTGCAGCCTTGTGGCTGCTGTCCTCCTATGGAAGCCTGAAGGCCCCAACACTGGCAGCTCGGCCTCAAAACTGCAGGCCTCTAAGATTTGTAACTATTTTCTGCCCTGTTTCCTGTGTGGAGTGCAGTCAGAGAGCCAGCCTCTTCTGAGGGTGCTCCGGGCCTTGTCTGTGGACTAGGACACCAATATTGGATGTAGCTTGGCCTGGACAGGTGTAGCACACTTCAAGTGTGCTTCTCCTGCCCAGAAACAGGGTAGAGGAGCCCAGAAACACTTCTAAATAACTTAATAACATTTCATTCCTTTACCCAGTTTACTAGTTCTAATGATATTATTTAATCGGTAATTTCTTGTATGTTTATGAGATAATAAAATAGCAGCTGTACATATATAATTACCTCTGCCACAAAATGAATCATTAATCACTTTTGAATTCTGTAATATATAGTTATATATGTTTTTAAAAATAGTTCTAACGTTTTGAACTCAATCTTTATTAAAAGTGCTGGAAACACTCAGCAGGTCTGACAGCATCTGTGGAGAGAGAAGCAAAGTTAACGTTTCAGGTCTATGACCTTTAATCAGAATTGGAGGTTGGTCACAGACCTGAAACGTTAACTTTGCTTCTCTCTCCACAGATGCTGCCAGGCCTGCTGAATTTTTCCAGCACGTTTTGTTTTTTGTTTCAGATTTCCAGCATCTGCAGTATTTTGCTTTTACTTTATTAAAATTGGATGTGGTAAAAATAAACAAAAATGTTATTCATTAGCACACCAAACCATCACTATGGTAAAAATTTAAATAGTTCCAAACTAATACTAATTTAGTCAAATTTGTCCTATTTTTACATATGAGGAAAATGAAAATATTTCAAAGTGCCAGCAAATAGCCCGGCAAGGACATGTCAAATCCAAATATATTTATATGTCTTGTAGATTTCTTGACCAAGCAAGATTATGTTTGCTGGTATAAGACACAAGTCTTTCAAACAGCATAGATTCAGCACTCTCTGCTGCACCATCCGTTGCTTAGCAACTCACAGTCTGACTCTTACAAAATGCCAATAAGGATGACACAGGTGTTATCAATCAAAATCAAATTAACAAAACTTCTCCCTTTTTAAAGGGGCACAAATCAATAAACTTGAAATTATAAATAAAACAAAGGGAAACTTATCAAATTAAATCATAATGTTGATGCTGCTGTCAACTGTGCATGTCTGTCCCTTTGATGAGGGAAAGCCTCAAATGTACTGGCAAAGACGGTGTGCTCCCTATCCAGGAACACCTGGGTACAGATATAGCAGCATAGCTACGGAAGTGAGGCAGCTCGTCAGGCAGAACCGCTCATCGACTGATCCCTGCCTGCCAGAAGCAATCCCACGAGGAGGTCCTCCGACTTGGCCACCGCTTCCCACTCTCCACATCAGGTGGCCAAAGATCTGGAGCAGGGGGACTGAAGTGGAGCCAGAAATTAAGGAGAAGGCCACTTCGACTAGTGGAAGAAGGGCTGCAACCTTTGATACTGTGGGTATATGTGAAACACGGGCCGGGACTTTTTGTGGGCCCTCAGCGACGGGGTCGGAGGCTGGGGGTAGGGGGTTGGGCGGGACACGGAGTACCACGACGGGTGGCGGGAGGGGTGGACTTGTTAGTCTGATGCTGGGAGCCCCAGCTCCAGCATGAAATCCAGCCCATGGACTCATCCAGGCTGCAAAAAATGCAGACAGACTGAGAAGCAATGCACAGCCTGTCAACAAAATGGAGGCTTTTGTTAAGATTGGCTCATGTCCAATTAAGGTACGGATGAAATTCAGTCCTAGGTGGAAGAAGGAAAAGGAAAGATGTTTGTCTTCAGGAAATTATTTGCCAGTAAGGATTTTATTTTTAAAACTTTATATTCAATGGAATCCTCTACACTTTGATTTGATTAACGTCCTGGGGTAGATTTATGTCTTCACCACCTGGGTGATAATCTGAGGGAACGATTTGCCCGCCCCTTAACCCACCTGTTTTCTATTCCATATTTAGAACAGAGAGAAAATTAAATCTAAGGGAGAGACAACAAAGGGAGATGTAAAGGGAGAAGAGGGGAAAAAAATCACAACCAAATCTGAAAAGTGTCAGTTCCCTCACAGTAATACTTCATGAGTTGACTTTGTGATATGAAATGAACTGATAAAAACAAGTGAAGGATATTCACGGCCAGAGCTACAATTTGAGTACCATGAAGGCAAAGAAGCAAAGGCTTCCCAAGATTGTTCTACAACTGTCTTTATCTCTGAATGACAGTGTCACCCAGCCAAAGGAAAATGGTGTCGGTCAGATCCTTGGCACGAGTTTGCGCAAATTTGGAAAGCAGCTGACCTGGTCACCATTGTCAGATCTGGCTTGATCCACTTTGAGCATTACCAGCCTCACTCTGTGCTGCCAAAACCTTTTCCTATTGTTGCGAGTGCTTACATTTTTTTGTTAAATTTTGAAGATTTGTGGCTTAAAACTGAAAAGGAGTCCATGGATTTTTTTTATTACAAGGGTCACTGAGCGTTCTGGAGTGTAAACAGTTACTGGAAGGTACCTGTCTTCAAATAATTACCCAGCAGGGGTTGTTTTTGACTTGGGGAAGATGTTTACAGAGAAGTAACAGGTCAAGGTTTATAAGTGGTCAGGAGGCTTGACTCCTGACATTGTTTATGATTTCGCTTTGGACAGTGAGTTGGGATATGGAGAATGGTTTGAAAAGACATTTGGAGAAAACTTGCCAAGAGAAAATCACCCAGCTCAGTCTGTTCCAGCTCTTTGACAAAGCCTGCCTGTTTTCTATCTCTTGAGAAGCTGACAAGCAAGTGCAAGAAACTGCCTAAAACCCCTGTTACTGCATTTTCCCTGGAAAGCCTGCCCAAACTGATCTTCAACGTTGTCTGACAAGAACTGTTCTAGGAAGATCCCAGTGACAGCCGTCTATACGTATTTGGGAAGCCAAACCAAAAAGAACTTCTAACATCTTTTCATTATTTTCTTTTTTTTTTCTTCAAGAATTAGCAAGGCCTATGTATTTTTTTGTTTATTTTTGTACTAGAGCTCTAGGGTAAATCTCTTTTTTTTTTTTGGTTATCCGGTGTGTGTATGTGTGTGTCTCTCTAAGGTAAAAAGGGAACTTTTATATTTTGATCTGTGTGTTTATGCTTTGCTTCATTACTGGTTAAGACTTGTTTTATAATAAAGTGATAATTTTGTTGTTTATTAAAGAAACTTGGTTGGTGTGTTTTATTCTGGCATAAAAATAGAGTCTATGATTGATCGTGTCGGTTAATGGGCAAAAATTTAAATATATGTTGTGACCTGTGGAGAAGTGGAACTAGAATAAACAGAAACTCAACTGGAGCAGCCAGATAAATACTGTGTCTGCAAAAGCAGGTCGGAGGCTAGGAATTCTGCATGAATAATCGACCTCCTGACTCACCAAAGCCTGTCCACCATCTACAAGGCATAAGTCAGGAGTAAGATGGATACTCTTCACTTACATGGATGGATGCAGCTCCAACAACGCTCAAGAAGATTGCCAACATCAAGGACAAAGCAGCCCACTTCATTGGCATCCCATCCACCACCATAAACGTTCACTCCCTGCCCCACAGGCGCACTGTGGCAGTAGTGTGTACAATCTACAAGATGCACTGCAGCAACTCGCCACGCCTCCTTCGACAGCACCTTCCAAACCCACAACCTGTACCACCTAGAAGAGCAAAGGCAGTAAGCACATGAGAACACCACCACCTGCAAGTTTTCCTCCGAGTCACACACCATCCTGACTTGGAACTATATCACCGTTTCTTCACTGTTGCTGGGTCAAATCCTGCAACTTCCTCCCTAACAGCACCATGAATGTACCTACACCTAAAGACAGGGCTAAATTGTGGCAAGTCGAAGAGACTTAGTAGTTGGCAGGAAAAAAGACAGAGGCGCAAGGGGAGAGCCAACTGTGCAACAGCCCCAACAAACAAATTTCTCTGCAGCACCTGTGGAAGAGCCTGTCACTCCAGAATTGGCCTTTATAGCCACTCCAGGCGCTGCTTCACAAACCACTGACCACCTCCAGGCGCGTATCCATTGTCTCTCGAGATAAGGAGGCCCAAAAGAAAAGAAAAGAAAAAGAACACAGACTGCAATGGTTCAAGAAGGTGGCTCACCACCACCTTCTCAATGGTAATTAGGGATGGGCAACAAATGCCAGTCTTGCCAGTGATGCCCACATCCCATGAACGAATAAAAACTTTACCTTTCGAACTTGTTCCCCAGCCCAGTCCCAAGAGCAAGGACTTTGTTTCCAATAGTGAGCTCATTATTTTGCTGCCTCAGCCTCCACTACCCATCTCCATGCTCAGGCAGACGCTACAGCATAGAGAGAGTCTATTCTAGCCGGGCCCATGCTGATCGACAGCTTGTGTCTCACACCAGCAAACAAAAGTAAGGAGTGGGAGACGGAGCAAGTAAAGCAGGAATAAAGGGGAAAGCAGCATTAATAAGCAGAAAGGGGTCCTGCTGGGGAGGGAGAGAGAGGGAGAAACATAGGACTTGGTCAGCAGCCCCTTTGACATCTCACCCAATTTTTATTTCCATTGAAGCCAATGACACTGTCACACATTTTACAATATTGCCCAGAGTCGAGATTGACCCTAGTAAGTTAATTTGATCACAATCATTAATTTCCCCAGCAATGGGATGGTGTGCAAGGTGGTTGAAGTTACTGAGTTAGTGGGCTATACGTTCAAATTCTGCTACAGAAAGTTAAGAAGGTAAATTCAATAAATCCCAGAAAGATACCACTATAAAAGTTGCTGGATTGTTGCAAAAACTCAACTTTTTTAAAGCCTTTTCTTGTCTGGCTTACAGATGACTCCCAAATATGTTGTGGTTGACTCTTACCGGGTAAGGCCCACACCTCAAGAATAAATAGATTTAAAGTAAACAGCAGCAGAAAAGGATTAAAACAGCAACTCCTCAATGTTGAAGGAAAGAATCTCATCTCAGGGTTGATTGAGATGGTGGTTATAAGTTCTCAAGCTTTACTCCCTTGGGTTGTGACATCAACTGATCCCTTTGATAAGGTTACTGACTTGTTAATCACTCCCTGGATGCTTATCCCAGTGCCGATGACAAACAAGCTGTTCAAATAGCATGCAAAATAATCAAAGGTGTTGGAATACAACATAGCAGAAACTGGACCAAATGCCTCAAGAACAAAGTGGATGAAAATGTAATAAGGTGGTGAGTGTCTGTCACCATAATCCCAACTGGAGAATGTTTGTGAAAATGTGGCACTCAACACAAGTAAAATTGTACTTGATACCAAAGACAAACTTTCAAGTTCCCAGTTGATCTGCCATGATCAACAAGGTCTTAACTGAGCAAATCCACACCAGATGATCCTCCCCATTTAGTGGAGTGCAGCTAATTGGTGTAAGTCATTTGGCTTCATTTTATTCTAATTTTCTGGTCCTATGCAAACAATATTATTAGAGAAAGTGAATCACTCGTAGCATCTGTTCATTCTACTGCCTGTAAAGGACGATAATGCTTCATCTCTAAAGATTTAATCAATTTTCTGAAGCCTGAGAGTAATTGTGGCAAACAGCAATGCACCCCTTTAAATTTAATAAAAGGCGACTTGGTAAAACAACATAGCCAAAGACATGCAAGAATGGGGAAAAAAACTAATTATATGTTATTGTGTGTGCAGAAAATGTACCGCTGACTGGTGAAACGTTTCCAGGGAATCCCAAGCTACCCAATAATCAATTTAATATTGTGATTCAACAACAACTTATATTTACAGAGCACCTTTAACTAATAGAGCATCCCAAGACGCTTCACAGGAGCGTTATAAAGCAAAATGAGAGACCGAGCCGCATAAGGTGATATTAGGTTTTAAGGGGTGTCTTAAAGGAAGAAAGCAAGGTAGAGAGGCAGAGAGTTTTAGGGAGTATATTCCAGAGCTTAGGGCTAGGCAGCTGAAAGCATAGACGCCAATGGTGGAGCGATTAAAATTGGGAATGCTCAAAAGGCCAAATTAGATGAGTGCAGCTAACTCAGAGGGTTGTGGGGCTGGAGGAGATTAGAGAAATAGGGAGGGATGAGGCCATGGAAGGATTTGAAAGCAAGGATGCAAATTTTAAAATTAAGGCATTGCTTGACTGGGAGCCAATGTAGGCCAGCGAGCATAGGGGGAATAGGAAACAGGACTTGGTGCAAGCAAGGACATGGGCAGCAGAGATTTGGTTGACCTCAAGTTTACAGAGGGTAGAATGTGGGAGGCCAGCCAGGTGAGTATTGGAATAGTCAAGTCAGGAGGTAACAAAGGCATGGATGAGGGTTTCAGCAGCAGATGAGCTGAGACAGTAATGATGTTACAGAGATGAAAGTAGGTGGCCTTAGCGATGGAGCAAATGTGTGGTCAGAAGCTCATCTCTGGGTTAAATATGACACCACGGTTGCAAACTGTTAATAATAATTCTACTAATCTTTGCAAAGAGGCCAGTTGAAAAGACAGAGTGAAAGAGTAACTTTAGTAATGAGGCTGTGTGCCATATTCTAATTCTCATATCAGGAAGTGTGAGATAATATATTTGGGAAACAAACTCACAGCAGTAATTATACTGAATGGGAGTCAGTTTGATGCTGTGAAAGAATAGAGGGATTCGGGGGTCTAGGTTCACAGGACTTTAAAGTCAGCACCTCAGGTTGATAAGGCCATAAAAAAAGTTAATGGAATTCTCAGTTTTATCACAAGAGAAATAGAGTATAAAAGCCAAGAGGTTGTGACAAGCCTATATAAACACTAAGACGACCACAGATGGAGAACAGATTGAAAAGAAATAAGTTGTTTACCTCAGCAACAGTATTGTCCAATGTATTAGTCAATAGCCACATGAGGCTAACTGGGAATCTAGATGTGGCTAACTGCATTTCTGACTAGTAAACAAAAAAGGAATAATAGGCGCCATTGTTGGGCATGTGACCTCAGTATTCATATTCGCATAGCATATGCATGTGAACTTTAATTTTTTTTAAATGTTTGTTGGTAAAATAGTAAGTCATAAAGCCAATTGTTGCAAATGTTTTTTTGATTGTTGTCAGTGCTTTACTGCTTTGGTTGCTGAATAACGATGGAAGTTTGTTCAGTAAATATACATATGTGAAGTACATCAGTAGAAGCAGAGAGAGTAGAGGCAATGGATAGGGTTAAAATTGAGAGGGAGGAGGTACAAAAAAATGCTGGCTATACTTGGGGTAGATAAGTCACCTGGTTCGGATGTCTTGCATCCCTGGTTGCTACGGAGAAGGTGCTAGAGGATTGGAGAGTGGCAAAGGGTGTAAGGGCAGTCTTAGCAACTATAGGCCAGTTAGTTTAACATCAGTGGTGGGTAAGGTTTAGAAACAATAATCAGGGGAAAAAACTCAACAGACACTTGGAGAGGTTCAAGTTAATTAAGGAGAGCCATCACAGATTTGGAAAAGGGTGATCATGCTTGACTAGTCTAATTGAATTTTTTGATGAAGTAACAGAGAAGGTTGAAGGGAATGTGATGGATGCTGTTTATTTGTATTTTAAGAAAGCGTTTGATAAGGTACCACATAAAAGGCTGGTTAACAAAATTGAGGCTCATGGAATAGGAGGATCAGTGTCCAATTGGATTTTAAAAATTGACTTAAGGACAGAAAACAGTGAGTTGTAGTAAATGGTTGTTTTTCAGGCTGGAGGATGGTAGACAGTGGTGTTCCCCAAGGGTCAGTGCTGGGACCACTGCTGTTTTTGTTATATGTAAATGCCTTGCATCTTGGAATACAGAGCAGAATCACAAAATTTGCTGATGTCACCAAACTTGGAGGTATGGCAAACAGTGAGGATGATATGAACTGCCTGCAGGAGGCTAGCAGAATGGGCAGATAGGTATCAGATGGAATTTAATATTGACAAGGGTGAGGTGAGGCATTTTGACAGAAGGAATAGGGAGAGGCAATATATACTTAATGGCACAGTTCTAAAGAGTGTGCATGAACAGGGGGACCTGGGAGTGCATGTGCATAGATCTTTGAAGGTGGCAGGACATATTGAGAGAATGGTTAGTAAAGCATGTGGAATCTTGGCCTTCATAAATAGAGGCATTGATTACATAAGCAGGGAAGTTATGCTGAATCTTTATAAAGCTCTGATTATGCTCCAATTAGAGTATTGTATCCAGTTCTGGTCACCACACTCCAGGAAGGATGTGAGGGTCCTTGAAAGGGTGCAGAGGAGACTTACCAGAATGGTTCCAGGGATCGGGGATTTTAGTAACATGGTTAGGTTGGGGTTGTTCTCCTTAGAATAAAGGAGATTGAGGAAAGATTTAATATAAGTGTACAAGATTATGGCAGGCTTAGATACGTTAGCAAGGAAGAACTGTTCCATTAACTAATGGTACGAGGACTAGGGGATGCAGATTAAAGGTTTTGGGTAAGAGATGCAGGGGAAATATGAGAAAGAACTTTTTTACACAGTGTATGTTAATGTCCTGGAACTCACTGCCCACAAGGGTGGTGGAAGTGGAGAAAATCAATGACTTCAGGAGGAAGTTGGATGGCCACTTGAAGGAAATAGACTTACAGGGCTACAGGGATCGAGCAGGGGAGTGGGACTGACTGGATAGCTCCTTGGAGAGCCGGCATGTACTCGATGGGCCGAATGGCTTCCTTCTGTGCCGTAAATGACTCTATAAATCGATGACATTTACCTTTATGGTGTGGGTGTGTGTAAGGGGTTTGCTACTAAAATTAGTGGATGTGGTTATAGCAGTGTCACCACAGACACATCTTTGGCTAATAAGCGACTTCTATTGGACAACACCAGTCTCAAAAACAAGGCAGTACCCTGGTGAATATTGTGGGATGAGGGAGATGGCCATGTTTTGCAACCATCTTCAGCCAGAAGTGCCGAGTGGATGATCCATCTCAGCCTCTTCCTGAGGTCCCAGCATCATAGATGCCAGTCTTCAGCCAATCCGATTCACTCCACGTGATTTCAAGAAACAGCTGAAGGCACTGGATACTGCAAAGGCTGTGGGTCCTGACAACATCACAACTGTAGTACTGAAGACTTGTGCCACAGAACTAGCCGCACCCCCAGCCAAACTGTTCCAGTACAGCTACAGCACTGACATCTACCCAACAATCCGGAAAATTGCCCAGGTACGTCCTATCCACAAAAGGCAGAACAAGTCCAATCCAGCCAATTACCGCCCCATCAGTTTACTCTCGATCATTAGCAAAGTGATGGAAGGTGTCGTCAACAATGCTATCAAGCGCCACCTAAACAGAAATAACCTACACACCAATGCTTTTTTGAGTTTTGCCAGGGCCACTCGGCTCCTGAGCTCATTACAGCCTTGGTCCAAACATGAACAAAAGAGCTGAACTCAAGAGATGAGGTAAGAGTGATTGCCCTGGATATCTAGGCAGCACTTGACCGAGTGTGGATCAAGGAGCCCTAGCCAAACTGAAGTCAAGGGGAATCAAGGGGAAAACGTTCCACTGGTTGGAGTCATACTTAGCACGAAGGAAGATGGTTGTGGTTGTTGGAGGTCAATCATCTCAGTCCCAGGACATCACTGCAGGAGTTCCTCAGGGTAGTATCCTAGGCCCAACCATCTTCAGCTGCTTCATCAATGACCTTCCTTCATCGTAAGCCCAGAAGTGGCGATGTTCGTTGATGATTATACAATGTTCAGTACCATTCGCAACTCCTCAGATACTGAAGCAGTCCGTGTCCATATGCAGAAAGACGTGGACAACATTCAGGTTTGGGCTGATAAGTGGCAAGTAACATTCGCGCCACACAAGTGTCAGGCAATGATGACCTCCAACAAGAGAGAATGTAACCATTTCCCCTTGACATTCAACAGCATTGCCATCGCTGAATCTCCCACTATCAACATCCTGGGGGTTACCATTGACCAGAAACTCAACTGGAGCAGCCACATAAGTACTGTGGCTAAAAGAGCAGGTAAGATGCTAGGAATTATGTGGCGAATAACCCACCTCCTGACTCCCCAATGCCTGTCCACCATCTACAAGACACAAGTCAGGAGTGTGATGGAATACTCTCCAACAACACTCAGGAAGAACAAGGCAGCCTGCTTGATCAGCACCCCATCCACCTTATTAATCATTCACTCCCTCCACCACTGATGCAGAGTGGCAGCAGTGTGTACCATGTACAAGATGCACTGCAGCAATTCACTACACCTCTTTCGACAGCACCTTCCAAACCCACAACACCTTCCACCTAGAAGAACAAGGATAGCAGATGCATGGGAACACCACTACCTGCAAATTCCCCTCCAAATCACACACCATCCTGACTTAAAATATATCGCCATTCCTTCACTGTCGCAGGTTCAAAATCCTGGAACTCCCTCCCTAACAGCACTGTGAGTGTACCTACAGCAGATGGACTGCAATGGTTGAAGAAGACAGCTCACCATCACCTTCTCAAAGGCAATTAGGGATGGGAAATAAACGCTGGCCTTACCACCCAAATCCCATGAAAGAATTAAAAAAGTCACTCTGTAAGCAAACAAGGAGGTTTTGCCCAGAGTAGAAGATTAAAGCAAGGGAAAGCCGCAGGCATCTCCAGAAACTGGGAGCAAACTCACTGCACAACTGGTAAGGAAAGTGTTATGGAATGAGTTCAGTTAAAGTACCATTTGTGGTTTTGTTTGTAGATATGCTGAAAAAAAACCTTTGCAGCATCGCACACGAGTGTCACCATAGCAGCACTAACTGGATTGCAGCAAGGTCACATAGACTGATTTAAAAGAAAATCTCTTTCTAGTTTTCTTTCAGAACAAGGGCAGGAGAAAGAAAGAGAACAAGAATCAGACAGAGGTAGAGTCAATGTGTGACAGCAGGCAAAGAGTTTGATAGAATTGGAAGATAAGCAGAACCATAATGGAAAAAAACAGAAAATAAATAATTTATACTTATTTAGTGCCTTTCTTGACATCCCAAAGCACTTCACAGCCAATTGATTACTTTTGAAGTGTAGTCACTGTTGCAATTTGCTGACAGCCAGATCCAACAAACAGTAATGAGATAAATTAGCAGATAACCTGTTTCTGAGATGTTGGTTGAGGGCTAATTGTTGTCCAGGATACCAGGAAGAACTTACCTGCTCTTATTCAAAATTGTGCAATGGCAAAATCTTACGTCCACCTGAAAGGATAGGCGGGGCCTCAGTTTGATGTCTCAGCTGAAAGATGGCACCTCTGACAATGTAGCACTCCCTCAATACTGTATTGGAGTGCTGGGCTGGATTATGTGCTCAAGTCTCTGGAATGGGACTTGAAAGTTAGACAGTGAGGCAATTAGGGAGACAGTTACAGGCTGAGAGAGACGTAAATATGTTGCTTTTGCCCATGAGCAAAGCCTGGGGAAATTGGGTGGTTTTTCTTAAATAACTTACAATGTAACACTACTGTGGATTTCACTGTATCGTAATAAATTAATTAGAGTGGCGCAGTGGTTAGCACCGCAGCCTCACAGCTCCAGCGACCCGGGTTCGATTCTGGGTACTGTCTGTGCGGAGTTTGCAAGTTCTCCCTGTGACCGCGTGGGTTTTCGCCGGGTGCTCCAGTTTCCTCCCACAGCCAAAGACTTGCAGGTTGATAGGTACATTGACCATTGTAAATTGCCCCTAGTATGGGAAGGTGGGGATGTGGTAGGAATATGGGATTAATGTAGGATTAGTATAAATGGGTGGTTGATGGTTGGCACAGACTTGGTGGGCTGAAGGGCCTGTTTCAGTGCTGTATCTCTAAAAAAAGAATCTATAGGATGCTGTAAATAACAACATCCCAACCAAAGCAATAGCCTATCTGTGCTGTACTCAATATATTAAGCCAGTATGGGTAGAAATTAACCCTTGTTGCATTTGTTTTCTGATAGAGTGGAAGCAAAAGGGAACAGTTTCAGGGCAAAACATCCTGCACCCATTGTTATGGGTGCTGCAATATGGGTAAAGATGGCTTTGTCGGCCTCCCAGGCAACCACCTAAAAGAGGCATTAGGACCTTCCATATGTAAATAGGTGGCTCAACACCTGTATTAGGCCCCCTTTCAGAAACTGGCTTTGATTGAGAGGGGCAGAAGGATGGGCCTGCTCAACTGGAGATTCTTAAGTGGACAAAGCAGCCAAACCAGTGACCGCCACCAACAAGGGATGAGTGTTGTTTTTTAATCTCTGCTGTGAAGCAGATTGCTCCCCCAACTCTGCAGTCCTCGCAGTCTGCACCACCCCCCCCCACCCCCCACCCTATTGCCACTCCAATCCCTCTCCCAGAACTTACTTTGGGTCACTGCCGGCAGGGCAAACAGCACGACACTCTCCATACTGAAATGTGACTGTGGAGTTGTGACAGGTGCTGGCAAGTCACGCAAACAATGTGAATGAGGACCAATGTTGGGCTGACCGTAGGCCTCCCGGTTAGGACACGTACTGTCAGCCGATCACTGGTTATAGGCCCGAAAATAAGGCATAACCAGTTCCCAGCCCCTGTGATATCAAAGTACATCAATTCCCTATAGTCTGCCCTTCCTTATCTAAGCTCAATTGTTGCAGTGCTTGAGGTGAAGTGTGTGGGTGGTGAACATTTTGAACTGGTGGATGAGGGGAAGGAGGAGCACCGTGATTTGTCAATTGGATTAACAAACGCCAAGAAAGGACTTAAAGACAGTCACAGAAACGACGAGATACTGTCACTCATATCTTGTAAGTTAGCCGACATAAGACATTGTATTGCATATTTACAGGGCTGTCTGTTTCCAGGACCCCTGTCCTTTCCTCCTCCCTCCCACACGTGAATTGAGACAGTTCATCCATTCAGATCGTTGCAGTTTAACTTGTATTACAAATGAAACACTCTGTGGTCAACCACACATATCTATTCCTGTAACATTCTGGGCCTGAGCTGCTCATTTCATATCCATTAACTATACACAATGGCTTTCTTAATCTCCTCTCGGCTTAAATTTCAGTTGGTGATTTTTGCTCTTAATTAATTGAAAAAGAAAGATTCTTGCCTTTACTGTATTGACGCACATATAGGCTGCTGTATAAAGACTGCACCCTCAACTTGAATCCTCCCAAGCAGGAAAATAAATGTCAATTCTCATACAGGCCACAACCCAAAAAACAAATCGAAGCTTTACAAATATGTGGCCTATTTGCAAATAAGTATGTTATTTTTTAAAGTTCAAAGCTGAAAAGCAGTATCCCAGTGTTTGTGACTAGCAACCCAGAGATTATGGGCTTGTTTTCCAATCCGGAGTCAGCAACCCTACACCCAGATAATTTTCGAGTCCGGACCCCGCACCGACACTGCATCGTTCACACGACGCTATTTATAAATGTTAATGGCCTGATTAGGCAGGAGGCGAGCTTGCCGCCCAGTTAGAGGCACTGAGCGCCTCTAGGAGGCGGGAGCTACCTGCCTGGCGCCAGCGGCAAAGTTAAGCGGCTGCCATAATGAGGCCTGCTGCTGCATTGCCAAGGAGAGCAGCTCCTCACAGAGACAGCACCAAATACTACATGGAACGGAGGCAAAATGGCCAAGACAAAGTTCTGCACACGTCCCTGCACAGGATACCAGGGCTCCTGATAATTTTAGACACTTAAAAAAACACTTTCCCTTTGCCATGCAGAAAACTCGACAGCTGTGCACTAACGTTCACTAGACTGTTCGGGTTCAGTGGAATCCCCTTCCAAAATTGTGGTGCCGACCTCCCAGCCCGTTTACAAGCTCCTAATGTCCTCGTGCATGAATCGCAGAAAACTAGTATGCAGGTGCAGCAGGTAATAAGGAAGGCAAATGGAATTTTGGCATTTATTGCTGAAGGAATAGAGTATAAAAGTAGGGAGGTGTTGCTGAAAATGTACAAGGCATTAGTGAGACCGCACCTGGAGTATTGCGTACAGTTTTGGTCCTCTTACTTGAGGACGGATGTAGTTGCATTGGAGGCAGTTCAGAGGAGGTTCACTAGATTGATTCCAGAGATAACGGGTTTGTCTTATGAAGAGAGATTGAGCAATTTAGGCCTTTACTGTCCAGAGTTTAGAAGAATGAGAGGAGATCTAATCGAGGTATATAAGATGATAGGGCAGCACAGTGGCGCAGTGGTTAGCACTGCAGCCTCACAGCTCCAGCGACCCAGGTTCAATTCTGGGTACTGCCTATGCGGAGTTTGCAAGTTCTCCCTGTGACCGCATGGGTTTCCGCCGGGTGCTCTGGTTTTCTCCCACAGCCAAAGACTTGCAGGTTGATAAGTAAATTGGCCATTGTAAATTGCCCCTAGTGTAGGTAGGTGGTAGGAGAATTGAGGGAAGGTGGGGATGTGGTAGGGAATATGGGATTAATGTAGGATTAGTATAAATGGGTGGTTAATGGTCGGCACAGACTCGGTGGGTCGAAGGGCCTGTTTCAGTGCTGTATCTGTCAATGACTATGATTAAGGGGATTGACAAAGTAGACGTAGAGAGGTGGGGCAATCTAGAACAAAAGGTCATAATTTTAGGATAAGGGGTAGCAGATTTAAAACAGAGATGAGGAGAAATTACTTCTCTCAAAGGGTCGTGAATCTGTGGAATTCACTACCCCAGAGTGCGGTGGATGCCGGGACATTGGGTAAATTTAGGGAGGAGATAGACAGATTTTTAATTAGTAAAAGGTTGAAGGGTTATGGGGAACGGGCAGGAAAGTGGAGTTGAGGCCGAGATTAGATCAGCCATGATCGTATTGAATGGCGGAGCAGGCTCGAGGGGCTGAATTGCCTACTCCTGCTCCTAGTTCTTATGTTCTTTTATGTTCTTAATGAGCCCGCAATTAGAGGAGAATGGCTTCCCTGTTCCCTCCCCCTCCCGGACTGTCCCAGAGACATCGGTTTCCAGAGACGATCTCTGGGACTGCGATTTTAAAATCGCGTCAGCTCCGGCTCCTGATCCCACAACCCTTTGAAAATCCAGTCCTGTGAGTTCAAATTCCACCATAGTATCACAGAATTCTAAAATTATAGTGAATAATAATTAAATATAACTTAAACGGAATTCTAAATTTATAGTAATTTGTGGGCTGGCACCAGGGAAATGTCTATTAAAAGTGAGAGATCATTCTCACAACCCAGCTGCTTCACTAACTTCCTTGAGGGCCTCCCATACCCGGCTTGGCCTATACGTGACTTCAGCCCCATACTGGGAATGGGCAACAAATGCAGCCTAGCAAGTCTTGTTCGCATCCCAAGAACAAATGGAATAAAATTATCAAAATATATGCGGAGTGACTGATCCAGTATTAAAAAAAAAGGCTGTTATTTAAAAAGAAAGATTTGCATTTATATAGCACCTTTGATGAGCACCAGATGTCCCAAAGCACTTAACAGCCAATGAAGTACTTTTGAAGTGCAGTCACTGTTGTAAGGAAACACAACAGCCATTTTGTTCACAGCAAGCTCCCACAAACAGTAATGTGATAACAACCAGATAATCTTTTTTTTGTGTGATGTTGATTGAGGGATAAATATTGGCCAGGACACCGAGGATAACTCCCCTGCTCTTCTTCAAAATAGTGCCATGGGATCTTTTATGTCCACCTGAGGGACACTGCTCTTGTCTATTATCTCTGAGGAAGGAGGAATTTCTTCGATCACATCCCAACCTGGCGTGTGCTATCTTTATGGTCACAGATTGAAGTGCATGCTCGCCATCATGGTAACAGTAATGCCACTTACTAGCTTTCTTTTTCCTGTTGTTCGTGTTGGTTGCACAGGACCACAGGTCTGTGAGGTCAACTGCATGTTACTTCTAGATAAAGCTGCAACAATAGTGTTACAAACACATCAGGATAGCGTTTGAGTGTTATACTTGTACTGCTGATGGATATTCCTTTGGTTCACTAGGCTGGAATGGAATGGAAAAGCACACCTCGGGCAGCGGCTGATTCTGGGGCTATTCCCAATGGGGGTCGCATTTGCCTGGATAGTAAGTCAGAGAAAGAGCTACAGCATTGGAGAATAATACACCAGAATTTTTAATTTAGGTGGCAGGTTGTGGCATTAATTGGGCAAAATGGGATTGGCCATCCATTACATATCCTACCTGAGGTTAATGAAAAGGAATGTTTTTTTTAGATTAGAGATACAGCACTGAAACAGGCCCTTCGGCCCACCGAGTCTGTGCCGAACATCAACCACCCATTTATACTAATCCTACACTAATCCCATATTCCTACCAAACATCCCCACCTGTCCCTATATTTCCCTACCACCTACCTATACTAGTGACAATTTATAATGGCCAATTTACCTATCAACCTGCAAGTCTTTTGGCTTGTGGGAGGAAACCGGAGCACCCGGAGAAAACCCACGCAGACACAGGGAGAACTTGCAAACTCCACACAGGCAGTACCCGGAATCGAACCCGGGTCCCTGGAGCTGTGAGGCTGCGGTGCTAACCACTGCGCCACTGTGCCGCCCAATGTGGGCAGGTTTTATTATGTTTGGCTGACCCGCTATCCCCCATTTTGTGTCTACATCGGAATTGAAAATTCCGCCTGTACAATACAGAAGGAGGCCATTCGTTCCATCACACCTTTGTCAGCTCTTGAAAGAGCTATCTATCCAGTTAGTCCCATTCTCCGTAGGTTCATTGGCAAAACCCTCTCTATTTGGCTGGGTCATTTTCTGGTCTTCCTATTTAGTTTAACTATCTACCTGAACCTCTCCTTAATTGTTTCTTTCTGTGCAGTCCCTTTGTCTTTTCTTGAAGCTCTCTCTTACTAAGGCAGTAAAGCTGTTTCTCCTTATACCTGAACATCAAAAAAAGTCACAGAAAAGTGGCTTATCTCACATTAAGCCTTGCTTCTAATCTGAGAAACAGCTTGAATCAGTGGTATTACTCTTACCTCTTGAGTCAGCAAGTCTTGGAAATAATCTAGGTTGATACATCAGTGTAGTACCTAGAGAGTGCTGCATTGCCACATGTGTTATCTTTTGGATGAACATTAAACCAAGGCCCTGACTGTTTATTCAGTTGGACAAAAGAGATCCAATAGCACTGTTGGTATCAGTCTTGGCTAAATGGAAGCCATCTCGCTCTTGTACCGAGGCAGTGCAGCTCTGTCAGAGGTGCCGTCTTTTGGATGAAACGTTAAATTGAAGCCCTGTCTGACCTCTCAGGTGGCCATAAAAGATCCTGTGGCATGACTGGAAGAGAAGCAGGAATGTTCTCCTAGTATTAATATTGAACCTTCAACCAACACTTCCAAAGAGCAGTTTAACTGGCCACTTATCTCATTGCTGTTTGTGGGATCTTGCTGTGCACAAGTTAGCTGCTGGGTTCCCTACATTACAACACAGACTGCACTTCAAAAGTACTTCTTGACTATAAAGTGCTTTGGAGACTTCAAGGGTGGTGACAGGCACTATATAAATGTAAGTTCTTTCTATTGGAAGAATAGCGAGGGAATTTGCTCAGTGTCCTGGTCAACAATTATTCCTGAGCCAACACCTCCAAAAAAAGATTAACTGGCCATTTATCTCATTGCTCTTTGTGACCATAGTTCAATAGTTTTGAAGCACTTTGGGACATGGAGGGCACTATATAATTGCAAGAGTCTTTTTTGTGTTTTCATTCAGGACCTGCCTTCAGGATTTAACACCTCTCTCAAGAAGAGGAAATTTAGTTTTTTTTTAATAGTTTCCTTAATCTTAGTTTCATGATTAAGCTGGGCCCTCTGCCTTTCAATATTTAAAACCACAAGAATGCTCTTTTGAAGACTTGCTTAATGCCAAACACAGTGGAGTCTTTACTGTGTTTTTGTCAGTATACTACTGGTTGCTACGGGTAAACATTTTCTGGGTGCAATGGGGGTAAAAAGGACTGATTTTCAATGTCAGTGCCCCAAAGCCCAATCTGTGCTTGTGTTATCGGCTTTATAGCAAGTGTCCCAGCCAGCTACCTAAAGCGGGTGTTCGACCTCGATGTATGTAAACCATGTGGCCGTGGCTGTTTTGGACCTCTTGCAGAAATCAGTTTCAAATGAGCAAAGGCTGGCCTGCTCTGCTCAGGATTGTTCCATGGTCACCATCAAAAGAGAAGAATCTCTTAATGTTTTTAAACATTCCTTTGGAGCCAGGAGGTACAGGGAACCCCCACCCCCCACCCCCACCCCCACCCCCACCCCCAACCTCCCCTCACCCAAACCCAACTCCACAGTCTTCGTGAACACCCCACATTCCGTTGGCACTAGAAAACCCATTCCAATCCTTTGGGCTGCTAGCCTAGATATTCTTATTAAAATACACAAGCTACCTGGGGAGTGACAAGTGCCTGCAGCTCACACACAAAAGAAATGTTAATGAGGCCAAAGGACCAATTTTGGGCCAGCGCGCCTATAACTGGACCATAACCAATTTCCACTCTGCTAACATTATCATGTTTCTTTGTGTAGGATTATTCCAGACACTGACATTCAACAGTCCACTGAACCAGGGAACACTTCAGCTTCTTCTGGAGGATGTCTACCCTAGTGAGACTTCAGAGTCCATTTCTCAACTTTCCCAGCTTTTACTGGGAGAAATTGATAGGAAACATCAAGGTAAGGTGACGCCTGTTTCCTCAGTAAAACTACAGTACAAAAGCTGAACTGGCAATATTTCACTGGGGAAAAGCAATTGAGGTTAACCATAGTACAAGGGCGAAGCTGGTGATCTCACATTATCAGTCACTCTTTTTGGGAAGTGAAGTTGACCGCAGTCCAAGCCACTTTTGGTTGTCACCAAGGGTCAAGTGAAATGGTGTAGCTATCAATTTGCCTCTCAGAAAACATCAACTTGCATCAAAACAAACCTAGAATTTGCCGCTGTCATAGTTGAGTTTAAAAGAAAAACCATCAAGGCTAAAAATGTGAAATAAGGAAAAAAATATGTGGAAATGAACATTAGAGAAATCAGCGTCTCGGAGAAAAACAGATTAATGTTTTAGACATGACTTTTGCTTTGTTTACAATCATTTTGCAGCCTTTACTGCTCGGATGTTAGGCTGCAGAATTTCCTCCCCAAGCATCCCCACCTCGCTACCTCTCTTCCATTCTTTAAGATGCTCCTTAAAACCTACCTCCTTCACCAAGCTTTTGATCACCTGTCCTGATGAATTCTACGTGGCTCAGTGTCAAACTTTGTTTGCTAATGCTCCTGTGAAGCACGGATTGCTGAAAATGTCATTGCGAGGGATAGTGACAAGGAAGATTTAGCACATCAACAACCTTTAAAGACAATGTACAAAGGCTTGAGAGGCTGAATGGCCTACTCCTAATTTCCTATCTGTTAGCTGCTATGACAGAGGACAGGCCGAGGAATAAAAATAATGGCCCCAAAATTCCAAGGATACAGTCCAGGTGGTTGCACCAGAGTTTGCGGGGTCAGTGGGGAGGTCCCCTGCCCCATTGGCAACGAGCCAGCAAGCACAAACACTAATTGTGGAGCTTCTTTAATACCCTCTTGTCTCGTGCACCTGGAAACTGAGACGTCGGCCCACTAAACAAGGGGGATGATCTAAGACATTGTAATCCAGGACATGGGGTGCACTTGCATCTTTATGGAGGCTGGTATGTCTTATCTTTCTTGGCATACAGTTGCCGCTGATCCTTGATGCCCCCATCCAGTACCAGGGTCAGTTTAAGGGTTCCCCTCCTTACCCCCAGAAGGGGAGGGTGGAGGTTCTTCCCTGTACAAGTCAAGTCAGAAACCGGTAGAAAAACTGAGATTATTCTCCTTGGAGCAGAGAAGATTAGGAAGAGACTTAACAGAGTTGTTCAAAATTTCATGGAATATTGATAAAGTAGGGAAAAACTGTTTCCAGTTGGTGGGAGGGTCAGCAACCAGAGCGCACAAATTTAAAATAATTGGCAAAAGAACCAAAGGATGAAATGAGGTGATCTTATGCGCTACCTGAAATGGCAGTGGAAGCAGTTTCAGTAGCAACATCCAAAAGGAAATTGTATTTTTACTTGAAAAGGAAACATTTGCAGGGCTAAGGGGAGGGTGAACAGGTGGGGGCGGGGTGGGGGGGGGGTGCGGATTGTTGGAGGGGAACCAATTGGACAGATCTTTCAAAGAGCCAGCAGCAGAATGATGGACCAAATGTCCTCCTTCAGTGCTGTAACATTCTATGAAGAGTCAGCAACCCGATGTAATCTGGTTTACGCCTCGTTGCCTTGGCAGTTTCGTCTATCATGAAGAGCACTAGCAACTAAGTCTTTAGTCTGGAAAAAAGAGCAAAATCTACCCCGTAAGTTTGTGCACATATTTAATATAGATTCACAGGGATCAAATCCCTGAGCTGCTGGAAGATTTTGGCACTGATAATCACATAGATAGAGGAAATTGGTTGCTTATCTCCAAGCAAAGAGAAATAGGAGATACAGAAGCTGTCTCTCAGTGACAATTTGGAGAGCTAAACTCCTCTGCATGTTTGAGCTCGCACACACACTTACATGGATTTAGTTTCATAGTTCTGTGTATTAATGTTAATGGAACAGGTGCTAACTTTGATCCACACTCAAAAGAATTGTTCCTGGTATAAGTCGTTTTTACCTTGACATACGAGCATACGTATTAGGAGCAGGCCGAGTAGCCTACTCCTGCTCCTAATTCGTATGGTCGTATGTTCATATGAGTTCGCTGTAGCCCTTGCTTGTAGGTAGATCTTGCTTTTCGGTGGGGCCCAGTATTCTTCTTAAACATTGTTCACTGTAGGAGACTTTTCTCTCTCGGGGTTCATATGTCTTCACTGGATTCCAAAGCTGAGCATGAGATGAGAGCAAACAGGAAAGAGGTCTTTTCAGTCCAGGAGCAAACAGCTCTCTGAGTTCAAATTCTCTGTGGCAAGTTCAAATTCAAAAAACTCCAACAGCCAGTTAGTCATGTGACTAAACTGGTCTGACCACGTCTGTGTGTGTATTCGGCCATCTTAGCAGTTAACCTGGAATGCTGGCCTCTCCACCTTCAACGTCTGGTAATCAAAAGTCCATTATGGATTAAATTGGAGCAGGGCGTGGCCCCTTTGTCCTTTCTGAGTACTATCTGTTACAATGCAAAAATGTCTTTCCAGTCAAGGGTCTGATTTTTTTTTTAAAAACAAGTTCTTTCTTTATTCCAGTAACAGTTTAAAAAATCAATGTTCATGTGGCGAAACTAATGTATCTCATTCTTGGCAGGTGGGGGTCTGCATGGCAACAACAACAGCAACTTGCAATTATATAGCGCCAAAAATATAATAATACATCCCAAGGTACTTGACAGGAGTGTTATCAAAAGAAAATTGACACTATAGGAGATTTTTGGACAGGACCAAAAGCGTACTCAAAGAGGTAGGTATTAGTGTTATGACCAGGTGAGAAAGGTGTCTAGGGTTCCCTCTCAGCCTTCACCTGGTCTTACCGTAACAGGGTTTAATTTTAAACACACCGTGTTTTTAGTTCCCCCCTGGTGAATCCTTGTTCACCGCTTTCCAATTATAAGGCAAAGAAACCAGCACAAACAGGTTTTCTTAGGTTTAAAGAAGAAAACTTGAAATTTATTAAACTTAAACTCTAATTCGGTTAACAACTATGGATACACGATGCGCCCACGCTAACGTGCATACGTGATACACACATGAAAATAGAGACAGAAAAGAGCAGAAGAAAAAAAATAAAGTGGGGCGGCACAGTGGCGCAGTGGTTAGCACCGCAGCCTCACAGCTCCAGGGACCCGGGTTCGATTCTGGGTACTTCCTGTGCGGAGTTTGCAAGTTCTCCCTGTGTCTGCATGGGTTTCCTCCGGGTGCTCCGGTTTCCTCCCACATGCCAAAGACTTGCAGGTTGATAGGTTAATTGGCCATTATAAATTGCCCCTAGTATAGGTAGGTGGTAGGGAAATATATAGGGACAGGTGGGGATGTGATAGGAATATGGGATTAGTGTAGGATTAGTATAAATGGGTGGTTGATGTTCGGCACAGACTCGGTGGGCCGAAGGGCCTGTTTCAGTGCTGTATCTCTAAACTAAGTTTGAGGCAATATCTGAAGAGTTTTTGTTATGGTTCTTCGAGCTCACTGTAGAGTCCTTGATTGTAGGTAGATCTTGCTATTTTTGGGGCCCAGTATTCTTCTTAAACCTTGTTCGCTGTAGGAGACTTTTCTCTCTTGGGGTTCATGTGTCTTCAGTGGATTCAGAGGCGTGTGAGAAAGAGATGGGATCAGACAGGAGAGATTTTCTCAGTCCAGGAGCAAACAGTATTTGAGTTCAAACTCTCTGGGGCTAGTTCAAAAGTCCCCTGGAATAGCCAGTTAGTCATGTGACCAGCTGGTCCAACCAGTCCTGGCCCCTGTGGATTGCATTACCCCAGCAGGGCCTGGAATGCACTTCCCCACCCCCTCACTGTCCAGTGATCAACATCCATTGTGGGTTGAATGTGTCAGGGAATGGTCCATTGTCTACACAAGCACTGTCTGTTAATGTGCAAATGTCTTTTCCAGCCACGGTTGATCTGTTTAACAAGTCATTTTCTCACTCCAGCAACAGTTTAAAATCAATGTTCATGACAAAATTAATGTGCCTCATTCTTGGCAGTTGGGGGCCTAGCATGACAGTGCATCTTGAAGGAGGAGAGAGAGGAAGAGAGTTTTAAGCTGTTACTATACATTAAAAACAACAATAGTCTTAGAACCCATTCCTGTTGACCAACAACAACAACAACTTGCATTTATAAAGCGCCTTTTAAAGTGGTAAAAAAAATCCAAGGCACTTCACAGGAGCACTATCGAACAAAAGTTGACACCGAGCCACTTAAGAAAATATTATGGCAGATGATCAAAAGGTTGGTCAAAGAGGTAGATTTTAGGACCATCTTGAAAGATAACAGAGTGGTGGAGAAGTTTAGGGAGGGAGGTCCAGAGCTTAGGGTCTTGGCAGCTGAAAGTACGACCACCAATAGTGGAGCGATTAAAATCGGGGATGCTCAAGAGGCCAGAATTAGAGGAGTGCAGAGATCTCGAAGGGTTGTGGAGCTGGAGGAGATTACAGAGATAAGGAGGAGTGAGGCCATAGAGGGATTTGAAAACAGGGATGAGAATTTGAAAATCGAGGCGTTATTTAACTCGCAGCCAATGTAGGTCAATGAGCACAGGGTGATGGGTAAATGAAATTTAGTACGAGTTAGGATATAGGCAGCAGGGATTTGGATGACTCCAGGTTTACAGAGGGTAGAAACTGGGAAGTCAGTCGGATGTGTATTGGAATAGTCAAGTCTGGAAATAAGAAAGGCATGGATGAGGGTTTCAGCAGCAAATGAGCTGCGGCAAAGGTGGAGTCAGGTGATGTTACAGAGGTGGAAATTAGCATTCTTAATGATGGCGTGGATCCCTGGTAACCACATCTTTCCATGTAGATGCTGCTTCTTTAATAGCTTTCCTTTACATGCCTTGACTTGACCATTAGTTTTCGACTTCAAAACGTTCCGTCCTACTAAAAGCCTTTTCACTTTGCAACCTGTACGTACCTGAAACTTTAGTCAAAGGCTGTGCTGAAGTTATATTAAATCCACTGAGCTCCCCTTGTCAACCAACAGAGAATTATCCTTGAAGAATTCTAAGATTTTTCAGGCCAGGGTTTAAAAAAATCTTCAAAAGCAAAATACTGCAGATGCTGGAAATCTGAAATAAAAACAGAAAATGCTGGAAAACTCTCAGCAGGTCAGATAGCATCTGTGGAGCGCGAAATAGTTAATAGTCAATGACCTTCCATTGATTTCACAGAATTACAGCAACACAGAAGGAGACCATTTTGCTCATTGTGTCTGTACCGGCTCTCAGATTGATCAATTTAGTGCCATTCCCCTGCCTTCTCCCCGTAACCCTGCACATTCTGCTTTTTCAGATAACTATCTAATTCCATTTTGAATGCCTCAATTGAACCTGCTTCCACCACACTCTCAGGCAGTGCATTCCAGATCCTAAACATTTGCTGCGTGAAAAAGTTTTTCCTCCTGTCCCCTTTGCCTCTTTTGCTAATCACCTTAAATCTGTGACCTCTCATTCGTGATCCTTTCACGAGTGGGAACAGTTTCTCTCTATCTACTCTGTCCAGACCGGTCATGATTTTGTATATTTCTATCAAATCTCCTCTCAACCTTCTCTTCTCCAAGAAAAACAGTCCCAACTTCTCCAAGCTATCTCCATAACAGAAGTTCCTCATCTCTGGAATCATTCTCGTGAATCTTTTCTGTACTGTCTCCGATGTCTTCACATCTTTCCTAAAGTGCAGCACCCGGAACTGGACGCAATACTCCAGCTGAGTCTTATGTCTTATTATGTGTCTTACTTGTGTCTTATACAAATTTAACATAACCTCCTTGCTCTTGTACTCTATGTCCCTATTAATAAAGCTTAGAATACTGTATGCTTTATTAACCGTTCTCTCAACCAGATCATATACAATGGAATTCTGTTTGCCAACCTCTGTTTAGGTGGTTGGCTGTCTTCTAGGTTTGGGGTAATTGTGTTTCCTCAGAAGCCTCACAGCCTGCGCCTGTTGTTTTTTGGGCTGAATTTTCAATTGCAGGAGGGGGCGAGCAGAGGTGCGAGGGGGTGCATTGAAAATTGCATTCCTGGACGGTGTCACTGGTTCCCGATGTCTCCGGAACGCAATTCAATTTTCAAAGGGAGGATGGGAGGGGGTAACTGGGAACACACTCGCCTCCGATTAACAGCCCATTAAGCTCCTTGAGGAGCTTGTTAACGGGCTGAGGTGGGCCAGGAGGCGATTTTCAAATCAGAAATCACCAAACCCTAACAGACTGGTGCACATTACCGCACAGTTGTTGGGTTCAATACGGGTAGCTGTAAAGTCTTCTTTTAAAACTAGGAAAATGTTCTCCACCAGGAGTTTCACTGTGAGCTTGGGCACAGTACCAGGAGTTTCACTGTGAGATTGGGCACAGTACCATTTTTGTGCGCTCAGACATCTGGGCTCCAAATCCCTGCCTCTGCTCTTGTGCATGGCTGTGGCAGGTCCCGTCATGGCTGCCATCTGCCTTTGAGGGTCCAGCTCTAATAGGAATCTCTCTCCTGCTCACTGAGATCGGCACCGCTAATTGGACGCCAAGCTCACCTCCGGGCCAATTACGACATTGACATTTGAAGATTGCATCGCATGAGTTAAGACCTGGAAATTATCCGGGCATCGGGTTCCTGACCCCAATTTGACAATCAAGCCCGAGGTCTCCATTTCACTTTCATGCTCCAAACTGTTTGTTTCCATCTGCTCTTGACAATTTTGATCTTATTTTTTTATTGGAATGATCATCACAATTTATGCTTTACCTTCAATAACATTTTGCTTCCTGCATTGCCACTGTCTGTACTTCCGGGAACTCGAAGGGCATTGGTGGGGGTGAAGGGGAGAGAGAACATCAAATCCCCCCAACCCAACACAAAAACCCAGCCAGCCAAAGCCGTGCAAACTGTGTGACCATCCCCCCAACCTCACGAACTTTGACAGGACTCAGGAGTAAGGCACATTGCCATGCTTGCACAGAGATGTCCACTCCCCGATGACTGTTATTTCCTTCATTTTTACAAAGGTCTTGAATCTTGACTTGATGAAGCAAACTGGCTCAGAGATTGCCAAATATCAACTGTGATAGATTCAGCAGTGACCTGGATGAAGGGAGGGACACTTATTGATTCCACATGGTTTAATAAGAAAACAACACACGCTGTCATTGACTGACAGCTCCACTGTCAAAAACAAGGGGATAAATCACAACAATGTCACCAAACTGAAGACAATGTGTCCCTAGCAGACAACGTTACACGCATAATTATGCAGAGAATACAGAGAAGACTGAACCTGGCTTCTCATGATTAATGACATCCAGATAATACAAAGGTTGTGCTGCTAACAAATCTTGTACTATTACTTGGAGAACAGCTGTTATTTCTTCTCTGTCACCACAGTAATATCAACAGAGGCTGTTTAACCCTCTGTGTACCTTCTGTAGATCTACATGCCTGCTAGACTATGTTTGGAGAGGAATGAGCTGGGAAAAACATGATTTACTGTCAACTTTCTATAATATCTTACTCTAAACTTTTACAGAAAGAACAGCAGTATTTTCTTCACATATTTTGTTCCTGTTCTTCACTTCAAAGTCTCCCCATGTCCATTGCCTAAGTTATTATGAAGGAAACTATGGCCCCAATTTTACTCGGCCTATCCAATGGTCTCCCAAGTTCGTGCCACATGAGTTGGCAACAGAGTAAATGGCCCCGAAAGCCACCAGATTGTTGTAAGAACCCAACGGGTGCAATAATATGCTTCAGAACAGGGAATCAGGTACCCTCACCTGGTCTGGCCTACATGCAACTCCAATCCCACACTATACGGATGGCTCTTACTGTTCTTTTCTACCTTGATGAGCAAATGAGATATCGATTTAGGGTTTCATCCAAAAGACAGCACTTGCATCAATGCAGCACTCCCTCAGCACTGCTCTGTAGTGTCAGCCAAGCTCATGTGTTCAAATGGGACTTGAACCCATATCCTTTTGACGGAGGCAATGAGCCAAGCTATCACCTAAAACATACAGATAAGGCCTTACATAGTGATGAGAACATGTACTTTGTATCAGTTTCTTCTGTATAATGCTTCAGTGACATAGAAACATAGAAAATAGGAGCAGGAGTAGGCCATTCGGCCCTTCAGGCCTGCTCCACCATTCAAAAAAGATTATGGCTGATCATCTGATTCGATACCCTGTTCCTGCTTTCGCCCCATATCCCTTGATCTCTTTGGCATTAAGAAATATATCTATCTCCTTGAATATATTTAATGACTTGGCCTCTACTGCCTTCCACGGTAGAGAATTCCACAGGTTCACCACCCTCTGAGTGAAGAAATTTCTCTTCTCGGTTCTAAATGGCATACCCCGTATCCTGAGACTGTGACCCCTGGTTCTGGACTCCCCAGCCATCAGCAACACCTTCCCTGCACCTAGCCTGTCTAGTGCTGTTAGAGTTTTGTGATTTCTATGAGATCTCCTCTCATTCTTCTAAACTCTAGTGAATATAGGCCTAGTTGACCCAATCTCTCCTCATACGTCAATCCTGCCATCCCAGGAATCAGCCTAGTAAATCTTCTTTGAACTCCCTCCATGGCAAGAGCATCCTTCCTCAGTTAAGGAGACCAAAACTGCACACAATACTCCAGATGTGGTCTCACCAAGGCCCTGTATAACTGCGGTAAGACATCCTTGCTCCTATACTCAAATCCTCTTGCAATGAAGGCCAACATACCATTCGCCTTCCGAAATGCTTGCTGCACCTGAATGCTTGCTTTCAGCAACTGGTGTACAAGGACACCCAGGACCCTCCCCCTTTCCCAAATTATCACCATTCAGATAATAATTTGCCTTTCTGTTTTTACAACCAAAGTAGATAACCTCACATTTATCCACATTATACTGCATCTGCCGTGCATTTGCCCACTCACCCAAGTTGTCCAAATCACATTGGAGTCTCTTTGCATCCTCCTCACAGCTCACAGACCCCCCAGTTTTATGTCATCTGCAAACTTGGAAATGTTACATTTAGTTCCCTCACCCAAGTCATTAATATATACTGTGAATAGCTGGGACCCAAGCACTGATCCCTGTGGTACCCCACCAGTCACTGCCTGCCACCCGGAAAAAGACCCGTTTATTCCTACTCTCTGTTTCTTGTCTGTTAACCAATTCTCAATCCATGCCAGTATATTACCCCTAATCTCGTGTGCTTTAATTTTGCACACTAACCTCTTATGTGAGACCTTATCAAAAACCTTCTGAAAATCTAAATACAACACATCCACTGGTTCTCCCTTATCTATTCTACTAGTTACATCCTCAAAAAACCCCCGTAGATTTGTTAAGCATGACTTCCCTTTCGTAAACCCATGCTGACTTTGCCCAATCCCGTTTATGCTTTCTAGGTGTTCAGCTATCACATCTTTTATAATAGACTCTAGCATTTTCCCCACTACTGATGTAAGGCTAACAGGTCTGTAATTTCCTGTTCTTTTCTCTTCCTCCTTTTTTAAATAGTGGGGTTACATTTGCCACCCTCCAATCTGTAGGAACTGCTCCAGAGTCTATAGAATTTTGGAAGATGACCACCAATGCATCCATCATTTCCAGGGCCACTTCCTTTAGTACTCTGGGATGTAGATTATCAGCCCCTGGGGATTTGTCAGCCATTTAACCCCATTAATTTCCCTAGCACTATTTTTTTTACTAATACTGGTTTCCTTCAGTTCCTTCCTCTCATTAGACCCTTGGTTCCCTAACATTTCAGGGAGGTTAGTTGTGTCCTCCTTTGTGAAGACAGAACCAAAGTATGTGTTTAATTGTTCTGCCATTTCTTTGTTCCCCATTATAATGTCCCCTGTTTCTGATTTGTCTTCACTAAGCTTTTTCTCTTCACATATTTATAGAAGCTTTTACAGTCAGTTTTTATGTTCCCCGCAGGTTTACTCTCATACTCTGTTTTCCCCTGCTTAATCAACCTCTTTGTCTTCCTTTGCTGAATTCTAAACTGCTCCCAATCCTCAGACTTGCTGCTTTTTCTGGCAATTTTATATGTCTCCTCTTTGGATCTAATACTATCCCTAATTTTTTTTGTAAGCCATGATTAAGCCATCTTTCCGGTTTTATTTTTGCGCTAGACAGGAATGAATAATTGTTGTAGTTCAGGCACACGTTCTTTAAATATTATCCATTGCCTATCTACCGTCAACCCTTTTTAGTAAAGTTCCCCAATCTACCATAGCCAACTCGCGCCTCCTATCTTCGTAGTTTCCTTTATTTAGATTCAGAACCCTAGTTTCGGATTCAACTACTTCACTCTCTATCTTAATGAAGAATTCTATAATGTTATGGTCACTCCTCCCCAAGGGACCCCGCACAACCAAATTGTCAATTAATCCTTTCTCATTGCACAATACCCAGTCTAGGATAGCCTGTTCTCTATAATAAAAGCAAAATACTGCGGATGCTGGAAATCTGAAACAAAAACAAGAAATGCTGGATTCACTCAGCAGGTCTGGCAGCATCTGTGGAAAGAGAAGCAGAGTTAACGTTTCGGGTCAGTGACCCTTCTTCGGAACTGTTCTCTAGTTGGTTCCTCAACGTATTGGTCTAAAAAACAGTCACATACACACTCCAGGAAATCCTCCTCCACTGTGTTATTGCTAATTTGGTTTGACCAATCTATATGTAGATTAAACTCACCCATGATTACAGTTGTACCTATATTGTATGCGTCTCTAATTTCCTGTTTAATGCCATCCCTTACATCTCCACTACTGTTTGGGGGCCTATAGACAACCCCCACCAACGTTTTCTGCTCCTTGGTGTTTCATAGCTCGACCCATACAGATTCCACATCATGATTTTCTGAGCCGATATCCTTCCTCACTATTGCATTGATTTCTTCCTTTACTAACAACACTACCCCACCTCCTTTCCCTTTTTGCCTGTCCTTCCGAAATATTGAATACTCCTGGATGTTCAGTTCCCATCCTTGGTCACCCTGCAGCCATGTCTCCGTAATCGCTACTATATCATAGCCGTTTATATCTATTTGCACTCTTACTTCATCTACCTTATTGTGAATGCTCCACGCATTAAGACACAATGCCTTTAGACTTGTCTTTTTAACATTGTTAGTCATCTTAGCTTTATTTTGCACTACGGCCGCATTTGTTTCTCACCCTTGTTTTTTCTGCCTTCCACTTTTGCTTCTTACCTTTCTGTCTTTCATTTCTATCCTTGTTTCCCCCTCCTCTGCATCCCTGCTCAGATTCCCATCCCCCTGCCATTCTAGTTTAAACCCTCCCCGACAGCACGAGCAACCACCCCCTTGAAGAAATTGGTCCCCATCCTGCCCAGATGCAACCCGTCCAGCTTGTACTGGTCCCACCTTCCCCAGAACCGTTCCCAATGTCCCAGCAATCTGAATCCCCCCCCACCCTACACCATTTCTCCAGCCACGTATTCATCTGATATATCCTGCTACCTCTGCTCTCGCTAGCACGTGGCACTGGTAGTAATCCTGAGATTATTACCTTTGAGGTCCTATTTTTTAATTTATGTCCTAACTCCCTATATTCAGCTTGTAGGACCTCTTTTTTTACCTATGACAAAACAGTCAGACATTGCCTGAATATTTACATGGTATCTGTGGCACAGATATAGGCCATTTTGCCCAACAGGTCCGTGCCTGAGCATTGAGACCCATAAACAAACTGAATTACAAGCCTGTGCATGCAGTACACATTAATGATTGTGTCACTTATTAAAGGTGTCAGCCTTGGCTCAGTGGGTAACTGTCAGGCAAACCCTCCCCCCTACCCCCACCTGCCAAGATTGAGGCACACAGTATTTCACTACATGAACAAAAATTTAAAAATTGCAAGCCCTGACTGGAAGGACATTTACATAGTACCAGACAATGTTGAAACAATGGGGACCCAGCAGTTGGTCCACCCAGAAGTGGTCAGACCAGTTTTAGTCACATGGCTAACTGGCTGTTGCAGAGAATTTGAACTTCCAACAAAGAATGTTGAAGAGACTGCTCCATGTAAGGAGCTATTCACATGACTAACCTGCTGGGCAACCTGTGAGTTTTTTTTTTAAATTTGAACTCCCGACAAAGGGATTTGAACAGAGAATGCCGTGTGATCAAGGACTGAGAACATCTCCTCTTCTGCCTGCTCATCTCTCAGGGAACTGAAACCATTGGAGATGCATAAACTCAGAGAAAAGGTTTCCTACGTGAACAAGGTTTTAAGAAGACTACTGGGTCCCAACGAAACGCAAGACCATATCTTCAATCAAGGACTACAGTGAGCTCAAGAAACAGTAACAAGATATTACCTCTAGCTGTTCTCCTTATCTTTTCTTCTGATCTTTTCTGTCTCTATCTGCATGTTTATATCGCCTGTGCATGCTAGCGTTGGCGCGTCGTGTATCCATAGGTGTGAACTGTATCAGGTTTTTAAGTTTAAGGTTTAATAAATTTCATCTTTCTTCTTTAAACCAAAGAAAGCCTGTTTGTGCGCATTTCTTTGCCTTATACTTGGAAAGTTGTGAACAAGGATTCACAAAGGGGGGAGCTCAAAACACAGTGTTTAAAAAAAAAACCCTGTTACAATAAGATCAGGTAAATACAGCACAAGACCCCTAGACACATTGCTCACCTGGCCGCAACAGTAACGCTCTTGCCTCTTGAGTCAGAATCATGAGTTCAAACCCCACACTAAAGATTTGAGCGCCTAATCTAGGCTGGCACTTCAGTACTGCATCAGCACTAAAGCACTGTCCGAGGTGCCATCCTTTGGATGTGATGTTACACTGAGGCCCTATCTGCTTTCTCAGGTGGCTGTAAAAGATATCATGTCACTATTTGAAGAAGAGCGGGGAGTTCTCCCAGTGTCCTGGCCAATATTTATCACTCAACCAACACCTAGAGCAGACACATAAACAACAATAACCTGCTCAGTGATGCTTGGCTCCTGACCTCATTACAGCCTTAGTCCAAATATGGACAAAAGAGCTGAATTCACGAGGTGAGGTGAGAGTGACTGCCCTTGACATCAAGGCAGCATTTGACCAAGTGTGTCATCACAGAGCTTGGGCAAAATTGAAGTCAATGGAATCGGGGGAAAACTCTCCACTGGTTGGAGTCATATCTCGCACTAAGGAAGATGGTTATGGTTGTTGGAGGTCAATCATCTCAGTCGCAGGACATTACTGAAGGATTTCCTCAGGGTAGTGTCCTAGGCCCAACCATATACAGCTGCTTCATCAATGACCTTCCCTCCATCATAAGGTGAGAAATGGGGATGCTCGCTGATGATTGCACAATGTTCAGCACCATTCGCAACTCCTCAGATACTGAAGCAGTCCGTGTCCATATGCAGCAAGACCTGGACAAGATTCAGGCTTGGGCTGATAAGTGACAAGTAATATTCGTGCTACACAACTGCCAGACAATGACCATCTCTAACAAGAGAGAATCTAACCATCTCCCCTTGACATTCAATGGCATTACCATCACTGAATCCCCTACTATCAACATCCTGGGGGTTACCATTGACCAGAAACTGAACTAGAGTAACCATATAAATACCATGGCTACAAGAGCGAATCAGAGGCTGGGAATTCTGCAGCGAGTAACTCACCTCCTGACTCCTCATCTATAAGGCACAAGTCAGGAGTGTGATGGAATACTCTCCACTTGCCTGGATGAGCGTAACTTCAACTGCACTCAGGAAGCTCAACACCATCCAGGACAAAGCAACCCGCTTGATCATCACCCCATCCAGAAACTTAAATATTCACTCCTTCCACCACTGATGCAGAGTGGCAGCAGTGTGTATTATATACAAGATGCACTACAGCAACTCACCAAGGCTCCTTTGACAGCACCTGCCAAACCGGCGACCTCTACCCCAAAAGGACAAGGGCAGCAGACATATGGGAACACCATCACCTGTAAGTTTCCCTCCAAGCCTCACACCATCCTGACTTCGAACTGTATTTCCATTCCTCACTGTCGCTGGATCAAATCCTGGAACTCCCTTCCTAACAGCACGGTGAGTGTACCTCCACCACAAGGACTGCAGTGGTTCAAGGAGGAGACTTACCACCATCTTTTCAAAGGCAATTAGTGTTGGCCAACAAATGTTGGCCTTACCAGCATTGCCCATATCCCATGAAAGAATCAAAAATAGGTAATCTAGTCATTTATTTCATTATTGTTTTTAGGATCTTGCTGTATTTCCTACATTGCAGCAGCAGTGATTACATGACAAAAAGTACTTCATTAGCTGTGGAGCACCTTGATGTTGTGAAAGACGCTATATAAATGCAAATTCTTTCTTTGTTTTGAGAAGAGTTGACTTAAACTGCGTCTCTGCTTTCACCTTGTGGATCAAGAACATCGGTGTGGTGCAGATGCCTGAGAAATCCCCAAATCATTGCAATCCTGATAAGTACACAACAAACCTGACTGCACACTTTCTGCTCCAATCATTTGAGAGTTCTACAGACTGCCAGAGAAATCACCACTGGCAATATTTGCACCAGTATCAATTTACTCATTCACTCACTGTGCTGCCGAATCTAAATGGAAATTGCAAACTTGCTTAATTCCTACATAAAAATATATATATATATTTATGAAATGTGTGTGAAGCAATGTCACTGGAATCTAGAAAAGAAAACACATTCAGAGTGCATCGGGGCCACAATGCTCCAATACTCCATGCAAGCAGTGGGATCTCTCAAGACAACTTGTGTCGTATTGACAAACCATGGGTGCGTCAATAGTTGATCTGAATGGATGAAAACTGTGTGTGGCCAACATTTTCTGATAAAACGCCCACTCCATGTGAAGCCCCCACTGACTCATGGAAATCCTACCCAAACTTTTCCAAGTTACGTGTACTTAAGGACATGTAATTACATAAATAAACTGATCACAGGATTCTACGAGTCTGTGGGGGTGAATTTCTGAAGGGGTTCTGGTGCTCATCCATGGAAGAGTCATAGAAATAGTGGAAAATCCCTGTAAATGGTTTACACAGTTTTTCCAGGATATCCATAATCCATTCACCAAAGTTACAGCAAACAGGTGGAAGAACTCGCACAGAAATTTATCATTTATTTATTTAATCCAATCCTCCTGCCTGAAGTTGACAGTTTGCATCATTTGAGGGACTTTTACAGAGGAAGGAGAGAGGCTTACTGGAGTCTGGGAAAAGTTCACGTATTCAAATTGTGCCAACACATTTTTCAGAAAGTATGAAGCTTGTCAGAAATCTGATCCAATAGGACCCATGACCAAGCGCTATTATTAATCATTTAATACACACACTCAAGAAATGACCTCTTAGAGGTCTTCAAGACAGTTATGATCAGGTAAATAGTGATAGATTGTTTCCATTGGTCAGTGAAATGGAAACAGAAGAGTACAAATATGAGAAATTACAGAAAGAATTAAGAGGCCAGAAAAAGATTTCTTTGCAACATGGGTGGTTAGAATTTGGAATTTGCCACAAATCCTTATTAAATTAAACCAGTTTGAATATTATAGGGTACCAGGAGTGAGCCGGGTAGTAGGTAAGATATTATAGTGTTTGGGGAGTGAGTTGGAGAGTGGGATTAGTTTAGGTGGGATATAATAGGGTACGGGGAATGAGCAGGAGAGTAAGTTTAGATTAGAGAGGATATTATAGGGTATAGAGCGAGCAGAAGAGTAGGATTAGATTAGGTGAGATATTATAGAATATATGGAATGAGGAGAGTAGGATTAGATTAGGTGAGATATTATAGAATATATGGAATGAACAGAAGAGTAGGATTAGATTAGGTGGGATATTATACAATATATGGAATGAGCAGGAGAGTACAAACAACAAAGAACAAAAAACAGTACAGCACAGGAACAGGCCATGAAACCCTCCAAGCCTGCGCCGATCTTGATGCCTGCCTAAACTAAAACCTTCTGCCCTTCCAGGACCCATATCCCTCTATTCCCTTCCTATTCATATATTTGTCAAGATGTCTCTTAAACGTCGCTATCGTATCTGCTTCCACCACCTCCCCTGGCAGCAAGTTCCAGGCGCTCACCACCCTCTGTGTAAAGAACTTGCCTCGCACATCCCCTCTAAACTTTGCCCCTCGCACCTTAAACCTATGTCCCCTAGTAACTGACTCTTCCACCCTGGGAAAAAGCTTCTGACTATCCACTCTGTCCATGCCACTCATAACTTTGTAAACCTCTATCATGTCGCCCCTCCACCTCCGTCGTTCCAGTGAAAACAATCCGAGTTTTTTCAACCTCTCCTCATAGCTAATGCCCTCCAGACCAGGCAACATCCTGGTAAACCTCCTCTGTACCCTCTCCAAAGCCTCCACGTCCTTCTGGTAGTGTGGCGAACAGAATTGTACGCAATATTCTAAGTGTGGCCTAACTAAGGTTCTGTACAGCTGCAACATGACTTGCCAATTTTTATACTCTATGCCCCGACCGATGAAGGCAAGCATACCGTATGCCTTCTTGACTACCTTATCCACCTGCGTTGCCACTTTCAGTGACCTGTGGACCTGTACGCCCAGATCTCTCTGCCTGTCAATACTCCTAAGGGTTCTGCCATTTACTGTGTACCTCCCACCTGCATTAGACCTTCCAAAATGCATTACCTCACATTTGTCCGGATTAAACTCTATCTGCCATTTCTCTGCCCAAGTCTCCAACCGATCTATCTCCTGCTGTATCCTCTGACAATCCTCATCACTATCCGCAACTCCACCAACCTTTGTGTCGTCCGCAAACTTACTAATCAGACCAGCTACATTTTCCTCCAAATCATTTATATATACTACAAACAGCAAAGGTCCCAGAGTAGGATTAGATTAGGTGGGATATTATAGAATATATGGAATGAGCAGGAGAGTAGGATTAGATTAGGTGGGATATTATAGAATATATGGAATGAGCAGGAGAGTAGGATTAGATTAGGTGGGATATTAGAGGGTATGGGAAGCAAGCAGGAGAGTCGGATTAGATTAGGTGGGATAGAGGGTATAGAGAGTGAGCAGGAGTGTAGGATTAAATTCGATGGGATATTATAGGGTTTTAGGTACCTCATTTGTGTGAGGGCAGCAGATAGAAGTACAAAATGGCAACTTTTTGGTGCTGTCGTGCCAAATGCACCAGGAAGCTGAAGTAGACATCATGCAGCTTTCTCACAAGGAGGGAGCAAAATTTGGAAGGAGCCATCCTTCGGGCAACTCTTTTAAACTCTCAAGGAACCGGATAAAGAGTTGCATTGCTGAATCTCTTTTCCTGAGCTCAATGCCACAGATAATGCTTAGTGAGTGAGACCAAGCAAGGAAGCAAAAGGGGAATTTAAGAACAACTTTTATAAAAGGTCTCACTTTCACCAATGATGGAAACTGTCAATGCAAGGTCACAGATCAACCAGCTTCAAGCGAAGCCTTAAGGTGTAAATCTGATTTTAATTTGTAGATGTTTTTGAAATTTGTCTTATTTTGGAACGTATTTGATTAACCTCAGGGCACAGTTTTACATCTCCACATTGACAAAAAAAAAACTGAATGTAAGTAGTTTTCGATTCAAAACTGAACATGTTGTTCCACTAATAAAGCACTCAACCCCATCCAAAATGATCTTAGGTTACTGATAATGTTCCGGTTTCTGCAGACTTACTTTATATACCTATCAGAGATTAAATGACCAGCATCTGGTTCTGTTGTTAATAAAATTCCCTCTTGAAATATTTGATTGCGGCCTGGCTTGCTGCCAGATGCATTTTCAGAATATTGCATGTAGCGACTCATATCGGAGTTGGAATATTAGGTTTTCTCCAGTGAGTTTTTCATTACTGAATAAGGAGATGAGCTGTCAGACCCCCTTGGAGATGTAGTCACTGTCAGGTCATTGTCTGCCAGCCGGAATGTCTAGTCCAGCCGAAGTTAAATGATTGCTAAGCGTTGGAAAACAAGATGCTTTGCAAAACTTAGCTTGGGGTCCATCTTTAGAAGTTTTCCACAGGCTGCTACTGGGGCCACATGCAATTGTTCAGTATCTTGAATCACCAGAAGACACTCCATTAGACAGACTACAAAATGACCAAGCCTTGTGCTGGTTTCAGTGGGCTGGGAAGGGATTAGATGGGCACTCCTGACCCATTGAGTTGGCTTCACTATTGACTGACATGCTTCCAAATTCTCTTGATCCTTGTAGCCTAACATGGAGAGGGTTTTTCTTTTCTTTAGGAAAATACCATCAGTCCCTCATTACAGGAACCTTATCGACTTATGAGTGAAAGAGTTTTCTACATTTTGTTGAATGCTGCTAAGTGACTAATTCAGTGTGACCTCAGTAGATGTCTTCAAAAATCTGAGAGAATTTATGTTTTGCAGAATACGAGTAGGATTATTTGTACACTTTGGTAGGTCACCCACCTGTGTGTAAGGCTGTTCTCCTAACACACGTACAGGTGAGCTGTAACCCAGTAAGCAAGTCTTGCAATTCAAAAAAATTCTACCTGCTCGATGTTCTGTTGCATCTTTATCATATGTGAAGAGAAGGGACTGTCAGGTGAACTTCCCTGCCTTTAATATGAACCTTTGTTAGATTAGAGATTTGTGGGCAGGGTTCTTATTCATCCTGACTCGACCAGTGACTGATTAATTGGCATACTCATAGACAGTGGCAGCTTCCTCTTTCGCTGGGCCCCAAATTCTGAATCATTTGCTGGTGAAGAAAAGAGATAGACACCAAATCTGACATCTCAGAATTTTTACAGCACAGAGCTTCATTTGCTACTTGTCCACCCATTCCACCAACTTGTCTATGTCCTCACAGTACACAATACTTCCAAGTTTTGTATTATCTGAAAACTGTGAAATTGTGCTCTGTACACCTAGATCTAGGTCATTAATATATATCAGGAAGAGCAAGGGTCCCAACACTGACCCCTGGGGAACTCCACTACAAACCTTCCTCCAGCCCAAAAAACAGCCATTAATCAGTACTCTCTGTTTCCTGTCACACAGTCAATTTCGTATCCATGTTGCTACTGTCCCTTTTATTCCATCAGCTATAACTTTGCTCACAAGTCTGTTTTGTGACACTGTGTCAAATGCCTTTTGAAAGTCCACATACACCACATTAGCTGCATTTCCCTTATCAGCCCTCCCTGTTACCTTTTCAAAAATCTCCAGCACATTAGTTAAATATGAGTTTCTCTTAACAAATCCCTGCTGGTTTTCCTTAATTAACCTGCATTTGTCCATGTGCCTATTAATTTTGTCCTGAATTATTATTTCTAGAAGTTTCCCCACTGAAGTTAAACTGACTGGCCTGTAGTTGCTGGACTTATCTTTATGGCCTTTTTTGAATAGGGGTATAATATTTGCAATTCTCCAGTCCTTTGGCACCACCTGAGTCTAAGGAAGACTGGAAAATTATGGCCAGTGCCTCCGCAATTTCCACTCTCACTTCCCTCAGTATCCTTGGATGCATCTCACCCAATCCTGGTGCTTTATCAACTTAAAATATAGACAGCCTATCTAATGACTCCTCATCAATTTTAAATCCGTCTAGTGCATTAATTACCTCCTCTTTCCCCATGGCCTGGATAGCACCCTCTTCCTTGGTAAAGATAGATGCAAAGTATTCATTTAATACTTCAGCTATTCCCCCTTGTGGAAATCCCCTTTTTGGTCCCTAATCAGCCATACTCTTCCTTTTACCGCCTTTTTACTAATTATATGTGTTATGACCAGGTGAGAAGGGGTCCAAGGGTTCCCTCTCTGCCATTGCCTGGTTTAACCGTAACAGGGTTTAATTTTAGAAACACTGTTTTTAGCTGCCCCTTCAGTGAATCCTTGTTCACTGCTCCAATTGTAAGGCAAAGAAATCAGGCAAGTTTCTTTAGATTTAAACAAGAAAGGTAGAAGTTTATTAATCTTAAACTCTAATCCAGTTAACGACTACGAATATGCAACACGACCATGCTAGCATGCATATGTGATAAACACACACGCAGATAGAGACAGAAAAAGTAGAAAGAATAAAGGGAAAAAGTTTGAGGCAATATCTGTTAGTTATTTAATGTCCTTTGAGTTCAATGTGGCGTCTTTGGTTGCCGGTAAGTCCTGCTATTCGTTGGGGCTCAGTTCTTGCTTCAACTTGTTTCGATATCGGAGTCTTTTCTTTCTTGAGGTGTACATGTCTTCCATGGGTCCAGTGGCTTGGGAGAAAGTGAGAGAGACAGCCAGGAGAGAGGCTTGCTTGTTCCAGCTTCAACTGTAAAACTGCCTTCTGTTCCTTTCTGTGTGGCACAATTTCAAATACCAAGTTGGCAGCAGGTCAGTGATGTAACTAACTGGCTTACCCACTCCGCATTTGTGGATTGTATGATCTTAGCAGGTCCTGGAATGCGCTTCCTTACACCTTCAAAGTCTGGTGATCAAAATCCATTCAGGTTAATTGGAGCAGGGAATAGTCCTTTGTCTCCTCAAGCAGCATCTCTTAGTATGCAAATGTCCTTCCAGCCCAAATGTCTGGTGATCTCTTTAACAAGTTATTTTTTCACTCCAGCAACAGTTTAAAATTGATGTTCATATGATGAAAGTAATGTGCCTCATTCTTGGTAGGTGGGGGTCTTCATGACAATATACCTGTGGAATACTTTGGGATTCCCTTTTATGTTAGCTGCCAGTCTCTTTTTACACTCTCTCTTTGCATCTCTTATTTTCTTTTTCACTTCCCCTCTGAACCTTCTATGTTCAGCCTGGTTCTCCATTTATTATCCACTTGACCTGATATCTGTCATAAGCACACTTCGTCTTCATCTTAATCTCTATCCCTTTTGTCATCCAGCGAGCTTTGGATTTATTTGCCCTACCCTTCCCCTTCTAGGGAATATACCTTGACTGTGTCCGGACTATCTCTTATTTGAAGGTCACCCATTGTTCAGCTACCGTTTTTCCTGCCAACCTTTTATTCCAAATGATTCAGCCCAGATCCATTCTTACTCAATTGAAGTTGATTTTCCCCCAGTTAATTTTTCTTGCTCTAGATTGTTCTTTGTCCTTTTCCATAGCTAACCTAAACCCTATGATACAATTATCACTGCCCCCTAAATGTTCCCTGACTGATATTTGATCCATGATGATGCATTATCCATTTTAAAATGGGAACATATCTGCAATCCTCAGAAATGGTTTCTGAGCAGCATTGTAGAGGGAAGTGAAGCACATGATGTCTTGTCCCATATCTGAATGTAAATGGATTGCAAACAAATTAGACAAAACACTTGACATAACAGCTTAGGAATAAGGGAAACCATGAAGTAAGGTTCACTGCAGATTACAGTGCAGGTATATAAATATAACAATTGTTCAATAACTTGTTGAACAATCCAGTCGCCTGCCTGAAATAAATTCCTACTCTTGATATGGATTTCACTTTTAATACAGATAAGGCTACTACTTTGCTGAATACCTCTGTTTTGTTAACAAGTTGTGACCATGGTCTTCCTGTAGCTGATCACTTCAATACAACACTCAAATTTAATTTCACATTAAAATACAATGCTTTAAATACTTAAGATTTTCACAAGTTTCTTATCAAAATGTCTTTTCCTGGCAGGTCCAGCAGGACCTTATTATGCCTGTATTCCATGCAACTTTACATTTCTGAGCTACTACATTGTACATGATACAGTGGCCCTTTGATATGGGTGGAGTTAATTCAACCTTCAATCATCCTCCTACAAATTAAAGTAAGCAAGTTTCTCTTGTCCTCCTTTACTCAAAGTCTCCAGAGCATTCTGTAATTAAGTCTTACCAAGGTCAGTACCAGACACTGCCAGGTATGGACATGATCAAATTCCAGAGAATGATGGTGGAATCTGCCTCTTCAAAATGATTATATGGAAAATTGAATCTTCTGTCTCCATTTGTATGCTGCTTCTTTAGAGTCAGTATTCTACATTTTAACTCTTTCCCACCCTTGTGTCCTGGCAGTACGACTGACAAAAACAAAGCTGGGAGGGAAAACAACAGAAGAAAGTTCTTCGTCAAAGGGATTAATGGCTGGAAATTATTTTTTAAACTGGAAAATGATGAAAAGTGCTATATGACAAAGGTTATCTCAATCAAGCTATGAAATGGCATTAGAAAGAGAAAAGGCAAGAGTGCCAGGAGGAAGTTTGTGTTGAGCTTTGCTAGAACAAAGATGGATTGGCCAGAATGGGAATGAAAGAGGAAGTTGAAATGGTGAACCACATTGGAGGTCAGGATCATACGTAACAGATTGGAGATGTTCGTTAACAACATCAGTAAATCCATGTTCGATCTTCCCAATATAGACAACTGTAACAAGAGCAACAAGTCAAGTATACTAGATTGGGTGCAACTTACTGTCTCATGCTTAGGATACCAGACAATGGTGTGGGAAGAAACAAATGGTCAGGTGGCGCATCTGCTACAGTTGCATGAGAAAGTGCCTCGGGAGAACCATCTTTTTGTATCTATTTTGCCTTTTGTCGAAATGAACACAGATGGTGTTGTAATCCACAAAGAATTCAGATTTCTCTTCTAATCTACATTCTTTCCACCTGAAGGAGATCTGGGACACCAGCGACTTCATCACGTCCAGTTGATTTCTTCTCTTCTTTCAGGTGAATCCGCTTCAACTTGACAACTCCCCATGGCTGTGTTGCTACAGCATGTGGGATGATGAAGAATCTTTGAAACCAAAGTGTTCCTTAGTTTTTAGATCGACTGTGTATGAGACTGAGGGCGAGAGGCCTTAATCCAAGCCAAAATGGTCTGAGAGTATCTTCACTGACATTTAGACAAGTTTAACAGTACCTGCATTTTGAAAGATGTTTTTGAAGTGAAGGGCTGTCTATGAACTTGGCATTTAATGTGAAGATTAATCAACTTACCTAGGGTTGCCTTGCATCAATCCAACGTCGGGTGTTGCCTTCTTTCAATATCACAGAAGTAATTTCACCACGTACCATTAGCTCCATAAATTCTGAGGATGAATTGCCATAGGAGTTTTCCCACTTGCCTGCCATAACCTCAGTGGAGGAGCTGCAGAAACCTGGAAAATGGCACAAAATGTGGGCTGCGCACCAATGTCCGTTGGTTCATTTAAAATGCTCACTTTGTTTTGACTTCCTTGTCTTTTTTTTGACAACATTTCTCCTGCTCCAAAAGGCTGCCAAATATTTTTAATGAATTTTCAGCCTTATACAAGTTAACATAATATTTGCCCCCATTGAAGGCCCTTTACCTTTAAATGGCTGCATAGCTTCAAATCTTATCCGCAGACCTCGTGTAACTTTCTGCATTCCTTTTTCTCGTTAACCTAAGCTAGACCAGGGGCTGGCGTAAATTATTTAGATTGTTCAACCTCAGAAAATACTGCACGGTCAGACATTGCATTGTTTAACAAACATCTCACTCACTCACTGCAAACGGGTCCTGCATCCTTTGAAAAAAGTCAACCCTGATATTTCTTCCAATGGCGTCAGCTCCAATTCCACACAGTCACCTCTGGTGTACCCAGCATTGTATATTTAGCCACCTCCTCCTCATCATTTATATGCTACCCTCTAGCTGTGTGTCATGTACACTGATAGCGCTCAGCTGTACCTCTAACCTTCTGCTTCATCAACCCACGACTGTTGCTACACTCCCCAAAAGCCTCGTCTACACTGAGACCTGGATGAGATGGAACTTCCTGCAGCTAAGTGTCGGTAAAACTAAAACCGACCTCTTCGGCTCCCAGAAGCACCTCCACACCACTTTCATCAACTTTCTCAGCTATCAGCTGAGGACAAGCTCTGAGGTATGGAACTGTTCTCAGGTTCCTCCCACATCAGACTCATTATGAAGACCGTTAATTTTCACCAGAAAATCTGGTGCCTCTTCTCCATCTGCAGCCAAACCCTTGCCTCCCACCCTAATTCAAGCCTCATTACTATTCAGTATCCTTCTTATCAGCTTGTCAGCCTTCTCTTGACCATCCTCCCTAACCAATTTCAACTTGGATCCTTCCCCCATCCTCCCCCATCCTCGCCAAGCTGCACTCTCAACCTCTTTCCACCGAACTGCTCTTCACTTCATGCTTTTAAATCCCTGCACAACGTCAGTGATTTCCTCAAGCTGCAAACCCTGCATTATAAATAAGACTGCAAGAGTGAGAATCAAAGCTAGAGTCTACACTCTTTTGATCCTCTGGATTACCTTGTCCAGTCACAATCTAACCTAAGTCCATACATTTTGATTGTTGTTTAGTTACATTTCAGCATCCAGAGTCATAAAGTTTAATTCCTCATCCTCATCATCGTCATCATTTAGGCTGTGTTCATCCACTGTAGGATGTAACCTTCCTCGTGCCATTTCCATTTCTCTCTATCCCTTGTTGTTCTCGTCCATGTGGTTCCCAGGTATAACATGTTAATAGAGGATCTATTGGGTATTAACCGGGGAATTGGCCAGTGAGATCCTTGTCCGGGATAACATGGTGTCTTGCTGCTTTGTGGCATTAAGCCATGCTATATGGTGAATCAGTACAGCCAGCAAACGTCTCCACCAAGCCCCAGGCAGAGGTAAACAAATCGGAGTACTTAGGCAAACTGAGTGGGACCCTTGATGGAGGAAATGCTGTCAAAAGGAGTTGACTTCTGTGGAATAAATCAATGGCATCCACAAAACCCGTGTCTCAGGAAGGGCATCGTCATTACCAAGGGGGAGGCAACTCTAACAGAAACCTTTACTGACAACACGCCTTGCCAACGTATACAGCAGAAATCCCAATTCCTCAACCTCCAGTCTAATAGAGTTTAATAATGAACTTCATTCAGCTTCTTTAGTTTAATAAAATTTCACTCCCCACATTGGTAAGTGTTCAGTTTGTTGGGTTTGAATTAGTAGTGTTGTAGGGTGTTCTAGAGAGTCTTAGACTCCAGTAAAGGTTAACTAACAACTCTATTATTTACAGTTACTATATACACTCTCCACAAGCCACCTAAGCTAGCATCCTTCATGCTGCTATACCTTCTTTTTCTCAAGCCTATCTCATGTTACTGTTACATCATTGCTCATACTGTGGGAGGGGTCTCTCTCACTGTCTTCAGTATTAACCCTTTAAATCCTTATATGACATCTCCCCCTAAGTCTTTATCCAACATTTTTCCAAACATATATACATTTATGACTTCTCTACTAGTCTGTCTCCCCCCAAGTCTCTGACTTTACAGATTCAGTCACATCAGAGGTTTGACAACTCTCCCCGATCTGGTTGTAATCTGTCTGGGATGATCAGTAGTCTTCATAGGAAGTCTGGATTGCTGACTTGGTTTTCTGTTCCTATGAGTTGAAGTATTTTGTTCGGTTTGGTTATTGTTCATCTTCATCTGGATCTTGCAGATGGCTGTTGCTTTTGTGGAATAGGAATGATATTCCTCAGATTCCCTTGTATATTCCCTTCATTCGTTTGTATAACAAATATGATCGCTGATAAGCCTCATGCTTATGGATTACTGTACCTTCTCGTTCCAGGTCACATATCCAAACTTTTTGATCATTGTTTAATTTGGGTAAACTTCTCGCTGTAAATCTCCTGTTTGTAATTGTTTGTATCCTTCTGTGGGAGTTTTCTCTTCCTTGAACTTTCTCGTAGTTTTGAGTCTTCAATCCTGGTATTAATTGTTGAGACAATACTGGAAGCTGTGTTCTTAACTTCCTTCCCATTAGTAATTCTGCTGGTGATAATCCACACAGCAGTGGCATTGAACGATAAACTAGGAATGAGACAGGAAGATCTTCATTTCTCTTGAGTAAATATTTTATGGTTCTCACACTTCATTCTGCTTCACTATTGGACTGTGGATACCTCAGTGAGCTCATAAGATGCAGAAAGCCCATCTCCATGGCAAACCAGGTAAAACATGCATTTGCAAACTGTGGTCCATTGTCTAATAATATTTCATCCGGAATCCCATGTGTCGCAAAGATGTCCATAAAAATTCTGATAACTACCTCAGTGGTCGTAGAATGTAGTGGTCGGACTTCTATCCACATGAAAAAGTAGTCAATAATGATGATATATGACTTCCCACCAGACATGAATAAATCCATGCCTAGCCTTCGCCAAGGTCCAGTTGGAAATTGGGTAGTCAACAGCAGTTCGCGCTGTTCTGGCCTCTGGAAGCATACATGTCTGGCAGTTGTTGATCATGGTATCAATATCCTTAGATATCCCAGGTCACCATACTGAAGATTGTGCCCTCACTCTGCACTTGTTTATACCCAAATGGCCTTGGTGTAATCGATCTAAAATATCGGATCTCATTGAAATAGGCTTAACAATTCTGTTGTTGTGAACTAATAAGTCATCAATTATGGTAAAATATTTCCTATACTCATGGAATGTCTTCATTGTTTTCCCTCTTGGACTTTATTGTGGCTGCCCATGTTACATTTTGTCTGATGCAAATCCACTCTTCATCATTCTTCTGTGCTTGTCGTATTTCTCGCAACTTGTGTGTGCTTGCTGGCCAACTATGTGCTGTGTGTTGCGAGTATGAATCTACGTCCCTTACAAAATTCATGTCTTCCTGTGATGGATGATCTACGGTTGCCCTCAATAGCACATTGGCTGACGATTGGAAGGATTTGTCTACCTTTGTTTGCTTGACTTCGGCTACCTTCTCAATTAACTGCAGCTCCAAGAATGCATTCCTGCTCAGTAAAGAAAATTCTGTATAAGACGTATAAGATCTCTACCAGTTATCTTCCTTTATGCTTAAGAATTGCTTGGAGTTTGCCTTTTACTTGGCGTTGTGTCCCCCCTGGACCATGCAACTGTATATCTGTCAGTTGTAGGTAATGTCTCTTCACCCAAGGCTCTTGGTCAGACAATACTATGATGCTAGCCCCTGTGTCAAGCTTAAAATTCATGAGGTGTCCATTCATGTAGATGTCTGCTGTCTGGAAATCTTGGTCTAGATTACTGATTTCTCCCAAGAACTCTCCTGCCTCTTTCTCTTGTGGATATTGCTGTACTTGATTCACTGCGGTTTGTGTGAAGGTCTTCTGCTTTGTAACATTAGACAAAGAAATTTTGCTGCATCACATCTTCCCATAGTGTCCAGTTTTTCCACACTTAAAACACTCAGCTTTACTTGCTCTCGTCTGTGGCAAAGTTTTCCTATTTCAAGCATCTTCTCACCTATTTTTTCTGTTCCTCAAATTGTTTCCCTGGCTTTGGCTTAACCAGTTGGATGGGTATTGGGCTCCTTCTCGTCCATGGCTTGTCTTCAGCTCATAGGATGTCCCTACTCTGTTTGCGAACTTCAGCCTGTCTTACAATTTGAATGGCCTTTTCCGATGCAAGGTCTTCCTTGGACTGCAACAGATCTGGCAAGGATTCATTCGCTGTGCCGATGACAATCCTGTCTCTGACTAGTTCTGCCTTTACTTCGCTGTATCAGCAACCTGATGCCAATCTATACAGGTCATTAATATAAGAGTATAGCACAAATCATCTGTGCCCGCTTATTAAGTTTGGATCTTTCCAAGATTTTATTGGTACGGAGATTAAAACATTTATCAAAGGCTTGGAGTACCTCTTCAAATTTATCGGTAGCCTCGTTGATCCCTTGTTGGACAACTACACCGTCCGCAATCGCACTTACTGAATAAAGGAGGGTGTTCACTTGTTCCACTTCAGATTTTGTATGGATTTGTGAAGCGTTTCCAAAGCTTAGGAACCTTTTTCGCCATAATAGCCAATTTTGAATCTGATTGGGTCCCTCTTGATTCTGGAAACTTTCAGGCATTCACGATTATGGATCCATATTGCTTTCTTTAATAGATGTTTTAGGTTGTTTCCCTTTCTTTAAGAAATTCAGCTTGTTTGCTTTTTTTTCCAGAGTGGAGGTCCCCAGCTGTTTTTGAGAGCTCCCCACTGTTTTAATAGGCATTTTTAGCGTTTTCCCTTTTCTTTAATAAATTTACTTTGGTTTTTTTCAGGCTCGGTTGCCTTTATAGAGGTGTCGCTGCTGTTTTTGGTGGTTTCCCACACTTCCCAGGAATTCCTGCGCTTTCCGGGGGTTTCCTGCTCTTCGCGCCCTCACGTTCAGCCTGAGGGAAGTATTGGGTTTTCCCCACTTTTTTAAAAACTTTCTGAGCATAATGCCTTTAGAAAAGTACCACAAGCTTTTCAAAGGCTTTTAACGCGATCCCCGACCATCAGTATCGTGACTCACCCAAATGCTGGGTTCTTCTTGCAGACCATCACACTTCAGTTCTGTGGTGCAGTCTGTATTTCTGTGCTCTGACTCACCACAACTGCGAAGCTCTCCACAGCCTCTTCTGCAGGTAAGTAGTTTTTTTACTGTACCGGGCCAGTATTTATCTTTACATTTCTCTGTTGTTCACCTGGTGTTTCTTCCAAAGGTAAGGTGATCTTCAAATTCTCCTGGTCACATTCACCGCTGTTTACTGTTGTTTTACTGTTGCCACCATGTTGGGTTTGTATTAGTAGCATTATAGGGCGTTCTAGAGAAAGTCTTAAACCCCAGTAAAGGTTATCGAACAACCCTATTATTTACAGTTACTATATACACTCTCCACAAGCCACCTAAGGTAGCATCCTTCGTGCTGCTATAGCTTCTTCTTCTCAAGTCTATCTCATGTTCCATCATCACCCATACAGTGGGAGGGGTCTCTCACTATCTTCGGTATTATCCCTTTACATCCTTATACTACAGTAAGTTCTTGTTTATTCCCAATCTATTTTAGATCCAATACCATAAAACTAAACATTTAAGTAAACATTTAACCTCCTTTTGATAAATGTATCCCCCACACCCGCCCCCCATCTAATAAAGTCCTCTAGTCTGAGACCAAGATTCAACATCAGCACAAGGCTTTCTAATTATTACTGTTGACACTTGTTGATGTACACAAGTTAAAAACTAAATTATTCATTCTGAAAAGCAGCCAGAATTCTGTCTCTCTTGTCTATGCTTCAAGCCCAATCTCTGGAACTTCATGATTATTCCAATTCAGTACTTCCACCATCAAGAACATCTGTCAGCTGAAAAATTCTCAACAGCTGCCCTCAGCAGATTTTCAGTGTGACTGGGAGAGAGAGAAGATTTTTTGTAAGCAGCTGCAGTCGTCAAAGGCAACTCCATATTCATTGCAGTATCAATAGTAAGGTATGCTCACAGACCAGTCAGGCCACATTATTACAATATTTTATAAAAAGGGTTTATATTTGGATACTAGTTCACTACTGGGCTATGACATGGTTTTTGTAGGGCACAACCTTCTCCCTACAATTTTCTCATACAGCAACTTCCAACTGTCGATCAGGCGACGAATGGAGGAAAGTAGTTTCCCCAGTAGGAAGATAGGGAGATCATGGGGCAACCTAGCCTGGTCTTGCAATTTTAGACAGATAATGATGGAGCAGCTATTAGCAGAGACCTAGAGACAGGTGAAATAGAAACAGAAAATGCTGGAAATACACCATGGGTCAATCAGCATATGTCAAGAGAAAAGACAGTTTAGATTATGACTTTTCAGTAGGTACTTTTCATATGACACTAATGAAGGGCATGGACCACAACATCATAATCTGGCTCTCCCTTTACAGATGCTGACTGACCAGACATGTATTTCCAACATTTCTGTTCTTATTTCAGATTGGTTTTACCCAGAGACAGATGTCCAGTCACCATCCCAACCAGAGAACAGTTTGTGGAAAAGCCATAAGACTTCACAGTCAGAGAGGAGAGGAGTTTGCTTCTGCGTGTTCATTAAGATAATATAAAGTGAGCCCACTGCATCACCACATAGATTAGCAGTGACGCGCACCATGAGAACCTAGTCATTTAATGTGGCTTCATATAATGAATAACATGGTGATTTTGTGCTGGTTGTTAATGCTTTCCAAACTGAGCTGCTGACAGAGTCATATTTCACACTACCCTGAGGGAAAATGTCAGCAAAACTATTCCCCTCATTCTGTTTCCTTCATCTCAAGGCTGTTTTATCACAGTATTGAATGCCTGGTAATGTACTGTACCATCTATTATTCCAAAGTCTTCACGTGGCTTTTTTTTGTAGCATGCCAACATTTCTATTATGATTAAACATGGTAATATTGGAAGGTTTTAGCTGTGAGCACTTCAGTAATAAATGCACTCATTAACCATTTCAATACTGAGAGTACTTCGATTGGGACAGTGAAGAGTGCTCTGATGTTAATCATTTGGGTCATCATTGTCCTTTCATTTAATCCTTTCAGTAACGCCTCATCTTTCACTGAGGAATGTGTGTCCTCTTATTCACTATTAAAGTAATGAATGTTTTCTATTAACTGTTTACTGATGCATGGTTATATATCAATTATTTACTTACTAACTGTATAACTCTTAGTAACATTTCAGCAATTAGTAATCTCTGATTAAGCATTTACTTAATAAATAATCTTTTCAATAATCAATAATCTCATTAATCATTTCAGTAATCAATAATCTTAGTTAATCATTTCAGTCATCAATAATCCTTGATTGAACATTTCAGGAGTCAGAATTTCTTATTAACTCTTTAGCATTCATAAATCTATTTTAACCAATAAACCTTACTCATTTCAGCAATCAATAATCTTGTATTCACTATTTCAGCAATCAATAATCTATGGTTAACCTGTTCCACACCAATTGTCTGAGATACTAACATTTAAGCCTTAATATAATTTACTAACATGGATGAATAAAGCTACATGGGTAAGTAAGTACCTGTCAGTGATAAAGCGACTCTGTGGGTGAATACCTGACAATGATGGACGGATTCCATTGGTAAGTACTATGTCAATTTGGGGTGATTCATGGCAGTTTCTCCTGATAGGTCCTAAATTGAACTTGGTTGCATGAATGTAGGTCTCCTTTATTCCCATCAAAAAAAAAATCTTATTTTGTAACTTTGCCTTATATTTCTTTAAACTAGGTTGCATACTTTTACCAAGAGAGCAGGAGCATGCATTGCTGTTGAACCCTGTCTCCTAGGCAGTGAATCAGTGTGTGACAACGCTGACTAACCCTGCAAGTAGCCCCTCCCTCCCGTAAGGAAGACAACGGCATCTAGTTCATGCTTTCTCCCAACGTCACATCCAAGACTGTCACAGATTTGTTTGAGGGATCTCACCAGGCAGTGAACTGTCTATGTGAACATTGCCCCCTTACCACACGTGCTAACGATCCTCTTTGCTTTCAGGAGACCAGCAAAGGTCAGAAGCTGCACTGTGTTCAGGCAATTGGGGCGGCACAGTGGCGCAGTGGTTAGCACCGCAGCCTCACAGCTCCAGCGACCCGGGTTCAATTCTGGGTACTGCCTGTGTGGAGTTTGCAAGTTCTCCCTGTGTCTGCGTGGGTTTCCTCCGGGTGCTCCGGTTTCCTCCCACAAGCCAAAGACTTGCAGGTTGATAGGTAAATTGGCCATTAGCAATTGCCCCTAGTATAGGTAGGTGGTAGAGAAATATAGGGACAGGTGGGGATGTGGTAGGAATATGGAATTAGTGTAGGATTAGTATAAATGGGTGGTTGATGGTCGGCACAGACTCGGTGGGCCAAAGAGCCTGTTTCAGTGCTGTATCTCTAAAACTAAAAATAAACTAAAAACAATTTAAATCTGGTGACATTTGACTTGTGTCAGCAACAGTTATTTCTTCGGAACTGCTGCCATTCCACTGGCATAGTGTTGTTGGAAATGCGCCTTTATGCGTGTAAATCGACTTTCCACTGCCAGCAAAGTTGTGTCCTATATTTGTACTAATTGGCGTTTAATATAGACTTTTAAAAGATCTCTGTAGCCTGATATTTCTGAGGTGTCACAGCAGCGAATACTGGGTTTCATGAGGAAAATGAACTGGATATGGGAAAAGGATTGTAGTGTAACTTGAGTGACTCTGTTTCTCATACCACTTAGGCTGTATTGATGAGGACCAGTTCGTTACATGGATATGGAGGCTGCCACAAGATGCTGTGAACTCAATTCTACATTTCTCTATAATACCAAAGGAAGTCATTGCAGCAAGTAAAGGCCAGCCTTCCAGTTCAGCTGTAAGTCCTAATGCCTCACCTTACAAGAAGTCCAATATCACTGATTACACATTAGCCAATTTATATTTTTTTTTATTCGTTCATGGGATGTGGGCATCGCTGGCTAGGACAGCATTTATTGCCCATCCCTAATTGCACTTGAGAAGGTGGTGGTGAGCTGCCTTCTTGAATTGCTGCAGTCCTTGTGGGGTTGGTATACCCACAGTGCTGTTAGGAAGGAAGTTCCAGGATTTTGACCCAGCAACAGTGAAGGAATGGCGATATAGTTCCAAGGCAGGATGGTGTGTGGCTTGGAGGGGAAGTTGCAGGTGGTGGTGTTCCCATGCAGTTGCTGCCCTCGTCCTTCTAGGTGGTAGAGGTTGCTGGTTTGGAAGGTGCTGTCTAAGGAGCCTTGGTGAGTTGCTGTAGTGCATTTTGTAGATGGTACAGACTGCTGCCACTGTGTCGGTGGTGGAGGGAGTGAATGCTGAAGATGGTGGATGGGGTGCCAATCAAATGGGCTGCTTTGTGCTGGATGGTGTCAAACTTCTTCAGTATTGTTGGAGCTGCACTCATCCAGGCAAGTGGAAAGTATTCCATCACACTCCTGATTGTGCCTTGTCGATGGTGGACAGGCTTTGGGGAGTCAGGAGGTGAGTTACCCGCCGATGCATTCCTAGCCTCTGACATGCTCTTGTAGCTATGGTATTTATATGGCTACTCCAGTTCAGTTTCTGATCAATGGTAACCCCCAAGGATGTTGATAGTGGGAGATTCAGCGATCGTAATGCCATTGAATGATAGTAGTGTATCATATAATTCACAAGATACCAAAATTCAGTAAAGCAATCCTATTTTATCTGATACAGTTTATATCATATTTGTATTTCATACAGATGCCAATAAAATTGAGAACCATAATTTTTCCTCCAGTCAATGTATCTCTGGCAATGGCTGTGCAATTCAGGGTACGTGTGAATACATTGGGGAGGGTTCAGAGGAAAGTGACAAGGATGATTCTCAAACTTCAGTGCAGTACCGAGGGAGGTTTGCACCATCAAAGATGCTGTCTTTTGGATGAGATGTTAAGTCAAGGCCCCATCTTCCCTCTCTAGTGGATCTAAAAGATCCCCTGGCACTATTGAAGAGCAAGGGAAATTTCCCCAGTGTCCTGGCCAATATTTATCACGTAATCAACATCACTAAAAAACAGATTATATGGTCATTATCACATTGCTGTTTGTGGGCGCTTGCTGTACCTAAATTGGATGCTGCTTGTTCCACATTATAACAGCGATTACACATCAAAAATATTCACTGGATGTAAAGTGCTTTGGGATGTCCTGAGGTCGGAAAAGGCGCTATCTAAATCTAAGTCCTTGCTTTATGACTCAAAGGTATAAATGAAGAATTGCATACCTTAACTGGTCATCTGAGAAGATATTGAGAGGGGGAGATAGAATTTAATTTATATATCACTAAAAAACCTATCTTAGGTTAGGTAGATTTGTCTTTCTGGCTCAATTGTATAAAGGCAGACAGACAAAATCATGTATTGTACTACATTCTTGTTAGGTGTGATTTAATTGAAGATCAGTTGCTGGGTGCCAGGCTTGCAACTTCATTGAAGAACCCAGTCTGGATTTATTGGGAGTGAGGCATTAGGAAATAAATACAGACAACAGTACAATACAAGAGGAATAGGAATGAGAACCCATGTGAATAACGATACAGTGGCATTGTGTTACTGGACTTATTTCACAGGTTTAGACAACTCACAAGCCTTAGTTGACATGATTGGCATTATTTTAAGAGGGAACGGCTCCTTGCAACAATAGAATATTCTGCAGAGTGTTCCTTAAAACATGTTCTGGAAATGCATAGGGTAATACAGTCTGGTAAGAAATAAATTGATGCATGTTGCACATCACCGTCACTTTTGTTAATGTTACTTTCTAGGGGAAGTGAATATTATCACAAAAATCCATGTAATAAATTTGATTTTTAACACATCCCCTATCGTTAAATGGTCCCTTTGTGTGTTAGCTGTGACCCAGTTAGTAGCATGCTCCCCTCTTGAGTCAGAAAGCTGTGGATTCAAGCCCCACTCCCAGATTAAACACAAAAATTAGGCGAGATGTTAAATCAAATCCCTATCTGCCCTTTTAGGTGGATATAGATGATCCCATGGTACTATTTTGAAAATCAGGGAAGTTATCCCTGGTGTCCTGGCAAATATTTATCCCTCAATCAGCATCACAAAAACAGATTAATAAAAGCAAAATACTGCGGATGCTGGAAATCTGAAATAAAAACAGAAAGTGCTGGAAATACTCAGCAGATCAGGCAGCATCTGTGGAGAAAGAAGCAAAGCTGACGTTTCAGGTCTGTGATCTTTCATCAGAAAACAAACTATTTGGTCATTATCACATTACTGTTTCTGGGATCTTGCTGTGCATAAATTGGCTGCCACATTCCTGACATCACAGCAGTGACTGTACTTCATTGGCTGTGAAGTGCTTTATAAATGCAAGTCTTTCTTTTCTCCAGCGCTCATCACTTTTAGCTACATTTCTTTGACTGTTTATCTTCCTTATTCTGGTTATTTCCTTTTCACATTAAGTTCTCTGCACCAATTCTGACACCAGTAAGTTTCCCAAATGGACTTTCCTAACTAATGAATCTGGGAGGAGTGCAAGGATGCTGGGCAGGACCAGATGTCTGAGCTGGTGCTATCAAACCCATGTCCGCAGATAAAGGCTGACAGACAAGTGCGAATGGAAGTTCCACTCCCCAAAGGAAGGGTAACGAAAGCATCATTTAAAATGTGTGACAAGCTCGAAAGTTGCATGTCTCTTCAGAAGCATCCCAATCACAGTGGAACAGCATGAAAGAAGGCTTACCAAAGTGATCAATAACCAGCATCATCAGAGAGGTCACCCTTACCAAGATCCAACCAACCACTATCTATCGGCTCCAGCACACTTACCCACCCACCAACTCCATTAGCACCTGTTTCTTCACAGTCTCGCTCACCACAGAAGCAGATATTGGCTTTGGCTAAGCTGTAGAACTCTTACATCTAACAGTGAAGGTTTTGGGTTCAAGCCTCACTCCAGAGATTTGAGTAAATAATCTATGCTGGAACTTCAGTACTATATTGAGGAGTCATAGAATCATAATGGCAAAGAAGGTTGCCATTTGGCCCATTGAGCCCATGCCCACACTCTACAGAGCAATCCAATCAGTCCCATTCCCTGGAAAGTAAGGCTCTGCTGGGAGTTGAACCCAGGGTCTCCTGTTTACGAGACAGGCTGCTTTCACCAACTAAGCCACAGGGCCAAAAGAAGTGCTGCACTTTCTTTAGTTTAGTTTAGTTTAGTTTAGAGATATAGCACTGAGATATATTAAACCGAGGCTGCATACATACAGCATTATTCAAAGGAGGGCTCCGGAGATGCATAAGCAACATGCAATAGATAGAGCTAAACGATCCCACAACCAACAGATCAGATCTAAGCTCTGCAGTCCTGCCACATCTAGTTGTGAATGGTGGTGGACAATTAAACAACTAACTGGAGGAGGTGGCTCCACAAATATCCCCATCCTCAATGATGGGGGAGCCCAGCATATCAGTGCGAAAGATAAGGCTGAAGCATTTGCAACAATCTTCAGCCCAAAGTGCCAAGTGGATGATCCATCTTGACCTCCTCCTGAAGTCCCCAGCATTATAGATGCCAGACTTCAGCCAATTCGATTCACTCCACGTTTTATCAAGAAATGACTGAAGGCACTTTATACTGCAAAGGCTACGGGCCCTGACAACATTCCGGCAAAAGTACAGAAGACCTGTGCTCCAGAACTTGCCGTGCCCCAAGCCAAGCTGTTCCAGTAGAGCTACAACACTGGCATCTACCAGGCAATGTGTAAAATTGCCCAGGTATGTCCTGTATACAAAAAGCAGGACAAATCCAACCTAGCTGATTACCACCCCTTCAGTCTACTATCAATCATCAGTAAAGTGATTTAAGGTGTCGACAGTACTGTCAAGCGGCAGTTGCTTAGCAATAACCTGCTCAGTGACGCTCAGTTTGGGTTCTGCGAGGGTCACTCAGCACCTGACCTCATTACAGCTTTGGTTCAAACATGGACAAAAGAGCTGAACTCAAGAGGTGAGGTGAGAATGACTGCCCCTGACATCAAGGCAGCATTTGACTGAGTGTAGCATCAAGGAGCCCTTGCAAAATTGGAGTCAATGGGAACTGGGGGAAAACTCTCCACTGGTTGGAGTCATACCTAGCTCAAAGAAAGATGCTGTGGTTGTTGGAGGTCAATCATCGCAGCTCCAGGACATCACTGTAGGAGGTCCTAGGCCCAACCATCTTTAGCTACTTCATCAATGACCTTCCCTCCATCCTCAGGTCAGAAGTGGGGATGTTCACTGATGATTGCACAATGTTTAGCACCATTCATGACTCCTCAGATACTGAAGCAGTTCATGTAGAAATGCAGCAAGACCTGGACAATATCCAGGCTTGGGCTGATAAGTATCAAGTAACATTCGTGCCTCACAAGTGCCAGGCAATGACTATCTCAAACAAGAAAGAATCTAACCATCTCCCTTTGACATTCAATGGAATTACGATTGCTGAATCCCCCACTATCAACATCCTGGGAATTATCATTGACCAGAAACTGAACTGGAGTAGCCATATAAATACCGTGGCTACAAGAGCAGGGGACAGAGGCTAGGAATCCTGTGGCGAGTAACTCACCTCCTAACTCTCCAAAGCCTGTCCACTATCTACAAGGCACAAGTCAGGAGTGTGATGGAATACTCTCCACTTGCCTGGATGGGTGCAGCTCCAACAACACTCAAGAAGCTCAACACCATCTCGGACAAAGCAGCCTGCTTGATTGGCACCCCATCCACAGGGGGACTCCACCACCTGCAAGTCCCCCTCCAAGCCACACACCATCCTGACGTTCCTTCACTGTCGCTGGGTCAAAATCCTGCAACTCCCTTCCTAAAAGCACTGTTGGTGTATCTAGACCCCAAGGACTGCAGTGGTTCAAGAAGGCAGCTCGCTACCACCTTCTCAAGGGCAATTAGGGATAGACAATAAATGCTGGCCTAGCCAGTGCCGCCCATATCCCATGACGAATAAAAAACATTTCCGTGTCCTATCCAACTTTATCCCTCAACGAACACACAAAACGGATTATGTGTTTGTTTATCTCATTGCAAATTGGCTGCTGAGTTTGCCTATATTAGATCATATTTCTAAAGTTGCTTGTGAAGCACTTTAGGATATGCTGTGCAAATGAAAGCTGTTTTACAAATATTATACACAAGTTCTTTATTTAAGCTGGGTTCAGGCAGATATGGGGCATTCACTCTGCAGGGTGACAATGAATTCTGAAATTGGGGGTCAGCAATTAACCCCACACTCTTGCTTGTTTGCTTCACAGAATGTCGCAGCTCCACAGGAGTACTCGGCAGTGACAGACGAACAGCTTCTTAGGATTGCCAGTGAGATGTCAGGTCGAAAGAGAGACTGGAAGCTTCTCGCCAATAATTTGGGTTTTCTAGAGAAAGACAGCTGTGTCTTTGAAGGCAGACATTCAGAGGTGAATCATCAGGTAACAGAAAAAATTGTTGAGTTGGAGTCTTTTTGTCTCCTGCCGACACATTGGATATTTATACACTTATATGCATCTAGTTATTAGCTCTTCACTTGTCCCTTAACATATTTCAAAATGTTTAATTTTTGAATTATATTAGTTTACAGCATCCTTGTGAGGCTATTACAAAAATGAAGGGTAGATTTAACAAGTAGTTCTCCTACCATCGGCATGTACAGTGTAGCTCACAATAGTAAATCCATTTAATTGATGATAGTTAGCAGGCCAGACACTTTACTGTTGGCAAAGACTCAGCAAGTCTACCTATTATTCTACAAAAAGACTTTGTGTGCAATCTCAACAGTTTCAGCAGTAGTGAAAATTCGATTCTAGTCTTATGTTTGCCTCAGTTGAATGTTTGCCTGCCCCTGCTTAGTTGTCTATTTTCTCAAGCTTATTCTGATGTTATAAACACAGTGCCACAAACACAAGGGACGAGTGGAAGTCGGGGTGCAGCTTAATCATGGGTCCCTTCAAGGAATTCCTTACAATTCTGTTCACAATGAGATTACTTTCCCCATTTTCAGATCTTGGAGATGTTGCAGACATGGCAGAGAAAAGCAGGATCACTGCATGAAGCTTCCACACTGCAGTATGCATTACGGGCCAGCGGAAATGCAGACATAAGCAATGAGGTCTTCCAGCTCAGTTTCTGAAAACTCTGTGGATTTGCAGGATCAGTTTGGGTCGACAAACCAAATCCGACATGCCAATAGAGATTGAGAAGCATTGTGTCATTCGGCCAGCTAAATACTACTGAGGCATCACAGGCATCATGGGAAAATGCGCACACTACACGTGCTCAGGTAGCAGGATGCGCGTCAAGTTAAAAAAGGCTAAATATCAATTCCAAGTCTCAGCTTTTGGAAGAGTCGAAAGCCTTTCCAGTAAAAATGTTATTGAAGGCTTTAAAAACACAAAGTACAACTCAATGCATAAATGTGAAATATGTAATGTTTTTGTAATACCATTGTTTAAAAATGTTCCAGTTCTGAAGAAAAGTTGGCAAATTAAATATTTTCAAAAAAGCGTTTTGACTGATTTGATTGGTGAAATGTTGACATGGGTTCCCCAAGCCCCACCATTTTAACTGTTTAATAGGCAATTTGCATCATCGAAAGTACTACTCGAATGATGTGACAGCAGGAAATAAGTTTAGTGAGCAGGAAGTTTGCATAGTCAATAGATTTTTAATAATTAGTAGATAATTTAATAATTAGTAAATCTGCTATGGCATTGCTGACAGTAATTGTAGGATCGATTCTCTTACCTACCTGTATTCCTTCTCTCTTTGTCTCCTTAATTTGTCTTTCTCTTCTGGCTCTCTCTCTCCCTCTTCTTTTTGCTATATTTGTCTTCAACTCCTCTCTTTTGTCCCTTCTGAAGGGGTAGGGGGTGGGCATTGAGGGAGTGAAAAAGTGGTCTAGTAATCAAAAATTTTGAGCTGCTGACCAGGCGAGGGAAGTTAGGCAGTAGGAGGGAGACAGAGAGGGCAAAGGATGGGAAAGGAAAGGTGTTAGAAGTGGGAGGGGAAGGACAAAGAACGACAGTACTGGAAGTTATATGGGCAATGCTACAGGTCAACAAATCACAAATGCTTTTTGAAATGTAGATGGCTGAGGTCAAGGATCTGGAAAAAAGGTTGCAATTTGTTGGTGCTACTTGGGGTGTGATGTGGCCAGGTGAGAGGTGCTCAGAGGGAGAGGGAAGAGTTAGGAACAGGAATGCATGGGTGTCCTCTGGTGAGACATGGTAGGAAAGGAAATGGAAAGACTGTGGGGCAGGAAGGAGTGAGTGCTTGTTGTAGAAGGCAATAGGGCTGAGAGGAAAAGTGAAGGGGTGGGCACTCAGGGCAGACATTGAGAGGAGGGTGAACAGGAGGGCTCGGTTGGGTTGGAACAGGCACTAAAGATTGAGCAATGGAGAGTAAATCTTCAGTTCCTCTCCCAGGCCACCTCAAGTCATTTCAGTTTAAGTAAAAAGTTTTGTGTGCTTCAAACCTCAGTAATGTTCCCTCCTTATACTTCAACAGTAAGTTCCTGACCTTGACCAGGTGTCAGCTTTTGAAGTGCTAGGACAGTTTCTCTAAAGGGTTTCCGTATGACTTTGGGGAAAGCCTTGTTACTTATTCTGCAAATACATTAAAAGAAGGGTTTTGCACAAATTCATGGGGGAATCCCTTTTTGGGTATCCTGCCCGTAACTCAAAAGCTTGTTTCTAAGAGAAGAAATAGGGTTCCAAAGCGTGGCTTTGGTCGACAGGATGTTAACAAACAGAATTGCAGGCCATACAGGGCCTGTAGGCTGCAGAAAAAGTGGGAGAGAGAAGCCAAAGGTCAGATACCTGGAAACAGGCAAAGAAAATGAGCTGGAGGCTGAGGAGGCCAGAAAGTAAGGGAGCTGCGATATAGGAATGGGAAAGTGCCCCAGTGCCACTTGTGGAGGAGGCCTGGAACTACACTGTGACAGATAAGTATTTACATTAGAAATTCTCATTTAAAATGTTTACATAAGCAGTTTCCATTGTAACTTGACGTGAGAAGCATCACTCAACATTATAACAACGGGAAGTAAGGTTTGTGCACAGACGTTACATGCCTATGCAAGAGTTTTATTATATAAATAGACGTGTTTTCTATTATGTTCACTGGTTTCCTATTAGTCCATAGTTCCCTGTAAAATATGACATTACAATATATGGGAAGATGTTAAATCCTCACTTCCCCATATCTCACTTATGCTGGTGGTAAATTGGAAGAATATTTTTTGTAGCCCAAGTAAAATCAGTTTTGATACAACTTTATCATTGTGATGGTACTCTTTGTTAAAAGTCACATGACCTCTAGGAACCAATGACATTAGTTTTTTATCACATGATTGTCACAGTGCTCAGGATGAATTATCAAAGGTTACCACAAAAACTGTCACGTGTTTATCAGGGACTGATAAGTCAATACTGTACAACTATAAATCCACCGCATTGCCCTCCTTGCCGAGACATTCATTACCATTATTGGTCCATTGTAATGTCAATCAAATGGAAACTAGCTGACTGAACATGTGATTGGTTAGAATCAATGATATTGTTGGAAAGTGACAAGTGAAAAGATCGCAAGATTACTGTTGGCTCATGACATTTTCAAAATGGCGCAAATTTGAAAAATCACATGGCCATTCGATTGCTCATTTTAAAATAAATTACATTAATGTAAATTATAGGAACATAGGAAATAGGAGCAGGAGTAGGTCATTCGGTCCCTCGAGCCTGCTCCGCCAACTAGATCATGGCTGATCTTCTACCTCAATGCTATTGTCCCGCACTATCCCCATATCCCTTGAGGCCTTTAATATCTATCGATCTCTGTCTTGAACATACTCAATGACTGAGCCTCCACAGCCTTCTGGGGCAGTGAATACCACAGATTCACCACCCTCTGAGTGAAAATAATTCCTCCTCCTTTCAGTCCTAAATGGCTTTCCCTGTATTCTGAGACTGTGTCCCCTCGTTCTAGACCCCCCAGCGAGGGGAAACAGCCTGTATCTACCCTGTCGAGCTCTGTATGAATTTTATATGCTTCAATGAGATCACCTCTCATTCTTCTAAACTCTAGAGAATACAGGCCCAGTCTTGTCAATCTCTCCTCATAGGACAATCCTGCCTTCCCATGAATTAGTCTGGTGACTTTCGTTGCACTCCCTCTATGGCAAGTTATATCCTTCTTTAGGGTAAGGAGACTAAAATTGTACACAATACTCCAGGTGTGGTCTCACCAAGGTTTTGTACAATTCTGAAGAAGGGTCACTGACCTGAAATGTTAACTGTGCTTCTCTCTCCACAGGTGCTGTCAGACCTGCTGAGTATTTCCAGCATTTCTTGTTTTTATTTCAGATTTCCAGCATCTGCAGTATTTTGCTTTGCTTTTGTCTATACAATTGCAGCAAGACATCTTTACTCCTGTACTCAAATCCTCTTGCAATGAAGGCCAGCATATCATTTGCCTTCCCAATTGTTTGCTGCACCTACATGTTAGCTTTCAGTGACTCATGAACAAGGACACACAGGTCCCTTTGGACATCAACACTTCCCAAACTGTCACCATTTAAGAAATACTTCGCATTTCTGTTTTTCCTACCGAAGTGGATAACTTCACATTTTTCCACATTATATTCCATCTGCCATGTTCTTGCCCACTCGCTTAGCCTGTCTAAATCCCCTTGAAGCCACTTTACATCCTCCTCACAACTCACATTTCCACCTAGTTTTGTTTCATCAGCAAACTTGGAAATATTACATTTTGTCCCCACATCCAAATCATTGATATAGATTGTGAGTAGCTGGGGCCCAAGCACTGCTCCTTGTGGTACCCCACTAGTCACAACCTGCCAACCTGAGAATGACTCATTTATTCCTACTCTGTTTACTGTCAATGAACCAATTCTCAATCTTTGCCAATATATTACCCCAATCCCATGCGCTCTAATTTTTTTTACTAACCTATTGTGTGGGACCTTATTGAAAGCCTTCTAAAAATCCAAATATACCACTTCTGCTGCTAAAATAATTGTAGTCTACATCAAACCATTTCAAACCTCAAAACTTAGCAGTAAAAATAGAAAATAATTACATTGATACAATGCTTACAGCCTGAGATGAAGTTTCTTCCTGGATCAACATGATTGTAGCAAGCTTCCCAATTCCCAAGTAATATTCAACACTGTCCTTCATTATGGCTTTCCACAACTTCAATTTACATACAAAACTTTGTTTTTCCTTTATAAGCAGTGTGATTCTCATTAGTTGCCTGAGGTTGTACGTACTCATGTGAGAAAACTCAGAACTTTCCTGGGCAGAATAGGTTATCTTACAGCTGCTGTCACCAAGCCAATCAAAGGCTAAAGTGAGGGGACGCAGGGATGTGCAGACGGATATTGATCTGCACCTTCCCCAAGCATGGTGTTCTATTGATTTGGAGGCGGAATACAGTGTGGACCACTTACGAAGTAATAAGCAGCAGCTCGATGCTGCCAAGCTTTGTACTTGAGCAATAACTACCCCATCCTCCAACCCTCAGCCCATTGACATTGGAAGGCACAAGTTCAAGCTCTGGTAACATTTGCCAATAAGCCAGTGAAAAAAAAGACTTAGAAACATAGGAACATCAGAAATAGGAACAGGAGTAGGCCATTCGGCCCCTCGAGCCTGCTCCGCCATTCAACTAGACCATGGTTGATCTTCTACCTCAACACCATTTTCCAGTACCATCCCCATATCCTTTAATATCTTTAATATCTAGAAATCTTCCTTGAATATACTCAATGACTGAGCCTCCACAGCTCTCTGGGGTAGAGAATTCCATAGATTCACCACCCTCTGAGTGAAGAAATTCCTCCTCATCTCCATCCTAAATGGCCTACCCCTTATTCTGAGACTATGTCCCCTGGTTCGAGAGCCCCAGCCAGGGGAAACATCCCTCCTGCATCAACCTTGTCGATCCCTGGAAGAATTTTGTGTGCTCCAATGAGATCACCTCTCATTCTTCGAAACTCGAGAGAATACAGGCCCAGTCTCCTCAATCTCTCCTCATAGGACAATCCCATCAGTCTGCTGAACCTTCGTTGCACTCCCTCTATGGCAAGTATATCCTTCCTTAGGTAAGGAAACCAAAATTGTACACAATACTCCAGGTGCAGTCTCACCGAGGCTCTATATAATCGCAGCAAGACTTCTTTACTCCTGCACTCAAATCCTCTTGCAATAAAGGGCAACGTACTATTTGCCTTCCGAATCGCTTGCTGCACCTGCATGTTGGTTTACAGTGACTTATGAACAAGGACTTGCATTAATATAGTGACTTCCACAACCTCAAGACATCCCAAAACATTTTACAACCAATAAAGTACTCGAAGTAAATACAGAAAATGCTGAAAATACTCAGCAGGTCAGGGAGCAACGTGGAGAAGTAAACAAGAGTTAATGTTTCAGACCAATGATCTTTTGTCAAAACTGAAATAGAATAGAGATCTAACAAGTTTTAAGTAAGTACAGAGCCAAGAGAAGTTGGGGGCGGAGTGGGGGGGTGGGGGGAGGGCGGGGTTGGGGAGGGGGGGTGGTGGGGTGGTGTAGAGAAAAGATCAAAAGGGAAGGTCTGTAATAAGGTGGATTGATTAAATGACAAAAATTATATTGATGCAATGCAATAATGGGTGGATATGGGACCAGTAAAGAAACAAAAAAACGGGTCTAGAGGAGCTGTAAGTGGCAACAGCAGAATCATTACCAGCATTCACTGTCTGAAAAAGTGGGAGAAGTGGTTATGATTTGAAGTTACTGAAATCAATATTAAGTCTGGTAGGTTGTTCAGCATAAGATGAGATACTGATCCTAGAGGTTATGTTGAGCACTTTTGAAATATAGTTACTGTTCTAATATAGGAAACATGGCAAGGTCCCACAAACAGCAATGTGATAGTGACCAGGACATTGGATAGAACACCCCTGCTATTCTTTGAATGGTTCCATGGGACCTTTGACATCCCCCTGAGAGAGCAGACAGGGCTTTGGTTTAATAGATCGTCTGAAAGACAGCACCTCGAACAGCACAGTGCTCCCTCAGTACTGTACTGGAATATCAGCCTTAAACATGTGCTGGAGTCTCTGGAATGGGGCTTGAACCTCAACTTTCTGAGTCAGAGATGAAAGTGTTACCTGCTGAGACACAGCGGATGTTGATTGAAAAGTGGTGGCTGATTTGAAGCTGGAACAACGAAAGTTACTGGTGACCAACTATTATTGACACTGTCTGTCTTAAATCTAAGGAGATTTCATTATTTTCTGCCGACTTTTCAGCTTCTCTCAGATGGTTTAACAATAATTTTTCTTAGTGAGCTGTGTTCTTTCCACTAGATAGATGGTTCAATTGTACATGAGTATCTCAGGGCTCCCCTGATACCTCGGTGATTAAATCCACCCCATGATCTGGTGCTGATCAGGAAGGCTGCTGTTTTTAAATGTGCAGAATTACCTGAACTCATGTTGCGGGGGAGGTGCAATGAGAAGATTTTTATGTTGTCTGATGCAACACAAATGAGATGCGTGGAGTTCAGTTTGATTGAAGATCTCGAACAGGTTGGGGCGGGCAATAAACAAAGAAATAACTAATGCCTGTAAAAATGGTACGGCAATTATCATGGGGGATTTTAATCTACATGTAGATTGGTCGAATCAGCTCAGTCAGGGTAGCCTTGAGGAGGAATTCGTTGAGTGTATCCGTGATAGTTTTCTTGAACAGTATGTAATGGAACCGACGAGGGAGCAAGCTAGCCTAGATCTAGCTGTATGACGCCCTCATTTACAAGCAGAAGGGGGAGAGGGTAGAAATCAGAAATTGGCGGCCCATCTCACTGCTTAATGTTGATTACAAGATTCTGTCCAAAGTCATAGCCAGTCGAGTCAAGTCTGCTCTGGAGCTGGTGATTCACCCCGATCAGACCTGTACTGTACCCGGCAGGAAGATCTCTGATAGCCTCGCGCTACTCAGGGATACGATCGCCTACGTACGGGACAAGAGGGTGGACACCTGCCTCATCAGCCTGGACCAGGAGAAGGCTTTTGACAGGATATCGCACACCTACATGATGGACGTGCTTTCCAAAATGGGGTTTGGGGAGGGAATCTGCAATTGGATCCAACTGCTCTACACAAACATCAGTAGCGCAGTGTCAATCAACGGGTGGGAATCTGAAAGTTTCCCGATCAAATCTGGAGTCAGACAGGGCTGTCCTCTGTCCCCGGTCTTGTTTGTTTGCTGTATTGAACCCTTTGCTGAGTCTATTAGGAAGGATGCGAGCATAAGAGGGGTGACAATCCCAGGCAGCGGAGGCACTCAGGTCAAAACCTCCCTGTACATGGATGACGTCGCCGTCTTCTGCTCGGATCCGCTGTCCGTGCGCAGACTGATGAGCATCTGCGACCAGTTCGAACTGGCCTCGGGAGCCAAAGTTAACCACGGCAAGAGCGAGGCCATGTTCTTTGGGAACTGGGCTGACCGATCCTTTGTCCCCTTCACCGTCAGGTCAGATTACCTGAAGGTGCTGGGGATATGGTTCGGAAGGGCCGGGGCGTGCACCAAAACATGGGAGGAGCGAGTAGCCAAGGTACGACAAAAGTTGGGCATGTGGGGGCAGCGATCTCTCTCCATTGTGGGTAAGAACCTGGTCATCAGGTGCGAGGCGCTCACGTTGTTGCTCTACGTGGCGCAGGTCTGGCCCATACCCCACTCCTGCGCCGTGGCAGTCACCCGAGCCATTTTCCGCTTCGTCTGGGGATCTAAAATGGACCGGGTCCGGAGGGACACGATGTTCAAATCTCTGGACATGGGCGGGAAAAATGTACCCAACGTGGCCCTCATCCTGATGACCACCTTCGTGTGCGGCTGCATCAAGCTATGTGTCGATCCCCAGTACGCAAACTCCAAGTGTCACTACGTGCTGAGGTTCTATCTGTCCCCGGTGTTGCGAAGGATGGGCCTGGTCACATTGCCGCGGAACGCTCCGTGCAGTTGGGACGTGCCGTACCACCTATCCTTCGTGGAGCAGTTTCTGCGGAAAAACACCTTTGACCACCGGTCCATCAGGCAGTGGTTTGCACGGAATGTCCTCAAGGCCCTACGGGAAAAGGAAACGGTGGATCCTGTCGGATGGTTCCCCGAGCAGACCGTCAAAGTCATTTGGCGGAATGCCTCATCACCAGAACTTTCAAACAAGCACCAAGACGTAGCTTGGCTGGTGGTGAGAAGGGCCCTCCCCGTCAGATCCTTCATGCACACCCGAAGTCTCGCCCCCTCCGCACAGTGCCCCCGCGTTGGCTGTGGTGGGGAAGAGACGGTCGCCCACCTCCTCCTGGAATGTGCCTTTGCAAAGCAGGTGTGGAAAGAGATGCAGTGGTTTTTGTCAAGGTTCATCCCAAGCAGCTCTGTAACACAGGAGTCTGTGCTCTACGGGCTGTTCCCAGGGACGCACACCGAGACAAACATCAACTGCTGCTGGAGGACTATCAATTCGGTGAAAGACGCCCTTTGGTCTGCCCGAAACTTGCTGGTCTTCCAGCGCAAAGAGTTGTCCACCACCGAATGTTGCAGACTGGCACATTCCAAGGTCCAGGACTACGTGCTGAGGGACGCACTAAAGCTTGGGGCAGCCGCAGCAAAGGCTCAATGGGGAAAGACCACAGTGTAAGGTTCCCCCACCAAGCTAGACTGAGGGGCTGGATCCATGGGAAACCCCTCGAACTGTATCGTTAATATTCTGAATTGCTGTAAATGTAAAACTGTAATTGACATGACAATTGAGAAACGGAAGGGTTGGGAAGAAACTCATGACAGTATTGAAGGAAACTGATCTCCCTTGCAATGTTTGTATTTTTTGGTGCTGTTTGGAAACTGTTTGGCAATGTAATTTTTACAGATTTTTATGAATAAAGTATATTTTGGAAAAAAAAAATCTAGCTGTATGACGCGAAACCCACAGACAGCAGAGCCTCTCAGTCCTTCCTGTCACCTATCACAGAGGTCTTAGATGACAGCAGGAGGGAGAGACTGGACAAGCCGCTAACTCTGGACGAGCTGACAAAGGCCGTCGAGTCTTTCGAGACAAGTAAAACTCCCGGGAGCGACGGCTTACCGGTCGAGTTGTACTCGGCCCTGTGGGACTGGGTCGGCCCGGACCTGCTGGAAGTATACGAGAGTATGCTCCTGGCCGGCAGCATGTCAGAATCCATGAGAAAAGGCACCATCACCCTCATTTACAAGCAGAAGGGGGAGAGGGCAGAAATCAGAAATTGGCGGCCCATCTCACTGCTTAATGTTGATTACAAGATTCTGTCCAAAGTCATAGCCAGCCGAGTCAAGTCTGCTCTGGAGTTGGTGATTCACCCCGATCAGACCTGTACTGTACCCGGCAGGAAGATCTCTGATAGTCTCGCGCTACTCAGGGATACGATCGCCTACATACGGGACAGAAGGGTGGACACCTGCCTCATCAGCCTGGACCAGGAAAAGGCTTTTGACAGGATATCGCACACCTACATGATGGACGTGCTTTCCAAAATGGGGTTTGGGGAGGGAATCTGCAATTGGATCCAACTGCTCTACACAAACATCAGTAGCGCAGTCTCAATCAACGGGTGGGAATCGGAAAGTTTCCCGATCAAATCTGGAGTCAGACAGGGCTGTCCTCTGTCCCCGGTCTTGTTTGTTTGCTGTATTGAACCCTTTGCTGAGTCTATTAGGAAGGATGCGAGCATAAGAGGGGTGACAATCCCAGGCAGCGGAGGCACTCAGGTCAAAACCTCCCTGTACATGGATGACGTCGCCGTTTTCTGCTCGGATCCGCTGTCCGTGCGCAGACTGCTGAGCATCTGCGACCAGTTCGAACTGGCCTCAGGAGCCAAAGTTAACCACGGCAAGAGCGAGGCCATGTTCTTTGGGAACTGGGCTGACCGATCCTTTGTCCCCTTCACCGTCAGGTCAGATTACCTGAAGGTGCTGGGGATATGGTTCGGAAGGGCCGGGGCGTGCACCAAAACATGGGAGGAGCGAGTTGCCAAGGTACGACAAAAGTTGGGCATGTGGGGGCAGCGATCTCTCTCCATTGTGGGTAAGAACCTGGTCATCAGGTGCGAGGCGCTCACGTTGTTGCTCTACGTGGCGCAGGTCTGGCCCATACCCCACTCTTGCGCCGTGGCAGTCACCCGAGCCATTTTCCGCTTCGTCTGGGGATCTAAAATGGACCGGGTCCGGAGGGACACGATGTTCAAATCTCATGGACAAGGGCGGGAAAAATGTACCCAACGTGGCCCTCATCCTGATGACCACCTTCATGTGCGGCTGCATCAAGCTGTGTGTAGATCCCCAGTACGCAAACTCCAAGTATCACTACATGCTGAGGTTCTATCTGTTCCCGGTGTTGCGAAGGATGGGCCTGGTCACATTGCCGCGGAACGCTCCATGCAGTTGGGCGGTGCCGTACCACCTATCCTTCGTGGAGCAGTTTCTGCGGGAAAACACCTTTGACCACCGGTCCATCAGGCAGTGGTCTGCACGGAATGTCCTCAAGGCCCTACGGGAAAAGGAAATGGTGGATCCTGTCGGATGGTTCCCCGAGCAGACCGTCAAAGTCATTTGGCGGAATGCCTCATCACCAGAACTTTCAAACAAGCACCAAGACGTAGCTTGGCTGGTGGTGAGAAGGGCCCTCCCCGTCAGATCCTTCATGCACACCCGAAGTCTCGCCCCCTTCGCACAGTGCCCCCGCGTTGGCTGTGGTGGGGAAGAGACGGTCGCCCACCTCCTCCTGGAATGTGCCTTTGCAAAGCAGGTGTGGAAAGAGATGCAGTGGTTTTTGTCAAGGTTCATCACAAGCAGCTCTGTAACACAGGAGTCTGTGCTCTACGGGCTGTTCCCAGGGACGCACACCGAGACAAACATCAACTGCTGCTGGAGGACTATCAATTCGGTGAAAGACGCCCTTTGGTCTGCCCGAAACTTGCTGGTCTTCCAGCGCAAAGAGTTGTCCACCACCAAATGTTGTAGACTGGCACATTCCAAGGTCCAGGACTACGTGCTGAGGGACGCACTAAAGCTTGGGGCAGCCGCAGCAAAGGCTCAATGGGGAAAGACCATAGTGTAAGGTTCCCCCACCAAGCTGGACTGAGGGGCTGGATCCATGGGAAACCCCTCGAACTGTATCGTTAATGTTCTCAATTGCTGTAAATGTAAAACTGTAATTGACATGACAATTGTGAAACGGAAGGGTTGGGAAGAAACTCATGACAGTATTGAAGGAAACTGATCTCCCTTGCAATGTTTGTATTTTTTGGTGCTGTTTGGAAACTGTATGGCAATGTAATTTTTGCAGATTTTTATGAATAAAGTATATTTTGGAAATTAAAAAAAAATCTAGTCCTGTGTAATGAGACAAGAATAATTAATGACCTCATAGTTAGGGATCCTCTTGGAAGGAGTGATCACAGTATGGTTGAATTTAGAATACAGATGGAGAGTGTGAAGATAAAATCCAATACCAGGGTCCTGTGCTTGAACAAGGGGGACTACAATAGAATGAGGGAGGACTTGGCTAAAGTAGACTGGAAACAAAGATTTTACGGTGGGACAGTTGACGAGCAGTGGAGGACTTACAAAGCAATTTTTCAAAGTGCTCAGCAAAAGTATATTCCAGTGAAAAGGAAGGACTGGAAGAAAAGGGGTAATCTGCCATGGGTGTCTAAGGAAATAAGGGAGGCTATCAAATTGAAAGAGAAGGCATACAAAGTGGCCAAAAGCAGCATGAAACTAGAAGACTGGGAAAACTTTAAAGGTCAACAGAAAGCTACAAAAAGAGCTATAAAGAAAAGTAAGATAGAACATGAGAAAAAACTAGCACAGAATATAAAGACAGATAGCAAAAGTTTCTATAAATATATAAAACGAAAAAGAGTGGCTAAAGTAAACGTTGGTCCTTTAGAGGATGAGAAGGGGAATTTAGTTATGGGATATGATGAAATGGCCAAGGCATTGAACAGGTATTTTGTATCGGTCTTCACAGTGGAGGACATTAATAACATGCCAGTAATTGACAAGGAGACGAACGTAGGTGAGGACCTGGAAACAATCATTATTACGGAAGAGGTAGTGTTGGGCAAGCTAATGGAGCTAAGGATTGATAAGTCTCCTGGCCCTGATGGAATGCATCCCAGGGTACTAAAAGAGATGGCGGGAGAAATAGCAGGTGCACTGACGGTAATTTTCCAAAATTCGCTGGACTCTGGGGTAGTCCCAGCTGATTGGAAAACAGCAGATGTGACGCCACTGTTTAAAAAGGGAGGTAGACAAAAGATGGGGAATTATAGACCAGTTAGCTTAACCTCTGTAGTGGGGAAGATGCTTGAGTCTATTATCAAGGAAGAAATAGCAGGGCATCTCGATAGAAATTGTCCCATTGGGCAGACGCAGCATGGGTTCATGAAGGGCAGGTCATGCTTGACAAATCTTTTGGAATTCTATGATGACATTACGAGCAAGGTGGACAATGGGGACCCAGTGGATGTGGTGTACCTAGATTTCCAAAAGGCCTTCGACAAGGTGCCGCGCAAGAGGCTGCTGCATAAGATAAGGATGCATGGCGTTAGGGGTAAAGTATTAGCATGGATAGAGGATTGGTTGACTAACAGGAAGCAGAGAGTGGGGATAAATGAGTGCTATTCTGGGTGGCAATCAGTCACTAGTGGTGTGCCTCAGGGATCGGTGTTGGGATCGCAATTATTTACAATTTATATAGATAATTTGGAGTTGGGGACCACGTGTAGGGTGTCAAAGTTTGCAGATGACACTAAGATGAGTGGTAGAGCAAAGTGTGCAGATGACTGTGAAACTTTGCAGAGGAACATAGATACATTGAGTGAGTGGGCAAAGGTCTGGCAGATGGAATACAATGTTAATAAATGTGAAGTCATTCATTTCTTTTAGGAGTAACAGTAAAAAGGATTATTACTTGAATGGTAAAAAGTTGCAGCATGCTGCTATGCAGAGGGACCTAGCTGTCCTTGTGCATGAATCGCAGAAGGTTGGTCTGCAGGTACAGCAAGTAATTAGGAAGGCAAATGGAATTTTGTCCTTCATTGCTAAAGGGATTGAGTTTAAAAGCAGAGAGGTTATGTTGCAGCTGTATAAGGTACTGGTGAGGCCACACCTGGTGTACTGTGTGCAGTTTTGGTCTCCTTACTTGAGAAAGGATATACTGGCACTGGAGAGGGTGCAGAGGAGGTTCACTAGGTTGATTCCGGAGTTGAGGGGGTTGGCTTATGAGGAGAGACTGAGTAGATTGGGATTATATTCATTGGAGTTCAGAAGAATGAGGGGGGATCTTATAGAAACATATGAAATCATGAAGGGAATAGATAAGATACAAGTAGAGAGGATGTTTCCACTGGCAGGTGAAGCTAGGACAAGAGGGCATAGCCTCAAGATTAGAGGGAGCAGATTTAGGACTGAATTAAGAAGGAACTTCTTCACCCAGAGGGTTGTTAATCTATGGAATTCCTTGCCCAGTGAAGTAGTTGACGCTTCTTCAGTAAACGTCTTTAAAGCTAAGGTAGATATCTTTTTGAACAATAAAGGAATTAAGGGATACGGTGGGAGCGCGGGTAAGTGGATCTGAGTCCACGAAAAGATCAGCCATGATCTTATTGAATGGCGGAGCAGGCTCGAGGGGCCGGACAGCCTACTCCTGCTTCTAGTTCTTATGAACAGCTAACAACTATATACAGTACAGTAATATAAAAGCAAAATACTGCAGATGCTGGAAATCTGAAATAAAAACAAGAAATCCTGGAAATACTCAGCAGGTCTGGTAGCATCTGTGGAGAGAGAAGCAGAGTTAACGTTTCAGGTCAGTGACCCTTCTTCAGAACCCCTGCAAGAGTTCTGATGAAGGGTCGCCGACCTGAACCATTAACTCTGCTTCTCTCTCCACAGATGCTGCCAGACCTGCTGAATATTTCCAGCATTCCTTGTTTTTATTTTATCTACAGTACAGAGCTATTTACAGAAGCTACCTCTTGATGTTACAGTTAGAGTGAGACTGGCATGTAGTCACATGACTACATCCTGGCACTTAGATCATTAGCATACTAAGATCTTAAAGGGACATCACTCAAAGGCACTCACACAACAGGAGCAGTGGGTAGTTGCTTTAGTTAGGTTAAGGATTGAGCCAGGTAGGAACGGAGAAAGGTCCGTTGCAGTGTCATCACCTGATCGCAATCTAACAATCTCTGTCAGAGGACTAGTGATTGGACTCTACCACAATGCCCTCCCGGTAGAATATCATGCCAGCATTGACAACTGACTCATACATAAAGAATGCTCACTTGCGTGAGATGCTGGAGTGGAACTGGCACTCATGTACATTCCAATCAAACCTCCGGCAGCAGAATCAAAACGGAGAGGTGTTCCAGGTGCATTAAGTAATATAACGTTACCAGTCATAAAAATAGATCCTGTCTATATTATAACTGGGAACTGAATGCAAACAGCTCAAGGTAGGGCCACGTCCTGTTTCTTCCTGACCTGTGTACAAGCTATGCTTTCCCAGTAGAACACAACTTGACATTTGCTATTGCTTTAAGCTGTTTAAGCTCTGCTCACAAAGCACACACTGGCTATAATGGCAGCCCTGTTCTATGTTGCACCAGGAGCCAGCCCCACATGTGAACAGGGCAGTTTCTTACCCCATAATTTGTCATTTCAACTGAGGTTATCTGGAGCATCGCTGAGAACTTCCTCTAAGAAAGTGATGCTTTTGCACACATCGCAAGAATTCATTCTATCCATCAATTAATAGATTTTTAGACACTAAGGGAATCAAGGGATATGGGGAAGGGAAGTGGAGTTGATATGGAAGCTCAGCCATGATCTTATTGAATGGCAGAGCAGGCTCAAGGAGCCATATGGTCCTATGTTCTTTAAGCATCAGTCTAAGCATTAGGCCATTTAACCACCTTTCAGTGGCCCATATTTACCAGCTTGCCACTGAGATCAGCCGTGAGCTTCAAAGATGGTGGGGTGCACACGCAGAATGTGTTCTGCGGAGCCACTGTGATTTTATTTAGAGATACAGCACTGAAACAGGCCCTTCGGCCCACCGAGTCTGTGCCGACCAACAACCACCCATTTATACTAACCCTGCAGTAATCCCTTATTCCCTACCACCTACCTACACTAGGGGCAATTTACAATGGCCAATTTACCTATCACCTGCAAGTCTTTGGCTGTGGGAGGAAACCGGAGCACCCGGGGAAAACCCACGCAGACACAGGGAGAACTTGCAAACTCCACACAGGCAGTACCCAGAATTGAACCTGGGTCCCTGGAGCTGTGAGGCTGCGGTGCTAACCACTGCGCCACTGTGCCGTGATATTATTTACATGACTGGGGCAAACCGCCACAGTGCAGGTGCCATTTTTAAAGGGTTTAGAGCCTTTACTGACAGTTTAAATTTTTAAAGAAAGTGAATTTTAAAGTATTAAAAATAATTTTAAAAATCTTTCCAGCCTCTCTCCCACACCCCCAATAGCCTTACGTACCAACCCTGCCCTCTTCTCCCCCACCAAAAATACTTAGCTTGACTACCTGACCACCCCCCCCACCAAAGTTAAGAAACTTTTACCTTTACCTCTTCCCATCACCCCTCAACCAATCAACTAAGTACTTTTCCCTCTCCGCCGCCCCCACCCCCATCCCACACTGTAATACTTACCTCCTCCCCCCTCCCTACCAGTGTCCCTCATCAGCTCTCTGGTCGGACAGTGCGGGAGTGCCACAACCCCTGAAGTCAGGAGGCCGGTAAAGTTCAGCCCGATGTGTGACTATGTGGAGTGGACAAATGGGTGAAAAACTGAGTATAAATTTATAAAACTGAAGGAGAAGATGAAGTGCAATGTCATAAAGGATCAAATAACTGATCTGAAAAATGAGAGGTAGCTTCTGAACTAAAGGCCAATAATCAATTGGAGATTACTAGTAGACAAATGCTTAACATTTGTGTATGATGCCTGGGTTAAAATATTGGTAATAATCTGGATGTGTTATATGTTCTTCCACTAATATTGTCATCAGTAATTTCCAGTAAGTACTGAAAATTGAGGCTTTCAAAGTGATGGCATTAGAAGGTGTTAGCTATGGCCCAGTGGTAGCACTCTCATTTCTGCGTCAGGTGGTTGGGATTCAATTCCTTTTCCAAAGATCTGAGCACAGGATCTGTGCTAATACTCCAGTGCAGTACTGAGAGAGTGCTGCACAAGTTGAGGTGCCATCTTTCGAACAAGACATTAAACTGAGGCCAAGTCTGCCCTCAGATAGATGCAAAACATCCCATGGAACTATTCCGAGAAGAGCAGGGGCATTCTCCTGGTGTCCTGGCCAATATATATTCCTCAGCCAACACTACTAAATGGATTGTCTGGTCATTATCACATTGCTATTTGTGGGAGTTTGCTGTGTGCAAAGTGGCTGCTGCATTTCTTACATTACAACAGTGACTACACTTCAAAAGTGTAAAGGCTGTAAAGCACTTTGGGACGCTTTGAGTTTGTGCAGGGCGCTATAGAAATGCAAGTCTTTCTTTCTTGTTTGATGCATGTAATAATGAGATCTCCATCAATGAGACTTAAGGGATGGCTGATGTTTATGTAGCCTCAGCACAAAAGGACTTGCTGGGATTAGTAATGGAATAGTGCAGGAAATCGCCATGGAGAAGGCTACAGTCTGTCTCACGTTGCCCTCCAGTAATAGGTGATGTAATGACAAGATTCTGAGGCCTCATGGATCAATAGTGGAATTTTTTAAAAACAGGCATCAAACTTATTTTAGAACTTCGCATCAGTTGAGGGAAAGGATTTTGTCCAGATTTTGAGAAAGATGACAATAAGTGGAGCAGTTGTTCTAGCTGTAGGGCAAAATTACAGTAAAGAAAGTTGGAGCAAAATTTGTACCAGTAGGAAAGATTATTTAAAATGTTAAATAACTCATAAAGGAAAGATAACAGAGATTTTAAATTATAGCATTGAAGGTGAAAAGGAGAACAGAATTCAGTGCTGTACGGTCGAAAAGCAACTGGTCTGGTATCTAAGAAAAAAGCCTAAATATTCCAATAATTAGGAGGCAAAATGATTGAAGTGACGATCAAGCTCCATTCAGATGGCTCGAAACCACAAAGCCTCCAAATTCCAAATAATGTGTTCCAGAATTTATTTGTTTCCCACCTCTTCTATCCCTCCCACTCCACCTCATCCTCCTTCCATCCTTTCTACTTCCATTCTCTCTGCCCCCATCCTTTCCCCACCCATTCCCCCTCCCCCTTCTCTCATCTATCCTTTCCCCTTCCCTCTCAATTCTCCTGTGCTTCCTCTATCATCCCCTATTCCCTGCTCCTTCCCCTTTCTCCCTCTATCCTTTCAATTCACTTCCTCCATCCATCCTTTCAGCTCCTCACCCCACACATTGCCTTTCCCCTCTCTCCCATCTTCCTCCTTCCTTCTCATTTCCCAGTCCTTCCCCCCTCCAAGATGATTATCCGTAGATCATTCTCAGTAAATAAACACTCATTTTGGCATCCATATTGAAATGCAATAGAGATGCTCACTTGACAAACTGCTCTTGTTCTGTGGAGTAAATCATACTGAAGGAATAGTTCATTTATGTGCTGGGAGTCTCTTGCAGCAGTGCATCGTTTAAAACATTCACATCAATCAAATTTAAATAGAGCATTAAACTTGTTACAAATGTAATGCGAGTGCCAAAAAAGTCAGCCTGAAGTGGCACTTGGATAGCAGCCATCCCATCAATTTTTCCTCCTTTTTTATTCTTCATTACTTTGTTTTACAGATGATGCACAATATAAATCAGAGAAGTAAACAGAGAGAAAAGCTTGTAATAATCCCAATTTTAACAGGAAAAACGATTAGGAGCTGGTTCTCAAAACATTTGCAGTCTCTTAGTTTCAATGTGTGCCATGCTTTTGGCAACTATTCCTCTCGGTGCCATATTTCGTGACGTTCCATAAATTCTGTTTGTTGCAGGAGTACTAGTTGCAGTCACAGCGTGAACTAACTTTAGATCGATGAGGGGAGCTGGTGAGTGCTTCTGATGTCCCCAATTCACAATCTACTCAACTTTTCTTCTGCCCAGTTTGTGATGTCTTACAAGTACCATGTGAAAGAATGAATAACACATCTACCCTCCTCACCTCCTCCTCTGCAATGGGAAATCCAACTTCTGGATTATGGCTGTGACAAACTACCAACAAGTCAAAATACATGGCCCCCAAAACATTGGAAAAGTTCTAGAAGAGAAAGGGAACAGCCTGAGTTGTGGTCCATGAGGGAACCAATGATGCCTGAAGGAAAAGGGTTGAGGTCCTGCAGTCAGAGTTTCAGGAGCTAGGCAGGAAATTAAACAGCAGGATCTCAAAGGTCGTATTCTCTGGATTACTCCCAGTGCCACACACTAGGGAGTATCGGAAAAGTAAGATAAGACAGGTTAACACATGGCTGGAGTGTCAAATGTGAAGCAAAGGTTATTGCACAAAAAAAGCTCATGGTGTAGGGGGTAACATATTGGTATGGATAGAAGATTGGCTAGCTAACAGGAAATAGAGAGTAGGCATAAATGGGTCATTTTCTGGTTGGCAAGATGTAACGAGTGGTGTGCCACAGGGATCTGTGCTGGGGCTTCGACTTTTTACAATTTATATAAATGACTTAGATGAAGGGACCAAAGGTATGATTGCTAAATTTGCTGATAGGTAGGAAGGTAGGTTGTGAAGAGGACATAAGGAGGCTACAAAGGGATATAGATAGGTTAATTGAATGGGCAAACATCTGACAGCTGGAGTATATGTGGGAAACTGCGAAATTGTCCACTTTGGCAGGAAGAATAACAAAGAAGCATATTATCTAAATGGTGTGAGATTGCAGAGCTCTGAGATATAGAGGGATCTGGGTGTCCTAGTGCATGAATCGCAAAACGTTAGTATGCAGGTACAGCAAGTAATTAGGAAAGCTAATAGAATGTTATCATTTATCATGAGGGAAATTGAATACAAAAGTAGGGAGGTTATATTTCAGTTATACAGGGCATTGGTGAGACCACATCTGGAGTACTGTGTACAGTACTGGTCGCCTTATTTAAGGAAGGCTGTAAATGCATTGGAAGCAGTTCAAAGAAGGTTTACTAGACTAACACCTGGAATGGGCAGGCTATATTATGAGGAAAGATTGGACAGGCTAGGCTTGTATCCGCTGGAATTTAGAAGAGTAAGAGGCAACTTGATTGAAACATATACGATCCTGAGGGGTCTTGACAGGGTGGATGCAGAAAGGATGATTCCCCTTTTGGAAGAATCTAGAACCAGGAGTCACTGTTTAAAACCCCATTTAAGACAGAGATGAGGAGAATTTTTTTCTCTCAGTGTCGTGAATCTTTGGAATTCTCTTCCTCAAAAGGCGGTGGATGCAGTGTCTTTGAATATCTTTAAGGCAGAGGTAGATAGATTCTTGATAAGCAAGGGGGTAAAAGGTTATCAGGGGTAGGTGGTAATGTGGAGAAATCAGTTCAGCCATGAACTTATTGAATGGCGGAGCAGGCTCGAGGGGCCGAGTGACCTACTCCTGCTCCTAATTCGTATGTAGCAGTCTATTATGGGTTTGGAATGCTTGCTCGTAAATACGTATAGTCTGGTAAGGTTAGTGATCTGCAAACACAAATCACTATATAGGTTTATGATACTGTGACAATAACGGAGATCTTGCTTAATAAAGGGGAGGATTGAGAACTTCATATTCCTGGCTACAAGGTATTCAGGAAAGATAGGGAGGTAAAAGGAGTGTCACAGTGTTGATCAAATAAACTATTATAGCACTGGAAAGAGATTATGTGGTTGAGGGATCAAAGGCAGAATCTATTTGGTTAGAATTAAGGCACAGTAGAGGAACTTTATGCTTTTGGGTAGTGGAAAGGAGATAGAGCAGTAAATTTTCAGGCAAATTACAGAAAGGTGAAAATATTATAAAAATGATAATAGGGGACTTCAATTATCCTAATGTAGGCTGAGATAGTAGCAGTGCAAAGGAAAGAGGGGGAGAAATTCCTGAAATATGTACAAGAGAGCTTTCTTGATCAGTGTGTTTCCAAACCAACAAGGTAGGAAAGCAGTTAGATCTAGCTCTGTGGAATGAAGTGGGGCTTTTAGAGTATGTTTCAGTGGGGGAACATGTGGGGATTTGGGATCATAATATCATTAGGTTTAGAATAGGTGAACAATAGGAGGCTTTCAAACTGCCGATGGTTTGCATACAAGATAGACACATTCCCACAAGGGGGAAAGAGAGGGCATCCAAAGCTATAGCTCCTCGGATGATTAAAGAATTAGAGATTAAAATGAAACAGAAAAAGGTGATTTATGACAGATGTAAGCAGAGAACCAAGCTGAATACAGAAAGTACAGAGGAGATCTTTTAAAAAAAGGTTATAAGAAGGGCAAAAAGATAGTATGAGAATAGGTTAGTGGCTAGCATATAAGGGAACTCAAAAGTCTTTTTATAAAAGAAATGCTAAAAGGGTAGTCATAGGAAGGATAGGGCCAATTAGGAACCAAAAAGGAGATCTTCTTGTGGAAGAGGGCAAGGCTGAGATACTTAATGAATGGGCTCGTCATAATATTCAATCCTACTTAGGTATTGGGATGGTGCCAGAGGACAGAATGTTTCACTTCTGGTCAAAAAGAGGAAGAGCAATAAACCTGGCAATTACCAGTCAGTCAGCTTGACATCAGTGCTGGGGAAATGTCTGGGGACAATAAGCTGGGACAAGATTAATTGGCACTTGGAAAAACATGAGCCAATAAATGAAAGTCAACATGGATTTCTTAATGGCAAATGATGTTTGATGAATTTGATTGAGTTCTATGGCAAAATACCAGAGAGGGTTGCTGAGAATAGGACATTTGTTGTTGTGTATATGAACTTTCAAATGGCACATGATAAAGTACCACATAATAGATTTGTTATCAAAATTAAAGCCCAAGGGATTAAAGGGACAGGGACAGCGTTGATACAAAATTGATTAAGGGACAGTAGGCAGAGTAGTGCTGAGCAGTAGTTTTTCAGACTGGAAGGAAGCATACAGTGATGTTCCCCAGGGGTCAGAATTAGGACTACTGTTCTGTTTAATGACCTGGATTTGGGGTATGCAGGCATAATCTCAAAGTCTGCAGATGACACAAAACTCAGGAATGTAATAAATAATGTGGAGGATAGTAACAGACTTCAAGAAGATATAGACAGACTGGTGAAATGGACAGACACGTGGCAGATAAAATTTAATGCAGAGCAGAGTGAAGTGATACATGCAGGAAGAATAAGGAGAGGCAACATAACCTAAATTGCACAGTTCTAACAAGGGTACAAGAACGGGCAGACCTGGAGGTGTATGTCCACAAATCTTTGAAGGTGGCAGAAGAAGTGAGAAGGCTGTTAAAAAGCATATGGGTTCCTTGTATTAATAGAGACATAGAGTACAAAAGCAAGGAAGCCATGCTAAACCTTTAGAAGACACTGGTTAGGCCTCAGCTGGAATATTGTGTTCAATTCCAGGCACTACACCATGTCTCTATTAATACAAGGATCCCATATGTCGGGGCTTTGGAGAGGGTGCAGAAGAGATTCACTAGAATGGTACCAGGCATGAATGACTTCAGTTATTTGGAGAGATGGCAAAGCTGAGGTCGTTCTCCTTAGAACAGAAAAGTTTAAGAGGAGATTTGATCGAGACGTTCAAAAACATGAATATTTTAGATGGAGTAAATAAGGAGAAACTGTTTCCAGTGGCAGAAGGCTCAGTAACCAGAGGACACAGATTTATGGTAATTGGCAAAAGAACCAAAAGATGACAAGGAAAATAAAATTTACGCAGTGAGTTGTCATGATCTGGAATACACTGCTTGAAAGGGTAGTGAAAGCAGATTCAATAGTATCTCACAAAAGGGAATTGGATAATACTTGAAGAGAAAAAATGGAAGTGGGACTAATAGGATAGTGCGACCAAAGAGACAGCACAGACACAAAAGCCAAGTGGCTTCTTTTTGTGCTGTATTATCCTACGACTCTATGAGACCCACTGCCATATGAGATGACTGTGCCATTAAAAGAATATTTGCAAACATCCAACAGGAGACGGATTACTACAGCCGAACTAATTTATGAAGGTACTAATGGCACTCACCTTTAATAATGCACTCTCCAAATGGTTCACCCATCCTTCTCTTCAGCAACCATTTTGAATGGGCATTGAAAAACTTAAACACACTCATGGTACAAAACCAGGTACTTCACATCCACTCAAAGAATTGTTGGGACTTTGGTGAGGACATTGCATGAAATAATTGCACACAATCGGGACTCGGCCTTGAAATCTATGATTTCAGTATTTATGACGGCCAGTATATAACCTCTCTGTCTTTGTGCAGATGTTTTTAAATACCAGTATGATTGGAGTAGATTTTCTGCATTATCTCTGCCCTCTTGTCTCAAGGGATGATTGCTCTGCTTCCTTAGAATGAAGGTCTCTTCTTTAACAGACAGCTCATCTTGGAAATGTCATTGCTCTTAAGGCTCCAGAGGAGCATCATTTTGGCCATCTGCTCAATCATCTGTTTCAACTTTTGTAGGGTGTGATTTTTCTGCTGGATTTCAGCTGCAGGTTATTGTGCATTAGGCAGATGTTCCAATATGCTGGTTTTCTCGATCTTTCCAATTCACTCATCTTTAATCGGGAGTACTTCATCGTCCCTATCTTTTGTTGGCATCATTGGTCTGGACAAGTAGAATCTACTCAAAGTGTCACCATTGAGGATAACCAATTATTGCTCGTACTTTGCTTCTAAAGTGTTTCTCTGCAAATAGGTTTTGAGATGGGAGAGGTTTCTTGACAATATGCTCAATGGTTTATGGTCAGTCTCAACCATGCCTCTTCTTCTATAACCATGTTGTCTGAATCAGACGTACCCATACACCATACAATGAAGCTCAATCAATTACTTGAATTGAAAGCATATCTTTTCTTCCTTGATTGGCAAAAATCCTTAAACATCTGTATAACTTAAAAAATATATATATCATACATTGTATTCTATGTAAACATCAACAACATAAATTTATATAACTCCGTTAACATAGTAAAATGCCCTAAAGTGCTTCAGAGGAGTGATTATCCAAGAAAATTTGACACCAAATTACATAAGGAGATATTAAGGCAAATGACGAATAGCTTGGTCATAGAGGTAGGTTTTAAGGAATATCTTAAAGGAGAAAAGAGAGAGGTAGAGAAGCTGAGAGGTTCAGGGAAGGGATTCCAGACCGTAAGGCCTTGGCAGCAGAAGGCATGGACACCAATGGTGGAGCAATTATAACTGAGGATGTCCAAGAGGCCAGAATTGGAGGACTCCACAGATCTGAGGGTTGGAGGTGGTTACAGGAAGGGATGAGGCCATGGAAGGATTTGAAAACAAGGATGGGAATTTTAAAATTGAGGTTTTGCTTAACCAGGAGCTAATGTAGGTCAGCAAGCACCAGGTTAATGGGTGTGAGTTAGGATACAGGTAGCAGAGTTTTGGATGACATTTAGATTGGTGCTCTAGATTGGAAAATTGTGTATGTCACTCTGCTATTTAAGGAAAGTGAGAGAGGGAAACCAGGGAATTATAGACCAGTTAGCCAAACATCTGTTGTTAGGAAATCACTCAAGTCTACAATTAAGGATATGACTGAGCACCTTGAAAATTTTCAACTGATCGGAGAGAATCAGAATGGAGTTTTTATTTTATTTATTTATTTTTATTTAGAGATACAGCACTGAAACTGGCCCTTCGGCCCACCAGGTCTGTGCCGACCATCAACCACCCATTTATACTAATCCTATATTCCTACAACATCCCCACCTGTCCCTATATTCCCCTACCACCTACCTCTACTAAGGGCAATTTATAATGGCCAATTTACCTATCAACTGCAAGTCTTTGGTGGTGGGAGGAAACCGGAGCACCCGGCGAAAACCCACGCAGACACAGGGAGAGCTTGCAAACTCCGCACAGGCAGTACCCAGAATTGAACCCGGGTCGCTGGAGCTGTGAGGCTGCAGTGCTAACCATTGCGCCACTGTGCCACTGTAAAGGTAGATCATGCCTGACAAACCTGATTGAATTTTTTGAAGAGATGACTGAAGTAGTGAACAGGGGAATAACTATGGATGTTATTTATATCGATTTCCAGAAGGCATTTGATAAAGTCCCTCATACAAGACTGTTAGCTAAATTTGAAGCTCATGGAATTGAAGGAAAATTATTAACCTGGTTAGGAAATTGAATGAGCAGCAGGAGGCAGAGAGTAAGGATAATGGACAGGTTCTCTACACAGCAGGATGTGACTAGTGATGTCCTGTAAAGATCTGTGTTGGGGCCTCAACTATTCACCATGTTTATTAACAACTTAGATTATGGGATAGAAAGCCACATAGTTTGCCAATGACACAAAGATAGGTAGCATTCTAGATCAGTGTAGAAGGAAGCATAGAATTGCAAAGAGATATTAACAGATTAAGTGAATGGACAAAACTGTGGCAAATGGATTTCAATAGAGGCAAATGTGAGGTTGTCCACTTTCAACCCGAAAAGGATAGAACAGGGTACTTTTTAAATGGTGAAAAGCTAGAAACAGGGGAGGTCCAAAGAGGATTGTGGGTCCTGGTACACAGATCATGAACCGATACAGTAAATAATCAAAAAGGCTAATGGAATGCTGGTCTTTATATCTAGTGGACTAGAATACAAGGGGGTAGAAGTTATGCTACTGTTGTACAAAGCCCTGGTTAGACCAGGAGTACTTTGAGCAGTTCTGGGCACCACAGCTTATATGCAGTTTGGAGGGAGTGCAGCGTAGATTTACCAGAACCAAGAGTTAAGTTATGATGACAGATTGCACAAATTAAAGTCGTCTTGGCTGGAATTTAGAAGATTAAGGGGTGATTTGATCAAAGTTATTAAGACATTGGGAACAGATAGGATAAATTTGGAAAAACACTTCTCATGGTTAGAAAGTCTAGGACTAGATGGCATAGTCTAAAAATTAGAGTCAGACCTTTCAGGAGTGAAATTAGGAATAGTCAAGTCTAGAGGTAACAAAGGAATAGATGAGGGTTTCAACAGCAGATGAGCAGAGGCAGGGGAAAAGTCGGACAATGTTACACAGGTGGAAGTAGGTGGTCTTAGTGATATGTGGTCAGAAGCTAATCTTGTATCAAATATGACACCAAGGTTGCAAAGAGTCCAGTTCAATCTTAGATGAGTGCCAGGGAGAGGGATGGAGTCAGTGACTAAGGAATGGAGGTTGTAGCTGAGACTGAAGACAATGGTTTTGGTCTTCCCAATATTGAGCTGGAGGAAATTTCTGCTCATCCGGTACTGGATGTCGGACAACCAGTTCGAAAGTTTAGAGACGGTGGAGGGATTGCGAGTGGTGATTGTGAGACAGAGCTGAGTGTGATCAGCGTACATGTGGAAAATGGCACCTATTGGGCACAGCAAAAGTTTCATCACTAATCAGAGTAAGGCATACTCTGCCCTTTAAGTTGCTATGGTAGTTTAGTAGGTTTGATACTGGATGAATAATCTAAAAGTCATAAGTTTACACCCCACCATGGAAAATTATGAAATGAAATTCATTAAATCTAGCAATTTGTTAGCTAGAGTTAGAAAACAATGGCCAAAACAGCTACTGATTGTCAACAAAAAACTCATTTGGTTCATTAATGTCTTTCAGAGATGGGAGGTGCCATACTAACATGCAACTCCAGTCTCACAATATGTGCTCAGCTCTTCAAGCCCTCTGAAAATGTAACAACAATCATAAAGAAAGCAACTGGGGATTTGCAATAAACATGGCCTTGCCAGTAACACAGAAACAACTATAAAGATCAATCCTGTCCTTTCTCTCTAACTTCTGTAGCTAGCTCAGAATTTACTCACCTTTGCTTTAAACTTAGGCGATCAGATCACATTTCCTTGCCTGTCTTTTTAGCCCAGGTATTACCCCATATATCTTCACGGAGTTAATGCTTCTATTAAGATAGCCACCATTCAGATAGCGTAAGGAGCAGTGTTGCATGTCATTTGGCTGTTAATATTGTCAATAGCATTTTCTAGACCATAATAATTAGAAAGTCCAACCTAAGTAATGAGAGCTTGTGGGAACGGTCGTGTAGTGGTTTTAATAGCAACCGAACAGTCATTGAGATCATGTAAAATTGAATTCAATAGAATTGTAGTCTGGCATCAGAAAATGACCATGGCAGTTACTGGACTATTGTGAAAACCTAACAGATTCACTCACATCCTTCAGGGAAGGAAAACTGAAACTCTGACTTGCTCTGGCCTACCTGTGAAGTCAGGTCCATGCTACATTGTGGTTGACTTTTAAGACCCTAGTAAGCTACTCAGCTTCAAGAAGGCAGCCCACCACCACTAACGCCTCTGTGCAACAAGGATTGGGCAATAAATGCGGACAGCCTTGCCAATGGCACTTACAAACCAAGAACAAATATTTAAAATATTTTTCTCCAGTAATATAGTATCTGTTGCCTGGGTGCCTCCAGTGGAGTTCATTATTGCTATTTGATTCATATTTTCTGTTACATTTATTCAGAAATTTATCAACATTTTGTAATGAATTTCTCATTGTATTCTTTGTTTTCTCTGCCTGTCTTCTAATTACTTTATTCAAAATGTATTCATGGCTTCCAAAAAGTACTAAATATCAGGAGATGCAATTATCCTATATCCATTACAATGTTTCTCCAAAACTGGATTAAACAAGGGTAGAGCTCCCCTTAGTGTTAATCCAAAGAGCAGTGCAGCAGTGGTTAGAGCAGGTTCAATTCGTATGTTTGCCAAACTGTGGGGAGGTTAGTACAGATCTAACAGACTGCTTCTCATTCATTGGTTAGGTGAAAGGTCAATTGAGAAGAAAGAACTTGCATTTATATAGAACATTTCACATCCTCACGGCATCCCAAAGAGCTATACAGCCAATGAAGTATGTCTGACGTGTCGTCGCTGCTGTTATGTAGGCAAATGCAGCAGCCAATTTCTGCATAGCAATTTCCCACAAACAGCAATAACATAACCGATAATTTGTTTCCAATGATGTTATTTGAGGGATAAATATTGGCCAGGACACCAGGAGAACTCTCCTGCACTTCCTTTAATAGGACTATGGAATCTTTTACATTCACCAGAGCAGGCAGACAAAGGCTCAGTCAAATGACAGCAGACCCAATAGTGCAGCATTCCCTCTAATGATTCCACCTAGGTTATATGCCGAAATGCCTGGACTAGACTTGAACAAATGAGCTGACTCAGAGGTGAGAGTGATAACACTGACACCATATTATACTGTTATAATGGAAAGAACACTTCAATAAGATTTAAATCAAGCTTAAACCATATGGAACGTCTTATAAGATAAATATTTTAATTGTCATTAAAAGCATCATAATGAGCAATGGGGGACATTTATCCAGTGAAATGTGTCTCCTACACTTTCCTTTCTCAATTTGAGAAGCTAATTTATTAGAGACAAGTGGAGATGAGAGTTCAGAATACTGAGTTGAATCCAGTGGGTTATGGGAGGGGAGTGGTGAACCTCCTTCCCCAACGACCCCTGCCATCATATCCAGTTGGTTCTCCTGGTAAGGAGCAGAGAATCAGGCTAATGACTTGTCCACTTATTAAGTGTCTTCATTACAGAAACAAGCCAGAGAATGGCCTGCTGGATGAAAAGTAATGGAAGGAATTGGTTATCTTGCCTGCTGCTAGACACAGAAAAGAAGAGGAAGATTATGTTTGAACTTATTGGCCACCATGCTGAATACACAGGCTTTCTAATTCCTAGGGTCCTTTCAGTGCTATTCAAGAACTGCCGCTGACCAGTGTAAATAAAAATCTGTACCTTCCAGCAATGACCTGAAGGACAAATACCAGCCATTCATCCTTTATATCGAATCCAACTCATGTCTGCTATATTTGTATCCAAATTCGAATACTTTCAAAGCTGTTAAATAAACCTGTAGTTCTAAGAGACACTGTAATATTTTGATTAAGTCCACAGCCAGGCCAGGGTAATGCTTTACATCTAAATATTCCACTGATGTCTTCTGATATCAAGTCATCAAGTTGGCCTTGTACAAACACAGTAGCTAGTAATCATTGATGGTTAATGGGTTAAAAATAATTTGAGTGCATAGAGTAGTTACTGATTCTTGTATTACCTTGTCTCCATAATCTCAAAGTTTTGGCACCAGCACAGGACATGAATCAACATATCCCTTACCAATTTATACTTCCGATACTTTAAGATTTCTGGCAGTTCCACCCTAGACAGCCTCTACTGTAATATTTACGTAAAGTACAATGTCATCTATGTACTCCCTTTCACCATTGTGGAATGACACAAATTATGAATTCCTTTTGTACCGATCTCAGTCTTTGATGGAAATCTAGAATGTAATTCATTAAGAACATGAACTACATATAACTAAGATGAGAAAATATCACAACACAGTTTTCAACTAAATTCAGGCTGTAATCTAATGCAGGCCTGGCCGCTGAACCCAGTTTTAGCCAGCACGATTCACACTCAGGTTCCATTAGTGGGTCATTTATTGGTTTTAATCAGGTTGCATAGTGAGTTAAGGAAAGAAGGATAGACTGTTGAAGCATTTCTTTTTGGCAGACGAACTAAAGAATGCCAAAGATTGCATTAAGTCTACTTTGCTAACTAACCAAAGAGCTTACTGACCAGCACATGGGAAGGTCTAACTTTGAATGGAGTGGGAGAAAGAAAGTGCAGAAATGTAGATGTTAAAAAAGTTATATCTTTTATTTTATAAGTATTTAACTATTTTGTTTTCCTTCCTTGTGCGACATAATATAATGGCCAACAGGCTGAGCAACAGCTTTCTTCCAATGCTACTCTTGACTGCTGAGAGGTGCAAGAGAATGTTCCAAGGTGACTCAGAAAGTAACAAGGTGACGAGCTGTGTGCTCTGCCCTGTGGAAAAGTGACCAACATTCATCACTTAATCAACCCCTCCCCCATTGATATGGGGGTGGGGGGAGGGTGGGGTTGGTGGGCATGGATCCCAGATGCCAGTCCCAAGTGGCCCAGCATGTTAAGCGCGATCATATTAAACAATACTTATAGTGTCAGAACCACATTGTATTTGTTAAAGAAAGAAAGGTTTTTTTTATTTATGTAGTATCTTGCACATCCTCAAGACATCCCAAAGCACCTCACAGACAGTTGCTTTTGAAGTGTGGTCACTGCTGTAACATAGGCAGACATGGGGCGGCACAGTGGCGTAGTGGTTAGCACTGCAGACTCACAGCTCCAGCGACCTGGGTTCAATTCTGGGTACTGCCTGTGTGGAGTTTGCAAGTTCTCCCTGTGTCTGCGCGGGTTTCCTCCGGGTGCTCCGGTTTCCTCCCACGGCCAAAAGACTTGCAGGTTGATAGGTAAATTGGCCATTATAAATTGCCCCTAGTACAGGTAAGTGGTAGGGGAATATAGGGACAGGGGACATGTGAGGATGTGGTAGGAATATGGGATTAGTGTAGGATTAGTATAAATGGGTGGTTAATGGTCGGCACAGACTCGGTGGGCCGAAGGGCCTGTTTCAGTGCTGTATCCCTAAATCTAAAATCTAAATCTAAATGACAGCCAAGCTCCCACAGACAGCAAATGAGACAAGTTTAAGGTGTTGGCTGTAGGATAAATATTCGGGCAAGACACCAGGGAGAACTCCCCTGCTTTTCTTCAAATTGTACTATTGGATCTTTTGCATTCATCTGAACAGGCAAACAGAGTCTCAGTTTAACTTCTCCGCTGAACGAGTAGATTAGAATTTAATGAATGCACTAGAACTTAGAGGTATGAAAAGTGAGAGTATCCTCAGTATAATCTACGCAGATTACACATAGGAACAAAAAGTTCTCTGCAGAATAAATAACCTGTGGCAACATAATTGGTAATTTTTATGGATTTATATTGCAAGACCTGTTCATTAAATTGCCCAGTGTGTTACTGTTCCACAGCTCCAAACACGACAGCCTGCCACACAACATCATTTGCATAAGCAATGATGCCCAATACCAGCACTTCGCACTGTTGCTAGAACGCTTGCTACCCACCAAAGCCTTAACAGAAAGCACTGATGCTGGCATCGATGAAGCTTGGAAGTCACTAAGCTCAATCATCTATGACACAGCAGAAGCATCATTTGGTAATGGTGGAACCTGCAACAAGGGCTGGTTTGAGACCTACTCAGCTGGGATGATATCTGTCATGGATGCAAAAAACAAAGCCTACATAAACCCAACAGCTAAGACACTGCACAACCAGAAAGTAGCCAAGACAGTCGTGCAAAGGACGGGGACATACAGCACAAACAAACACTGGATCAGCTTATGTCAAGAAATCCAAACTGCATGTGACCAAGGAAATTTACAAGCTATGTACGAAGGGATCAAGAGGGTCCTTGGCCCTGCCATTACCAAAGTTTCTCCCCTGAAGTCGGCAGATGGTGAAGTACTCATCAACAGAAGTAAACAGATGTCCCACTGGGCTGAACATTACTGCAAGTTGTACTCCTGTGAGTCGGACATCTCCCAATCTGCGCTTGATGCTCTCCCACAACTTTCTGTCATGAATGAGTTAGAAGAAGAACCCTCATCACTGGAGCTCGAGAAGGCCATAGTCTGCCTAGCGAACAGAAGGGCACCCGGTAAGGATGGAATCCCAGCCAAACTATACAAGCACGGAAAGTCCCATTTATTGTCACACCTTTATGACCTTCTCCTTCTCTGCTGGAAAGTAGGCTCTGTTCCACTAGAGATGCTTGATGTCAAAATCATACAAAAACAAAAGCAACAGAGGGGTTTGCAACAACTACAGGGACATCTCACTCCTTAGCATCACAGGGAAGGTCTTTGCTAGCGTCATACTTAAAAGACTCCATTTATTGCCGACCGAGTGTACCCGGAAGCACAGTGTAGTTTCTGCGCTGGCAGATCTACCGTGGACATAATCTTCTCCATATACCAGCTACAAGAGAAGTGTAGGAACAGAGTATACCCCTTTACCTTACTTTCGTAGATCTCACTAAGGCATTCGACACTGTCAGCTCTACAAGATTTTGGGGAAAACTGTCTGCCCACTAAAGCTGCTCAGTCTCATTGCTCCTTCCATGACAACATGCACTCTACTGTACAGTTTGATGGTTCCACTTCCAACAGTTTCAAGTGAAGAATGGAGTGGAAACAAGGTTATGTCCGAGCCCCCACTCTGTTTGGCATCTTATTCTCCATGCTCCTGATCTTCGCTTTCCCTGCAGATATAGAAGGAGTCTGCTTGTACACTAGGTCAGATGACAAGCTCGACAATCTATCAAGGCTGAAAGCAAAGAAAAAAACACATTGTATCCTGATCAGAGAACTCTTCTACGCTGATGATGCTGCGCTAGTTGCTCACATGGAAACTCAGCAACAGAGACTCATGGACTGTCTCTCCTGTGCCTGTAACTTGTTCTCCTTGTCTACAAGCATCAAGAAAACTATGATCAAGGGACAAGGTGTTGCATCACTGCCCCGATCACACTAAATAACACTCTACTGGAAATGGTTAACAAATTCTGCTACCTTGGGTCCACTGGGTCAGATAATCTGTCCCTTGATGCAGAGATTGATACACGCATAGGGAAAGCAGCTACCACCTTTGGCCAACTTGCGAAACGCACATGTGTTAACACCAAGCTGACCCTCAGGACAAAGTTCATGGTTTATAAGACCTGTGTTCTCAGCACCTGCTGTATGGCTGTGAAACATGGGCAACTTACAGCTACCAGGAAAAGAAGCTCAATAATTTCCATCTTCGCTGTCTGCAGTGCATTATGGGTATATCTGGCAGGATAAAATCACAAATGCAGCAGTTCTCTTAAAGGCAGAGCTCCCAAGTGTGTTGGCAGTAATCAAACAGAGGTGGCTTCGGTGGAACAAATAGGTTCACAGGATGGAAGACGGTCACATACCCAAAGACCTTCTGTATGGTGAGGTAGCTGGGGCCAGACAATCAGTGGGGCGCCCAAAGCTCCACTTCAAGGATACTTGCAAGTGTGACATGAAGGCCCTAAATGTTGACTAATGCACCTGGGAGTCACTAGCTGGCGAAAGAAGGAAATGGCGACACATCCTGCGGACTGGTGTGCACTACCATGATGATCAGTTGCTACAGCAGCTTGGCAACAGGCACCAATGTCAAAAACAACAACTCACAGCATCACTTGGCAGCTTCACGTGCAGCACTTGTGGCAGAACCTGCCTCTCTCAAGGATTGGCCTTGACAGTTATCAGCAAAGGTGCACCAAAAGAAGACACCTAAATGGATTGTTTGCTGCGTGTCCATCATCTTTTGTACATGGAAGGATGCCAAAGCGTTACTGAACTAACAGCAGCACCTAGTGGTTGAAGGAAAGCTGTGATTCTGAGCTTGTTGAAGGATCAGTTGAATTGAGATCAGGTACAATATAGAATTCTACCTTTTAATAATTTTGTGCTCGAGGTATAGGCTATGAGGTCAAAAAAGCAAGGAAACATTGGGCAGAGTCTCCTGCTCTGAAACCATTTTTCAGGAACTGTGCAGAGCTTTCTGTGGAGATCCTGGAACCTCATGCCAAAGAACTAATTGCTCCAGGATTTAGAATATAGCAGGTTAGCTGGAGCCCCAGTTAACTAGCTGCAAAAGGTAATTGTTCACTGATTCAGTTCTGCTTTGTCAGCTTATCTATCTGCTATTAAGTCATGGCTGAGTCAGAACTTTCTCCACTTCAATATTGAGTCAGATGATGTCACTTTACTCAGCTCCTGCCAAATATTCCATACCCTTGTCCCCAGATGTGACCCTCTCTGGCTGCTAAGTCAGGCTGAACCAGTGTTCAACCCATTCAACCCCGAGCTCAACTTCAAACCCTATATTCATTCTATCCCCAATGCTGCATATTTCCACCTCCACATCACACAACTCCACCCCTATGTCTGATGGAAGTCATCATCCACGTTAATGCGACCTTAAAGCTCGTTTGCTCCAGTGTCCTCTCGGTTGCAGCTCAAGCTCATTATTTGACCCTTTTGTCTTTAGCTTGACTACGATGATCTTAGTAGGTCATTGATACTGAAGAAGTGCCACACTGTTCAAGGTGCCGTTTTTCGAATGAGGCACAGATACCAGCTTGTCCTAAATTCCACCATCCCTCACCTCTACCACCTAGAAGGATAAGGGTAGCAGGTTTAACAATGGCCGGCTGGGTTTTCCAGGCCTTGGGAAAACCAGCAGCCGAAGGGAGGCGAGGACAGCTTAGGGGAAAAGTTAAGTGCCTTTACAGCACTACTTGTGGGCCAGGAGGAGAAGGAGAGCATTTCCTCCCATCCCTCACAGTCGCAAGATTCCCCCTTCAGACTCCCCCCATAAAGATACATGGGATTGGAATCCCTCCTCCCTCTGGGATTAGAGAATCGGACCCCGTGGGATCAGACCTCCTTGGAGTCAAGGATCAGAACTACCTGCTCCTGTGGCCCACTCCAGAGTGCTCCCTGCCTGACTGGAAGCCAGGTCTGTCAACTAAGCTGACTTCTGGATAGGGAACCTGAAGGAGAAAAGATGCACAGCATGCAAGGAAACCCCTTTTCCCATCAAAAATACAGTCCTCGACCACACCCACAACCCACCCCTGTTAATATCCAGGCGATTGATAGGACATCAGATAAAGGTCAATATACTAACTAACATAGTGAGGCAGTTTATAGATTTAAAAACTGTAAAAAAAACTTTAAAAACTAGAAAGAGATGAAACAATGCTGGATTGAAAATAAACAAACTTGCAATTATTTAGTGCCTTTCAAAACCTCAGGATGTACCTCAGCACTTTATACCCTATGAAGTACTTTTTGAAGTGGTGCCACTGTTGTAATGTAGTGAAAGGCAGTAGCCAATTTGCACACAGCAAGATCCCCAAGTAGCAATGGGGTAAATGACCAGATAATGTTTTAACGATGTTGGTGGAGTAATAAATATTGGGGAGAACTCCCCTGCTCTTCTTTGAATTGTGCCAGGGGATCTTTTATACCCATTCAAGTGGACAGATGGGGCCTCGGCCTAACACCTCATTCTAAAAACGGCACCTCAAACAGTGCGGCACTTCTTCAGTATCAATGACCTACAAAGATCATCTCAGTCAAGCTAAAGACAAAAGGTGTAAATAACAGCTCCCAAAATGGAAGTGAAATGAACTTTATAATGGACATGAAATGGGGCAGAATGTAGAAAATTGTAATGTAATAAACAACAAAATGCTTGACCCTGACATTTACTTAGAAAAGTCAATGAGAACTTAGGAGTTATTTCTGAGTCAGACACAGGCTTTCACTTGTGAGAACAAAGTCAGTATCCCATTCGTGACCATGTACTATTTTACACACAACAGGCAGTGCTTCAAACACATTGCAAAAATATTTTGAACAGTCCAAACATGCTTCTAAGGTCAACCTTGGTTCAGTGGTAGCAAATGCTGTCTCTGGGTCAAGTGGTCAAACCCCATTCCAAAGACCTAAGCACATAATCTCGGCTGGTAATTCAGTGCAGTAGTGAGGGAGTGCAACCCTGTAGGTAGGTGCCTCCTTTCAGCTGAGATGTTAAACGGAGGTCTTGCCTGCCTTCTTGAGTAGATGCAAAAGATCCCATGGCACTATTTTAAGTGAGTTTTCCCACTGTCCTAACCAATTTTTATCCCTCAACGAACATCACTAAAATAATTGATCTGGTCAGTTATCTAATTGCTGGTTGTCGGACCTTGTTGTGTGCAAATTGGCTGACACTTTCAGAGCATTCAGGAGTGAAATCAGGAAGCCCTTTCTTACTCAAAGGATAATGGAAATCTGGGACTCGCACCCCCAAAAGGCTGTGGATGTTCAAGACTGACATCGATAGATATTTTGCTAGATAAGTATATCAAGAAAAATGGAGCAAAGGCAAGTAAATGGAGTTGGGGGTACAAAATAGCTTTGATCCAATAGAATGATGGAATAAACTCAAGAGGTTGAATGGCCTACTTCTGTTCTTATGTACCAACTTTCAGATGCAACCTTGCTGTGCACAAAAAGGCTGTCGTGTTTGCCTACATAACAACAGTGGCTGCACTTCAAAAGTAATTCATTGGCTGTGAAGTGCCTTGGGACCGGCTGAGGATGTGAAAGGTGCTATAGAAATACAAGTTCTTTCTTCTGAGTGAAAGAAATGGCGATATGTTTATGAAAAGTATCCAGTACTCTATCTTGTTTGATGTAATTAAGAGCTAATGAGCTCATTAAGACCCTTATTCAATTTATTTTATACTAACAAGAATTATCCTAACTAACTGATCTACCATCTCTAATATATAATTTAAACATGTAATCCTTGCTTTCATAAGTTTTATTTATCATCAAAATAAGTTAACAAGTCTTGCTAAATGACTTGACGTTTGCACAGTCCTCCCAATTGTTCAAAGTTATGTCCTGTAGCCCAAGGCATTACATTTCTCAAAGATAAACATGTTTTTTTGTTCTATTTGATGACACATTCAGGAATAATCCCTTGTTTAACTCTCCATAGTGGCTAATAACATTCCAGGCATGCAGAATAGGTTTTAACATGCTAAGGAATTCTTGGCACACATTCTCATGGGAAGGGCCAGGCAAGTCCCACAGTACTTGTGCGTTATCCTGCACTGGAATGCAATTCCCACAAAAGCACCATTGGTGGGAAGCTGAGTCACTGCTGCACCCTGTAGGTGTGCGTAGGTGGTCAGCGGGTCTGTGCAGAGACTGCCCATCACTAAATGGATCAAAAGGAATTTAATTAGCTAACCATGAATGAATCAATATGCAGTTAATAATGAATAATCTGTGGATGAAGCGTGCAGTTTTGATTTAAGTGGAGACATGTTCTTGAGAAACTGAATGAAGTGGACTGCGAACCTAATCATTTAGTTACTGAGTCTGGATTTGGCAATCTTAAATAACCAAATTTTTAAGATATCGGCAACATTTACTATGAGCTTTACAAGTGATTTTAAACATATAGTTCTGTCGTTTTTATTTCTTATTGTTTTTTAAACCTCTGCTCTCCCACCCCCAATGACAAGTGCAGTGTGCCAGCCAGTAAGACCACTGGGTAACGCTGTAAATCAAAGAACTAGCATTTCTGTAGCACTGTTCATGACCTCAGGATGTTCCAAAGCACTTCACAGCCAATTAATTGCATTATGAAGTTCAGTCCCTTTTGTAATGTAGGAAAGGTGGCAGCCAATTTGTGCATGGCAAGGTCCCACAAACAGCAATGTGATAATGACCGGATCAGCTGTTTTTCTAGTACCTTTGACCTCGTCAGCAGACGTGGTCTCTTCAGACTACTAGAAAAGATCGGATGTCCACCAAAGCTACTAAGTATCATCACCTCATTCCATGACAATATGAAAGGCACAATTCAACATGGTGGCTCCTCATCAGAGCCCTTTCCTATCCTGAGTGGTGTGAAACAGGGCTGTGTTCTCGCACCCACACTTTTTGGGATTTTCTTCTCCCTGCTGCTTTCACATGCGTTCAAATCCTCTGAAGAAGGAATTTTCCTCCACACAAGATCAGGGGGCAGGTTGTTCAACCTTGCCCGTCTAAGAGCGAAGTCCAAAGTACGGAAAGTCCTCATCAGAGAACTCCTCTTTGCTGACGATGCTGCTTTAACATCTCACACTGAAGAATGCCTGCAGAGTCTCATCGACAGGTTTGCGTCTGCCTGCAATGAATTTGGCCTAACCATCAGCCTCAAGAAAACGAACATCATGGGGCAGGATGTCAGAAATGCTCCATCCATCAATATTGGCGACCACGCTCTGGAAGTGGTTCAAGAGTTCACCTACCTAGGCTCAACTATCACCAGTAACCTGTCTCTAGATGCAGAAATCAACAAGCGCATGGTTAAGGCTTCCACTGCTATGTTCAGACTGGCCAAGAGAGTGTGGGAAAATGGCGCACTGACACGGAACACAAAAGTCCGAGTGTATCAGGCCTGTGTCCTCAGTACCTTGCTCTACGGCAGCGAGGCCTGGACAACGTATGCCAGCCAAGAGCGACGTCTCAATTCATTCCATCTTCGCTGCCTTCGGAGAATACTTGGCATCAGGTGGCAGGACTATATCTCCAACACAGAAGTCCTTGAAGCGGCCAACATCCCCAGCTTATACACACTACTGAGTCAGCGGCGCTTGAGATGGCTTGGCCATGTGAGCCGCATGGAAGATGGCAGGATCCCCAAAGACACATTGTACAGCGAGCTCGCCACTGGTATCAGACCCACCGGCCGTCCATGTCTCCGTTATAAAGACGTCTGCAAACGCGACATGAAATCGTGTGACATTGATCACAAGTCGTGGGAGTCAGTTGCCAGCATTCGCCAGAGCTGGCGGGCAGCCATAAAGACAGGGCTAAATTGTGGCGAGTCGAAGAGACTTAGTAGTTGGCAGGAAAAAAGACAGAGGCGCAAGGGGAGAGCCAACTGTGCAACAGCCCCAACAAACAAATTTCTCTGCAGCACCTGTGGAAGAGCCTGTCACTCCAGAATTGGCCTTTATAGCCACTCCAGGCGCTGCTTCACAAACCACTGACCACCTCCAGGCGCGTATCCATTGTCTCTCGAGATAAGGAGGCCCAAAAGAAAAGAGATTGGTTGATGGATAAATATTGGCCAGGACACCAGGAGAACAGCCCTCTTCTTCAAAAAATGCCACAGGATCCTTTACGTCCACTTGACAGAGCAGACAGGGCCTCACTTAATGTCTAATTTCAAGGCATGCACCTCTGAACATTCACGACTTCTTCAGTGCAGGAACTGGAGTTTTAGGCTAGATTACGTGCTGAAAGAAAACAAATCATTGAATAATAGAAACTTACAGCACAGGAAGCCATTCAGCCCATCTTTCCCGTGCTGGTTCTTTGAAAGAGCAATCATGCTTAGTCCCACATTCCCGCTTTTTTACTTCCTCATCCTCAAGAACCTGCCCAATTCCCTTTTAAAATTATTTACGGAATCAACTTTCACCACTTTTTCAGATAGACCACTCCAGAACCCAACAATACTCGGTGAAAAAAAATTCTTCTGGTCTTCTCTCCAGGTTTTTTGCCAATGATTTTAAATCTATGTCCTCTGGTTATTGACCCATTCACCAGAGGGGATAGTTTTTCTCTATCTACTCCATCAAAACCTGTCATCATCTTGAAAACCTCTATTTGGTCACCACTTAACCTCCTCTGTTCCAAGGAGAATAGTCCTAACATTTCCAACATTATCTCATAACTGAAGTCCCTCAACTCTGGTAACATTCGCCTGTGTAGTTTTTTTTTCAAGCCTTTACATCTTTCCTGAAGTGTGGTGCCGAAAATTGTCCACAATTCTCAAGCTGAGCACTATCCAGTGATTTATAAAGTTCTAGCATGATCTCTTTGCATTCCTCTATTCATAAACCCAAGTAGACCCCATATGCTTTTTTAGCCACCTTTCAGGATTTGTGTACATGGACACCAAGATCTCTCTGATTATCTCCACTTTTCAAAATTGAACCATTTATAGTATACTGTCTTTCCATATTAGCCCTCCTAAAGTGCATCACTTCACATTTCTCCGCATTGATCTCCATCTACTATGCTTCTGTCCAGTTTACCATCCTGCCCATGTCATCATGAAGTCTACAACTATCCTCACCACTATCTACTACTTTTCCAAGTTTCGTATCATTTGTAAATTTTACACTGCTCCTCCCTACACCCGAGTCAAGGCCATTCATAAAAATTAAGAGTAATGGACCAAAATTGACCACTGAAAACCACCTCCCAGTCTGAGAAATATCCATCTACCAGCACCCTTTGCTTCCTATCACTGAGCCAATTTTGTATCCATACAACCACTTTCCTCTTAATAAGCCTCTGTGTGGCACTTTATCAAATGCCTTTCGAAAGTCCATATATACATTAACTGCACTATCTTGATCAACCTTCTCTGTTACCTCATCAAAGAATTCAATCAAATTAGTCAAATATGACTTACCTTTAACTAATCCATGCTGGCACTCCTTATTTAACCCATGTCTTTCCAAATGATAGTTTATTTTGTCCCTGATAATGGACGATAGCTTCCCCGTCACTGATGTTAAGCTGACTGATCTGTGGTTTCCTCGTTTATCCCTTGTTCCTTCCTTAATTAGTGGTATTGCAACCCTCCAGTCCTCTGACACTATTTCTGTATCCAATGAGGATTGAAGGATTGTGATCAATGCCTCTGCTATTTCTACCTTTGCTTCTTTCAGCAACCAAGAATACATTGCATCTGGACAAGGTGATTTACCAACATTCAGTAACTCTAAGCTTTTTAGTACATCTTCTCTATCTATTACCATTCCATCCAAAAGTACCCTCCCCAAAAATTAATAATGTTTTTCACTGTATGAGATTTAATACAACCAATGTTTTTAGCACAGAAGGAGACCTGTCAGCCCACTGTGTTTGTGCTGGTTATTTGGTAAAGCAATCAAAAACTAATTCCACTGCCCTGCTCTCTGCTCATAGCCCTGCATCATGCTCTACTTCAAATATTTATCTGATTTCCCTTGAAAGATGTAATGGTCTCAGCCTCAACCACTCCCTGTGGCAAAGCATTCCATGCTCGAGCAACCCTCCACACAAAGAAATTACTTTTAACCTCGCTCCTCACTGTCAGTGACAATGGTAAAAGAAATATGTTTATATGTCCCCAGCCCAAAGCCCACAAAGCATTAACGTATAAACAAAGAAATGACACAACTCAACGTAGATACGGACTATATACCAGCCTAAACATATTGTTGAGGATTATCTTGTTGCCAGAACAGTGCTTCTTAATAAGCAGTGGTAGAAAACACTCCCTTAAGGTAAAGAAAAATTGCAGTTCTTTGGTCTGTGACTCAGCTACGTAATATGACAAGTGAGCAACAGCTCTTGATATAATTTAGCACTTTAGTGTGCAAACACCTCCAGCTTTATTACCTGTCCCATTTGGGGCTGGTTTAGTTTTATCAGATGGCTCTCAGTGCCAAGATAATGAATTCCCTCCTCTGCTTCACGAAGCAATAACTTCATATTAAAGACAATTATACACGTTACTTCAGATTATGTATTTTATTTGAAAGTTAAAAATAGTTGTTATCTGCATTGATGAGACTTTTTTTCTTTCACAGTATTTTAATATAGGGTCCAATTTGACATACAGTGAAGAACTTACCACAGATTCTGAATGTGTCTTTGACAGGAACTGTGGTAGCACTGAACTTCCTGGGGTTTCCAATGGGCACTGCCATAACTAGAAGAGGAACCTATCCGAAAATGGTAGCAATCTCATTGTGCCAGGTTCCTGCTAATTCCAATATTTCCAGGTTGAGCTTGGAAATGGCAGGAACCTTTATCCAGTCCAAAAACACTGGGTAGGGGGGGCACTCTTTACACCAGGACTTCCTGCTTCGCTGGTTCATTGGGGACCTGGCATATTACTGGAGCCAACGATTCTTGATGCAATTGGCAGGTCAAGTTGTCTTACTCAACTGTTTTGCTTCTGCTTTTATCAGTCTAGCATATCAACTGTAGGCTTGACCAATGTGCTGCTACACACATGTATCAAACAGTGGGTTGGTGCATAGGCCAATGCAGACAGCACTACCATCTCCTTTGCTCACTGAGTAGCAATAGCAGTGTGGCACATTTCCCAATGTCGAGGGATTATTAGTGGCAGCCTTGTGGCCCTCCTGCAGCCAATTCTAAGCACCATTTATTGACAATGCATTATGCAAGCAGGTTGCACTACTATGTTTTTATTTGGAAAGCCCTTGGAAGAAACAGGTCTCGCAAGCATGTTAGTTACAAGTTGCAGTTTGAATGTGTGCCTTGCTTCAGTATGATAAACAACCAAAGAGCTATATGGATGCATGAGGGCTTAGCATGGGCTAGAATTAAATGTGGAACAAGTTGACAGGCAACACTACGTGGTATGCATATTCAAGAACTTCTGAAGAAGGGTCACTGACCTGAAACGTTAACTCTGCTTCTCTCTCCACAGATGCTGCCAGACCTGCTGAGTATTTCCAGCATTTCTTGTTTTTATTTATGATAAATGGCATTGTTGGGTAATCTTACCTCAGCTGTTTCTTTTACTTGTGGAATCTTCTACCATATTGTACCCAGTTCGTGCAGCATTGACCCTGACTGCCACCTTCCGACAAGCATGCTGCTGTGTTGTCAGCAGATATACTCATATTTTGGGTTGTCATCTGCTAGTCATCTCTTCATCTTCATATATTCTGTGGTAAGGCTGAAAAATATTTGTAGCTTTTGGAAGTACTAAATATAGCCCCCATATGCAGGCACTTACCTTTAAGTGGCCATGTCCCTTTAAGCACTGAATGTAGAAATTTAAAGGACTGATTACTGCAGCATTTTTGCCCTTCCAACGCCATGCCCAATATGAGCTGGGAATTCAATTTGAATCTGTAATAAGGACCAAGCTCAGGATATCCAAAGAGGTCAGTCCATTGGGATATCAGCACAGGGCCTAGAAAATTCATTCTCTGATCCTTCTGCTCAGGAGTTCCCTGGCGGGAGATGCTGTAAACAGGAACATGCTGAGATTAATTCGAGGTTAATTGTTGTTACTCAGTGTCCAGTTCCTTCCTGTTCTCTTGTGACTTATTATTTATATAATATTTGACACCAATGTTGGACTTGTGAACTCAATACTCATTCACACAACATACGCATGTGTACTTATACAGTTTTTTTACATTCGTTAATAAAATGGTAAAACAAAAAGCAGAGACTGCGCGTGTTTTTCATCATTGTGAGTGCTTTACTTCCCTGGTTACTGAATGGTGGCAGATGATTGTTAAGAAAACATACACACATGAAGTGCAGTTCCCTGTATTGTGTGAATATATGTAAAGGGTATTCTGTTCAAATTAGTGCATGTAGCTAAAACAATGTCATTGCATCCACACTTGTGGCTAGTCAGCAATTTCTATTGGACAATGCTGATCTCAGCTCACACTTAAGCACAGTACTGAGGGAGCTCTGCATTGTGGAAGCTGCCGTCTTTTAGACAAGAAGTGAAACTGAGATCCTGTCTGCTATCTCAGGTGGATGCAAAACATCCTGTCAGAGTTTTCCCAGTGTCATGTCCAACAAATATCCCTCAACCACCAACACTAAAACAGATTACCTAGTAATTTATCGCATTGTTGTTTGTGGGATCTTGCTGTGTGCAACCTGGCTGCTGACTTTCTCTACATTATAACTAACTACACTTTAAAATTGTAGTTTCAATGGCAGAGAAATACTGTGAAAGTCACAAAATAAATGCTTTGAGAATAAATGTATTTTGCCATTCAAACAGCAATGTTCTGGGAACATGTGGAATATCTGGTTTCTGATACCTATTCTATAATTACAGGACCATTTATTAGAGAGCCAGCTGCACATTGGAAAACAAAACCACAAACAAATTAGCTGTTGTGCTAACTTAAAGCAGAATTAAATCAAACGCTCACATGAATGCAATGCCCTTTTGGATGCTTTATTGAAGATAACAACAGATAAGGATATTTTTAACCAGATACAAGGGGGAAAAAACAAGCTTTAAGAGAGTTGGTAATTTGGCTATCGCAGTAATTGACAAACTTGTACATGAGAACGGAGATGAATGAAGGATAGCTAGTAAAAAAGCATCCCTAAATGCCATCAAACTGCACCCACATTTACACTACAGCCTCTTTATGTTCACTCTCTGTCAATCACTATTTTTTAATGCTTGTTCCCACTCAATTTCTAGAACATCTGTGTGAAACATTACTGGTACAGATTATTACTTCCATTTAGAGCCGCACTTCATGGGTGTTAGGGTTAAGCAGCCCACACACAAAGGAAAAGAATAAAAAAAAAATTGACAGCTGCATTCTTGGTTAAAGCTCATTGAATCATAGGATTAAGTTTTTGAACGGCTGCAAGAAGGATTATTCCAAATCTTGCACACACAAGTTGTAGAATAGATAACATAGATTTTTTTAATTGAGAGTTTATTGACTAAGATGGGATTTTGAAATGGAAGGGCCTTGGCCCTCCCCCTCGCTGTAACTCGCCCTAGCCATACAACACATCCACCTCCCACCAAACTCTCCATTCCTTTAATGCCAGTATCTTGTACATCTCTCTCCCTTTAACCCATCAGTGATTGGACGGTCAGCCATCTAGATCCCACTTTCCATAGTTCCTTCTGTGAACTACTCAGTATTTCCATTGCCTTCTTTAAGACCCTCCTCTAAATCTCACCACTTTGGCCAAATTTTTGATCATCCCTCCTAATCTCACATTTTGGGGACAGTGGCTGCTTTCTTCACACCTCTGAAGAGTGTGGAGAGGTGTTTCTGCATTATAGGTGCTACATAAATTGTGGAAAGTTAATATATGGTTTTTCTCTTTTAAAAAAAAGATTTTTAGCTCCATGTACAAATAGGAAAGTAAAATAAAATGTTGGAAATACATGTGCATAGATCTTTGAAGGTGGCAGGACATATTGAGAAAGTGGTCAGCAAAGCATATGGGATCTTGGGCTTTATAAATCGAGGTATTGAGTACAAAAACAAGGAAGTTATGCTGAACCTGTATAAAGCTCTGGTTAGGCCACAAGTATTGTGTCCAGTTCTTGTCACCTCACTTTAGGAAAGATATGAGGGTCCTTGAGAGGGTGCAGGGGAGGTTTAGCAAAATGGTCTCAGGGATGAGGGATTTTAGCTACAAGGTTGGGTTAGAAAAGCTGTTCTCCTTGCAGCAAAGGAGATCGAAGGGAGATTTGAAAGGGCTGTACAAGATTGACAGGTTTGGATAAGGTAGACCAAGAAAAACTGTTCCCATTAGCAGGTGGTACAATGATTAAAGGACACAGATTGAAGGTTTTAAGCAAGAATTGCAGAGGGGATGCAAGGACAAATTTTCTTTTTTTACATAGTAATATCAATGACCTGAAATTCACTGACTTTGAGGGTGGAGGAGCCAGAAGCAGACAATCACTGATTTCAAAAGGAAATTGGATAAGCACTTGAAGGAAATAAACTTGCAGGGGCACGGGGATACAGCCGGGGGACTGGGACTGACTGGACTGCTCTGTGGAGAGCTGGTACACATTCGATGAGCCAAGTGGCCTCTTTCTCTGCTGTAAATGACTATGACTTCAGGATTTTTAAAAAAAACTTCACAGTTAATGAATTCATTTTTGAAGTGCAGTCACTGTTGCAATGTAAGGAAATATGACAGCCAATTTCTATAGCAAGGTTCCCCAACAGCAGTGAGATAAATGACCATAAAATGTATTAGTGATGTTGGTTGAGAGATAAATATTGAACAGGACATTGCAAGAACTCCCCAGCTCTTCTTCAAAATAGCGCCATGGGGATCTTTTAAACCACCTGAGAGCAGACAGAGCCTCACATAAACTTCTCATCCAAAAGATGTTACTTCTGGCAGTGCAGCACTCCACTAGTACAACATTCAAATGTCAGCCTAGATTATGTGCTCAGATTTCTGGTCTGGGGCTTGAGCGAACAACCTTTCGACTCAAAGGAAATTTTGAGAACTCTCCATTCTACATGACCAAGACTAATGATGGTAAGGAATGAATAAACAGCGTTAAACCTTTCATGGTGTGAGATCGAACAAAGTGACTTGATACTAACGGGAAAAACAATGACAAAAGGGAACTGCTAAGAATGAGCCTTTAAAGACATCTTCTTCTTCTTCGGCCTCCTTGTCTTGGGAGACAATGGGTAAGTGCCTGGAGGTGGTCAGTGGTTTGTGGAGCAGCGCCTGGAGTGGCTATAAAGGCCAATTCTAGCATGACAGACTCTTCCACAGGTGCCGCAGAAAAAATTGTTTGTCGGAGCTGTTACACAGTTGGCTCTCCCCTTGCGCTTCTGTCTTTTTTCCTGCCAACTGCTAAGTCTCTTTGACTCGCCACACTTTAGCCCCGCCTTTTTGGCTGCCCGCCAGCTCTGGTGATCGCTGGCAACTGACTCCCAGGACTGTGATCAATGCTACAGGACTTCATGTCACGTTTGCAGACGTCTTTAAAGCGGAGACATGGACAGCCGGTAGGTCTGATACCAGTGGCGAGCTCACTGTACAATGTGTCCTTGGGCATCCTGCCATCTTCCATGCGGCTCACATGGCCAAGCCATCTCAAGCGCCGCTGACTCAGTAGTGTGTATAAGCTGGGGATGTTGGCCGCCTCGAGGACTTCTGTGTTGGAAATGTGGTCCTGCCACCTGATGCCAAGGATTCTCCGGAGGCAGCGAAGATGGAATGAATTGAGACGTCGCTCTTGGCTGATATACGTTGTCCAGGCCTTGCTGTTGTAGAGCAAGGTATGAGGACACAGGCTTGATACACTTGGACTTTTGTGTTCTGTGTCAGTGCGCCATTTTCCCACACTCTCTTGGCCAGTCTGGATATAGCAGTGGAAGCCTTTCCCATGCGCTTGCTGATTTCTGCAGAGAGACAGGTCACTGGTGATAGTTGAGCCTAGGTAGGTGAACTCCTGAACCACTTCCAGAGCGTGGTCGCCGATATTGATGGATGGAGCATTTCTGACCTCCCGTCCCATGATGTTCGTTTTCTTGAGGCTGATGGTTAGGACAAATTCGTTGCAGGCAGCCGCAAACCTGTCGATGAGACTCTGCAAACACTCTTCAGTGCGAGATGTTAATGCAGCATCGTCAGCAAAGAGGAGTTCCCTGATGAGGACTTTCCGTACTTTGATCTTCACTCATTGAACAACCTGCCACCTGATCTTGTGTGGAGGAAAATTCCTTCTTCTGAAGACTTGAACACGTGTGAGAGCAGCAGTGAGAAGAAAATCCCAAACAGTGTAGATGCGAGAACACAGCCCCGTTTCACACCACTCAGGATAGGAAAGCTATGCTGAATTGTGCCTTTCATTTTGTCATGGAATGAGGTGATGATACTTAAAAGTTTTGGTGGACATCTGATTTTTTCTAGTAGTCTGAAGAGACCACGTCTGCTGACGAGGTCAAAGGCTTTGGTGAGATCTATGAAAGCAACGTAGAGGGGCATTTGTTGTTCGCGGCATTTCTCCTGCAGCTGACAAAGGGAGAACAGCATGTCAATGGTGGATCTCTCTGCTCGAAAGCCACACTGTGCCTCAGGGTAGACATGCTCGGCCAGCTTCTGGAGCCTGTTTAAAGCGACTCGAGCAAAGACTTTCCCCACTATGCTGAGTAGGGAGATTCCATGGTAGTTGTTGCAGTCACCGCAGTCGCCTTTGTTTTTATAGAGGGTGATGATATTGGCATTGCGCATGTCCTATGGTACTGCTCCCTAAGGTTGGGAAAAGATAACCTGAATCCATAGGCTGCAATCCTATTAAAATTACACTTTCCGTGGTATTTTTAGCCTGTGTAGTATGTGGATGTTGAACAAATAAGGATGAGGTGTATTTCTAACATAGTACATGGTTCCTTTGTATCCCAAATAGTGACATTGTTTAGTTTAGTTTAGAGATACAGCACTGAAACCGAAGAAGGGTCACTGACCTGAAAAGTTAACACTGCTTCTCTTTCCACAGATGCTGCCAGACCTGCTGAGTGATTCCAGCATTTCTTGTTTTTGTCCCTTAAGCTTCCTGCTTGTTGCCTTGAGTTGGGCTGCTGTCTTCATCACTTACGTTGCCTACTTACCCCAGTATTCCTTTAAGGAACAGGTGGTTTTACCTCCTGCCACTGCATCCTGTATCTGCCCCAGGTTTTATTTCAGCCCTCTTCCCCCTACCCCACCTCCAGATATTTTCAACCCTCTCCATGATTCATGAGGCCTACATCCCACTTAGACTGTAGGCTGCAGTTTTCGACCACCTTCCCCCCCCCCCCCACCCCACACCACTCCCAAAGCAGATGAGGCATTGCAGTCTGCAATTACACAACCTGCACATCTCTCTGCATATTTAAATGAGCTGACTCCAAAATTAACAGTGTGGATCAGTGCCTGAAGGTGAGTGCAAGCTGTAACAGCACTGTTGGAATTCTTGGCCCTCATATGATCAAGCATCTGAACTTCCAAAATTGATTTAGACCCAATAGCAGCAGTCAAACCTTGTAGCACCAGAGATAGATAGAAACTTATTTATTGTTCCGATAAGACATTGACTTTACTTGTTGCAAAATATACAAACAGAACTGATCATACGCAGTCTGCTGCTATGCAGACCTACTAAAGTGCTGACATTCACCTCATGTTGGGTTTCATGCACCTGCCTATAAAAAATTAATTTTGGAGTTTATTGCTTCAATTGTTTAGAAAAATCTATCGACATCCTATCCAAAAGAAAGTTGTGAAAACTAAGCCCATTTATACCGTTCAATTATACATGGACTTAAAACTATCAATATTTAGAAACTGTCTGCTTTTCCAAGTACCATCTCTCCCATCTGCATGACTGTACCTCTCATTACGTCTCATGGGGACAAACAATTACCTCAGCTCAAAACACGTGAGCACATAACCAGTTGTATGATGTCTGAAAAAGCTGCAGCTGAGGACTACTTCACAGCATCTTAAGGTAACCACTTTCAGCATTTCCCCTCACATGAGGAAGCACCTGGGCACTGCTTAACATCGTCCTTGATTGCACAACAGATGGGCAATTCTCACACTGGAAAGTAAAGGTGCGAATAAACATATTCTGTGGCAAAGTGCGTCAATACTCCACAATATGTTGCCACTTTCATAACTTTACAAAAATGGATAGGGAAACACAAAGAAATATTGTGTGATGAACAGAACAATTAGCATCTTCGTTTGGAAAACATCATAGTCCTGTCATACGAGCTCAACTAAAAGTCAACTGTGGTAATTTAACAAAAAGATCACAATAAAAATATCTTTTGCATAAAGACATCACGCACCTTCCAGCACCAGTTAATGTGTAGTATTCCTTTTAACTTATCAAGAGTTAACAGAAGCATCCTCAGCACATGTACAACAGTACAGTTTTTTTGGACTTTTTAACCAGAGAATCCTTCTCGGATTGCAAAGCGACAATGGTCAACAGTAGCACAAGGAGATGCTCTCAAAAGTTTTGTTGCAACAGGATATCTTACTGTACAATACAGGCAGAGAGTTTCAAAACAAATGAGAAATGATCCATCAAAACATCTCATATGTTGGTCATGTTACTGTAGAAATGAATCCAGTTACCGCTGGATTTCAAAAACACAGGCAGTGGAGAACAGTCTTCTGTTTCAGAATTCAGCAGTATACATTACGGGTCAAACAATAGCAAGAAAGCAGCCATTGTGTGAATATTTTCACAATGCATAAAGAATGTTATTAACAACTACTTAACAATGAATTCTGTTACATTCAAGAATTGGTTTAAAAAATACAAGGACTTTAGTACAACAAAAATAGCATCTTGCCATCTTCTCCTGCTTTCCGCCTGCCTAGCTGAATGTTCCTCACCAAGGCGTCTCCAGCAGAATTAGGGTGTGCACAATACATTCGGAGCACTGGCCTGGCCCAGCTGGCTTGCCTTTTATTTTGCTGCCAGTTCTGTAGTGTTGAGAAGTTTATCTGAAAACCAATGGTTGCGAAATAGGTTCAATTGAAAAGTCCTTTCCCCTTTTTCACTTTCTTCTTGGTAGTACAGGAGATTTTCTGTGGATTTGAAGAGGCAAACCACTCTGGGAGCTTCCTTTTTGTTGACTGACTGCAGTCCTGGAAGACAATAAAAATCAGCAATTAGCGCATAGTATTAAATCCCAAAGGCAGAGTTCTGATTTTCCACAAGGGTCCTGTTCTGAATTACCGTCAAACCTGTACAATCTTCTTCTTTGGCCTCCTTATCTCGAGAGACAATGGATAAGCGCCTGGAGGTGGTCAGTGGTTTGTGACTGTACGATAGCCACCTGCATAACACAACCACTTGTCCAAAGCACCCAGACCCATCTCGGGCCCAACCAAAATCTGCTATAGTTCAATCCAATTATCCTCTATATAAGGCATTCACCTTTATATTCTTTATCAGACATTAATCCAGTCAATTAGCAGATTTTTTTTTAGCAATTCCAGCTACATACAACCATCAAGTACTTCCATGATTCAATTCGAGGGCAATAGTGTCTGCATTATAGCAGATGACAATCCGGAATTGTCAAAATTAATGAGCAAAGTTGCCACGGTGCTGTCAGTTAGTGAACCTATGTCAGCAGATTCATACATTAGTGACTGGATACATGTATTGTTAAATACTTGTGTACCCAGAATTGATACTGAAATTAATATGGCAAAAAATACACTGCAAATTTGCAATATGATTCATACTTCTCACTCAAACTGCCTGGGAGATACAGCTCCAGAGCCCCTGACTGCTCAGTTCTAAGCCTGTGCTACCAGAAATACAAATTTAACAAGTCTTAGAGGTTTGAGAGTTACAAATAATCCCTCATTAATTGTCATGATCAACCTATATTTCCACTCAATGATTGAACTTGCAGGTAAGGCAGCTGACAGATATAGCTCACCTCGTGAAGATGTGCATCTCAAAAAACATGACCTTCAATTGCAAAGTGTAGAGTTAATACCTTAAACATTCTTAAGCACATCATTATCCCAAAGGTGACGTGACCTACAAGCATCAACCTATCAACCAGTAATTCTTAATAACAGCAAAGAATGCAAGTGCCTCAACAGACAGCACATCAAGATATAGTATCAAGGTTCTTCAAAAATATTGTCCTCAGTGAATTATTTATTCACAACAGTCTGGCAACTTTTTAAAATACTGTTTCAATAAATTAGTGCCTTCTGCTTTCTTTTGCAGGCAATAAGATTAACGAAGAAAGAGAATTTTGAGACACTGTTTTAAATAGTACTTCTATAATTAACGTATTTGCCTTTGCTGCTCAGATATGTATTGTACATGCAAGTTAATGAGCCCCTTGTTTTAAGAGTATACTATTCAAATAATCATTGCTTATGAAGGTTAAGGAAGGGATGAGAGAGGAATTGCTCATGATTTTTCCCTAATTGGCATTGGATTTTTTTTTTAAAATACACTTTTTCATCTCTCCCTGAAGGTTACTCTGGTGGGTAGGGAGTGTCTTAATGATGATGCACAAGGCATCAAACCTATTTGGGACAGATTAAATGGCCCTTTCTCTGTCAGCTGCTGCTCAGTGATAGCCTGAGTCAAAAAGTTGTGGGTTCAAGTCCCACCCCACAGACTGAAGCAGAAAAACTAGGCTGAAACATCAGTGCTGCATTGTCAGAACATTCTATCTTTTGGATGAGATCTTAAATCAGGTTTGACCTCTCAGATGGATGTAAAAAATCCCATAGCATTATTTAAAAAGCAGGGGACTTCTCCCAGTGTCCTGGCCAATACTTACCCTTCAACCAACAACTAAAATAGAAGTTCTGTGCTGTGCACAAATTGGCTGCCGTATTTCCATATGCAACAGTGGCTACCATCTTCAGCTGCTTCATCCATGATTTTCCCTCTATCATGTCAGAAGTTGGGATGTTTGCTGATGATTATACGATATTCAGTACCATTTGCAAGTCCTCACATACTGAAGTAGTCCGTGTCCATATGCAGCAAGACCTGGACAACATTCAGGCTTGGGCTGATAAGGGGCGGCATAGTGGCGCAGTGGTTAGCACTGCAGCCTCACAGCTCCAGCGACCCGGGTTCAATTCTGGGTACTGCCTGTGTGGAGTTTGCAAGTTCTCCCTGTGTCTGCGTGGGTTTCCTCCGGGTGCTCCGGTTTCCTCCCACATGCCAAAGACTTGCAGGTTGATAGGTAAATTGGCCATTATAAATTGCCCCGAGTATAAGTAGGTGGTAGGGAAATATAGGGACAGGTGGGGATGTGGTAGGAATATGGGATTAGTGTAGGATTAGTATAAATGGGTGGTTGATGGTCGGCACAGACTCAGTGGGCCGAAGGGCCTGTTTCAGTGCTGTATCTCTAAACTAAACTAACATTTGCACTACACAATTGCCAGCCAAGGACTATCTCCAAGAAGAGAGAATCTAACCACCTCCCCTTGACATTCAATGGCATTACCATCGCTGAACCCATCAACATCCTGAGGGTTACCATTGACCAGAAACTGAACATGAGCAGCCATATAAATACAGTGGCTACAAGGGTAGATCAGAGGCTGGTAATTCTGTGACGTGTAACCCACCTCCTGACTCCCCAAAGCCTGTCTAACATCTACAAGGCACAAGACAGGAGTGTGATGGAATACTGTCCACTTGCCCGGATGAGTGCAGTTCCAACAACATTCAGGAAACTTGACATCATACACGACAAAGCAGCCCACTTGATTGGCACCTTAAAAACATTCACTCTCTCCACCACCGACGCACAGTGGTAGCAGTGTGTACCATATACAAGATGCACTGCAGCAACTCACCAAGGCTCCTTCGACATCACTTTGCAAACCTGCGACCTCTACCACCTAGAAAGAGAAGAACAGCAGTCGCATGGGAATACCACCACCTGCAAGTTCCCCTCCAAGCCACACACATCCTGACTGGGAAATGTATCGCCATTCCTTCACTGTCACTGGATCAAAATCCTAGAACGCCCTTCCTAACAGCACTGTGGTTGTACCCGCACCAGATGGACTGCAGTGGTTCAAGGTGGCAGCTCAGCACCAACTTCTCAAGGGCAATTAGGGATGGGCAACAAATGCTGGCCTAGTCAGCAATGCCCACATCCCATGAAAGAACAAAAAAACTTCAAAAGTACTTCATAAGCTGTAAAGTCCTTTTGGATGCCCAGATGTTGTGAAAGACACTATATGAATGCAAGTTCTTTCTTTTAAATTAATTATACCTCAATAATTTCTAAATTCAAGTAGAAAAGTGCAGTTACCCATAAACAGAATAGAGTGCACTATCATCTGCTGTATCTCCACCTCTTTCTCACATATATATATATATATATATATATCTTTCCCTTTTTCAGAGTACAGAAAGATATCAATGCACCACAAGGTTACATGAGCAGGGAAGTGTAGAAGAATTACTTTTTTGTTCAAAGTACTTTCCAAATTGTAAATTGAAAAATCAAAAATATTGGATTAACTTTTTTTAAATAGCAAATTCTTTAACCCAGCGAGGTTTGGATCCAATGCATATCTGGTCATCTTATCTCGACATTCTTCCAATGATGTCAGTGGTGGTAAAGACATTGGGCAGGATTTTATCCTGCCCTTGGAGATGGGCACAGAGGCAGGAGCAAATAAAATGGCAAGGAGTGCCGATCCTGGAGTTGCCCAGGCTCCTGTCATTTTGTCCAGGGTGGGGAAGGCCAAGGACAGCCTTCCTGCTCCAGGGCAATTAAGGCCCTTAAATGGACAATTAATGGCCATTTAAGGGGCTCTTCCTGCCTCCACTTCAATCCTGGAGGACGGAGGGGCTCACCGCCGTGTGGGGACGCCACCAGGTGAGATGTGGCAGCCTCCTGGTGGGATCTGGGGGGGGATGGGGCAGGGAAGGACCCTCCTTTGGGACAATCGAGGACCCCCAGCAGCGATGGCTGCCACTTCAGGAAGAGCCCCACCACCAGCAACCCCCCAACCCCATCAGCTCTCAGTGGCGCTTCTGGTACTGCAGAGCTACCAGCCCTCCAATTGGCCAGCAGCTCTGGAGTGGGAGCTCATCCCTTAGAGGGATGGCATCTCCAATGACGAGCAGTTAATTGGCTGCCCACCGTTAAATTGCAACAGGGGTCCGGAGGGTCAAGACAGGTTCTCACCTGCCTTCTGACCCTCATGGGGGCCCCCGTCACCTTCTGGGTATGCAGGGTACTCAGGTGGTAGGGCATTTTCTCATGGTCAAGTAACTCAACTGGATCTCAGACTTATTCAAAGCCATGGCTCCCTCTGCAATCAATGGCACTGCAATGCTCTCCAAGCAGTGATGGTACTGGACTGTTGTAGGAGCAAGTAGACCTGGCATGGTGGGTTAAAGAATGCTATGCTTTCTTTAAAAAAAAAACATTTTTGATGCCAACATTTTTATTTTCAGTATACAAAATAACATTCTCGACTTTCTTTCTTGCTAAGCTTCTAAAACAGTGTTACAAATAAACAACGGTGACAATTTCTGTGACACTGATTAGCATAAAGCACACCTCCCATAGTATTACTCATAGTAGGCGAGATGCATGCCTCTTAGGACATTGCTTATGGTAAGCCAAATGGTACACTGTTTCATTACAACAGGAGGGTTGCCCCATGCAACAAAATATTATTGTGCGACCTGTAAATGTTGAGATCAATTGGTGAAGGAAACCTGTGGATCTTAATTGTCTGCTGGGAGTCCCACAGGGGAATTTTAGTTGCTGTTCAGGTTGTAAACAAGATGAAGCACCAGTTTTCTTACCATCCAAAAATTGGTGCTTTTAAAACAATTATTCTGGAGACATTCTGATTCCTGTGTTACTAAGGTACTTTCTGTTGGGAAAGGATGTGATCTCTATATATTTGAAGTTACTGTCTCTTGAAAAAAAAAAGGTAAGAAATTTGCAAACTGCAAAAAATGTGGCTCAAAACTATTGAGATGAATTTCAAACTAGGTTCAGTATTCTAATATAAAATGGTTTCTGTTACTGCTTGCTGAAAGGGGTTCAAATTAGCAGTCATCTGTGGGTGCGGGCTTAATCAGGGTTGAGACTTTAGGAAACAGTGGTTTTCTCTGGTGATATTAGTTTGATCTAGCATGTGACTTCACTTAAGGCAAACTTTGTTTAACTAGGCATTATTGGAATCAATTATACTTCCTGACTCACTTTGGGTCTCTTCCTTTATGCTACCAGGGACATCAAAGCATATTGAGATATGTAACCAGGTGAAGCCCCATATTCCTTACTTTCGTATCTCTCTGTGCTACTATACAAGTCAGGATTAATAATTAATAATGGCTGAATGAGGTTTGTTGCTCATGTAAAGTTTTTCTTCATTGATTCATGTTCAAAGGTTACTGAAGAAACCAGTTTTAGGACATTTATGAACAGATGAAGTACAGATAAGAACAATGTTGATTTGTGTTTAATCTGCCAATTTATCCTGGCTTCTGTATAATTTTACTTTTTAATAAAAATTAAGTAACATTTTTAAAAATTTGTTATTTTAGCCTAGCTATATGATCTGCCAGCAGTGTTTTCTATGGTTAGGAACAATCTGGTATACACGATGAGTAAGTTGTATCATTTATGATGCATACAATGAAACAGTCCAGTTCCACCACTCTTATTTAATTCCACTCCAACCTGTTCCAACTGTCAGCAGATCTACTACAATGATTTCTCCTTTCAGCTTTGCATGCTCACCTCTGGAGTGATGACGTTCCACTCTTCGTCCTCTTCTATATGATGACTTGCACTGAAATCATCTAAAGGCATGGGATCAGCTGCTACGCATATGATAACATCCAGCTCTACCTCTCCAGACCAACCTAAACTCCATAGTCACCACTGTATTGTTGAACAAACTATCAGACGTCAAGTCATCAATAGTCAAGAACCTTCTCCACTTAGCAGCAATGTTACTCTTATCAGTTCCTACAAAAACCCCCTTATGTTAATTCCTCATTCCACACTCTGGAATATTCTCCACAAATCCCTCCATCAAATATATCTCATGTCCCTGTTCTTCTAGGTGGTGGAGGTCGCGACTTGGGAGGTGCTTCTAAAGAAGATTTGGTGACTTGCCGTTGTGCACCTTGTAGATAGTGCACTGTGCAGCCACAATACACCGGTGGTGAAGGGAGTGGATAATTAAGCTCACAGATAGGGCGTTGATAAAGCAGATTTCATTATCTTGAATGTTGTTGGCACCAATGTCCCCTAAGCTGCACACATGCACAGCCATACAGCAATCGTGAAGCTATTGCACAGGACCCTCACGTGAGGTGCGTAAAAAGAAATTTAAAAGGTACCATGCATTGAAATAAATAGGCCAGGCACAACAAAGAAAATTTAGAGGGATCATTGGTTGCCACTCCCTGTTCCCAAGCTGCTGGCACTTAGTAACTCTAAAATTAATCCGCTAAAAACTCCCTGACCACAAACCAAACTATAGCAATCCATCTGGAACTGAGAGGATAACAGGGAGGCATCTTGATGCATTCGAGATTTGAAGAACAGCCAAGAGCCTACAAGGCAGTTAATCTTACCACCTTCATCATTCAGGCATTGCTCATGCAACTTGGAAGCCATATGAAAATAGTACTAATTTAGGAGGGTGCTCCCAATCCTTGCTATCAAACGGACCTGACAAAAATATTGCCCCAGGTCTTGACCAAATTTAGACATTAAATCTAAAAGTAATATGGATACTCCACAAAGCTGTCTTACAATGGAACTGAAAACCTAAGAGGAAAGTAGAATAGGTTTCTCGGACTACTGCTAAATGGTACAAAGGAGAATATATTTACAAACTTCTTTCTTTTCTTTCTTTTGGGCCTCCTTATCTCGAGAGACAATGGATACACGCCTGGAGGTGGTCAGTGGTTTGTGAAGCAGCGCCTGGAGTGGCTATAAAGGCCAATTCTGGAGTGACAGGCTCTTCCACAGGTGCTGCAGAGAAATTTGTTTGTCGGGGCTGTTGCACAGTTGGCTCTCCCCTTGCGCCTCTGTCTTTTTTCCTGCCAACTACTAAGTCTCTTCGACTCGCCACAATTTAGCCCCGTCTTTATGGCTGCCCGCCAGCTCTGGCGAATGCTGGCAACTGACTCCCACGACTTGTGATCAATGTCACACGATTTCATGTCGCGTTTGCAGACGTCTTTATAGCGGAGACATGGACGGCCGGTGGGTCTGATACCAGTGGCGAGCTCGCTGTACAATGTGTCTTTGGGGATCCTGCCATCTTCCATGCGGCTCACATGGCCAAGCCATCTCAAGCGCCGCTGACTCAGTAGTGTGTATAAGCTGGGGGTGTTGGCCGCTTCAAGGACTTCTGTGTTGGAGATATAGTCCTGCCACCTGATGCCAAGTATTCTCCGAAGGCAGCGAAGATGGAATGAATTGAGACGTCGCTCTTGGCTGGCAAACTACTTTATTACTAAGTGGTCCAAAGTCTTCTTTTCACTTGAAATAAACTTCTGGATTCCAAGCACTTTCATGTTAAATGATGCTGAACTACAGCCTGTGGCTCGTGAACTTAGGTAATTCTGTATGGTTTTGAAGGAAACTAACAAAATATGACAGCCATGAATTGGAGAATGCTGCAGGACGGATAGTGGCACGGAGACTGGGAGAATTCCATTTCATTTTTGGACAATCTCAGCAAATTTTGAATCATCCGCTGTACCTTTGTGAATTAACAATCGAACTGAATCATGTGAAATTGGGTAGGAAAGGACAGAGATGAAGGGAAATTTTTTTCTCTGAGGGTCAGGAGTCTGTGGAACACACTACTCCAAACAATGATGGAGGCAGGGTCATTGAACGTTTTTAAGGCAGAGAGAGAGAGATCCTTGACAAATAGGGATGATCTTATAGAATGGCAGAGCAGGCTCGAGGGGCCGAATAGCCTGCTCCTAGTTCGTATGTTAAAATCAATCACAAAATCTCAAAATGGTGTTTTTCAAGTTTTCCCCATCTGTGTCAAGCAGGAGAATGACACGCTTCACACTGTTCAATAATTTAGCTGTTTCCTGAGGACACTATAATATTCTACACATTCATCCCATAATTTATCAAAATTATAATTACACATTATTCCAAAAGATGTACAATAATGAGGAATCATGTAACCTGTCTTTTTGCACTCTCTCAATTTCACAACTTATATAAATAAGGGCAGGACAGTGGCGCAGTGGTTAGCACCACAGCCTCCCAGCGACATGGGTTCGATTCTGGATACTGCCTGTGTGGAGTTTGCAAGTTCTCCCCGTGACCGAGTGGGCTTCCGCCGGGTGCTCCGGTTTCCTCTCTCAGTCAAAGACTTGCAGGTTGATAGGTAAATTGGCCATTGTAAATTGCCCCTAGTGTAGGCAGGTGGTAGGAGAATTGATGGAAGGTGGGGATGTGGTAGGGAATATGGGATTAATGTAGGATTAGTATAAATGGGTGGTCAATGGTTGGCACAGACTCGGTGGGCCGAAGGGCCTGTTTCAGTGCTGTATCTCTCTATGATTCTATGAAATAAACTTGAAGAGGTCGCGTGACAAACGTCTGCTATTATTGCATTGAGGTTAAACTCAAAGACAAATCCATTGTTGACCTATTTTGGATAAAATTACACCCTACCTCTACATAAAGTAATAGCAGTCAACATAAATTAAAATAAGTCCATAAAATGAACATATGAACATACAGTAAAGGGTCCATTGAAGCTGTAAATGGTTTTAAGAACTCTGAATTGAGAGTATCTTCAGTCATATTTTGTAAATTAATTTCTGTTGTTAATCTATATAGTTTGGTTGCAGAATCATAGCAATAGTTAAAAAATATTTGCCTGTTACGAAATGCAAGGAATCTGAATACATGGATGAATTTCATGAGACTCCAGTAGCTATGCTAGATGCACTAACCTTGGACTGACATCTTAGGAGCTGGCCCTTTTGTCAAAGTGACTGACTGGTCTGTGCCTCTTCCAATCACTCAGTGTCACAGCTGATGGCTTTGGCTGGTGACTGAATGTTGATTAATGTTACCAGCTCCATTGTAGCTGTCACTGGGCCTACTCAATATTTTGAGATTCTTGAAACAGTGAAATGATGAGCAATGCATGGAGGATGCTGTGACAAATTATCGTGAAAAATTACTAAACTGGTTTTCTTCATCTTTTGCATGAATTCAATGCAAAGACTGGCAATGGGCTACATAATTCCCTTACACTAATCTTTAATACCTCATACTAAATTGCTGTGTAGTTTTGGATCATTTCCTGATGGAAATTGATGGAGTTAATATTCATTGTTTTCCTTCATTCACTCATTCCTGCTTGTTAATAGTAAGAGCAACCCTATTTCCATCGTTGCAGTGGCATGAGTATTTGAATAGTGGCAATAGCTAATGCAAAGGATAAACCTAATATCCCATAGTGGTTAGGGTACAGACTAGCAACACAGAGGTCATGAGTTCAATATCACACTGTGGCAAGTTGTGAATCTGAATTCATTAAATTTGGTCATTTGTGGCTGACACGAGAGAAAATGACTTATGAAAGCTGACAAACTGTGTCAGCTTGTTTGTTAGAAGCCCAACTGGTTCCCGAGTGTCATTCAGAAAAAGGAACCTGCCAGCCCTACCCAGTCAGGCCCACACATGACTCCAGTCCACAGGATATTAAACTGAAACAGACATATTTTCTAAAGGTTATATATTAAGATAACATGAATCTGATTTTTCTATTATTGCCCTATGGTATACCATATTTCATTCAGACAATTTTCTTGTATACTGTAAGAAACATGGTCACACTAAAAAAAGGGTTTACAGACGCATGAAAAAATTGCATGAGGCTGAATCACACAGCATAGGTTAACTTGACCCACAAAGTATCACATAAATGGTCATCAAATAAACTGTCTCACTTTGCCTCACCTCTGTCTGTGAATCATCAAATAAATTTCCCACAGAAGCATCAATCAATGGCTGATTCCATGATGCTAGACTAATAGAGGATATGCTTCTCTGAAAGCTCTGACTGTCGTCAGCAGCCTGACTGGAAGATGGCACTGCAGGTTTTTCTGCCTCTGCATGCTTCTCCTGATGAGAAAATGCAAATTTTTAGTTGGAGTAATTTTTGAATTAGGAGCAAGTTTGCTAGACAATTACTACTATTTGTATATACACAGCACCTTTAATGTAGAAAAACATCCAAGTGCTTCACAGAGGCATAAACAAAAAACTGGATGCAAAACCGAAAGAGGAGACCACAAGCTTGGTCAGAGGTGGGAATTAAGGAGAATTTTTAAAGAGAGGGAGACGATGAGGCAGAGAGATTTAGAAAGGGAATTCCAGAGTGAGGTCCTAAGAATGGTACAGCTAAGAATATCTACCAAAAGCATGCTTTTAATTTTGTGTACAATGCACAAAGTAATTATTTGAGATTCTAACTGTATTTGTAAAGATCAGTATTATTTTATATTTGATTAACGAAGCCATGTCTTTCCATGGTCCATATCTGTACAATAGTAAGAACCCGGTTACTTAGCATAAATGTAGTGTCATGGACTTGTAATCATTTACCTCCTCGGATTAAAAACAGTGTGTGCGCCTTTAAGACTGTTAAAAACAGTACACCTTTAAGGGAGAAGGTTCTGGAATTCCTGAGACAGTGTGTGCAACAGCTGCATTTTTGTTACCCTGGGCAACAGCAGGGGAGAGGGGTCATATGGTAATGTTTCCACTTGGCTGTGTGGGGAACTGGCAGAAACCAGTTAGTTTTGAGAGACTTTCCAGCAAAATGTACTGAAGAGAAGAAAGCTGCATATTTCCTCTCAGCAAAAAATTCTACAAGGAGCTACAAGCCTAGTTAATTCCCTAAGTAAAAAAGAAAAGCCTTTTTCAAGAAACTGTTTATATTGCTGCGCTCATCGTTCGTTCAAAGAACTGTTTAATGCTTGCTGCAGCCGAAGAGTTGAATGCCCATCTACTGAAGGACTATTTTCATCAAATCCACGTGAACACTTCAAGTGACCTTTGATTATTTTCACATTAGAAGACCTCATCCACCAGGAACTTAACCTACAAAAAACTTACTTAGTTTATTTGTTCTTAAGATACAGCTAATTTTTAAAATCTCCACTTCTAAAACCTGTTAGTTTTTGAGTTTGTGCGAGAGAATGCGGGAGTTAGGTTAAAATAAGAAGTTATAAGGTCTTTAGACACAGGTTCATCTTAATAGTGTTTAAGATTTAGTTTTTTTTTAATAAATAGTGAACTTCTTGTTGTCTAAAGATACATGGTTTGGTCTGTTTCATTCTGGGGTTACTAGAGTGTTTAATTTGGCTGTTTTCCGACTGGGTGTGAAAGCTTAATAATATGCTGCGACCTGTGGAGCGATGGGACTGAATCAACAGTGCGTTGCTCCCGCCACAGTCTCAACAGTAGTGGCAATATGCAGTGGAAGCTTTCATCAATGGGATAGAAGCACCCGTCACTTTAATACCACAGTGTATGCTTCCATCATGTGACCAGAACCTGCACTGTCTCCCATACAAGAGTCAAGGACAATCAAACGAATTTATTGATTAAAAGGGCAATAGTAGCCCATGGACACAAAGTACTGTTATTCCAACACAATACACTACGAAATCATAAGATGGAGATTTATGCCAATAATTCTGCCATACAGCAACACCCCAAACTTAGCCAGGCTGTCAGTTTAAAGTGCTTCATTCCAGGAAGACACAGAAAAATCAGAGGGTGGGTTATTTCAGGTTGTTCCTAGAAACCTGTGGGTGGTTGGCTACACAGAAACACTGGCAGAAGTCTCAGATCACCTGGCCACTCTCTTGGGGATTGATGCTCATTACAGGGAAGCTATAAGACGACATAAAAACAAAATGTGCGTATGCATGCAGGGAGAGAAGTTAATGAAAAACAAAAAAAAATTATATTACACTATAATATAATGGAGATAGTGAATATCTGACAAAAATGAGAGCGAGCAAGGGGGGGGGAAGAGAGAGAAAGAGCGAGCGGGAGAGAGAAGGAGATGCAAAGAGAGAAAGAGAGAGGGAGAAAGAAAGAGAAAAGAATGAGGGAGAAAGAGCAAGTGGAGAAAAAGAGCAAGTGAGAAAGAGAGCAAAAAATGCTTTGTAAATATGCATTTTGCCAAAATCTGCTGGATACATCTAATTACAGATCATCTGTTCTGCAAGAACCTTGACTTTTATGACAGACTGTCAAATCAGTGTACCTTTCACTGTTTTTCTATTGTTCAATGAGATCAATGGTCTTTTGGACGTTCAGTGACAACAATAACTTGCATTATACAGTACCTTTTGTCACGGACTTGTATTTATTTTCTCCTCTGATTAAGAACCGTGTGTGCCTTTAAGACTGTGTTTGAAAATAGTGTGCCTTAAGACTGAGCACAGGGTTCCAGCTGTACCTGTCCCTAGGCCACAGCAGGAGAGAGAGGTCACATGGTATAATGTTTCCACTTAATTGTGTAAAAACCGACTGAAACCAGTTTTTGAGAGACTCTCCAGCGAGGCGTGCTACTGGAGAAAAGAGCTGTCTATTCTCTCTCAGCAGAAATTCTACAAGGAGCTCCTTGCTTAAGGGGGAAAAAAAACCTTTTTTTTTCAAGAGACCATTTGTACTGTGAAAGTAGCAAAACTCCTTTTCTTTACTTCCAAGCCATGGAATATTTGCTTCAAGATTGAATCTCTCTTGACTGATTACATTTTCTGGAATTCGCGGGAGGGGTCTTGATGCCCGCTGCAGCCGAAGTGTTTTGAATGCTTATCAAGAACAGGCGATTTCATCAAATCCGTATGGAGACTTCGAGTAGCATGTTTATTTTCACATTAGAACACCTCACCCATCAGGATATAACCCACAAAGACTTATTTCGTTATTAAGAAACAGCTAATTCTTTTTTTTTAACTTTTAAAACCTGTTAGTTTTGAGTGTGTGCGTGTGAATGGGGAAGTTAGGTTAAAAGAAGTTATCAGGTCTTAACAGTTATTTAGTTTTAATAAATAGTTAATTTGCTGTTGTTTAAAGATACCTGGTTTTGTCTGTTTTATTCTGGAGGTTACTAGAGGTTTAATTTGGCTGTCTTCCAGTTGAGTGGGGAAGCTTTAATAATATGCTGTGACCTGTGGAGCGATGGGACTGAAGTGACAGTGCATTTCTCCCACCTCGGTCGTAACACTAACATCCCAGAACACTAACATCAGAAATAAAGAGATGCAGAGACAAAAGAGGGGATATTAGGAGGAGTGACCAAAAGCTTGGTCAAAAAGGTGAATTTTAAAGGAGGGTCTCAAGGAAGGGGAGAGAGAGAGACATGGAGGGGCTTAGGCAGGGAATTACAAAGCATGCAGCCAACCTCTGCATCACCAACTCGTTCTTTCATACTAAACCCTTGGTTTCTTGGAGGCACCCAAGATCACGACGTTCGCACCAGCTGGACCTCATCGTCACAAGGCGAGCCTCTATAAACAGTGTCCAAATCACACGCAACTTCCACAGTGTGGACTGCGACACCGACCACTCACTGCTGTGCAGCAAAGTTAGACTCAAACCAAAGAAGCTACATCACTCCAAGCAGAAGGGCCGCCCGCGCATCAACACTAACAGAATTTCTTATCCACAGCTGTTACAAAAGTTTCTAAATTCACTTGAAAAAGCCCTTCAAAACACCCCTGCAGGGGATGCAGAGACGAAGTGGGCCCACATCAGAGACACCATCTACAACTCAGCAATGACGACCTTTGGCAAACGTGAGAAGCAGAATGCAGACTGGTTTCAATCTCACTTTGAAGAGCTAGAACCTGTCATAGCCGCTAAGCGCACTGCACTGTTGAACTACAGGAAAGCCCCCAGCGAGTTGACATCCGTAGCACTTAAAAGTAGCCAGAAGCGCTGCACAAAGAACAGCCAGGCGTTGTGCAAAAGACTACTGGCAACACCGATGCAGTCGTATTCAGCAGGCCTCCATCACCAAAGATATCAGAGGAAAGGCATTAAGATAGCTTTTGGGCCAACCATCAAGAAGATCGCCCTCCTCCCTCGTCTAAATCAGGAGACACGATCACTGACCAACGCAAGCAAATGGACTGCTGGGTGGAGCACTACCTCGAACTGTACCCCAGGGAAAATGTTGTCACTGAGAACGCCCTCAATGCAGCCCAGTCTCTGCCAGTCATGGATGAGTTGGACGAACAGCGAACAAAATCAGAACTCAGTAATGCCATTAATTCTCTAGCCAGTGGAAAAGCCCCTGGAAAGGATGGCATTACCCTTAAATAATCAAGAGTGCCAAGGTTGCTATACTCTCAGCACTCCACGAACTGCTTTGCCTGTGCTGGGATGAGGGAGCAGTACCACAGGACATGCGCGATGCCAATATCATCACCCTCTATAAGACCCAGGGTGACGGCAACAACTACCGTGGAATCTCCCTGCTCGGCATAGTGGGGAAAGTCTTCGCTCGAGTCGTTTTAAACAGACTCCAGAAGCTGACTGAGCATGTCTACCCTGTGGCACAGTGCCGCTTTCGAGCACAGAGATCCACCATTGACATGCTGTTCACTCTTCGCCTGCTACAGGAGAATTGCCGTGAACAACAGATGCCCCTCTACGTTGCTTTCATAGATCTCACCAAAGCCTTTGACCTGGTCAACAGACATGGTCTCTACAGACTACCAGCAAAGATGTCCACCAAAGCTACTAAGTATCATTACCTCATTCCATGACAATATGAAAGGCACAATTCAGCATGGCAGTGCCTCATCAGACCCCTTTCCTATCCTGAGTGGCGTGAAACAGGGCTGTGTTCTCGCAACTACACTGTTTGGGATCTTCTTCTCCCTGCTGCATTCACATGCGTTCAAGTCTTCAGAAGAAGGAATTTTCCTCCACACAAGATCAGATGGCAGGTTGTTCAACCTTGCCCGTCTAAAAGCGAAGACCAAAGTACGGAAAGTCCTCATCAGGGAACTCCTCTTTGCTGACGATGCTGCATTAACATCCCACACTGAAGAGTGTCTGCAGAGACTCATTGACAGGATTGCAGCTGCCTGCAACGAATTTGGCCTAACCATCAGCCTCAAGAAAACGATCATGGGACTGGACGGCAGAAATGCTCCAACTATCAATATCAGCGACCACGCTCTGGAAGTGGTTCAAGAGTTCATCTACCAAGGCTCAACTATCACCAGTGACCTGTCTCTCGATGCAGAAATCAACAAGCGCATGGGAAAGGCATCTGCTGCTATGTCCAGACTGGCCAAAAGGGTGTGGGAAAATGGCGCACTGACACAGAACACAGAAGTCCCAGTGTTTCAAGCCTGTGTCCTCAGTACCTTGGCTCTACCGCAGCGAGGCCTGGACAACGTAAGTCAGCCAAGAGCGACGTCTCAACTCATTCCATCTCCGCTGCCTCCAGAGAATCCTTGGCATCAGGTGGCAGGACCATATCTCCAATGCAGAAGTCCTCAAGGCAGCTAACATCCCCAGCATATACACACTACTGAGCTAGCGGCGCTTGAGATGTCTTGGCCACGTGAGCCGCACTGAAGATGGCAGGATCCCCAAGGACGCATTGTACAGCGAGCTCGTCACTGGTATCAGACCCACCAGCGGTCCATGTCTCCCGTTTAAAGACGCCTGCAAACGCGACATGAAGTCCTGTGACACTGTTCACAAGATGTGGATGTCAGTTGCCAGTGATCGCCAGAGCTGGCGGGCAGCCATAAAGGAGGGGCTAAAGAGTGGCAAGTCGAAGAGACTTAGCAGTTGGCAGGAAAAAAAAGACAGAAGCACAAGGAGAGAGCCAACTGTGTAACAGCCCCGACAACCAATTTTATCTGCAGCATCTGTGGAAGAGCCTGTCACTCTAGAATTGGCCTTTACAGCCACTCCAGGCGCTGCTCCACAAACCACTGACCACCTCTAGGCGCTTACCCATTGTCTCTCGAGACAAGGAGGCCAAAGAAAGCCAAGGTGGTTGAAGACACAAACTCCAACAGTGAGCCTAATGGAGGTAGAATACACAAGAGCCTCACAGCTCCAGGGACCCGGGTTCGATTCTGGGTACGGCCTGTGCGGAGTTTGCAAGTTCTCCCTGTGTCTGCATGGGTTTTCGCCGGGTGCTCCGGTTTCCTCCCACATCCAAAAGACTTGCAGCTAATAGGTAAATTGGCTGTTGTAAATTGCCCTTAGTATAGGGAGGTGACAGGGAATATGGGATTACTGTAGCGTTAGTATAAATGGGTGGTTGTTGGTCGGCACAGACTCGGTGGGCCGAAGGGCCTGTTTCAGTGCTGTATCTCCAAATAAAAAAAACATAAATAAAAAGTTTGGGGGAGGGAGCAGGTTTAGGATTGTAGGGTTGAAGAAATTTACATGAAGGGAGGTGTGAGGATTGGAATGTGACATTGGAAGGGTTGAGTTACTGGGAGTCAGTATTGGTTATGAGGAAAAGCGCCACCATCCTCCGCCTGCTGCATGACGACATGCAAGCTGTAATCCTTGCCAATGGATCTGCCACTGACCCCATCTGTGTGCAAACTGGGGTCAAGCAAGGCTGTGTCACTGTACCAATGCTCTTTTCCATTTTCCTCACCGCAAAACTCCACCTCATCTCCTTGAAGTTCCCTGTGGGTGTAGATATACTCTACGGGATAAGTGAGAAACTATTTAACCGATATTGCCTCCAGTCCAAAACCAAGGCCACTTTAATCTCTGTCATAGAGCTGCAGTATGCCAACGACACTTACGTATGTGCACTCAGAGTCCGAGCTTCAAACCCTCGTCAATGCTTGCATGGAGGTGCATGAAAGAATGGGCCTTAAGCCAAATGTCCGGAAGACAAAGGTTCTCTACCCAGCCTGCTCCCGCAGCCCAACACTGCTCCCCGACTATCAAAATCCATGGCGAATCACTGGTCACTGTGGATCACTTCTCATACCTTAGGAGCCTCCTCTCAGTAAGGGCAAACATAGACGATGAAACCCAGCATCTTCTCCAGTGTGCAAGCGCAGCCTTCGGTCGTCTGAGGAAAAGAGTGTTTGAGGACAAAGACCTCCAACCTGGCACCATGCTCACGGTCTACAGGACCGCAGTGTAATGTGCCCTCCTGTATGCATCAGAAACATAGACGCGGTAGCAGCAGATATCTCAAAACCCTGGAGAGGTATCACAAGCGGTGCTTCCACAGGATCCTTTTTTTTTTATTCATTCATGGGAAGTGGGCGTCACTGGCTATGCCAGCATTTATTGCCTATCCCTAATTGCCCTTGAGAAAGTGGTGGTGAGCTGCCTTCTTGAACCGCTGCAGTCCATGTGAGGTAGGTACACCCGCAGTGCTGTTAGGAAGGGAATTCCAGGATTTTGACCCAGCGACAGTGAAGGAATGGCGATATAGTTCCAAGTCAGGAAGGTGTGTGACTTGGACGGAAACTTGCAGGTGGTGATGTTCCCATGCATCTGCTGCTCTTGTCCTTCGAGGTGGTAGTGTTCGTGGGTTTGGAAGGTGCTGTCTAAGGAGCCTTGGTGCATTGCTGCAGTGCATCTTGTAGATGGTACACACTGCTGCCACTGCGCATCAGTGGTGGAGGGAGTGAATGTTTGTGGCTAGTGTGCCAATCAAGTGGGCTGCTTTGTCCTGGACGGTGTCGAGCTTCTTGAATGTTGTTGGAGCTGCACCCATCCAGGCAAGTGGAGAGTATTCCATCACACTCCTGACTTGTGCCTTGTAGATGGACAGGCTTTGGGGAGTCAGGAGGTGAGTTACTCACCGCAGGATTCCTAGTCTCTGACCAGCTTTTGCAGCCACAGTATTTATATGGCTACTCCAGTTCAGTTTCTGGTCAATGGTAGCCCCTAGGATGTTGATAGTGGGGGATTCAGCGATGGTAATGCCGTTGAATGTCAAGGGGAGATGGTTAGATTCTCTCTTGTTGGAGATGGTCATTGCCTGGCACTTGTGTGGCGCGAATGTTACTTGCCACTTACCAGCCCAAGCCTGGATATTCTCCAGGTCTTGCTGCATTTCTACATGGATTGCTTCAGTATTTGAGGAGTTGCGAATGGTGCTGAACATTGTGCAAGCATCAGCGAACATCGCCACTTCTGACTTTATGATTGAAGGAAAGTCATTGATGAAGCAGCTGAAGATCGTTAGGCATGGGACACTACCCTGAGGAACTCCTGCAGTGATGTCGTACAATGATGATTGACCAACAACCACAGCCATCTTCCTTTGCGCTAGGTATGACTCCAACCAGCAGAGAGTTTTTCCCGATTCCCATTGACCTCAGTTTTGCTAGGGCTCCTTGATGCCATACTCGGTCAAATGCTGCCTTGATGTCAAGGGCAGTCACTCTCACCTCACGAGTTCAGCTTTTTTGTCCATGTTTGAACCAAGGCTGTAATGACGTCAGGTGCTGAGTGGCCCTGTCGGAACCCAAACTGAGCAGGTTATTGCTAAGCAACTGCCGCTTAATGGCACTGTTGATGACACCTTCCACCACTTTGCTGATGATTGAGAGTAGACTGATGGGGCAGTAGTTGGCTGGGTTGGACCTGTCCTGCTTTGTGTGTACAGGACATACCTGGGCAATTTTCCACATTGCAGGGTAGATGCCAGTGTTGTAGCTGTACTGGAACAACTTGGATAGGGGTGTGGCAAGTTCTGGAGAACAGGTCTTCAGTACTATTGCCGGAATATTGTCAGGACCCATAGCCTTTCAGTATCCAGTGCCTTCAGTCGTTTCTTGATATCACGTGCAGTGAATCGAATTGGCTGACATCTGGCATCTGTAATGCTGAGGACTTCAGGAGGGGGCCGAGATGGATCATCAACTCGACACTTCTGGCTGAAGATTGTTGCAAATGCTTCTGGCCTTATCTTTCGCACTGACGTGCTGGGCTCCCCCATCATTGAGGATGGGGATATTTGTGGAGCCACCTCCTCCAGTTAGTTGTTTAATTGTCCACCACCATTCGTGGCTGGATGTGGCAGGACTGCAGAGCTTATGTCTGATCTGTTGGTTATGGGATTGCTTAGCTCTGTCTATTGCATGCTGCTTCTGCAGTTTGGCATGCAAGTAGTCCTGGGTTGTAGCTTCACCAGGTTGACACCTCATTTTTGAGGTATGCCTGGTGCTGCTCCTGGCATGCCCTCCTGCACTCTTCATTGAACCAGGGTTGGTCTCCTGGCTTGATGGTGATGGTAGAGTGGGGGATATGCCGGGCCATGAGGTTACAGATTGTGGTTGAGTACAATTCTGCTGCTGCTGATGGAACACAGTGCCTCATGGATGCCCAGTTTTGCATTGCTAGATCTGTTCGAATCTATCCCATTTAGCACGGTGATAGTGCCACACAACACAATGTGAAGGTGGGACTTAGTCTCCACAAGGACTGTGCGGTGGTCACTCCTACCAATAGAGTCATGGACAGAAGCATCTGCGGCAGGCAGATTGGTGCAAACAAGGTCAAGTATGTTTTTCCCTCGTGTTGGTTCTCTCACCACCTGCCACAGACCCAGTCTCGCAGCTATGTCCTTTAGGACTCAGCCAGCTCGGTCAGTAGTGGTGCTACCGAGCCACTCTTGGTGATGGATATTGAAGTCCCCCACCCAGAGTACATTTTGTGCCCTTGCCACCCTCAGTGCTTCCTCCTAGTGGTGTTCAACATGGAGGAGTACTGATTCATCAGCTGAGGGAGGGCAGTAGGTGGTAATCAGTAGGAGGTTACCTTGCCCATGTTTGACCTGATGCCATGAGACTTCATGGGGTCCAGAGTCGATGTTGAGAACTCCCACGGCAACTCCCTCCCTACCGTATACCACGTCCCGCCACCTCTGGTGGGTCTGTCCTGCCAGTGGGACAGGACATACCCAGGGATAGTGATGGCAGTATCTGGGACATTGTCTGTAAGGTATGATTCCGTGAGTATGACTATGTCAGGCTGTTGCTTGACTAGTCTGTGGGACAGCTCTCCCAACTTTGGCACAAGCCCCCAGATGTTAGTAAGGAGGACTTTGCAGGGTCGACAGGGTTGGGTTTGCAGTCGTCGTTTCCAGTGCCTAGGTCGATGCCGGATGGTCTTCCAGTTTCATTCCTTTTTATTGACTTCGTAGAGGTTAGATACAACTGAGTGGCTTGCTAGGCCATTTCAGAGGGTATGTAAGAGTTAACCACATTGCTGTGGGTCTGGAGTCACATGTAGGCCAGCCCAGGTAAGGACAGCAGATTTCCTTCCCTAAAGGACATTAGTGAACCGGATTGTTTTTTTACAAAAATAGACAATGGTTTTATGGCCATTAGATGGGCTTTTAATTCCAGATTTATTAATTAATTTCAAATTCCACCTTCTGCTGTGGTGGGATTCGAACCCCTGTCTCCAGATCAATACCCTGGGTCTCCGGGTTACTAGTCCAGTGATAATACCACTACGCCACTGCCTTCCCATACAAATTCAGTGGCAGGACAGGCGTTCCAAGTTACATTCAGTTGCATTGGTCGGGCCACATTGTCCATATGCCTGACACAAGACTCCCAAAACAAGCTTACTACTCCAAGCTCTGACATGGCAAGAGGCTACCAGGAGGGCAGATGAAACACTACAAGGATTGTCTTCACTCTCCCTGAAAAAATGTGACCTCTCCACTGATTTGTGGGGATCTCTTGCCCAACACCACTCTAAATAGAGAAGCATCCGCGAAGGTGCCAGCCAGTTCGTACAACATCAACACGCCCAGGCAACGAACAAGTACAAGCAGTGGGAGGAGTGTTTGGAAATTCAAGCATCCCATTCACTCACGTCATGAAACACCACCTGCCCCACTTCAGAGTGTGCGGATGCAGAATTGGACTATTCAGTCACCTAAGGGCCCACGACCCTGGAGTGGAAGAAAGCCGTCCTCGTTCCCAAGGGAGTGCCTAAGAACAAGAAGACGGGTGGGCAGGACCAGATGTGGGTTAGGGTACAGACAGTAGTGTTGAATGAGCACAAGTTTACAGAGGGTAGAGGATGGGAGAACGGTCTAGAGAGAATTAATATAGCCTGGCGATGATAATAGCATCTACGAGAGTGTCAGCAGATGAGCCGAGGCAGGGGGCAGAGATGGGTGATGTTACAGAGGTGGAAATAAGTAGTCTTTGTGACAATCAGGACATCAGGTCGAAAACTCATCAGGTTGAATAGGACGCCAAAGTTCTGAAAAGTCAAATTCAGCCTGAGCCCATTGCTGAGAAGGGAGATGGAATCGGTGACAAAGGTAGAGTTTGAGGCAGACGCCAAATACAATGGCTTCAGTCTTACAATAGTTTAACTGGTGGAAATTGTGGGTCATCCATGACTGCGTGTTGAACAAGCAGCAGAGGGGTCAAGAGAGGAGCTGCAGAACTAGACCTGGGTATCAGATTGATCCAACAGTCTGATAGATTTAGTCTGGAGTCCATATGGAATCACTCCAGCATAAATTATACTGTTTAAATGGATTAAAAGAATAAGTACACAGCTTATGGATGTTACACTTGGCTATGATAAATTAGCAAAAAACTAAGCCCCTGCAGTTTCCACCTCCTAAAAATCTTTCTTTAACCATATTAAATAAAGTCTCAGTTACAGAAATTTTCCATTTTTGTTGCACAGATTCTTGCATAATTACTGCATGTAACATCTAAGAAACATGTAAGCATGCAGTTATACTTCAAAAGATTATACAAACATTAACGAATTGTACATGCGGCTGAATCAATTATCAGAAGCTCATTTTTCCCCAAAAATATCATAAGCGGTCATCAGTGGAATGACTCACCTGTGTGTGTGAATCATCAAATAAATCTTCTGTGCCAGCATCAGGCTGTTTCCATGATGCTAAACTTAGAGCGGATACACTGGACTGAACTTTTTGACAGGTGTCTGTGTGCTTTCCCTGAAGAGAGAAACATGCTCATTTGTAGTTGGAGTAAATTCATGAATCATGAAGAGATGCTTTATATGAAAGAGCAAATTTTGTTAACAAGGCATTTAAGAAGAGTTTGTATTCATATAGCACCTTTCATGCCTTCAGGACGTCCCAAGGTGAATCATAGCCAATGAATTACTTTTAAAGTCTAGTTCTTTGTTATGTAGGCAAACGTGGCAACGAATTTGCACACAGCAAGAGCTCACAAACATCAATGCAATAAATGCCAAGTTGATCTACTTTTGGTGGTGTCGATGGAGAGCGTTTTTTCTACATTGTAAGTCATAAAATTAATCGGAACATTTATTTACTGGATCTGAAACTTCAGGGAACTTGCTGATATACACTGAACAATGAAAACCTAAGATATAAACTACATACTTCGTCAGAAGATCTTATTCGTTAAAAACAAGTAAGTGGTTTGAGTTACCCTGAGATATAAATAGTTAGACCTAAAAAGACACTAATCCAGAGTGTAGTAACTCAGAGAATTCTAAGCACTAATTTGCATTTGTATTAATATAGTTTTGTTATTTTGAGATAAACTTTATACAGTAATTCTCAAAAACCTTTTAATCATTAACACACAGAAATAAGTTGCTAGAGGACACTATACATTCCCTTCTGGATCCTTGAGTGAATTTAGCCCAGTTCAACAGAATGATAAGTATTTTTCCTCTACTGATTATTGAACACCAAGATGACAGAATGAGTGCACTCAATCCACTTGGTGCCTGATGATTTGGGCACAGACACAGAACCAGATTAAATTGGAAACCAGACAATAAAGATGGCAGGAGTGTAAAGTGGAAAAATGAACACTGGTGCAAGTCAGGGTGTGTTCTTTGGAGACTGAAGCTCAGACATGTTGTTGGGCAACAAGTAGAGGAATTGTCAGCCTGCAGATATACTATATATGGCCTGCAACTGTTTCGAGGGGCCCCAACTGGAAAAATAAACTATTTTGGTTTCCTACTGTGATATTGCTCACCTTGATGAACATAAGAATAAACCTGAAGAGTACTAATCTAATACGAGAGACTGACCAAAAATTATCAACAAGTTTTAGAATGCATACAAATTATAGCAAATGTTTGTTTCTCCCCCCAATTACGGAAAACATATTTTCAGTATATTCGTTCACTTATTAAAATCCAAAACTACAAGTAATTTTAGGAAGCCATGGTGCATAGCAAATTTCATGTACAAGGCAGGAGCATAAGAATGACAGAACAAACAATCTCTGGAATTCTACTGCCATCTACTGGCACAACATCTGACAAACAGGCAATATACCAAACGAATATAATTGAACACTAGAATCTTAAACCGGAAAGCCTAAAATAGAATCACATCATGAACAAACATAAAAGAAGAACAACTGCATTTCATTCAGTTAGAAATTATTAATTCATACTAGTTATTCTGTCTTAACATTGTTGCTGAGATTGGATGTGTTTCTCTGGCTATTCAGGTGTCAATCACTGCCCCCCTCCCCTGGCAATTATAGAAGTGGCCTGGTGTGTGCAATGATTATCCAACCTTTATATGTTTAATTTAATTTGTGTTCATACATTATATCACAATGTCACACTGAAAAATCAGATCACAACTTGCAATCAATGCCAAGTTGAGTAGAGTCTTCAGATTACCTTATATTTTCTTTGTTAGTTAATTTTAATTTCTTGTCAAAAATACAGACACATGATCACATCAATATGACAGCTGAGGCATTCTATTCATTTTTATGAAAAAGAAAAATTAGGGTCTTAAACAAAATACTCACTGCTGTTTCAATCCACATTAGTTCTTCCTCTTTGATGCAAGTAGCTCTGGATGGGGGAGATTTTGTTTCAAAGTAAGAACTTTGTGCTTGTCCTACGTGCTCACCATCATGCTGTGTCTTAACTGATTCCAAACGGTTGAAGTCTACAGACACAAGAAGAGTGTAGGACTCAGTTTACAATGATACAAAAACATTGACAAAATGTATTTTGGCCTGTTTTGTTTTCAGACCCTTTCTCTAGATTTCTTTTCTAGTCCAGACTGTGAAAAGCTGCTTTCTTTCAAGACCAAGACAATATACTTGTTGCCACTTGGAGGTGTATAGGATTAGCCCTACCAGCATTTGTTGCCCATTCCTAATTGCCCTTGATAACTGAATGGTTTGTTAGGCAATTTCAAAGGTCAGTTAATAGTCAATCACATTGCTGTGGGTCTGGAGTCAAATGTAGGCCAGACCAGGCAAGGACAGCAGATTTCCTTCCCTAAAAGACATTAGTGAGCCAGATGAGTTTTTACAACAATCCATGATAGTTTCACAGAACCCTTACTGATTCTAGCTTTCAATTCCAGATTTTTAATTAATTAATTGAATTTATTCATTAAATTTAAACTCCACCAGCTGCCATGGTGGGATTTGAACAAGTGTCCCCAGGGCATTAGCCTATGCCTCTGGATTACTAGTCCAGTGACATTACCACTATGCCACCATCTCCCCTATTGAAGCACCAATAACTTGTGCCGTTCCATTCTGCATGAGATTTTAAAGTTTGGTTTTTAAATCTAAAAATACATTCAGATATGGGGAATTAGGTTAATGTGTTAGGAAAGGGTGCTTTAAAAAGGTTATGTACCATTCAATGGTCAACTGTATGGTGTAGTATGGTTCCACAAGCAGGTCTGATTGGACAACTCATGAGCAACAAAATCATGTTGCCCATGTGTGTTAATATTTAGAAGTTTGTGCCAATGACCCTGGTTTTTTCTAATACTGTTTTATAATTGCAACAATAATAATAGCCTTTTAAAGCCAGAGAGGCATATACGGACAAAGTGAGAGACAGAAGAGCACAAACAAATATGATAATGTAGTGATTGTTACTGTACTAATAATCGAGAGGCCTGGACTAATAATCTAGAGAACGCGAGTTCAAATGTCACCATAGCAGATTGAAAATCAATTAAATTTATATAAAAAAGGAGATAAAAAGCTTGCATCAGTAAAAGTGTCAGTTTGTTGTAGAAATCCATTTGTTCGCTAATGTCATTTCGCGATGGAAATGGACCTTCCCAACTTGGTCTGGTCTGCATGTGACTCCAGTCCCACGCTAACTGACCTTTGAAGAGTCCTAGCAAACCATTCAATTATAACAAACTCAGGGCAACTAGAGATGTGCAACAAATGCCAGTCTTGTTGGAGATGCCCACATCCCAAGAATGAACTGATAAAAAAATGCACACAGGAAAAACAAGGCACAGATACATACCCAAGCAGGACACAACAAATAGAGTCACAAAAAGTTGATAGAGAAAGAACAAAGAAAAAGCCAGCTAGTTATGTACCCAAAACCTGAGAAGACATCCCGAACAGAAAGGGAAAAAACAAAAGACACCTGCACAGACTTATTTTTAAGTGATAATTATCATGCTTGTACTGTAGCCTAGTTATGCTGCATCATGCTTTCTGGATTTGCATTGGTTCAGAAAGAACATTTGTTTTGTTCAGGGCAATTACTCGCTTCAATGATATGTGTGCGCATTGCAAATGTGCATTCTGCCTGGTCCTTTGCTTCTGATTCTGAGATGACAGATGGGGAGTTTGCTTCTCGACATTTGGCAATTGCTTCTTTGACCAGCAGCTTAAGCCTTATGTGCTGAGCTCCCCCATCATTGAGGATGGAGATATTTGTGGAGTTAGTTGTTTAACTGTCCACCACCATTGACAGCTGAATGTGGCAGGACTGCAGAGCTTAAATCTGATCCGTTGGTTAGGGGCTCGCTTAGCTCTGTTTATTGCATGCTGCTTATGCAGTTTGGCATGCAAGTATTCCTGGGTTGTAGCTTCACCAGGTTGACACTTCATTTTGAGGTATGCCTGGTGCTGCTTCTGGCATGCCCTCCTGTGTTGAACCAGGGTTGGTCTCCCAGCTGGATGGTACAATAGACTACGGGATATGCTGGGCCATGAGGTAACAGTTTGTGTCCACCAATTTGCTATTTTCCTGTGACAAACTTCCAGGCCTCCCTTCACAACAACCTGTTCGAAGTCACAGATGGAAATTTGTATCTACCAATCTGTGGCACTGTGTGGATACTTTTTCTGTCTATTTTGTGTCCTTACTCTTCCCTTCCTTCTATCTGTGGCAGTTACTCTCCAGTAATTCATCCTTCCTGTGTGTGCCTGGACAATGTGTATGTGGAAAATAGACTGATCGTGTTATATATACACAACTGCAACAGACATAACTAGATAGTGATGGGAACTCAGAATTGACAAATATTTTCTCTTCCTTAGCCTACGGATTCAAGGCCAACAACTGCGTCTCCCATACCAGACAAAATGAGATGAGCTAAATTGGCAAGGACCAAGGAATGAAGCTGGTACTTCTCTGGTTTCAGTGCCAAACCACACAATACATTTATTGACTGAAAAACACTTTCAATTACTAAGATCTACATGGTTTTATTTCTAAATTTCAAGCTGGATCTTACCTATTTATTGAGTTAATTTTGTAGACTGGGTAAAGAAATATAACATTTCTTCGGAATGTCGGAATAATTGAACAAGACTAAATTCTTTTCACCTGAGTTAACCAGAGGATTCTGAATGGTGTTGATGTTCAGTTCCTGATCTGGATGACTAAGTCCAACTTGATTATCAATGGCGTAACTGGATTTCAGTGTATTAGGCAAATGCTGACCAACTACAGGAATAGTCATGTTACTTGAATCTCCGATTCTTGTGTGAAACTAAAAGAACAGCATAGAAAATCACCAAAATATAGCATACAAAAACCACCAGAATTATTTCCAGAATTAAGTCCATGGGATATCAGTGATTTCTCACTTGTGCATGTATATAGATAAATACACACAAAACTGTACTTAAATACACATTTTAGATCTCGTGTATCGGCATATGTAACAAGATTATTAGATTGTATAAGATGTTTTATCTAGTTAACAATACAAATGGTGCTGCTGGAAGGTTTTTATTTAGAAATTTCTTGCTAGCAAGTGCTTCTTGCAGTCCTTTCACTTCTAGTATATAGTGAACCTTTCATTATTCAGTACTAGTAGCATTATATGTTAGCCTACTTCTAAATACACTCAGATTTAGTGGCATGATGGAGTATCAATGCATGTATTTATATATAAACATAAAACATAAACATAAATACTTATGGCACAGAATGAGGCGGTTCTATATCTCTACTTGCAGCAAGTCAACACTGCACGGGTAGAGGCTTGGAAACTGGTATGCACACCACCCTACTAATACAGGTGATGAAAGGCAATAGTACCAGCAAAAAGATTGTCGGCTTATATCTTAGCAGGATACAAGCTCTTAAAATGAAGAAAACAAATTTAGACAACCAGTTTTTCTTTCTTGGAAGTAAGATTTCAATTGCCAATTTAACAGCAACAACTTACATTTACATAGTGTCTTCATAGAGTCATATACGGCAGAGTCCATGCCGGTGCTCCACAGCAATCCAGTCAGTCCCATTTCCTGCATAGCCCTGCAAGTTTATTTCCTTCAAGTGCCCATCTAATTTCCTTTAGAAACCATTGTCTGTCTCCGCTTCCGCCATCCCCGTAGGCAGAGAGTTCCAGATCAGTTCCACTCGCTGCGTAAAAAGGTTCTTCCTCACATCGCCCCTGCACCCCTTGCCCAAAACCTTAAATCTGTGTCCCCAAATCCTTGTACTCAATTCATGGGAACAGATTTTCCTTGTCTAACTTATCTAAGCCTGTCATAATCTTGTACACCTCTATCAAATCTCCCCTCAATCTCCTTTGCTCCAGGGAGAACAACCCCATCTTTTCCAAACTTAACCTTGTAACTAAAATCCCCCAACCCTGGAACATCTCCTCTGCACCCTCTCAATGACCCACACATCCTTCCTAATGGGCGGTGACCAGAACTGGATGCAATCCTCTAGTTGGGGCCTAACCAAAGCTTTATAAAGGTTCAGCATAACTCCCCTATTCAACACATCATTTTATGAAGTCCGAGATCCCGCATGCTTTGCTAACCACTCTTGCAATATGTCCTGCCATCTTCTAAGATTGATGCACAGGCACCCCCAGGTCGCTCTGTTCCTGCATGTTCTTTAGAACTGTGCCATTAAGTTTATATGACCTTTCTCCATCCCTTCAGCAAAAATGCATCACCTCACACTTCTCTGTATTTCATTCCATTTGCCACTTGTCTGCCAATTTTGCTAGTCTATGTTCTGTTGCTGCAATTTGTATCATCTGCACTGTTTACCACTCTGAGTTTGGCATCAACTGCAAATTTTGAAACATTCCAATTCCAGTATCCATTTATATATATCAAAAAAAAACAGTGGTCCTAGCATGGACCCTTGGGGAACACCACTGTCTACCACCCTCCAGTCTGAAAAATAACCATTTATCACGACTCGCTGTTTTCTGCCCTTAAGCCAATTTTTTATCCAAGCAGACATTGACTCTCCTATTCCATGAGCCTCAGTGTTGTTAACCAGCCTTTAATGTGCTACTTTGTCAAACGCTTTCTTAAAATCTAAAGAGACAATATTCATCGCATTCCCTTCGTCAACCTTCTGTGTCTTCATTAAAAAATTCAATAGATTACTAAAGCATGATCTTCCTTTTGCAAATCTGTACTGGCTATCCTTAATTAGTTCAAACCTCTTCAAGTGCCTGTGGATTTTTTCCCCCGATTATTGTTTCTAAAACCTTACCTACCACTGATGTTAAACCAACTGGCTTGTCGTTGCCAGGACTGTCCTGACACCCTTTCTTGAATAAGCATGTCACATTTGCCACTCTCCAATCCTTTGGCACCTCCCCCATATCTAGGGAAGATTGTAAGATTACAGCAAGCCCTTCCACTATCTTCACCCCCACTTCCTTTAGCAACCTGGGATGCAAGCCATCTGGACCATGTGACATATCGACCCTAAGCATAGCCAGCCTTTCCAGTACCTCCTCCCTCTCAATTTTTACCCTTTCCATTGCCTCTATTCTCTCCACTTCCACTGATATTTTGTCAGATTCCTCTTCCTTAGTAAACACCGATACTCTTATGTATTCAAGCCTTGCCCTGCGCCTCTAAGCATATATTATCCTCTTTGTCCCTAATAGGCCCTCTTACTACCCAGTTACTATTTACACACCGGTAGAAGATTTTAGTGTTCCCTTTCGTTGGCTGTCATTCTATTCTCATATTCTCTCTTTGCCAGTCTTATTTACCACTTCATCACCTTCTCTCTCAACTTATTGTATTTGGTCTGCTTCTCACCTGAAGAATTCACCTGACATGCATCATACACCTTTTTTTGTTTCATCATAATTTCTATCTCCCTCATTATCAAGGGAGCCCTGTTTTTGTTTTCTCTACCTTTTACCCTTTTTGGAATGTACCTAGTCTGTACCTAAAGCATCTCTTTCTTAAAGATAACCCACTATTCTTTTAGTTTTTCCTGTTATTCTTTGGTTCCATTTTACCGTGGCTAGATCCCTTCTCATCACACTGAAATTAGCCCTCTTTCAATCTAGCTGTTCTTCAACATAGAGAAACACCCCAAGGTGCTTCACAGAGGTTTAGTCAAGAATAAAATAGACACAGTCAAATCAGGAGATATTAAGAAGGGTGACTAAATGTTTGTCAAAGAGGTGAGGTTTAAGGAGCATCTTAAAGGAGGTGCAGACGTAGAGGAGTTTTGGGAGGGAGTTCAAGAGCAGGAGGCCATGGCAACTAAAAGCATGGTCGCCAGTGGTAGACCAAAGACTGGGTGGATGCACAAGAAGCCTGAGTTAGAGGAATGGAGAGGTTGCCAAAGGGGGCAGGATGGGGTGTTGTTTCTAGGGCTGGAGGAGGCTACAGAGACTGGGAAAGACAAGACCATAAAAGGCTTTAAATACAATGAGGAGAACTTTAAATTGGGAACCGGAAGACAATGTAGATTGATAGGATGCATGACTGAGGTCAAATAGGAACCTGCTGTTTCTGCTTGTGACAATGGCTGGGAAAGGAAATGTAATTGGTGGCAGGGCAGAAGACCCTGATTCTCTGGATAATCTCACCACAGGGCAGTGTGTAGCTGAGAAAGAAATGGGAGTCAAGGGTACATTCTTGAGGGACTCCAGTGTCAATGGTGCAGATGCACAAAGAAAAGTTATTGCTGGAGATGGTCTGGCTACAGTCAGGGTTAGAAGCAAAACCAAGCAAGGGCAACCCCATTAAGTTGGACAACTGAGGAGACACGTTGGAGTCAACCATGTCAAACACTGCAGAGAGGTTGAGGAGGGGTACACGCTCACAGGAGAATATCATCTGTAACTCTGGTTAGGATAAATTCTGTGCTCTAGCTGGGCTGGGAACCTGATTGGACACGGAGTTGCGGAAAATATGGATACAGATTTGGGAGGTAGGAGCGTATTCGAAGACTGTGGAAAGAACTGAGAGATTGGCGATGCCGCGGTAGTTTGCAAGGACAGAATGGACAAGAGTGGGTTTTTTGAGGAGCTGCAATAATGGGAGTATGAGAAGAGGAACCATTTACAATGTCAGCCAGCACAGAGTAGAAGCAAGAGGAGAAATTGGTTGGTATGCAATTTCCTGGGAATGGGGTCAAGAAAGCAGGAGGTTGGTCGCAGACAAGATGTGTTTGGAGTGGGTGTGATGGGAAAGGCACAAGAAACAAGAAAGATTTAGATTTGGGGTTAGGGTAGGTGGAAGGCATGGGGAAGGTTTGGTTTGGTGAGCAAGGAGGGGAAAATGGGGGCAGCAGTAGAGTATCTAAACAGATGGTCTTAATCTTAGCAACAAATAATTCCATGAGCTTCTCATACTTTTTTTTTTTGGAGGTGGCAGAAGGGGAAAGGGAGTGGGATTTGTTACTAGTGAAGAAAAGAAGCTGATACATCTTTGCTCCAAATATTAAACCAAGGGTTTTGGCAGACAAAAGTAAGGCCCGATAGCAAATGGTGCTCAAATCTGTGCTGCTTGTCGTGAGAGCGCAAAGATGGGAGCCACAACGGGGGTGAGGTGGAGCAAGCAGGATGGGAGAGTTAAGATTTTGCCGTGGACAAGGGCTTCAATGGATGCGGAGAGGGAATGGTTAAACAGATCAAGAGCTGCAGAAGTAATGTAGTGAAAGGAAGGTCAAAGATCAGAAAGGTTAAAAAAAACACAAATATGCAAATGTTATGCACAGAACACCTCAGAATTTAAGAGCAGCAGCAACCATTGTTATTATGTTACACTTGCTATGTGATCAAATACTGGAGAGAATACAAACTGGTCCCTTTGTATGATAGATATGTAACAATGAAAAGAGATGGGTAAACTGACTTGAATTTTTAGAATAATTTCTTACCAATGTTGAACATTCGACATCCAACACGGGGCCAAAGGAAGAGCTCAGTCGAACTGTCGGTTGTTGCTTTACATCGTGAGTTGAAACAGAAAACTTGTCCATCTGGTGAAAAAGTATAGTACATGTTTGATACAGCTATGAATCTGACACAAACATACTTTAAATGAAAATAGTGAATCAAATTTTCCAAAATCTGTTAGTAAATGAATTCTGAAATAAGTCTGATGAAATTAAATTCGATATGCAGGAGGACTTATTTATGGCTAGTTATTAATGTTAGATGATCCCGTTTTAGTTAACGAGGCAGCTCTTTACTACCTCAATCTGACAAATATTAACTTCTCAATCTTACTGCAAAGGCCAGAAAGCTATTCTATAGTGAAAAGAGTATTTTATTAAAAACTGAAAAGGCAGCTTCAAATAGTCACTAGCCTATATTGGTCTATATACCCAACTCTGCAAGTAACTGTGATTAGTTGCAATCCGCTGCAGAACTGTAACAAAACCTGAAAACACTAAACATAGATGAAATACAGCAAAACTCACCTGCTCTTCTTCAAATAGTATCATGTAATCCTTTATGTCCACCTGAGGGGGCAGTTGGGGCCTCAGTTTAATGGCTTCATCCAAAGGATGACACCTCAGACAGTGCAAGACAGAAATCGATAAATATCTGGATACAAATGACATCAAGGGATATGGGAATAGCGTGGGAAAGTGGCTTTGGAGGTAGATGATCATCAATGACCTAAATGAATGGCTGGGCAGGCTCGATGGGCTGAATGGCCTACACCTGCTCCTACGTTTCTGTGCAGCACTCCCTCAGTAATGCACTGAGGTGTAGGCGCTAAATGGTTCCTTTTCAGTTCCATCTCTAGAATCTCAGTATTTGATGCACTCCACTTTGTCCTTGCTGAAACATATTTCTTTCCATATCCAGGTTAAATATTTTCCATTGCTGATTGATTGTTCTACTGGTCAATTTCTCCTATTTATAACCAAGGAAGGTCCCTTGTCCTTGACTACTTTTTTTTTCCTTTCTGTTCTTTCACTTAACCTAATTATGTCCCAGTCACTGCTTCCCAAATGATTCTCTCGTCAGAATTACCTGAGATATTGGGGCATCATATCAGCCTCCTTGAAATCTTATTTTAATGTATATGTGCTGTTACTGCTAATTTTCTAATTGACGTTTCATGACACTTGCTGGCTATATAATCTGGTGGTTAAGTGAGATTTCTTTATTTAGAGTTGTGTGTTTTCGATTGCTTATTTCCGACTCTGTGCCATAAAGTGAATCAATATACCTGCTCCAAGCCACGTGAAAGGGCAGGCAAAAGGATCCAAACACATTTAAGGGGAAGTGCTACTATCTGATTGCCTACTGTCTAAGAGCAGTCAAATGCTTAATCCTATTATTGTATTGGGAGTTTAAGACCTGACAGCACAGAGCTTATACATCAAAGGTAGCTGCAGTGATTCAAAGTGGATAGAGATGGAGGTGGAGACAGAAACAAGAAAGCAAAGTTATGCAACAGTTTTTTTCTCCTGCCAATCAGTGGCACTAGATCTAACTGCACATGTCCAATGTTACCCCCCTCACCAAATTGTTTTGTAGAAGTCTGTGTCTATGCCTCCTAACCTTTAAGTAGTGAGGGAGCAAAAAAAAAGACATGTCTTTTTGCAACATACCTCCATTTCATTGACTTGACAGAACTCCTTGATAGTATTCAGAAGGGGAGCCAACACAGCAGATTTAGCTTCAGATACGCCATCAATTCTTTTCAGGTTGTCAGCAGTTGTTGGCCTGTGGTTAGGAGGGAAAATAATCCAGACAGGTATTTGTATTTTAACATACAACTCATGTGAAGTCTCATCAACAAAGGTGGATATGGCTGCAACAATTGTAGGCATCCAGCCAAAAGTTCAAGTGTTAAGCTTGATGCAGTCCTTCCATCCTTTTTGACTACATACATTAGTGCCCTGCAGAACCAGGACCTAGTTTCAATCACTTGCACATGAACCACAAGGCCAGTATCAGACATAGTGTTAATTACAATTAAACTTATCACCTGGCTGAAATAAGTTTGTGAACTGTTAAATCAAATCGACAAGTACAGGACAGTACATCACTGTACACTTACAATTTGAAGTAAAATTAATTGGTGTTTAAAATGAAACAGTTAAAAGTAACAAAGTTCAGGAAACTAAAATGCCTGGCAACATCCTACTACTGACAAAGCACACATCTTATTTGTTATAAGACTCTATGCTTTAGCACTGTTAGTTGCAGATTAGACCTTGGCTCCCAATCTCTTGATGTTCCACCTTTACTATTGTAGATACCTTATAAGTGCAAAGTGACTGGTTCCCAAATACAATAATGTCGAGTGTATGCCATTAACAAAACATGCTGTTACGGGAATGCTTCTTTTCTTTTGTAAAATATGTCTTAAGGACTTATAGTTGAATTATAGACATTGATTCATCTGGAAGCTTGAAGAGATGCTGAACTTGTTTTTTGAAAAAAAGAGTTCACCAGGCTTCCTGGACTTAGCTTGTAAATAAGCCCTTACTGGAAGGCACCTGTTTTCAGATAAAATACCAGCAGCGAGCTTGTTGTTTTGACTTGGAGAAGATGTTTACAGAGAAGTGACAGGTCAAGATTTATAGAGGCTTGACTTCTGGAAAATTTTTGGTTTGACTTTAAATTGTTACAAAAGACAGTTGATTTTTGCCTGCTAAGAAAAACCGAGCTCATCTCTCGCTCTCTTGGAAAGAAATCTAGCGTGTTCATTGCGTCAGTCTCCTCTGTTCTCCTGCATTTGAAGAAACTCTGCATATCAAATATGTGGGAACTGAAACCCCTTTTACTGCATTTCTGCTGTAAGGCCTATCTGAAGCTTCTGTAGCTGCATTTCTTGGAAAGCCTTCCCAAACTGATCTTCAACACCACCTGTAAAGAACTGTTCTAGGAAGATCCCAGTGACAACCGTCTATATGCAAGTGGACCACCAAACCAAAACAAAGGACATCTTTCCATATCTTCTCTCTTTTCTTCAAGAATCAGCAAGTGCTCAGCCTAAGTGCTTTTTAATGTCCTTTTTTTTTGTAACAGAGCTTTAAAAACAAAAATCCCTTTATTTTTCCAGTTAACCGATGTATGTGTGTGTTTGAGGGGCTAAGATAGTCATAGAGAGATACAGAACCGAAACAGGCCCTTCGGCCTACCGAGTCCGTGCCGACCATCAACCACCCATTTATACTACTCCTATATTAATCCCATTTTTCCCTCTCACATCCCCACCTTCCCTCAATTCTCCTACCACCTACCTACACTAGGTCCAATTTTTTTTTACAATGACCAACTTACCTATCAACCCGCAAGTCTTTGGCATGTGGGAGGAAACCGGAGCACCCAGAGGAAAACCACGCGGTCACAGGGAGAACTTGCAAGCTCTGCACAGGCAGTACCCAGAACCGAACCCAGGTCACTGGAGCTGTGAGGCTGCGGTGCTAGCCACTGTGCCGCCGGTAAAAAGGGAACTGTTATACTTCAATCTGTGTTTATTAGCTTTACTTCATTACTGGTTAAGACTGGTTTCATAATAAACTGATAATTTTGTTGTTTATTAATGAAACCTGGTTGGTGTGTTTTATTCTGGGATAAAATAGAGTCTATGGTTGACCGTATCAGTAAGTGGGAAAAAATGTTAATATTTGTTGTGACCCTCGCAGAAGTGGAACTAGACCAAACAGTGCACATCTCCTGCCTCGGTTGTAACAATTTGGAGTGAGAAATTGATGATTTGAACACCATATGATATTTCCAACAACAGGCTTGAGCCGGCACTTGGCACAAGTCCATCTGAGAGAGGGGAACAAGCCACATAATTTTGCAAGAGGAGCTCCTTCTCGCCCTATTTGAGTAGGGTGCTGCCACATGAAAAACCTGCCCAGAGAGCTCAGCCTGTAGCTCACTCAACGAGGGAATGCAAAATCCAGCTACGCAGCAGTTCATAAAGATACAGCTTGCCATTAGAGCATAATTTCTACTCCTGGCAGGAAAGTGCATCAATTGTTCATAATATAACAGTGGATACAAAAGAACACTGCTTCCTTTGAAGAATTGGCGTGTCTGCAGACTAAATCAATGCAGTCACCCAGCTCCCTTATAACTAGTTGTAAGGGAGGAAGCACTCTGGTATCAGAAACAAGTTAAAGGTAAGAATGCTCTTCAACCTTGCTCGGTTGTTTTGCGGGTTCCATCAGCCATGGCACCGCAGAGGTGAAAGCATTATCCCTTGCAAGCATTGCATCTGTCACTTCATTTGAGACTGTCTGATTGTGACAAATGGCTTGAAACGTACCAATAGCAAGAAAGCTTAATGCCTTATCTGCATGTTACTGTTCAGCAGATGGCACAACTATGTGAAGCAGAAGTGGTGAACACAGCGCCCTTTCAACATATCAGGGGTCTATAAACACAAGGACTGCAGTACTGATGGGTGTGGCCAGAACACATCACATTATTACATGTGCATTTGTTGGCCCCTCACAATCTCCTCCAACTCATCTCAATTATGCAGTCGATTCATAAATCCTCAAAGGAATATCCATCCTCATCTCTGTGGTGCAATTTAAACACTGGTAGCAATCAAAGCAAAGTATCGAAATAGAAAAAAAATACAAATACCGAAGTGCAAATGGAGAACTACCCAGAAAAAATGCTAATGCATGCAGTAAAATGTAAAAAAAAAGTAGCTGAAAATAAATCTGCTTGAGCAGGCCGGGACAAAGCTTCACAGTCACAGAATCAGTGAATCATTGAATGGTTACAGCACTGAAGGAAGCCATTCAGCCGGTTAGGTCCATACTGGCTTTCTGTAAAAGCAACTCAGCGAGTCCCAAACCCCCACCTTTTCCCCATAGCCATGCGAAGTTATTAAGCTCTTGAATTCTACAGATACCAAGACACTTTAACAGGTGATTTCAAATGGGACAATTATTTCAAAAAACTATAAAGAAAAACAAACAGACCTATAAGCATCTATCACATCTACTAATTTAGACAAATTGTAAAATATATATCACTTTTTTTATATAAAGTTGGTGAACTGAAAAAAGATATTAGCTGATTGATCAGTTGTAGCACGCGAGTTGTACTCAAATCTCCAGTCTAGATTAAATATGCTTCATACCTTATCTTGGCAAACTCTAGTAGTATCTTATTCGTAGCCAAAATAGCTGGAGGAACATCCTTCTCAATGGCAATTTTCTGCCTTGCTGCCAACAATTTGCCATACAACTTCCCCTATTGACAAAATGAGACCAAGAAAGAACATGACATGATGCAAAGGACACAAATTAAGAGTGCTTAATTTTTAAAACTCTTCATAGAACAATAAATTTTTTACTTACAAAAGGTTTAGAAAAGCACAATGATCAATCAAGATGAAAATCCTGAATAAAATTTCAGGTGGGGGAAATTAACAGCTAAATCTTTGAGACAACATTCATTTACATAATGCCTTCAAAACATCCCAAGGCTCTTCAGAGGCACAAGGAATAAAAGAAAAAGGATACTGAGAGAAGAGAGATATCAGCAGGGGTGATCAAAAGCTTGATCGAAGTAGTATGTTGTAAAGAGGGTGTCCAAAGAGGTAGAGACAAAGAGGATTTAAGGACAGCCCAGGTGGCTGAAGGCATGGCCACAAATAGTGGGATGGAGGAAAGGCAGAGCAATGCAGAGTTTGGAGAGCAGGAAGGTCACGGAGAAAAAGATAAGTGAGGCAATAGAGGGATTAAATACAAGGACGGAAATTTTAAACTGAAGCAGCAGGAGATCAGGAGCCAATATTGAACAGTGAGGATGCAGGAAAGGATACAGGCAGCAATGTTTTATATGAGCTGACGTTTATGGAGGATGAAGGACAAGAGGACAGCTCGGAAAGTATTGGAGTGATCAAGAATGAAACATAACAGATACTAGCATAAGATCAAGTACGCTACACTGTCCTGCATGAAAATGTGTTTCTGCTACAATGGTTTATTTCCACAACACCTGTTATGATAAACATTAACGAAGTAAGTGTCATTAAGCTATTTTTAAAGCACATTTGTTTGTGCTGAGCTCAATACATTGCTGGAGAGAGGGGAGAGCCCCGACAAACAGACTTAGAACAAACTAATTTATTTGCACAAAGTCTTGTTACTTGTCTAAAAATTATTTGACACTTCTATTACCGAACTGTGCTGTGGTCATATAACATTATTTTCATAGCCCTCGCATGTTAACTTTCAAAAACTAAAATGATACATAGTACACGTGAAAATATAAGCTACCAGACAAAGTGCCCCAGTGACAACAGATCAATACAGTTTCACACCATATTATCCACAAGAACCTCAGACACTAGCTAAATCCTTTCATTAAAATGTCATTGTTTTGAAAATATTAACTTCTTGATGAATATCCATAGGATATTTATATACACGAGGTGTACTGCATAGGTTCAAGAGCTTGGAATTCACTTGTGCCTGACCTGCTCATACTGAGAGCTTTCTCACATGTAAAATCATTACCAGCGTACTAGTGGTATTCTGTGTTGATGCCAAAATTGCCTTATATTTAAAATCAACACAACATACGAAAATTTATAAAACAATATTGATGGTGTACAGATTTATGCCTGCAGGTACTTTGCGGATATTCAGTAATCTTTGTGACACAACTTCACCCAGGAATGCTTACAGCATCAAAATGTTACGAATAGTGTTTCTTTTTGTACTGAGAGGGGTTTTTTAAAAACTTTTTTTACCTATCTCATGAATCCGAAGGTCCATGAATATATTGCTAAATTATAAAGTAGAAAACTTTGTATGCACGTGAATGAAAATCAGTGTAAAGCCTGATTGGCAAATGTGGTACAACAGCTGAAAGGAATAAAACTGTTAAGTGAATAAAATTACTTGGCAAAATCATTAGTCATTTAACAGTTTTCCTCTGTATTGGCTAAACAATAAATATTAGCCAGGACATTGGGAAAATTTCCTGCTCTACTTTGAAGCACACTATGGGATCTTTAATGTCCACCTCCACATAAAGAGGCAGATGGAGCCTCGGTTTAATGTCTCACTAAAAGAAAGCACATTCAACAACACACTACTCCTCAGGAACACACCCGAAGTATTAGCCTAGATTATGTGCTTAATTCCTGGAGTTGAAATTAACTATTTTGCCTCAAGTGGGTGAGTGCTACCACTGAGCCAAACTGACGCACGCTATTAAGTAATTCTGCAGAAAGTGAGAATCTAGCCTCATACCCAATTAGCTTATTGGTACATATGGTTATACCTTTCACTACTGAGGCACAGAAAGAGCTTCTTGAAAATATTCTGGTTACCTAATACAGGATAATGTTCAAAGTCCCTATTGATCCAGAGATCGTTTCAAAATTTAAGATAAGTTAAAGAGGTGGTTAAAGGAATTAAGTATCGAGAGATATGGGAACAGGGCAGATACATGTGATTAAGGCGAATGCTTGTGTGGAAGACAAATACCAACATGAATTAGTTGTAATTTCTGTCATTGTATGTGGAAAGCCACAAGAGGCAAATGTGCACTTCTTGTGACCTCAAGATAGATTCTCAATTATACAAGAATGCAAGAGATATCTCATCTCTAAAAACACAAGCAACCAGTAAAATATTAGGGTCCATGTGCTGAATTTCAGATATGATGCCTCTTCAAAATAAAGGAAGCAAACTATGGGCCAGTCTCTCAGACTCAAGTACATAAGTTACATTTTCCCAAGTAGAGGAGAATGCCTGAACCTGCTTGTTATTAGCCACAGAGACTCACCATCAATGTGTTGATGCATCATACCGTGTTGGCATCAACTATCATGTTAAGGAAGAAAGATTGTTGGGACTGGTTTAGTACAACAATAACCAATTCTTCAAATATCTTTGACTTGCTAAATTTTCTGTTCTATCCTTCTTTTGCCTCCTAAACTCACTGACTCCAGGCTAGGATACAGTTCCTTAAACCCAGCACCTTATGTAACTGGCCAAACATGACTCTTTAAACATTGTGCATTGGCTGGCAGACCATTTTGGTTTTAATCTGGCACATGCAGTGCATTTCTAGCAGGACTACTAGTTTCTTCCGAACCCAAGGGCACAAAGCCAACATTAGCACCTCTAATGCTTCCCAGCTAATTAAGCACAAACCAGAAATCAAGCGTTGGGCCTTCTCATCTGCATAATTTAGTTATTCACACGATAAACTCTCTGATCCATGAAAGAGCTGCCCATTAAACCATTTTAAATGCTACTCCAAATAAGTAATTTGAACACTTCGGCTAAAAAGGTACAATTTAAATTTGACTGAGATGCAGTATTGTTGGCCATAATAGTTGAAGAATAAAGAACTAAGTGGATCCACCTGGAAGAGCACTGCTATAATGCAGAATGAGGAAACAGTTTGGCTAACAAGGATGCTGTATGAATGGAGCCAATGACCAGGATTTCACGTTGGGCGGATGGGAGCTGGCCACCGATTGAAAAGTTGGCGGCGAAACCACTTCCACCTCGCCTGGGGAAGCGACCTGCATTTTACAGGTACCCAGGCTTTAATTGTTCCGAGGCGGGACTTACACCCACTTGAGCTCCTGCCAATCAGCGGGCTGGCAGCTCTTACTCCCAGCAGCGCCACCAGGTGTGGTGGCCACTGCTGAGACTGCAGCCCAGCCAACCGCAGACGAAGACATGGAGCCGGGAAGACAGGTAGGTTTTGGTTGCCTCGCCAGGGGTACTCAGTCGGGTCCTGGCGAGACAAGGATGGTCGTTTGGGGGGAAGGGGTTCGTGTTGGGTCTTGGGGGTGGTTGGGATAGTGGGGGCAGCCCTCCATCAGGCACCCTGTGCCCGATAAGCAGGCCCCTTAAGGGCCTTGATTGGCCTGGGGCAGGCGGGCCGTTTTTCGCACCCCCCACCTTACATAAAGTGGGGGCAGAGGCGGGAGTGGGTCAGGAAAGCCTCCTGAAGCCTCCCACTCCATTTTACGCCACTCACCCCCGCCACTATTGTGCTCGTTGGGGTGGCATAAAATTCCAGCCAATAAGTCATTTAAGGAGAAAAATCCACAAGTCTGACCCTGCTCCTTTCAATGATTTTATCTCCAACTTTTTCCCTTAATTCTGAAAATCAGCACAATGTCTATGCATAGTGGAATGCTCTTCAAGGAGTAAAGTGGTTGGGTGTTGCAAATTAGGAAGGGATAGGTGGGAGGGAGGCACGTTTCACTGGGGGATAAATTAGAGAAAGTCAACCATTTCAAGGAGTACATAAATTGAACCACTGAGCATTTCGACAGGGATAGTCACATCAGCAGAACAGAAAGAACTGGACCAAGTCCATCTAGGAACCTTTGATGGGGTTAAATTCACAAAGAATTGGGCAATCAACACAATTATCCAGTAGACTTAGAGGCCTACCCATGATGTGTGTTCTAGATAAATAAGGAAGTAAAAGTGTTAAAACATTGGTGGCACTGAACACATAGCACCAATATGGTCTACCACAAGCAGTTGAGTCACCTTCGAATCTCCACAAGTTGTATTCATGCTTTTCACTGAGTTGTCAAAGAAGAGCCAATTGAAGATTAGATGCTCCCCCAACCTTCCTCTTTCTACCCCCCACCCCTGCCAAAAATAAAGCAAGTAGATGGGAAGGCAAATTATTCCAGTCCTCTCTCAGTCCTAACATTCGTTAGTGAGGCACTGGGAGAAACCCTAGAAAGGATATAATGCCAATATATAACTCTTGTCAAGGATATATGGCACAGTGGGTGGGGATTGTGAAAAATATTTGGTGTGCCCTGCAGTTACTCTATTGCTAGTGTGAAAGTAAGCTAATAAAAAAAAAGCCTTGGGGTTTTCCCTGTATGCCTACAGAAATATTATTACTAAGAAGCACAAAGTAGTTTGATAGTTTGAGATGAACAAACAAAACAAGCTAAAATGCTTACCTGCAGCTCTAATTCCCTGGGTGATATAACTCGTTCGGAGGGAATGGGTTTTACTGGAGAGCCAGATGAAGGTGGAATAAAGAATCGACTGAGAAGAACATAAAGGTGTTACTATTTTGCATTCAAAAAAAGACTTGCATTTATATAGCATCTTTCATGACCAATGTATATCTCAAAGTGCTTCACAGCCAATGAAGTACTTTTGAAGTGTAGTCACTGTTGTAATGTAGGAAACACGGTAGCCAATTTGCACACAGCAAACTCCCACAAACAGCAACGTGATAGTGACCAGGTAATCTGTTTTTGGGATGTAGATTGAAAGATAAATATTGGTCAGGACACCGGGATAACTCCCCTGCCCTCTTCAAAATAGGGCCATGGGATCTTTTACGTCCACCCTAAGGCAGCAGACAGGGCCTTGGTTTAACATCTCATCCGAAAGATGGCAGCTCCAACAGTGCAGCACTCCCTCAGTACTGCACTGGAGTGTCAGCCTTGATTTTTATGCTCAAGTCCTGGAGTGGGACTTGAACACACACAGAGGCGAGAGTGCTACCAACAGAGCCACGGCTGACATGCAAGTGAGATTCAGCAAAATACAGAATATCCCATTCATTATTATTTAACATGGATTAAAATACTGAATTTCTTATAAAACTAAGATAATTACAGCTAGTCTGAAACTTGGTTTGATGGCCAGTGGAACTGCTCAATGATATCACAAATAGATGGCAGGATGATGCTGCACACTGCCAAAATGGAGCACCATGGAATTGAATGGCTGAGGAAACAATGAATTTGCTGGAATGGAAGAACACACAAGTCAACATGACAGGGGGCATGAGAGCACAAGGGAACAGAAGTTGGGTTCAATGGATGACAGAGCAAGTGAACCAATTTAGAGGACATATATCATGAAATTCGGAATGAGTTATTAGGTGAATGCACAAAGTGAATGGGTCAAAATCTAAAATATATTTCTCCATACAGGTTGCAGAATATAAGTACATCAAATATATTTGTGATAAACAGTTAGAAAAAGACATTTTCTCTCTCTGCTCTATATCTGGCCTCCCCAAGACCCTTCATCTGTCTTCCAGATAGCTGGGAGCAAACCAGCTGCCAGCCCTCTGACAGCCCTCAGTCCTGAAGCTGACACGTGGGGGGTGCACTGTTTGAGAGGGACTCTCCCACTGACTCCCTCCCCCACATGTGAGGAAGCACATGGCCTTATGTTCTACAATGCTCTCCAGTGGCACAGTCAAGAACATGTGATTTAAACCCACGTCCTGTCACTATATAGTGGTGCAAGTTATCAGCAAAAGGAGTTTGCATTCACAGACAAAACAGTAGAACCATAACATTAGAAAATCGTACTCTGTTTTTACACTGGTGCGGAAATGATACTGTAGCTCTCATATACATGCTTACATTATGATACATCATTAAAACCACCATGCTGTAAGTTTACATTTGCCCACGCAGGATACATCATGTTTCATGATTTAAAGAAACATAAACAAGTCACTGCTGATCTGCATAATTAACTAAGGATTCTCTTTATGGTTTTATATTTGCAGAAGAGTACTTATGGACCCGAACCATCCCTCTGCAGTATGTTATGAAATCTCACTGTTGTGTACTATCACTTTACTATTCAGTGATGCTACCATTCAAAGCCATCAAATGTCACAAATCCTTGAACATTGAGACATTTTTGGGATTTATTAATATTCCACATCCAACTGGAACAGATGTCTCTTTTAATAACCTACAAACAAAAATGCTAACAGCCTAAAGCATATCAACATTTGCACATTGGCATGTATAAGATTTGTAAAGATACACATACAAAATTATAGGATACTGCTGTTGCATTAGCTTACGGCTGAAATATTATTTGAGTCTGAAAGAGGCCACTTTTTAAACATGATTCACTGAACTGTCAGTTTATTAAACATGAAATTAAAATCTCTCACTACAGATCCCACTTCCCAAAAGGAGATGGCTGCTGTTTCTCTAGTTTTAGTTAGGAGTTAACTCTTATTGAGTAATGCTTGAACTTTTTAGAAGCTACCAATTCTGTAATTTGTCATTCTGTGAATTATGGCAGCAAAAGGGATTCTTGTCACAGATTCTGAGCTGAACTCAAGAGGTGAGGTGAGAGTGACTGCCCTTGACATCAAGGCAGCATTTGACCGAGTACGGCATCAAGGAGCCCTCGCAAAACTGAGGTCAATGGGAATCAGGGGGAAACCCCTCCACTGGCTGGAGTCATACCTAGCACAAAGGAAGATGGTTGTGGTTGTTGGAGATCAATCATCTGAGCTCCAGGACATCACTGCAGGAGTTCCTCAGGGTAGTGTCCTAGGCCCAACCATCTTCAGCTGCTTCATCAATGACCTTCCTTCAATCATAAGGTCAGAAATGGGGATGTTCGCTGATGATTGCACAATGTTCAGCACCATTCATGACTCCTCAGATACTGAAGCAGTCCGTGTAGAAATGCAGCAAGACCTGGACAATATCCAGGCTTGGGCTGATAAGTGGCAAGTAACATTCGCGCCACACAAGTGCCAGGCAATGACCATCTCCAACAAGAGAGAATCTAACCATCTCCCCTTGACATTCAACGGCATTACCATCGCTGAATCCCCCATTATCAACATCCTAGGGGCTACCATTGACCAGAAACTGAACTGGAGTAGCCATATAAATACAGTGGCTACAAGAACAGGTCAGAGGCTAGGAATCCTGCGGCGAGTAACTCACCTCCTGACTCCCCAAAGCCTATCCACCATCTACAAGGCACAAGTCAGGAGTGTGATGGAATACTCTCCACTTGCCTGGATGGATGCAGCTCCAACAACACTCAAGAAGCTCAACACCATCCAGGACAAAGCAGCCCGCTTGATTGGCACCCCATCTACAAACATTCACTCCCTCCACCACCGACACACAGTGGCAGCAGTGTGTACCATCTACAAGATGTACTGCAGCAACACACCAAGGCTCCTTCGACAGCACCTTCCAAACCCGTGACCTCTACCACCTCGAAGGACAAGGGCAGCAAATACATGGGAACACCACCATCTGCAAGTTCCCCTCCAAGTCACACACCATCCTGACTTGGAACTATATTGCCGTTTCTTCACTGTCGCTGGGTCAAAATCCTGGAACTCCCTTCCTAACAGCACTGTGGGTGTACCTACCCCACATGGACTGCAGCGGTTCAAGAAGGCAGCTCACCACCACCTTCTCAAGGGCAATTAGGGATGGGCAATAAATGCTGGCCTGGCCAGTGACGCCTACATCTCATGAATGAATTTTTAAAAAAAATTCCAGGTTATGATTCAGTCTTTCCACTAACAATAAAATCAACTGCTCATCTCAGCCTGCTAGCCAAAACAGCAAGAACCAAATCTTCCACCAATTATAATTGGACGGTATATCTAGCCTCATATCCCATCATGTACCCCTCAGAAGCACAAGCAATTATACCTTTTAACCGCAGATGTGGAAAACAGCTTCTCATTCTCTTTTCCCTTCTCTCGTGCAAACCGATCATGCAATGACTTCTTCTAAAAAAAAATTTAAATAGTACAATTAGTCAAGTAGAAAAAAAGTTCTGAATTAAAGGAGGACAATACTGAACACCTTTCAAATTCACCACCAATGAAGTTATCCAAAATACAAAGGGATAAGGAGGGACAGGATGGGGAGAGCCAATCTGAGTGATGAAATGAATTCCATTGTCTAAATTGGTTTGAGTTGTGAATCCAGCAAAACCTGATTAAATGGTGACATGTCTGCCATTCCCCACCCAGAAAATTATCTTTCCCCAACCTCAACCACCACCCCCCACCCCCCCCTCCAATTCAACATTTGGTGACTTCCTGATTCCTTCATGCCACCATTGCTGCTTGCTCCAGGTGAAAGTTTCTAATTTCATTCTGTTTTTATGGAATGACGATTTCATGCACATAGGGTGAAGCTGACTTGCAAAACCAAGTAAAGCCGAAGTGCCAGGAAGGAGTTGGTAGAGTTGCCGAGTGGTGAACTGGGGGGAAAGAAATACCTCCATAAGCCGTGGCCAAGTGGGTGGGTGATAAATTGACAGGGATTAAACAGGTCTCTATGAATTGGCAGGTGGGAGAAAAGCACGGAAGGCGGGACGTACTGATAGAGTAGGGAGGTGCCTGGGAAAGAACATTCTTTCGATTGTGCAGAGCGTTTACCTTCAGGCAAGTTGTAGTTCAAAAGTAAATTAGTCGCTAATTGTAACAAGACATTATTTATTGCTTTCAATAACCTCGGCCTTGTAAATCTTCAGCGTTGACACTTGAAATTGTGCTATTCAATGTTACTAACAAACTGTTTAATGCATTACTGCTAATACTGCACAGTGCCATTTTATCCCACTTGTAGTTACTTAAGAATTCTAAACACCCAAAAACTATTATTTTTGGTTAGTGGACTTCGCATAAAACTAATTGAGTACCCCCTTCAACACTATGTACTAAAAAAAGTTACCATTTTCGTATTGTTAAAAGGGCTTATAGTAAATTGTGAAATATCTGCTGTAAGAATCTCCTTTAAAGTCAATAGTTATAAAGATCATCCTTATAGGTTTTTGGTTGTATTGCCTCACTTACCATTTGGAGTTTTAAGAAAAGAGTAATATTTCTTGCCCAAATTTTCCTTATAAAGCATAAATGGATTTATCGCACAAATACAATCAGTTACTGTGCCACAAGTGAATCGCAATGAAAAACTACTGACAAAGATATGTCCATTGCTATCTTACCAAAGATTATTAAAAAGATAACTAGATAGCACAGTAGATCAAAGGACCATATGGTGAAAACTCAACATTAACTAGACAAAAGTCTCTCACTCACATCTATAAAGGTCCCAAATTAAATTCCTTTGCAGAGTCAACCCCATTACGAGTATGGCTAGAGGACATAGCATAAATCTGAAACTAGCACATACTTGTAATGAATTTTCATTCTCACTTAAAAGAGCAATTAGAATGGCAAGTGTGAACAATTAAAGTAACACATTGATGTAGTCGGTGCTGCTCATCTGTGGTTGAGATCAAGGTATGCTGCTGAGCAAAATACAGTCTACACATCTTAAACCAGTCATTTAATTCAAATTATTTAATGATTCAATTAATTTCCTACTGTGCTGGATTGCTTATGTTGCCTGGTTCAAATTATCGAAAAGATCTTTTTTCAAATAGTGCAAAAAGTAGAAGCAAAGTATAAAAGTAGCTTTCATGCTGCTTCTGGTTTACCAGAAAATGATGGAAACTACACCTGCAAAAATGAGATATTAATTTTGTCAAATAGAACATTATTTTTGAACTGTTAATGGACTTGAAATAATTTGTTTTAAAAGACCACAGGTGGTTGAAAACATGCCTGGAAATTTGCATCTGAAAAGACAGTTGCATGAAAATGACAATGGGAGCACTCCCGGATTCAATTAGCCAGATGGGTTTGTCAATAGGGATGAGACATTGAATGTGTAATAACCAGCATTCCCCCACCGCCCCACTGAATGTGTCTGGAGCATGAAGGAATCCACAACCCCGCAGGAGAGGCTGTTCCAAATAAGGAGCTAATCACATGACTAACCTGCTGGACAACCTGGGGTTGTTTGAATTGTGCCACACGGAAAGTAACAGACTGCAATTTGAAGACAAAAGAGAACGAAGGTCTCCCCTGTCTCTCTCTCTCTCAAGAAAAGTTCCAGGGACCCACAGAAGTAACTTAAGCCTCAAGACAGAAGACCAGTAAAACAAGTTTGAAAGTGTGCACTGGGCCCCAATGAGAACGGCAAGACTTAACTTCCATCAAAGACTTTACATCCAATCCAAAACCAGTAACTGAACTCCAGCTATTACTTCAAATCTTTCCCCTCCTCTGTCTCTATTTGCGTGTGTGTTTACTGCGTATGCATGCTAACATGGTCGCATCGCGTACTTTTAATAGTTTTAACTGAATTGGAGTTTTAAGGTGAATAAACTTGCATCTTTCTTGCTTAAATCTGAGAAATCCTGTCTGGTTGATTTCTTTGCCATTACAATTAGAGAGCAGTGAGCAAGGACTCACTGAGAGGGAAGCTAAAACACCGTGCTATAAAAAAGTTAAACCCTGTTACGGCCAAACCAGGAAAAGGCTGAGAGGTTAGTCCTAGACCCCTGCCTCACCTGGTCATAACACTGGGTACCAATATTTTAATCTCCAGCTCTGATGTCTTTCAGTTTGATGAACGCAGGCGTAGCAAAGTTTGACCTTCTGGCTTAATTTAAAGAACAAAATGGTTTGTTTTCTTGATCCAAGTAGAAGCCTTGTAACTTTGACCTATATTAACTGGGCTTGTTCCATTTTATAATTTTGTATGATTAATACAGCCATGCAAAGGGATCACATCTCCCATTTACTAATTTTATCGTGACGTACGCAGGTAATTGATTTAAGCGCATAGCCTCTTTAAATTTTTTTTTTGCATGGCCATATGGGGACCTTTAGGGCTGCTATGCAGCCACACAGTTTACAGCGAACATCGTTCCCAGGATATGAATCACTGTCTTTGTGACATAAGCTTTTATTTTAAAATTGCACACAAGTTTGGTTTTTCATCATTATTTACTTGTAAATAAAGTTAGAAGTTACTAATGCTTGTAATCTTCTAGTCTGTCAGGTAACTGTTAACTTTTCAGGCATGCAGTTTTGTGAGGACAGGATTATGAAAAGGAAATAACTTGTGATTCTAGATGAGATCAGTTCTCAAAAGGCACCATTACCGCTGGTAGAGAAGACAGTCTAAATAAAATAAAATATTTAAATGAACAGAAAACATGTTTAAGCTTAAACTTGGGCATATTTCTTTGTTGGAATATACTTGCAATATCATGTCCAATAAATAACATAATGCCTGGATTTACTGTCTGTCAATTATCCTCAATATCATTGAGGAAGGCTATGTACACAAGTGATCACTGGTTTATATTTTCACAAGTGTCTCGTACCCGCTGCAATATAAACTTTACGGGACTGGCGAAATAAGAATAAAGGCTACAGAATATAATGATTTGTACCACAGATGTGATTATATAAAAAGTAAAAATCCCATCAACAATGTTCAATTAAGAACTGGAAACATTAAGCACTTCCTACGAATGCAAATTCTACAACAGGACATCAGACAGAGATAATTTATGCTCAATACTTTCCAAGAAGCAAATTCATAAAAAGGTGAATAATAAAGACCTGAAGCTCCAACTGGCCGGCCGATGAAGAAAATTGTTGAGAGGATATTGAAGATGAGGTTGGAGACTGAACATGACTGCAAAGGAATAAAGAACATGTGAAACCATCAAGAATATTTGTGAAGTTTTAAAATGAAGTAGGTACTGAGGAAGGTACTGGTAAATACAATGGAACAGGTACACGATACATACATTTTTGGTGGAATATGTGGACACAGCTCTTCAGTGGCCTGAAGTATAAGAGTACGGCAGGACTCATCAGCGGCCTTATTCAACCATGTTCTTCCCTGTTTAAATGAAAATTTTCATAGAATAATTTAATATGGTATGCAGATTTCAGATACTATTTTAGTGGGAACCAACACATTGTGTACAGTCTGTTTAATACATTGTTCAAAATACTTTTCAGCAACTTTGTACACAATGATTTTGCATATTTCATACTAACCTATGCTTCTACAGACCTGGCATCCTATCCCTTAGGCATATAAATAATCATTTATTTTGCTTTATTTCCTGCTATATTTGAAATATATTTCCAGAATTCATGCATTTAAAAAACTGTATTCAAGGGGTTTGTAACAAAAAAGTACTGCTAGGTTTGAAGTGCCAATTTTACTTGCTTGTGTTAGTAGCAGGCAGCCTCAACCACTAATCCTGCATGTTGGGAAATCATGAGCATTGTTCAGAATCAATAGACAGGTATGCACAGGCAGCAGGGGAGGCTCCTTGCAAGAAGCACATATTAATCCAATCAGCCTTTTCATTTTCTGGGGGCCCATCACAATGACAGCCACTGGTCTAAATTGTCACTCAATGTCAGCATCAGGCACTCCAACGTGAAGCAGCACGGGCCAGATATGGATGCACTTTCCTTTGCACCTCCATCCAGCATTATCCCAGTGTCGTAACTGGATAAGTGAAAACCTGCATGACACTGACCATAACCAATTGCGAATGAGGGTTAATTCGTCCAAGATATTATTTTCTTCTCATTGTTAGAGTAGGTCAGGTTCTAGGTGCAGCATGGTTGGGCGTTTGGGGCAGGGGTGGTGGTGGAGGAACTACCTTGAACATAGGAACAGGCACAGGCCATTCAAATCCCTTGAGCCTGTTACGCCATTTTTGAGATTATGGCTGATCCGTATCCTTACTCCATCTGCCCACCTTGGCCCTATATCCCTTAATACTCTTTGGTTAGCAAAAATGTATCGATCACAAATTATTAATTGAACTAGTACCTACTGCTTTTTGTGGGAGTGAGTTCCACACCTCCACCACTTTTGTGTGCAGAGATGTTTCCTAACTTCTCTCTTGAATGACTTAGTTCTGATTTTAAGGTCATACCCCCTTGTCCAAGAGAAAAAGTCTCAAACTAACCTATCAATTCCTTTTAAAATCCTAAAAACCTCAATCAAATCACTCCTTAACCTTCTATATTCCAGGGAATACAAACCTAGTTTATGTAATGTCTCCTCATATAATTTAGCTCCTGGGAGTCCTGGTAATCTGCGCCTATTGAGGACGTCATTGATTGAGTTTACCAAGTGCCAGCCATTCGCAGCACTCTCACCTGAACCAAAAAAGTGTGTGTACAAGTCCCACTCCAAAAATGAGCAAAAAACATAGGCTGACACTCCAGTGTAGCACTGAGGGAGTCCAGCATTGTTGGAGGTGTCATCCTTTGAATGAGAAGTTAAAACTCCAAGGCACCATCTTTCCTTTCAGGACAAAGACCCCAAAGCACTATTTTGAAGTACTGCAGGGGAGTTCTCTCCTGTGTCCAAGCCAACATCTATCCCTCAGTCAACATCACTAAAAACAGATTATCTGGTCATTATCAAATCATGTTTATGGGATATTACTGTGTGAATATTGCTCGCCGCATTTCCTACATTTCAACAGTGCCTATACTTCAGAAGTACTTTATTGGTTGCAGAGCACTTTGGGATGCCCCAAGGTCATGGAAGGTGCTATATAAATGCAACTCTTTTTTTTTTTTTGCACATTGCTCAGCAAAACCTGTCATTTAAATTTTGATTAAATTATTCTTTTGGGAGTGTACTTTTGGTATAAATGAAAAGCTATGGCATGCAGATGCGAAAAGCAGCAACAGACATATGAAGAATAGCAAAAAGCTGATATGAGCAACATAAAAATGTTATTGATATCTCAAGTTAAATGTTTCCATTTGGAAAGATAAGGGAGAAAAATCTGGAGAAAAAGAGCAGTTTCCTTACATCATCAAAAACTAAAGGAAAAGAAACCTAAGAATTGTCTTTGGGGGGTGGGGAGGAAACAAAACATCTTTTTGATATGGATGAAAACTGAAGTACAAATTCCAGTTGCTAGGAAACTAATTACAAACAATTACAAATACAGACATTGGTTCATCTCAGATAAGCACACTTAATCAATTTGGCTTCAGCAAATGCTGTCAAATTCATTTCTTCCATTAAAAACTAGCTTTGTTAATTTTACACACTTCCCATTCTGAAAGCACTGCACTGCTCTTCACCACCACCAGACTAGACAGAGAATATCTATCGCTTGTATAATGAATGTATTTGAATAATTTATAACAATCCCGTTTTCCCAGTACAAACACAAAATAAAGGAAGCTGACCTTCATAGTCAAAGTGTTTGTGGTGGCAAATCTGTTGAAACTGGAATTTTCCTGCAGGAAGCCCTCAGTGACGAGCTGCCGACCCAAGGCTTTCCACCAGTTTTCAGGATGATTCTTTCCACTGCCAAACAGATGGTGATTACGATGCCTTTCTGGCAAGCGCTGAGAATGCTGCGAACATAAGGAAAGTATGTTCATCTTTCATTAAAGAAGCCAAGCACTCAATATCCCATTTACTCTTACATGCATGGCATATTGGTTATATCATTGTCTGAATTCTTGCTCTTCTAAACAGGGGCACTGGGCCTGATTTTTAGGCCTCACAGGGGCCGGAACAGAGGCAGGCGGGTGCTATAAAAAGCGCTGCCGGTCTGTGTGCTGGTTCCCCTGCTCCATCCCACCCCCAGGGCATTTTCCCAGAGGTCCAATGGGCAGGGGGAGGGGAGCAGGGCTACCCGCTAGCCGATTAAGGTAGTTAGCTTATTAAGGCCAATTAAAAGGAGGCAAACTGGGATTTTCCAGTCGGTCTCCAAGTTCCCACAGACAGTAGGGGTCAGATTCCCTCGGGGTAGGGGGAGGGGGGGGGGGGGGGGGGGCGGTAGGCTGGGGGTGTTGGGGAGTCACTCAAGATTGAAGAAGTAGGAAAGAGGGAGCCTCCATTTTGAAGCGTGCTCTCACTCACTGATAGCCCACTGCATCCTGCCACTGATTTCAAACTGGAAGGCCTTTGTTTGGCCCTCTAGATTCGAGAGCCCATCAGCCATCCTTAATTGCATGGCGAGCCTGCACTTTGGCAATGAATTGGTTGTTCCAGGGAAAATTACAGCGAGTGACCGTTTCCCGTGTAGTGAGAGCTTTTGAACCCCATTTGAGCCTGATGGCGGGGTTCAGAAGCCTACAAGGAAAATCCTGCCAATGGAGTACAAAAGCAAGGATAGAACATAATGTTCTGCTAAACCTTTATAAATCACTAGTTAGGCCTCAGCTGGAGTACTGTGTCAGTGGCGCAGTGGTTAGCACCGCAGCCTCACAGCTCCAGTGACCCGGGTTCAGTTCTGGGTGCTACCTGTGCGGAGTTTGCAAGTTCTCCCTGTGACCGTGTGGGTTTCCTCCCACAGCCAAAGACTTGCGGGTTGATAGCTAAATTGGCCATTGTAAATTGCCCCTAGTATAGGTAGATGGTTGGAGAATGGTGGGGATGTGGCAGGGAATATGGGATTAATGTAGGATTAGTATAAATGGGTGCTTGTTGGTCAGCACAGACTCAATGGGCCGAAGGGCCTGTTTCAGTGCTGTATCTCTCTATGACTCTAATTCCGAACATCACAATTTATAAAGGATGTCAAGGCCTTGGAGACGGTGCAGAGGAGATTTACTGGAACAGTATGAGGAATGAGGGACTTCAGTTATGTGAGACAGTGGGATCATGCTCCAGAGTGCAGAGAAGGTTAAGGGGAGATTTAATAAAGGTGCTTAAAATTATGAATGTTTTGATAGATTAAATGAGAAACTGTTTTTCCTGGCAGGATGATCGGTAACCACAAATTTAAGATTAATTGGAAAAAGAAACAGAGGGATATAAGGGTTTTTTATGTACTGAATCGGCATGATCCAGAATGCACTGCTAGGAAGACTGGTGCAAGCAGATTCAATGGTAACTTTCAAAATTGGATATATACTTGAAAGGGAAACATTTGTAGGGTTCCAGGGAACAAGCAGAGGAGTGAGACTAATTGGATAGCTTTCAAAGAGCCACCAAAGGCATGATGGGTTGATTGCCTTCCTTCTATGCTGCATCATTCTATGATTTTATATTTTGTCACAAGCCTGCTAAAAACATATACAAGAATATTAGTGAAAAAGACATGTTAAGACATGTTTTACTTAAATTCAATTTGAAACAGTACATACATTCACACAAGGTGTTCCTATAGATAACATGGAATCTCACCCAACCACTTCCCAAGTATGAGATTTTCCACTCATGCTCTAATACCTTACACTTACTTTGCTGGAGTTAAGGTTATTTTCAATTGTTGAGGGTCAGTCCAAAAAGAGATACCCCCTCTTAATAGCAACATAATAGGTCAATATAACTGCACCCATCTATATGTATTATAAATTATTTCAATTTAGGCTGTGCAGTGCCACAAAACATTAGGCCACCAAAAAATTGTGTAGAGATGCAAGTTCACTCACAATGCTGCTATGGCAAAGCAGCTAACAGGTAAAGGAAGTCAAATGAAAGACAGAGATTGATTTCTGAGTCTCCATCACACACTTAGTAGTTGCTATCTCTGGCATTATTGAAGACGTGGGAGCAAGTCACCCACCTGCCATCTTGCCCACAAGTTGTACATGACCCAGAAACAGCAGAGGTCCTGAATAGAAAAGCTGTATATAGTTACAATATGCAGCACAGAGCTATGGTCCCATAACAATAGACTTGTAACTGTCATCCCTGTCTCACACAGAGGATTATCAATGGTTTATGCAGCTGCTGACTAGTATTAATGATGTAGCAAATCTGTGAAAAGAAATTCTAACACCTGTGCCAAAGTTGGAGCGATTTCTAGCTGCAGTAAATCTTTATTTTTTTCTTTCCCAGTAGCATTACACATATATATGTAATTACAAATACATATTAAAAATCTGACATCTGCACACATTTGTCTGATACTAAATTTCTACTGACTTTTTTTTCTTCATTCATGGGATGTGAACGTCACTGGCAAGGCCAGCATTTTTTACCGATTGTAATTACACTCTCCTGCCTGTGAAGCACTCTACAAGTAGAAGGGTATAGTTGCAGCATGACAAGTTTACATAGATAGTTTCCATTATAAATGTAGCATGGGAGTAAATAATGGAAAACTATAAATAAAGACAACATATATGACCGGGTACTGAATAACATCTGTACTCCCTGGTCCAGTTATCCTCTCTCTTCTAACTTCACTTCATTTGACTTGATCTTGGCTCCTCGCGTGCAATGCTACAGGACATAAATGAATAGAAAGAAATAGTGGTATTCTGGATTTGATGCAACAGTTGCCAGTCATAGGTCAGGAAACAAGTTAATTCAAACCAAATTCTAAAACTCACCCCCATATTTAATAGAGACCAAATTTTTGCATATTTGATTTTAACAGCAATGGACTTACAGATCCTCGCAAGAACAAAACAGGGACTCCAATGCCAAATTTTTCTCCTAAAACACAGACTGCAGATAGCAGTTGATGCACTTCTTTTCCAAAATCTTGCATCTCATTTTCTCGGTCATCTGCAGAAGTGCAGCTACCAACTCTACAGCAGAAAACAAAGGAAAATAGTAAACTCTTACAGAATGTAAAGTTTAAAAAAAAAATCACAAATGAAATCTTTTTGCCCTTCTGCATTAGGGAGGAGTCAACCTGTGGTAAGCAGGATCATGCAAGTAACAAGTAAGATGAATGACTAGTTGATCTGTTTCTGCTGGAATGAATTAGGGGATGAATATCGGCCAAGACACCGGCGAAGTCCTCGCTCTTTGCCATGGAATCTTTTACACTCACCTGAGCCACTATTATTTACATAAGGGAGAACTGGACCTAACCATTTGAACTCTAGAATTGGATCACTGCGTAAAATTCAGTCAGCCATTCAATATGAAGTTAGAATTTTAGTTCACAGAGGTTTTTTTTTTAAATATCCTTATTGTTGTATTTTATGTTTACAACAATGATGGCATAAGACTCCAACAATAAGTCTCCAATGTAAAAGTGTAGCAGCTGCTGTAGGACATTGTAAATAAGATTTATTTTGGGTAGTGAATTGCACAACATTGTACTTATGTTATGTATTACAACTTAGCTCTTCTATCCCAGTTAAATCTTTCAAAACATTGTGAAAATTGTACAATTTCATTATATTTTCAGTTAAGTAATTTAATATAAATGGTCCCAGAAGTCACATAACACATCATTGGATATCTTCTTGTTAAAATTAGTGATAAAGAAGGGAATTATTAACAAAACACAGAACAAGCATTTTTTTAAATGTATACATAGAATTTCATAAGCCATTTATCTGTACAAGAGACTCAACAGGATGAATTATAATGAGAATTATAATCGCCAGGAAGCCTGACAGCTCACAAATCATCTTTATTCCCAAAATGGCATATCAATCATTAATCTACCTTTGTCTGTGATCCCCAGGCTGGATCACTTACCTTAATCTACAATTGTCACAGCATCTATCAGTTCCGATGATCCCAAGAGTGGCCTTTCTGAGCTGTTCATCTTCAAAATGGGACAAGATAATACTGTAGGAATGGAAAAACTGTAGTCATTTGCACAGCATCAGATGAACATATTTAGGTTGAAGTTTTGTACCTTGCTCTTCCGCTGTCAAATATTTTTCAGTTCAAAGTTGAAAATAAGTTTAAAAAAAGGGAAGTAATTGGCATTTTTACTGTGAAAATAATTTTTAAAATGAGCAAACTTGCATTTCTATAGCACCTTTCACTTCCTCAGCATGTCCTAAGATGCTTCACAGCCAATGAGTTATTTTTTTGAAGTGTCATCACGTGATGTAGGTAAGCAATGCGTGGACAGTAAGGTCACACAAACCACAACGACTTGCATTTACATAGCACTTTTAATGTAGGAAAATGTCCCATGGTGATTCACAGAAGCATAATCAGCCAACAATAGGCACTGGTAGATAATAGAATGGTGGTCAACAGAGCCTACCTCTTTGGTCAAGCTAAGAAGCATCTGAAAGGAGGAGAGTGAGGTAGAGATGTGGAGAGGGTTAGGGAGGGAAACCCAGAGTTTAGAGCCCAGATGGCCGAAGACGCAGCTACAGGGCGAAGGAACTGGAGGATGCACAAGAGGCCAAAGTTGGAGGAATCCAGAGTTCTTGGAGGGTTATAGGGCTGAAGGAGCGGCAAAGCCGTGGAGGAGTTTGAACATGAAGATGAGAATTTTAAAATAGAGGCATTAGTGGACTAGGAGGCAATGTAGATCAGCAAGCACAAGGTTGACAGGTGAGAAGAACAGTGCAGGTTAGGGTACAGACAGCAGTTTTGGATTAGTTCAGGTTCACCGAGGGTGAAAGATGGGAAAGCATTGGAATAGTCAAGACTAGAGGTAACAAGAGCAGGAATGAGGTTTTTAGCATGTCGTGCAGGGCCCCACCTGCCAAGAATGAGGCACATTAATTTCACCACATGGACATTAAATTTCAAATTGTTGTGGGGAAGAAAAGACCTATTACAAGGGTTGCCAGACTGGCTGGAAAGACATTTTTGTATATTGACAGACAGTACTTGAAAGGACAAAGGGGTTATCCCCTGCTCCAATTTAACCCACAATGGGCCTTTGATCACCAAGTATTGTGTGTAGAGGAGAAATTCCAAGGTCTGCTGGGACAAGACAATCCACAAGGGCCAGGACTGATTAGGCCAGCTGGTCACATGACTAACTGGCTGTTGCAGGTTTTTTTGAACTCACCACAGAGAATGTGAACTAAAAAATCTGTTTGCTCCTGGGCTGAGACCTCTCTTCTGCCTGCTCCCATCTCTTTCTCAGAACTGAAAACCACTGAAGACACACAAACCCCAAGAGAGAAAAGTCTCTACAGTGAATAAGGTTTAAGAATACTGAGCCCCAACGAAAAGCGAGATCAACCTACAAAAGGACTCAACAGTGAGCTCAAAGAACCCTAACAAAAACTCTTCAGATATTGCCTCAAACCTTTCCTCCATTTTTCTTCTGCTCTTTTCTGTCTCTATTTGCACGTGCGCATCACGTATACATGCTAGCGTGGGGTGCGGTGTGTATCCGTAGGCGTTAACCAAATTAGAATTTTTAAGTATAACAAATTTCACTTTTCTTCTTTAAACCTAAGAAAGCCTGTTTGTGCTCATCTCTTTGCCTTATAATTGAAAAGTGGTGAACAAGGATTCACCAAGGGGGAGCTAAAACACGGGATGTTTAAAATAAAACCCTGTTACAGTAAGACCGGGTGAAGGCTGAAAGGGACCCCTGGACACCATTCTCACCCAGTCTTAACAAGCAGCAGATAATCTGAAGCAGGACCGGAGTCAGTTAGAGGTAGAAACAGGCAGTCTTTATGATGGAGAAGATATGGGGTCAGAAGCTCAGTTCAGGGTCAAAGATGCCGAGGCTGCAAATCAACCAGTTTAGCTTGAAATAGTGGACTGGGAAGGAACTGGAATGGATTATGAGGGAACAGAGTTTATGGGAAGTGCCAAAGACAATGGCATCAGTCTTCAAAATGTTTAATTGGAAGAAATTGTCTCTCATATTGGACTGGATTTTGGAGAAGCCATCTGACAACGAAGAGGCAACAGGGACTAATAGGGGCGTTAGTAAGATATAGCTGGGTGCTGTCAGGATACATGTGAAAGCTTACATCATGTCTTTGGATGATGTTGGCAAGGGGAATTTATAAATGAGAAAAAGGACAGGGTTCAGGATTGATCCTTGGGGGGTGTGGGGGCGGGGGGGGGAACTGCAGCTAAACTGTGCGGGGTGGGGAAGAGTGAAACTAGATGAGAACAGTCCACTGAGCTGAACAATGGAGGTGAGGTGTTGGAGGAGAATGGTGTAGGTGACTTTGTCAAAGGCTGCAGTGGGGTCAATGAGGAGGGATAGTATAACACGGTCACAGTGACAGAGGATGTAATTTTTGACTTTGATTAGAGTCGTTTCAGATCCGTGGCAGGGGCGGAAACTAGGTTGAAGAGGTTCAAACAAGGAGTTGCGGGCAAGATGGGCATAGACAAATGGGCAAAACCTGAAATGAGATAAATGACCAGTTGGGGGTGTTGGTTGAAGAATAAATGTTGACCACATCACTGGGAGAGCTCCCTGTTCCTCTTCTAATAGTTCCATGGGGTATTTTATGCATATTTAAGTAGGCCGACTGGCCTTAGTTTGCTGCTTTGCTCAAAAAACAGCATTTTAAACAATACAGCCCTTCATCAGTACTACACTGAAGTGTGAGCCTTGATTAAGTGCTCAAGACCGAACATGGAACTTGAACCCATGACATTCTGACTCAGAGACGAGAGTGTTATCAACCGAGCCAAGCTGGCCCTGACTGCCATAGATAATGGATAAAAAAGAATGAGTAATTGGAACAAAACACTTACTTTCTTCTGCACTTGGATGATGTGAGGTATTTCTTTATTTTTTCCATCATCTTAATTTTGTAGTTACGGAACTTTGGACTTTTAATCTCACTCAGCAGCCGCCTGAAGAAACAATGACTGCATCAATTACAACATATACACTTCTGTGTTCAGATGTATATGTTTTTGTCCACATTCTTAAAAATTATTTCATACCCTACTTTCAACCCACTTCAATCCTTCCAGGGCTACACAACATCTCCCGAGAGAGTACCATGGCAGTATGCTAGCAATGTCACTTTGGAGCTAACCACTAGCTGGTATGCAACAGTACACTTAGCATGACTTACTTTCTGAATCTGTGGGTGGAAACTTAGTCACAACGCTCTGCTTCAAAGCAGAGTGTTAGGCAACCTCACTGCCCAAACAGGTAAGCTTTTAGTAGGAGCACAGTTTTCTACTCTGTTGTAAATAATGCTTCACATATACATTTGAACAGATTTTCGATGTACGATATTTTTCTTATGTCCACATTAGTTTTTCATCAGTGCATATATTAACTTTAATACCTAAAAATCCCTCATGGGCTGTGGTATTAAACCGGAGACCAGAAGGTCCCAAGTTCACTAATCATGGTTACGTTTTCTGATCTTAGCCAATGTAGCAGCTGGCCACTTCAAGATAGCATTTTTTTGGGATTGGTGAAGGGGCAGGGGAATAATCACCCAGATAATAATCCCTAATGGAATAATCCTGATCCTACATAATGACCCAAGCTGGAAAGTGCAAGTGGATAGATACTGGAGGCAGGTTGGAGCTCAGCTGTGATGCCTTCCAATGTCAAATAACCTGACCTAGCACTCCCTGTCTAGGTTCACTGAAGAAGATTGGTCAGTTTGCATGGTACCAGAAGTTGTTGATGCCTGTGGAGCCACACACAGAAGAATCAGCACCTTCAGAAATCACAAGTGATTATTGCTACAATAAAATATAAAAATAGTTAGTGTTTATTACTTCACTAGTCCTGTTGTATTGACATGTATGCTAGCTAATCATCTAATGGTAAGAATAATGTGGCCTTGAACTAAAGTCTATTTTTTAAAAATCACATAAACCAGTTTAGAGAGAGATAATAAACTAGGAGAACATTCCGAGGCTGGAGTTAGAAATGTATTGACAAAGCAACATGTGTGAACTAGGTGGGTGGGTGAATAGGAGAGGAAAGAATTGATTAGAATTCCATGCTGTCACTAAATCTCACCATTTTTGAGTGAGAAAGTCAAAGCAGAGTGTTTGAGAGCAGAAACTATTTAATTTCACTAGAATGCCAATCCTCAGTAACAGTGCCTACCCCACTGGAAAAGTAAGAAAAATACTAAGTACTTTATGTCATTAATAATTGCCTCATTAAGCAAAAACATAGCTGTACTAAAGGAATTCCCTCCTACCATGTACAGTGAAGATCCCATTCTGCCAATAAACAACCATCACCTATTCATCCAGATGAATGCAGAGCGATGGTAGACTTTTGTACCTGTTTAACATCATGTCAGCAGGAGACCACAAGACGTGACAAGCACTGGGCAAACCATCTCGCCCAGCCCTCCCAATTTCTTGATAGTATGATTCCATTTCTTTAGGTGCTCCGTAATGAATGACTTTACGAATATCAGGCTTGTTAATCCCCATGCCAAAAGCAACGGTAGCCACCACACACTGGCAGAAAAAGATGTTTGGTTAAAACGGTGAGCCACTTAATTCAAGCCACATGTGACCTATAAAATTGTACAGATTAACTAAAACAGAAAACCACATCTTTTAACAACAATGGCCCATACTCGACTGCCAAGATAATGGTGAGGATAATAGTGCTTGGTGCGATTTATGCTCAAATGTTACAGCAACTTCAGGCGAGGGTAGATGCAAGGTTAAACGCGGAAATTAAAAAGTTGATAACCATGATGCGTCACTGTCTGGCTCACCATTGAAATGCATTGGATGATGTGAAGTTGCTCTACTTGCACAATAGGTACAAAGAAAATATGCCACATAGGATCATAGAAAGTTTACAGCACAGAAAAAGGTCTCTTGGCCCATCGTGCCTGTGCCAGCTGAAAAACATTCCACCCATTCTAATCCCACCTTCCAGCATTTGGGCTGTAGCCCTGCAGATTATAGCACTTGAGGTGCATATCCAGACGACTTTTGAATGAGTTGGGGGTTTCTGCCTCAACTACCCTTAAGGCAGAGTTCCAGACCCCCACCACCCTCTGGGTGAAAAAACATTTCCTCATCTCCCCTCTAATCTTTCTACCAATCACTTTAAATCTATGCCCCCCTAGTCACTGACCTCTGTCAAGGTAAATAGGCCCTTGACCTCCACTCTATACAGGCCCCTCAAAATGTTGTACATTTCAATCAGATCTTCCCTCAGTCTTCTCTGTTCCAAGGAGAACAACCCTAGCCTATCCAATCTTTCCTCATAGCTGCACTTTTCCAGCCCCGGCAACGTCCTCGTAATACTCCTCTGTACCCTCTCTAGTGCAATTACATCCTTTCTGTAATGAGGTGACCAGAACTGCACACAGTACTCAAGTTGTGGCCTAACCAATGATTTACACAGTTCCAGCATAACCTCCCTCTTCATATATGCTATATCGCGGCTAATAAAGGAAGGATTCCATATGTCTTCTTAACCAACTTATCGACCTGTCCTGCTACCTTCGGGAATCTGTGGACATTTACTCCAAGGTGCCTCACTTCCTCCACAACTCAGTATTTTCCCATTAATCGTGTATTCCTTTCACCTCCCCAAACGCATCATCTCACACTTCTCCGGATTGAATTCCATTTGCCACTTTTCTGCCCATCTGACCAGACCATCAATATCTTCCTGCAGCCTACAGCTATCCTTCTCACTAGCTACCACACGGCCAATCTTTGAAGAAAGTGATTGATGACAACGCTACGTCATCAGGATGCGCCGCGGTGCACAGATGCGCACACGGTCTCAGGCCCTCTGCGCATGCGCTGCGGTCCGGCTTGCCAGGACCAGTTTGCGCATGCGCAGATGACGTCATCGCGTAACGTCGTCTTCCTCGGGGAACATGCCAGGTTGGCCTCTGCTCATGCTCAAACTGGTCCTGGCAAGCCGGACCGCAGCGCATGAGCAGATGGCCGGAGCCCGTGTGCGCATGTGCGTCAATCTTCCGAAAGCTTCGGCGCAAGTTTTTGAAAATGGAAGGAGGAGAGGTTTCGACGGGCATTTTATCTCAATTATTTAGTCATTTTGGACATTTGCTTCATTTTTATTAGACAGAGGTGATTGTTCCAAGGTAAGTTGCTCTGAAAATATTTAAATTGTCTGGGGCACCACATATGCTCCAGTCCCTGTTGTTAATTTGGTCTGAAAACATTTCAAGAGAGGGAAGGAGGGAAAGGAGGGAGGGAAAGGAGGGAGGGAAAGGAGGGAGGGAAAGGAGGGAGGGAAAGGAGGGAGGGAAAGGAGGGAGGGGAAAGGACGGGGGGAGGGAGGGGAAAGGACGGGGGGGAGGGAGGGGAAAGGACGGGGGGGAGGGAGGGGAAAGGACGGGGGGGAGGGAGGGGAAAGGACGGGGGGGAGGGAGGGGAAAGGACGGGGGGGAGGGAGGGGAAAGGACGGGGGGGAGGGAGGGGAAAGGACGGGGGGGAGGGAGGGGAAAGGACGGGGGGGAGGGAGGGGAAAGGACGGGGGGGAGGGAGGGGAAAGGACGGGGGGGAGGGAGGGGAAAGGCGGGGGGGAGGGAGGGGAAAGGACGGGGGGAGGGAGGGGAAAGGACGGGGGGGGAGGGAGGGGAAAGGACGGGGGGGGGAGAAAGGACGGGGGGGGGAGAAAGGACGGGGGGGAGACGGGGGGGAGGAGAAAGGACGGGGGGGGGGAAGAGAAAGGACGGGGGGGGGAGAAAGGACGGGGGGGGGAGAAAGGACGGGGGGGGGGGAGAAAGGACGGGGGGGGGGAGAAAGGACGGGGGGGGGGGAGAAAGGACGGGGGGGGGGGGAGGAGAAAGGACGGGGGGGGGGGAGGAGAAAGGACGGGGGGGGGGGAGGAGAAAGGACGGGGGGGGGGGGAGGAGAAAGGACGGGGGGGGGGGGAGGAGAAAGGACGGGGGGGGGGGGAGGAGAAAGGACGGGGGGGGGGGGAGGAGAAAGGACGGGGGGGGGGGAGGAGAAAGGACGGGGGGGGGGAGGAGAAAGGACGGGGGGGGGGGAGGAGAAAGGACGGGGGGGGGGAGGAGAAAGGACGGGGGGGGGGGAGGAGAAAGGACGGGGGGGGGGGAGGAGAAAGGACGGGGGGGGGGGGGGAGGAGAAAGGACGGGGGGGGGGAAGAGAAAGGACGGGGGGGGGAGGAGAAAGGACGGGGGGGGGGAGGAGAAAGGACGGGGGGGGGGGGGAGGAGAAAGGACGGGGGGGGGGAGGAGAAAGGACGGGGGGGGGGAGGAGAAAGGACGGGGGGGGGGGAGGAGAAAGGACGGGGGGGGGGAGGAGAAAGGACGGGGGGGGGGGGAGGAGAAAGGACGGGGGGGGGGAGGAGAAAGGACGGGGGGGGAGAAAGGACGGGGGGGGGAGAAAGGACGGGGGGGGGGGAGAAAGGACGGGGGGGGGGGAGAAAGGACGGGGGGGGGGGAGAAAGGACGGGGGGGGGGGAGAAAGGACGGGGGGGGGGAGAAAGGACGGGGGGGGGGGGAGAAAGGACGGGGGGGGGGAGAAAGGACGGGGGGGGGGAGAAAGGACGGGGGGGGGGGAGAAAGGACGGGGGGGGGGGGGGAGAAAGGACGGGGGGGGGGGGGAGAAAGGACGGGGGGGGGGGAGAAAGGACGGGGGGGGGGGAGAAAGGACGGGGGGGGGGGAGAAAGGACGGGGGGGGGGGAGAAAGGACGGGGGGGGGGAGAAAGGACGGGGGGGGGGGGGAGAAAGGACGGGGGGGGGGGAGAGAAAGGACGGGGGGGGGGAGAAAGGACGGGGGGGGGAGAAAGGACGGGGGGGGGAGAAAGGACGGGGGGGGAGAAAGGACGGGGGGGGGAGAAAGGACGGGGGGGGGGGAGAAAGGACGGGGGGGGGGGAGAAAGGACGGGGGGGGGGGAGAAAGGACGGGGGGGGGGAGAAAGGACGGGGGGGGGGAGAAAGGACGGGGGGGGGGAGAAAGGACGGGGGGGGGGGGGAGAAAGGACGGGGGGGGGGGGAGAAAGGACGGGGGGGGGGGGAGAAAGGACGGGGGGGGGGGGAGAAAGGACGGGGGGGGGGGAGAAAGGACGGGGGGGGGGGGAGAAAGGACGGGGGGGGGGGGGGGAGAAAGGACGGGGGGGGGGGGAGAAGGACGGGGGGGGGGGGGAGAAAGGACGGGGGGGGGGGGAGAGAAAGGACGGGGGGGGGGGGGGAGAAAGGACGGGGGGGGGGGGGAGAGAAAGGACGGGGGGGGGGGGGAGAGAAAGGACGGGGGGGGGGGAGAGAAAGGACGGGGGGGGGGGGGAGAGAAAGGACGGGGGGGGGGGAGAGAAGGACGGGGGGGGGGGGGAGAGAAAGGACGGGGGGGGGGGGAGAGAAAGGACGGGGGGGGGGGGGAGAGAAAGGACGGGGGGGGGGGGAGAGAAAGGACGGGGGGGGGGAGAGAAAGGACGGGGGGGGGGGAGAGAAAGGACGGGGGGGGGGAGAGAAAGGACGGGGGGGGGAGAGAAAGGACGGGGGGGGGGAGAGAAAGGACGGGGGGGGGGAGAGAAAGGACGGGGGGGGGGGGAGAGAAAGGACGGGGGGGGGGGAGAGAGAAAGGACGGGGGGGGGGGGGAGAGAGAAAGGACGGGGGGGGGGGGAGAGAGAAAGGACGGGGGGGGGGGGAGAGAGAAAGGACGGGGGGGGGGGGAGAGAGAAAGGACGGGGGGGGGGGAGAGAGAAAGGACGGGGGGGGGGGGAGAGAAAGGACGGGGGGGGGAGAGAAAGGACGGGGGGGGGGGGAGAGAAAGGACGGGGGGGGGGGAGAGAGAAAGGACGGGGGGGGGGGGAGAGAGAAAGGACGGGGGGGGGGGAGAGAAAGGACGGGGGGGGGGAGAGAAAGGACGGGGGGGGGGAGAGAGAAAGGACGGGGGGGGGGGAGAGAAAGGACGGGGGGGGGAGAGAAAGGACGGGGGGGGGGAGAGAAAGGACGGGGGGGGGGAGAGAAAGGACGGGGGGGGGGGGGAGAGAAAGGACGGGGGGGGGGGGAGAGAAAGGACGGGGGGGGGGGAGAGAAAGGACGGGGGGGGGGGGAGAGAAAGGACGGGGGGGGGGGAGAGAAAGGACGGGGGGGGGGGGGAGAGAAAGGACGGGGGGGGGGGGGAGAGAAAGGACGGGGGGGGGGGGGAGAGAAAGGACGGGGGGGGGGGGAGAGAAAGGACGGGGGGGGGGGGGAGAGAAAGGACGGGGGGGGGGGGGGAGAGAAAGGACGGGGGGGGGGGGGAGAGAAAGGAGGGGGGGGGGGGGGAGGAGAGAAAGGACGGGGGGGGGGGGAGGGAGAGAAAGGACGGGGGGGGGGGGGGAGGGAGAGAAAGGACGGGGGGGGGGGGGAGAGAAAGGACGGGGGGGGGGGGGAGAGAAAGGACGGGGGGGGGGGGGGGGGGGGGGAGAAAGGAGAAAGGACGGGGGGGGGGGAGAAAGGAGAAAGGACGGGGGGGGGGAGAAGGAGAAAGGACGGGGGGGGGAGAAAGGAGAAAGGACGGGGGGGGGAGAAAGGAGAAAGGACGGGGGGGGGGGGGAGAAAGGAGACAGGACGGGGGGGGGAAGGGGAGCAGCAGAGGAGTGCCGTTTTCTGTGCATGCGCCATAAACACAAGGACTGGCTGATGAGATGGAGCCAATTAATTTGCCCAACAATTGTCCGGAAGCACCTTCGGATGGAGGTGGCCATGTGCTGGACATCAGTCGCCTGCCACAATCCACCGATCCTGAGCGTTTCACCCCCTGGCCTAATGATCTGATGGACCATACATACGCCTGCCTGTTCAAAGCTCCACTTCCCCCACCTGCGGTGCCCTCTCCTTGCTGTTCAGTTACACAGTCACCTGTTCCTGCACCCATCCAAGCAGTGCACATGGACACACAGCCACCTGTTCCTGCACCCATCCGAGCAGTGCACGTGGACACACAGCCACATGTTTCCCCATCCGCCCTTGAAACAACCATGCAGAGCCTTGTGAGACTCCGCAATTGCCAGCTGCTGCCTGTCAAGCAGAGAAGGCGTCCAAAGGGGTCAAGCACGGGGAACATTCAGCAAGAAGAGACTGAGCACTAAAAGAAACAAGCATGCCGTGTCCAGTGGTAGCACAAATGTGAATGCTCTGGCTGCGTACACAACTGGTGAGGTGGGAGTGCAGCCACACCATTCTCCATCCTCAGTGTTGCTTTAAGGCAAAGGTAGATAAGAGTGAAAGAAATGGAAGATGATGCTGATAGTAGTAGGCAGGATTAAATGGGAATGGATGGGAAGACGCACGAGTAGCATAACCACTAGCAGGGAACAACTGGGCTAAATGGCCTGCTTTATGTTCATAGTCCAAAAGAAATGTGCTTCTTTTTCCAGCACCCTCACATCATTCATGTTTTCCCTGAGAGCAGCATTGAACCATCACGAGATAGGGGCAGTTACATCATCTGACTCCTACAGCTGAGGTGGGTACTAAGTGATTCATTGGCCTATACTGCAGAGCATAAAGCATGCGCAACAGTAATTTCATTGGAGGGAGGGAAGCTCTGACACTGATGTTCTTTCATTATTTCCTTTCATGTAAAATGTGCCCTTGAGAAAACAATCCTTGACACTTAAGGACGGCATTCCAGCAAAGGAGGCAGTGCAGGAGATGACGCAAGGATGTGATGATTCCTGCATCTGAGGTGGGTAATAAGTGCTTCATTGGCGACGTTATCAATTGGTGCCTTCACGGCAGAACTTAAAAAGGTGTGCGCAACAGTAATTTCAGTGGATGGAGGGAGGCAAGCTCTGACTCTGATTTGCTTATCTTCTTTTCATTTAAAACATGCCGTCGAGAAAACAATCCTCGAGACGTACGGTCAGCATTCAAGCAACGAAGGCAACTGGATCATGCTGCGGAGCTCGTCACGATGTGGAAAGGAACATTGCATTTATGGATGAATTGGGAGTGCACATTGGGGTGCGTTTGGGGAACATTCACCAAGAATAGACTGAGCTCAGACTCTTGTGACTTTGCCTTCTTCACATGGACAATACAGTAGTGGAATAGAGAGCCAAGCGTTCATTCACCACAAGGCTCTCCAGGAACAATCTCTTTAGCTGTGCATAGCAGAGACTCGGCCTGTCTGTCTCACGGGAATGCTGGACACAACACTCATGTATCCATGCACAGCAGTTCCTCAGATACTTAATGAACTTAATAAAACTTTTCAATAATTAAACCCAGAATTGTTGAGGTTTTGTTTTGCATGCTATTTCCCTGACTTTGCAACTGCACTTCAGATATTCAACTATGGTGGAGGGGGGGTGGGTGAAGAGGGGGAGGGGTGGGGAGGGGTGGGGAGAGCGGGGAGGGGTGGGGAGAGGGAGCATGCAAAATGCAGGGACCAGACAGTTGCAATGCCTGAAGTACTGTGGAGAAGTAGAGAAAGCAACTGGGTAGGGGAGAAAGCAACTGGATTGGGCATCCGCAGCTGGAGGGAACGGCTGAATGGAGGGGGCCGGAAGCAAGAGGCTGTAGAGAGCCGTGGGGAGCGAGCGTGCGAAGACCTTGGTGTCACCGGGTCCAGGGACTGGCCAGTAAGTCTTTTGCTGTTGTGTTTATGGCGCATGCACAGAAAAAGGTACTCCTCTTCCGTTCCGCTGCTCCCCCCCCGCCCCACTCTCTCCCCTTCCTCCCCTCCTTCCCCCCCAGCTCTCCCCTTCTTTACCCCTCCCTCCTTGACCCCTCCCTCCTTCCCCCTTCTCCCCCCCTCCTCCTTTCCTTTCCCTCCCCTCCCCCCCTCCTCTCCCCCCCCCCCCCCCACTGGAAACAGCCCTCCAGTCGCTAAAACACCTGTCAACAATTACCCTTTGTTTCCTGCCACTGAGTCAATTATGTATCCATTTGCTGCATTTCCCTGGATCCCATGGGATTTTATTTTTTTTTTCCAAAGTCTGTCATGTGGGACCTTGTCAAAAGCCTTGCTAAAATCCTTGTAGACCACATCAACTGCACTATCTTCATCTATCTTCCTTGTTACTTCTTCAAAAAATTCGATAAATTGGTCAGACAAGACCTTCCCTTAACAAATCCATAAAATTAAGCCTTGTCCAATTCTGTCTAAGTACCCTTTTGATGACGTGATAAGTGTTGTTTACTGCAAGTCAACCTCTCTGGCTCTCAAAATGAATAATCTCAAGTGTGGAGTCTCATTCCTTTGGGTTTTAATTGTTGATGGGAGATTTTAGAACGATCAAATCAAATATTTAATTTTTTTTTAACTTTTCCTTTCTATATTTTTGCATCTCCAATCTTTCTTTCCCTCTCTATTTCTCTTTCTGTACCTGATTTGCCTTTGCATTCACCCACTGTAACTTACACCTCCTTCTCAGTCCCTGTGCTGTTTAATTCCTAGTCTTTCAATCTGATTGGTAAAGAAGATGCACAGTTGCTTTCCCTGTTCACTCAGGCCCCAGATGCCCAGTTTTTCTCACTTTTGATATTATCAGCTCACACTTTCAGTAACTTGCCACACATAAAATTTAATAAACAAAATATACAAGAGCAAGTCTAACTAACAGCAGATGTGGTTGGATGCCCTACCACAGCACATTATGGAAGATCTTAACAGTTTCATGTTAGGAACTAAAATTAATTTAACTGTGAACATTTCAAATTTGCGAAGTTCAAGGTGAATGGGTGGTACATTGGGTTGAGTACTCTACTCCCATCTTTGGGTCCTTTCTAGTGAGTCATGCAGCTACTTGCAGCAGTACTTTTGCAGCAGAAACACCTGGGGAAATTTTGACACCCCCCCACCCACTCCAGGGTGGGAGAGGGGGAGGGGCTTAAAAATGAAAACAGCTCCCAATTTTAATGGAGGAAGATCAAAAGTCAGGAAACGAATCCACTCTCAGGAAACAGGCTGGTCACTAAAATATTTGAAGGAGGCCTGCCTGCCTCCATTTTAACTAATGTTTTATTTTTATCTCCTGCCTGCTACATTTCCCTGGACTCAGGAAACCAGGCAAATGAAAAGAGGCAAGAGGAGCAGGTCCAGGAGGTCAGTGTCTTTATTGCATTGTGTGGGGGACAGGAGGAGTCACGACTGTTCCCCACGACTGTTCTCCAGGACCTGTGAGAAAAATCTACTTTCAGGATTCCTGTCCACACATCCTTCTCCCACCTTCCCCCCCCAAACCCCCATGCTTTCTTCCCCACACTTGAATTATTATTGTGCCAACTTTAACGGTAAAGGACAAAGGAAGCCCCTCACAGCACATCAGAATCTTTAAAGACCGACCGCTAGTGGTGGAATTTCTTCAGACTTTGGCCAAGAAAATAAACCCCAAAAGTGACATGTGAAAGCCATGTAAATGGAGCTTTATCTGCAAATAATAATGACAATAACTAAGGAATTGCTGCAAGAACAAAAAATAACCAAACACAGTGGTTTTTTTAGAATCATAGAAAACCCCCCCAGGATTGATCATTGTTCTGTATTGCATGAGCTGATCTCAGAAAGCAAAGGAAGAATTTACAACTGTATGCTGGCTTCTATTGCTATTGAATGTGAAACAATCAGCTAGGGTTCCTGTTCCTAATTGTTATCCAGTGGCCACTGCTGGAAATGTGCCTGTGAATGCTGGGTGTAGACATAGTTGGACTTGGCTGCGATAGCCCCCACATTTGAACAGTCAACCCACAACTGTTCATTAAGAATGGCCGCTTGGTCAAAGTAGTAAAAGGCCACTGGTGATGTCAAATGTAGCATGAGCTGTCATCATCTTCAGGGGGAGAGAAAAGGGGAAAAAGTGTAGTTGCTGCTGAAACTAATTTCTTTCAGTTCATTTTATTTAGAATTGATGCAGAATATTTGATGCCTTACAACAAGGTGAAACAGCTGAGAAACACCAGCCTGGCTCCTTCCACCAAATTTTTTTTTTTTGCTGATATTTTTAGCATTCAATGCATAGATAGCTGCTGGACAAAACTTTCATTTTGGGAACTCAAGAGTAAAGCTCTCCATACTCTCCAGCTCAGCCAAAGTAAGATTAGATTAGAGATACAGCACTGAAACAGGCCCTTCGGCCCACCGAGTCTGTGCCGAACATCAACCACCCATTTATACTAATCCTACACTAATCCCACATTCCTACCAAACATCCCCACCTGTCCCTATATTTCCCTACCACCTACCTATACTAGTGACAATTTATACTGGCCAATTTACCTATCAACCTGCAAGTCTTTTGGCTTGTGGGAGGAAACCGGAGCACCCGGAGAAAACCCACGCAGACACAGGGAGAACTTGCAAACTCCACACAGGCAGTACCCGGAATCGAACCCGGGTCCCTGGAGCTGTGAGGCTGCAGTGCTAACCACTGCGCCACTGTGCCGCCCTAGTAGAGTAAGGCTCTACTCTGCAGTCTGGCCAAGAGTAAAGCTGACTCTACTTGGCAACAATGTGCCTTAACCTAATCCTCAGCAGATCATCATTCCCTACACCAACACATTACTTTTGGCAATTCACTCAGTCATTTGTTTATTTAACACCACCAAACAGTAAATATATATAAAATAATCAATATTGATGAACTGAAAATAGTGACCAGTATTCAGCTTTACACACTATGTATAATGCAGTGCAGCACCAGTCCTGATAATTTAAACAGAAAGTGATTAAATTGTTTCAGACCTGAATCTCATCCCTCATGAACTTGTGATGGACATCTCTCCTGGTTTTGATGCCCATGCCTGCATGGTACGTGCCGCAAACGATATTCATTCGTGACAATTCTGCAGCCACTTGTTCTGTGGCTTTCCTGGAGGGACAGTAAACTATAGTGGGGCCTTCAAACTCAAAGGTGAGCCTATCATTCAAGACAAAATATATATGTTCAGAAAGTTACAAACCTTATCACACTAGATGAATAGATTGTGGACGTTATGTACAACTTTCAACGTATCTGATCAACCAACGTAAGTCAATACATACTTGTCCCTTTTAATTAAGAATGGCTTTAAATCTCGTTGAATGTCTGTAGATTTACAGCCAACTTCTAAATACAAGTTTGGTCGATCAAAAGTAGTGCAGACAACCCGAGGATTCTTCAGCTTCAGACTCTCTATGATGTCACATCTGATCGAAGGGCTGGCAGTGGCAGTCAAGGCAACAACTGGAGTCTAGCACCATAAATGATCATGTTAAAGGAGTAAAACAGTTCCGTTTAAATATTAACATTTATTTTCATTCTTAGGACGTGGTGACACAGTCAAGGCTACATTTGTTGTTAATTTCTCATGGTCCTGAGTGCATTGAGGGGCTGGAGTCACAGACTGGGTAGACCAGGTAGGGGTAAGAGATCCCTTCCCTGAAGGACATCAGTGAATTAGTTGTAATTTAGTTCCTGTTTTTTCAATACTGCCAGCCCACAGTTTTAAAACTTGCCATGGTAGGATTCAAACTTAAACACTTGACTGCTGGTACAGTACCATAAGCATGAGCCTAGTTTACCCAATTGCAGTAAAGTCAACATCCAATTGTAGAGTGTAAATTTATTTTAAAACGGAACTGAAGCAATTATATGCTACTAAACATAAACATATTATTAAACATCTACCTAAACTTTGCACAAATATCTAATCTATTCTTCCTGAGGCTGAAAAGTCATTATGCAAACAGTGAACGCAATGAACTTGAAACACAAAACTGTAATAATTAAGAACATTAAGATTTGATTCTATTGATATCAATTTGATGTACACTGTACAAGACAAAAAAATGAGGAACAAAATTTTAATCAGTGAATAATGGGGTGAAATTGGTCTACATGGTAACATGAAATGGGTTTGTAGCAAATCGGCAGCCAAATTTCCATCACCCCCAATCTTCTTTCCACTGCAATTCCCAGAATGATACTTCAAAATCTTTTTGGAGACTCGTTTTCTAGTCTCACTGTCGCCTCTACTTGCTTTGAAATCAAAAATCTTGGCAATATTGTCCAAGACAATGGAAAATAAAAACTGGTGCAGTGTATAACAGGCTCCCAAATCACTATAAGCCCGCTTTGTGTGTTGACATAGACCAATTTCACCCTATTGAGTCCTGATCAGTGAAGACTTCAACGTCTTCCTCAATACAGCCTCTGTATTGTTCCTCAATACAGCACAGTGGCGCAGTGGTTAGCACCGAAGCCTCACAGCTCCAGGGACCCGGGTTCGATTCTGGGTACTGCCTGTACGGAGTTTGCAACTTCTCCCTGTGACCACGTGGGTTTTCGTCGGGTGCTCCGGTTTCCTCCCACAGCCAAAGACTTGCAGGTGATAGGTAAATTGGCCGTTGTAAATTGCCCCTAGTGTAGGTAGGTGGTCGGGAATATGGGATTACTGTAGGGTTAGTATAAATAGGTGGTTGTTGGTCGGCACAGACTCGGTGGGCCGAAGGGCCTGTTTCAGTGCTGTATCTCTAAATAAATAAAATAAATCTCAATACACACTTATACTCCCAGGTCCTTCTAATCCCAAGAGTAATTGGAGTTAAATGTAAGCAACACAAGCTGCTTAACTTATATGATTGTGTCATAAGCATTTCCAAACCTAGTGCACTAATCTATCATTCTAACTTGTACATGAATGGCCATTCTGTGCTAAATTAAATTGAAAAAAACAGTTGTATCAAAGTACCAAATTACTGTATATCTAACCAATAGCTTGTGTTGCTATTTACTTACTATCATTTTCTTAAGGGAAAAATGCTTTGAATATTATTTTGGCAAAGATATTTATCAGTTTACCTGTGGCAGAAAACTTTTTAAAACTCCCAGTTTCCTGTATGAATTTCTGAAATCATGCCCCCACTCGGAGATACAGTGGGCCTCATCCACAGCAACAAGGGTGATACCTGACAGTAAATCAAAAAGACTAAACTATATTGAGCTGCTTCCACGTGTGCAATATTTAATTAGTTACTGGTCAAAAAGATTACTTCAGTTCCCGCACCATGCGCCCTCCCTGGATGACAGGACAGGTACAGAAATGCTCCCAGGCCTTTCGTAATTCTACTCTTTCGAAAACCAACAGGAAATTCACAAAATTGGGTTGGGATGGCTGCCCCCTTTAATTAATCCTCTTTGCATCCCCATGAGAGAGCTGTTCAATGACTCTCTAGAGCAATACTATTAAAGATCAGCATTCATCAGACAGGAAACCTCACAATGTTAGTGTACTTTTGACTTCGCAGCATTGAGCACCAATGTACCACATTGGCATGCTACTAATCCTCATTTATCCTGACCTTACACAATAAAAATGTTATTTATGTTAACTGAATCTTGGGAATCTAAAATTATGTTGGCTTTTCCAATATTGTCTCTTCTTACTCAGTACATACTAATGTAGCATACCATTCTAGAGTACATGCACTATAAACACTCAGTGCATAAAAAAGCAGTATTTGAAAAGTAGCATTTAGATCATCAAACGCATTCTCATACAAGTTCCAATGGACAGTCCAAGAACTTATTGAGAAGAAACATACATTCTTACTCTCAGCTTGGTCAAGAGATAAGCATTTCTCAGTACATTAACAATTGATGTTACATCAGAAGTGGAAGAAATAAAATTATGCCAATCCAAAGAAGGGTCAATCAGACCATGATTACTACACTGGTGACTGCATTATGCCTTGTGAAAATTATTCTGAATAAGAACCTGATGTAAAATCTTGATCATAACAACCTGTTCTATGGTTGTCAATTCAGAGCAAGTACAACCCAATCCATTTTGATGCCCTTAATCTCATGCTCTAGAATTGAGGTGATCATGTTGATTCATAACACTGTCAAAGGAGTAGTTGTTGACATTTATCAGGTCAATTGAGTAAAAACATCCCAAGATCAAGAAAGCAAACACCTCAAATTGAAGCTGATTAGCTACTGAAATGGGCCCTCAAAAGACCGAAAAAGTGGGTAATGATAAACTGGCAACTATCCAAGGATATATACTTTGAAAAGGAAAATTTTGCAGGGCTATCGAGAAGGTACAAAGTGGAACTAATTGGATACCTCCCTCAAAGACCTGGCACCTACGTGATGGGGTAAATGGCCTCCTGTTGTGCTGTATTATTCCATGATTTTATCACAGCACCTTCACTTGAGTGCAGCATATTTTTCCCTACTGACTACCATCAGGTAGCATACAACTACCCATAATACATTAAAAAAAACCTTACATCTGTATGAATGCTGACACGTTTGTTGCCATGTTCCTGTCATGCTTTTGCATTAACTTTTGTCCCCATTTATAGAAACTGTCACATAAACTTGCCATTATGTAGTTACACCCTCTCATTATCGGTGGCATTGTAGTGATGCATGTTTTAAGTCTCCCATCGCTCAGCCTGTACTGCAGAGAACCTATGATCCAACTGCCTCTCCGCTTCCCAAACTACTGTAAGCTTTTCAATTATAAATAATAACATACTATCAAAGAACATAAAAATAGGGTCTGAAATTATGACTTTAAAATGGGAATCTCATTATGTCTGGGCAACGTGGTCCAATTATCCCCATCCTACGTCAAATGGTCTTGACTCCCCAAGTGCTATGGAAGATTGGCAGATATTTATTATAGTACTGCCTAAGGGAGTGTGAAGTCAGGTGCAACTTCTACAGGCTGGCAATGTTAACATTGTACTGAATTACTTCTGGAAGTAATGTTCATGAAAAGCCCATCAGAAAATACATGGTGCTCTCAGCTTAGTGCATCTCGACTACACTCCACAATTCAATATTGTTGACTTTGTGACCATTATCCAGTTGCAACGACAAAGCGAAAATTCTGCCAAAATAAATATCTGAAATAAAAATTTTGGCTTCAATTCACGCTTAATGTGGAGAGAGGCAACAGACACTTGTAACAACAGGTCAATAGTAAGAACTTTTGAAGTTGAGTCACAACATATCATTACTGAATACGATTAAAGAGTACATGCAACAAAGCAACCATTAGATCTCTTAAAATTAGATATTTCTGTTTTAGTTGTGCACATTGAAAACTCATTAAAGGAATTAAGTTGTACCTACCAATGCTGTCATCAAGTTTCTTGAGTAATGAAATAGATCCTGAACAGAATTCAGGAGTCATGTAAACAACTTTGAAATGACCCCTAAAGATAAAAACAGAATAAAAATTAATTTTAAAACCATCTTTCCCAACAATATGCTAAGCCCCAATACAGTTACCATTCACATCAAGTTCATTTAAATCAACTTTTCTGTAATTTCTACTAGCATTTCACAATTTGCGAACAAACGAGCATTTTTCAGCATGACACAGTGCTCTCCCACCTTATATTATTTTTTGATTATGTGGTACATTTGGTAGTAGAATTTTTATAGTGTTACAAGTGCACAGTGTTTCCTTTTTGTCTTGTTTTAGTTGATCATTCTTTCTAGCTCACTTTTTCATTATTTCGCTGCAGTGTTAACATAATACTAAAATAGAAACGGTGTGCAGATTGCAAGATGAGTGTGGAGGTTCCAGTTTGGTGAGTGGCGGGTGTGGTGAAGGGGGAGGAGGTGCTCCATTTTTCTACTTTTTTAACCCTCCTGTATTTGGTTCTTGCTTCGGTGCAGTGGAAGGAGCTGTTTGGTGAGTACCTGGTAAGCTATTCTACTTATAGTAAATAATCTGTAAAGTTAAGGTTTGGCAGGGCAGCTCTGCCAAGTGGAATGTACAGCCTATGGCATGTGGGAAGTCATGGATGCACCATGTGTCCTTTAAAAACACATCTGCAGGAAGTATCACCAGCTGCAGAAGCTTGAGCTCCAGGTTTTGGAACTCGAGCGGCGGCTGGAGTCATTTGTGCATCCGTGAGGTGGAGGACTACGTGGATAGCATGTTGAGGGAGGTGGTCACACCACAGGTTAGGAGCATGCGGGCAGATAGACTGCCTGGCGGTCACCCGTTCCCTAAGAGAACCAGGCAGGTAGTGAAGGAGTTCCCTGATATGATCACTCGTTAATAGGTTTTCCATTTTGGATGCTGGTGAAGGGTGATGGTTCCTCAGAGGAGTGCAGTCAGAGCCAAGTTTGTGGCACCACAGGTGGCTCAGCTACACAGAAGGGGAGGAACAAGAGTGGAAGAGCAGTAGTGATCGGGGAGTCATTAGGGGAATAGACAGGCATTTCTGCAGCAGTAAATGTGACTCCAGGATAGTGTATTGCCTCACTGGTGCCAGGGTCAAGGATATCACGGAGCGGCTGCAGGACATTCTTCTGGGAGGGTGAACAGCCAGAGGTCATGGTCCACATTGGTACCATGACATAGATAAGAAGGGGGAATGAGGTCCTGAAAGCAGATTTTAGGGAGCTAGGAAGGAGATCAAAAAGCAGGACCTCAAAAGCAGTGATCTTAGGATTACTCCCAGTCCCATGTTCAAGTGAGCATTGGAATACGAAAACTGAACGATTGAACACGTGGCGGGACAACTGGTGTAGGAGGGAGGGCATCAGATTTCTGAGACATTGGGACCGTCTGGGGCAAGTGGAACCTGTACAAGATGGACGGGTTGCATCTTAGCAGGACTGGGACGAATAGCCTCGCAGGGAGATTTGCTAATGCTGTTGGCGAGAGTTTAAACTAAATTGTCAGGGGATGGGAGCTCAGACTGGAGGGAAGCAAAACTGATAACTTGTCAGGGGTGTGGGAACCAGGAGCAAGTATGAGAGAGGAATACCAAGGACCACAGAATACTGGGAGAGATAGATAGCATGACAGTAGGGAATAGTAAGTTATTAGGTGAGGTCAGAGTAAGGGAGAAAGTAATGAAGTCTGAATCAGGGTAAGTATGCATGTATGTGAATGCATGGTGTGTGGTTAATAAGACTGGTGAGGTACAGGCGCAGATTGCCATATGGAAATATGATGTTGTGGCTATAACAGAGACCTGGCTCAAAGAAGGGCAGGACTAGGTGTTAAATATTCCTGGATACAAGGTGTTCAGGAAAGATAGGAAAGGAGAAAAAGGGGGAGGGGTGGCAGTATTGATTAAGGTGGGCATTGCAGTGCTAGAGAAAAAGGATGTCCCAGAGGGGTCAAGGACAGAATCAATTTGACTGGAGCTAAGGAACAAAAAAGGTGCGGTTACATTGCTCGGTGCTGTCTATAGGCCACCAGCTAGTGGGAAGGGCATGGAGGAACAAATTTGCAAGGAAACTACAGAGAGGTGCAAAAATTATAGGGTAGTGATAATGGGGGACTTTAATTATCCAAACATAGACCAGGATAATAGTCGTGTAAAGGGCAGTGAGGGGCAAGAGTTCCTAGAGTGTGTTCTGGGGGAAGGTCAACTTCAATGGGGTAAGAATGGAGCTGGGGTGAATAAATTGGAATCAAAAGCTGGCAGGAAAACTGGTAGATGAAAAATGGGCTACCTTCAAAGAAGAGATCGTACGGGCATAGTCAAGGTATGTTCCCTCAAAGGGGAAAAGTAGGGCAAACAAATCCAGAACTCCCTGGATGACAAAAGAGGTAGAGATTAAGATAGAGAAGAAAAAGTGCGCTAATGATAGATGCTAGGTAGAAAATACTATTGAGAACCAGGCTGAATATATAAGGTCCAGAGGGGAAGTGAAAAAGCATATAAGAGAAGCAAAGAGAGAGCATGAAAAGAGACTGGCAGCTAGCATTAAAGGAAATCCCAGTTTTCTATAGGCATATAAATAGTAAAAGGACATAGCTGAGGTATTAAATGAATACTTTGCATCTGTCTTTACAAAGGAAGATGATGGAACCCAGGCAATGTTGAAAGAGGAGGCAAGTCAGACACTAGAGGGGTTCAAAATTGATAAAGAGGAAGTATTAGATCGGCTGTCGGTACTTAAAATGGATAAAACACCAAAACCAGATGAGATGCATCCAAGGATACTAACGGAAGTGAGGGTGGAAATGGCAGAGGCACTGGCCATAATTTTTCGGTCTTCCTTAGACTCGGGGGTGATGCCAGAGGACAGGAGAATTGCAAATGTTACACCCTTGTTCAAAAAAGCAAGTAAAGATAAACCCAGCAATAACTGGCCAGTCAGTCTAACTTCAGTGGTGGGAAAACTTCTAGAACAAATAATTCAGGGCAAAATCAATAGTCACATGGACAAATGCGAGTTAATTAAGGAAAGCCAGCATGGATTTCTTGAGAAAATCATGTTTAACTAATTTGGAGTTCTTTGAGGAGGTAACAGAGAGGGTTGATGAGGGCAATGCAGTTGATGTGGTATACATGGACTTTCAAAAGGCATTTGATGCACAACAGACTTGTGAGAAAACTTGTAGCTCATGGAACAAAAGGGACGGTAACAACATGGATACAAAATTGGCTGAGTGATAGGAAACAAAAAGTAGTGGTTAATGGATGTTTTTCAGGCTGGAAGAAAGCTTGTCGTAGAGTTCCCCAGGGATCAGTGTTGGAACCCTTGCTTTTCCTGACATATATTAATGACCGAGACCTTGGTGTACAGGGCACAATTACAAAGTTTGCAGATGATACAAAACTTGGAAGCATTGTGAACTGTGAGGAGGATAGTGTAGAACTTCAAAAGGACATAGGCAAGTTGGTAGAATGGACAGACAGGTGGCAGATGCAGTTCAAAGCAGAGAAATGCGAAGTGATTCATTTTGGTAGGAAGAACATAGAGAGGCAATATTGAATAAAGGGTACAATTTTAAAGGGGGTGCAGGAGCAGAGGGACCCTAGGTATATATGTGCATAAGTCATTGAAGGTGGCAGGACAGGTTGAGAGAGCGGTTAATAAAGCATACAGTGCCCTGGGCTTTATTAACAGGAGCATAGAGTTCAAGAGCAAGGAAGTTCTGTCGAACTTGTATAAGACACTAGTTCGGCCTCAGCTGGAGTATTGTGTCCAGTTCTGGGCGCCACACTTTAGGAAAGTCATGAGGGCATTCACAAGTTTCAAGAGAACGGTTCCAGGGATGAGGAATTTCAGTTATGAAGATAGATTGGAGAAGTTAGGGCTCTTTTCCTTGAAGAGAGGGCGGAGAGGTGATTTGATTGAGGTATTCAAAATCATGAGGAGTCTGGACAGAGTAGATAGAGAGAAACTGTTCCCACTCGTTAAAGGATCGAGAACAAGAGGGTACAGATTTAAAGCATTTGGTAAGAGAAGCAAAAGTTACATGAGGAAAACTTTTTCACGCAGCAAGTGGTTAGGGTCTGGAATGCACTGCCTGGTGGAGGCAGGTTAATTGAAGCATTCAAAAGGGAGTTAGACAGTTATATGAAAAGGAAGAATGTGCAGAGTTGTGGGGAGAAGACAAGGGAATGGAACTGAGGGAATAGCTCTTTCGGAGAGCCAGTGCGGACACGATGGGCTGAGTGGCCTCCTTCTGCACTGTAACAATTCTGTGATAGCATTCAAAATATCCTCACATTTTCTTTTCTATCGGGCAAAAGAACCAGAAGAGAGATGAGGAGAACTTTGTTTTACGCAGCCAGTTTTTATGCTCTAGAACACACTGCCTGAAAGCATAGCGGAAACAGATTCAATAGCAACTTTCAAAAGTTGAAACGGAAAAAGTTTCAGGGCTATGAAGAAAGAGCAGGGGAGCAGGACTAATTGGGCAGCTCTTTCAAAAAGCCAGCACACGCATGACGGGAGGAATGGCTTCCTTCTGTGCTGCAAGATTTCACAATTCTATGTAATGAAATAGGCTAATCTTTCTTACAAATGTTATACAAGAGCTCAGCTCACACTGATCTTGAGTGTTTCGGAACTGTGTCATTTCTATCGTTTTGCAAATTAAAACAACCAAGAAATGCATGTATCATACATGTCAGAGAGTCTTTGATTATTGCTTAATTCAAATTATAGCTGCAAGTAGTTTTATATCCCAACAGTGAAGTGGCTACCTTTTATGGATGCCAGGCATGTATTAACACCGTACTATGAATTAACCGAGTGCTCTTCAAAGTAGGAAATTCAAAATGTGTGGCTCCCTTGAACAAGTATGACAAGTACTGATGCGGTTTTTAAAAAAATATGGAACATGGTTATTTGATTCTTCTAAAGTTAAATTACGAGGAACTGATGCGGAACTAATTTCAGAGCAACAAGTAGCATACGCTTAACTGCAGATGGTTTTTTAAAGAGAGAACAATCCACTGCAACACAGCATTTCAAACAGGAAAAAAAAGTCATAAGATCTACATCCCGCTTCTGCTTTTCATTTCCTTGATATTGGTACTATCTACACAAATACCACCTTAACATCACAAATTTATTAAACAAAGGAGAATTTTTTTTTTTAAACATTTTAATATCTTCACGATAGGTGCCAATTTACTAAGATGATTAGAACTGGTAATAATTTTAGGTTTTCATCAATGTCGAGTTCTTGTGCAGAATTTAATTACTCCAAAAACAAAAGACTGAACAACTTCGAATTTTTTTTAAACTTTGTTCCAATCTCTACATATTCAAGAATTAAAGAAAAACTAGCTGGTGGTGTTTCACTTCAGTTTAACTTCACAAGAAGCACATAAGAATTCACTGGCAGAACACTTACTTTGTCAGTTCATGGGAAAGATTTTTTGATTGGGAAGAGCCAAGGAAACAAGCTGCAACGTTGGACATGCTACAAAAGATCAGATACGGGGATAGTGAGCCATTTTGTTGCTTTAATACAGTTTATTTAATTAGCTACATCGTCAAGCAGAAGCAATGAGTGTGGATGACAAATGCTGACAACTGGTGCAGTTAATGTCTCTGTTATACTACAGTGTTGCCTCTGATGGCAATTCTGTACCTAAAGAGCCTGATACGCTTGTCAAACGAGACAGTAAAACATTCCTGGAATTAAGGCCATCTCTGCTTTTCCTTGTGCCTCAATGAAACAACTGTCGAAAAGCACAATATAAATAAAAGCTGCTGTTGCTCATGCTTTGAACCAAAACTGATGGCAACATCTATATAAAATATGCACCGGTGACATTTCCAGTCAGGGTGCCATTTTGGGTACACAAAGCCATTTTGCACTAACTGCACTCATGTGAGCTTTATGCAGGTGCAGTATCATTAAAAATTTGCACTTATACAGCACCTTTAAAGTAGTAAAGCATCCAAGACACATCACAGGAGTGTAGTTGAAGGCATGACGGCCAATGGTGGAACCATGAAAATCAGGGATGCCAGAATTGGAGCAGCGCAGAGATCTTGGAGGGTTACAGGGGTGAAGGGAGTTAGAGATAGTGAGGGGCAAGGCCATGGAGCAATTTGGAAACAACTGGAAGAATTTTAAAGTTGAGGCATTGCTGTACCAGGAGCCAATGCAGGCCAGGAAGCAGAGAGGTAATGAGTGAATGAGACTTGGTGTGAGTTAGGGTACAAGCAGCAGAATTCTGAATGAACAAGTCACTTCTGTGATTTTGGAGCATTTTGCAGTTCCCACTGTTGCTAAATCTGCCCCATAGTACAAAAAATCAATACAAAATAAAAGCACACATTAGTGAATGTTTCAATGGGATATTAACAAACAAGCATTTTAAACAAACAGGACTTGGTGCTTTTATTTAAATTAGAAAGCTGCATTGTTTTGCTAGAGTGAATGATGAAGTGAGAATCTGTGGTAACCACTTGGAACACCATAGCATCTAAATCACATTCCCCAGAGAATGGTGCTATGCTAGTCTGTTGCATTACCTTCAAAAACATTGTTTCTGGAGGGCGAACCAGAATATCCTCATTAAAATGTTGTAAATGAAGCAAGCATTATTATAGTTCTCTTATTATACTTCAGTACTGAAAAGGTGGTCATATTGAACATAGCTTAAACCATAAACCATTGTCATGCACTTTAAAAAAGGAATAACAGCTCTCATTATTCGAAGCGTGGTTTCTCTATTCAGTCCCCCATCCTTCTCCCCCTAGAGTCCTCCCAAAGATCTAACCATAACCCGCTCCTCTTACTCATCAACAGACTGTTCTTTGGTGACATTATCTGCAGGCACAAGATCAGCTCCCATATGTCTGCTGACACACAGCCCGACATCTGCACCGCCTCTTGTACCCATGATAACCTCCATGCTGCCAGCCTACTTGTTTGATACCGTGTAATGGACCATGCTCAACTCCCTCCTGAATACCAAATAAACTGAGGCCATTGCTTTTTGGACCCTGACACAAACTCTGCATCCTTCACAATTCACTCAGTCACTCGAGATTCAAACCCCTCATTCTATCTATCACTGATACTACATATTTCATCCTTTGACATTGCCTGCCTACCTCAGCCCCGAAACCTTTCAGCAAGTTTCTGTCACCTCCAGTCTCACTGCCTCCCTGCCAGTCTCCCACCCTCCACAAATTCTTTCAAAACTCAGCTGCCCATGCCTTGACCCACACCAGTTGCCTCATCCTTGTTAACCTGTATTGGCTCCTTGTCCTCACTTCAAATCTGTCTGTAATGTCATGCAGACCTCCCCACCTGCCAAGAATCTGGCATATTACTTTTGTCATATGAACATTCATTTTAAACAGTTGCTGGAGTGAAGAAAGGACTTGTTAAAAAAAATCACCAGACACTTGGGTGGAAAAATATTTGCATACGGACAAACAGTGCTTGGTGAGACAAAAGACTATTCCTTGGTCCACTCAACCCAAAATGGGCTTTGATCACCAGACATTGAAGGGGAGGACGCTCACATTCCAGGATGACTGCTAAGATAGCAGAATCCACAAACAAGCTAGTCACATGACTAACCTGCTGGGCAACCTGGGGTTTTTTGAATTGTGTCAGAGAAAGAGGCAGAAAGCTGTTTGAACTGGAACCTGGAACAAGGAAGCCTCTCCCTCTCACTTTCTCCCAAGCCACCGGACCCATGGAAGAAACGTAAACCTCAAGAGAAAAAAGAATTAGACATCGAAACAAGTTGAAGTGTGCACTGGGCCCCAACGAATTACAAGTCTGACCGGCAACCAAAGACTTCACAGCAAACTCAAACAACAGTAAAATAGAAACCCATCTATTGCCTCAAACTTTTCCCCTTTATTCTTTCCTCTACTTTTCTGTCTCTATCTGCCTGTGCATTTATCGCCTATGCAAGCCAGCGCGGTCGCATCGCAAATTCGTAGTCAGTAACCGGATTAGCGTTTAAGATTAATAAACTTATACCTTTCTTGTTTAAAATCCAAGAAAACCTGCCTGAATTGATTTATTTGCCTTACAACTGGAGCAGTGAACAAGGATTCACTGAGGGGAAACTAAAAACAGTGTTTTTAAAATTAAACCCTGTTACGATTAAACCAGGCAAAGACTGAGAGGCAGCCCCTAGGCTCCTTTGCACCTGGTCATAACACGCACCTCATCCATCCTCCCCTCCCCAAACTTGCAACCTCACTTGCACTCTTACCTCCCGATTCCAGCCTTTTCTGCATTCCCCTCCCTTCGCCTCAACACTGTAAATATACTCCTGAATGGAAATCAGTTCATGGCCACAAAAGAGCACTGTGATTTGGGGGTGCAGATCCACAGGACATTAAAGGCAGCATCTCAATTTGATAAGGTCATTAAAAAAGCTAAAAGAATTCTAGGTTTTATCACAAAAGGTAAAGACTATGAAAGCAAAGAGGTTACAACGAGCCGATACAAAACCCTAACAAGACCTCAGTTGCAGCAATTTGTGCAGTATTGGACATCAAACTATAGGAAGGATATTGAGGCTTTTGAGAGAGTACCATGCAGATTCACTGGGATGCTGCCTTGTATGAGGGAATACAAATATAAACACAAACTTGAAAAATTTGACTTTTTCATTGAAACAATGCAGATCATGCAAGTGGCATGTTTGAAATTACGGAAGATAGAAGCAAACATTTTCCAGTTGTTTAGGGATCTATAATGAGTCACCATAAATACAAGATGAAAGATTCAGAACAGATTCACTTCCAGGGTTAGTAATGGAGGCATAAACTATGTCAACAAGTGAGATGGAAAAGTGGTTCAAAGAAAAGGGGATAAAAGGGATATGGGAACAAGGTGGATAAATGTGTTCTGTCCTAATTTGCTTGCGTGGGCCATAAACACAGACATAGTCTGTTAGGCCCGGTCCCATGTTGTAACTGCTAAGTATTTCTATGCGCGCAAATTTCTGGAGCACAGCTTAAACCACAATCACCGGTCTCAGAAATGAGAGTGCTACTACTGAATCAAGACTGACACTTACAGTTAAGTATCGACAGCACGTGCTTCTCTGCTTTGCAACTGATTTCAATTATATTCCATGAAACAAATGACCAATTATGTTGTGTCATAAAACACTTTACTTCCTGAATTACCAATCATATTCTACAAAAGAAAAGCGAGAAATCACATTCTGCAAAACCCAGATAGGAGTGAATAGCTGAGTCATACAGACTGCCATTATACAAATCACTGGTTAGACTGCATCTGGAGTACTGCAACCAGTTTTGGTCCCCTCACACAACAGAGGCTTCAGAAAAGAGCTATGAAAATATTTCCCAGCTCAAAGAGTTATTCAGATAGGCTTACAGAGCTAGGTCCATTCACCTTAGAGCAGTGTAAAATTAGAGATGATCCGATAGAGGTTCATGAAATAGTGAAAGGCTGCTTAGTGTGCCAATTGATAGATTATTCCAGTTTGACAGATTGGGAGCAGACCTGCGTTTACACTATGCAAAAATGGAAACAAACTTGGTATTAGGCAGTTCTTCTTTTCCCAGAGATTAGTGAGCCTCTGGAATACATTGCTGGCTGGTGCGATGTGTGCTGACTCTCTGCATTGCCTTCAATGGGAGCTGGACCATTTTCTGACTAGGGCAGAGATCGCATCATATAGAAGGTAAGTATCCATGTGATTTCCTGGACTGGTTTCGATCACCTGAGGGGGCTGGAGAGGAATTTTCTGGAGTATATTTTTCCCTTACTGGCCCTGGGCTTTTTCTATGGTTTGCCTCTCCCAGGAGATTACATGGCTTTGAGGGGGTTTGGGGGGGGGGGGGGGGGGCGGAGGTTGGAAGTATCTCGTCATGAGGAGTGTGAGGCAAACTGATGGACTAGCTGGTCTTTTCCTGTCCGCCATTTTCATATTTTGTAAGGTCCTTTGTTTGAGCCCCATTCTGTACTGTTCGCTGATTTGAACTGAGGCAGATGTAGCAGCACCACAATGGGTGCCAGTACCCTGGATTTGGGAGGAAACATTCGGCCAGGGTTCCTCTACTGATCATTATCAGTGACCCTGTTAGAAGTGCATGTATGTGGACCAGGCTTGGCTGTGATGTCCCATAGTAATCTCCTAATATTCACTGTATTGTCTCAGACATGAAGAAATGGTCATTGGCCAACTGAAGATATGGAATTTTACCCCAGCATGAAGACCCTTGGGCAGAGGAGAAAGGGAGAAGAAAGAAATTTAAAAAAAGAGAACACAAAGTTAAACAAACTTACTTCAGGTGTAATACTTGGTCCTCCATCAAAGAGATAAGAGGCGAAATCACTATCGTAACCCCTCCTGTGTAAATAGCTGGGAACTGGTAACATAAGCTCTTACCATAACCTGTTCAGTAAAAAAAAAAATTGTTTCTCAAACTTTACCGTGGAAGAAAAGCTATAAGCAATCTGTACTGTACATGGACATTGTGACTAACAATGAACAGCAGGAATCTGGAAGGAAAGTTCCCACTGCTGAGTGTAGTGGCACTGAGACCATGTGCAGAATTCTCCCTACCAGCACAGCTGAACACAAATAACTTCTCAGGGTGGGGTGGGGTGGGGAGGGTTAGGTGGTGGTGTGCAGGGGGGTTCTGAATAAATTCTTAGGACTTTCTGAGCGAACAATTCAACGATGACCAGTACACCTCACAAGTCATCATCAACTGGTACTCAACGTTCTTCAATCTTTCTGGGCATTTTAATAAAATGGAATTTTTAACATAATTCTGCCCCAGTCTTCATTCAGTGTAAAGAGCTAAAATATTGCTCAGCGGGTTATATCATTTTTAGGGCAGTTAAAAATAAAATAAGTAAATCATTTTGTCCCCCACAATGTTAGATTTTAGTATTGTCTGCACACGAGATGGAAGATGAAAAAAATTAAAATAAAGCTTTAATTCTGTCTTAGCTCTTAACTGTCATAGCTCCCAGCCAGCCACTAGATGACATCTTTGAAGGATTCTGCCACTGTATCACCATAAAGATGTCATCCAACAAACCATTCCTGTAGCGTAGACGTGCAGCTACTATCTGCTGTATACAAGTTCATTCTTTGTTCACTAAAAGATTTGAAACTTTTATTTTGCATTTAAACCACCTCTCTTCCATATGCTTAATATGGAGGAGGTCAGAGGCTAGATATTGTGAGTGGCTCATCTTCTGACTCCTGTAAGCCTCTCCATCAATATAAGACACAGATCAGGAGTGTGATTGAATATTCTCCACTTTCCTGGATTAATGCAGCTGTAACACTCAAGAAGGTTGACCAACCCAGGACCAAGCAGCCTGCTTGTTTGGCAGCCCATTCACTAGCTTAAGCATCCACTCCTTCCACCACTGGTGTGCCATGGCTGCAGCATGCACTATCTACAGGATGAACTGCACAAGTTACCAAGGTTTCTCCTTGCAGCACCTCTCAAACCTTCACAATCTAAAGGACAAGGGACCATGACTACCAAGTTCCCCTCTAAGTCACACACCATTATATATCAATGATCCTTTATTGTCACCAGGTCAAAATCTGGGAATTCCCTGCCTAAGCTATGTGGAAGCAACTTCATCACATGGACTGCAATGGTTCAAGAAGGCAGCCCACCATCTTCTCAAAAGAAACTATGGATGGACAATAAATACTGGCCTTGCATGTGAAGCCCATATCCTGAAGAATAATTTTAAAATGTTTTATGTACTATACCACAGCATACTCTTAAAGTACTCACCAGTTGCCATAACAACAAGATTATCTCTTCTCTCCTGAAGTACTGAGTAGATAACCTTCCACTGAACCCTATAATTCAAGAACAGAAGTCAGTTCAGCCAGCTTTGCAAAATGTCACTTAGAAACTTATCGTTGATCCACGAACAAGTTTCAGCTTCTCAAATACTACAACAGGTTGCATGTACATAATGTCTCAAGGCGCTTCAGAGGGGTAATCAAAAGAAAGCGAATGTTAAGGAAATTGAATACAAAAGTAGGGAGGTTATGCTTCAGTTATACAGGGCATTGGTGAGACTACTTCTGAAGTACTGTGTACAATATTGGTCTCCTTATTTATGGAAGGATGTAAATGCATTGGAGGCAGTTCAGAGGTTTACTAGACTAATATCTGGAATGAGCGGGTTGTCTCATGAGGAAAGGTTCGGCAGGCTAGGCTTACATTCACTGGAGTTTAGAAGAATAAGAGATGACTTGACAAACATACAAGATCCTGAGGGGGTCTTGACAGGGTGGATATGGAAAGGATGTTTCTCCTTGAGGGAGAATCTAGAACTAGGGGTCACTATTTAAAAATAAGGGGACACCCATTGAAGACAGAGATGAGGAGAAATTTTTTCTCTCAGAGGGTCAAGTGTCTTTGGAACTCTTCCTGAAAGGGCAGTGGAAGCAGAGTCTTTGAATATTTTTAAGCAGAAGTAGATAGAATCTTGATGTGCAGGGGGATGAAAGGTTATCGGGGGTAGGTGGGACTGTGCAGTCGAGGTTACAATCAGTACAGCCATGACCTTATTAAATGGGGAAGCAGGGTCGAGGGGTCGAGTGGCCTACTCCTAGTTAATATGTTAAGCCAAAGGAGATACTAGAAGGGATAACCAAAATCTTTGTTAAAACAATGGGTTTTAAGGAGGGTCTTAAAGAAGGAGACGAAGGAGAAGAGGTGGAGCGGTTTAAGGAGGTAATTTCAGAGTCTAAAGCCTCGGCAGCTCAAAGCACATCCCCAATGGAAGGCAAATGTGGAGGTTAGGGGTAGCCAGATGTACAAAAGGCCAACATCAGAGGAACAGAGAGTTTGCAAGGGAGTTACAGGGCTGGACAAGGCTATAGACAGAGGGAGGGACAAAGCTCTGAAAGAATTTAAGCATAAGGATGAGAATCTCAACTCTGAGGAGTTTGAGGACCAGGAGCCAAAACAGGTCAGCAAGGACAAGGTTGATGGGTGAGCAGGATATGATAGCAACAGCAGAGCTTTGTGACAACTGCAACATATGTACAGTGGAGAAGTTGGCCAGGGAGCATTGTAGTAACAGAGAGTTTCAGCAGATCAGCTGTGGTAGAACAGAGGCAGGTGATGTTACAGAAGTGAATGGAGGCAGTCTGTGATGGAGAGAATATGGGAATGGAATCAATGACAAGGGTATGGAGTTTGTGGCAGGGATCGAAAACAATGGCTTCGATCTTCCTAAAGTTTAGCTGAAGGAAAGCAGTTCATCCAAGTCTGGATATCAAGTCTGAAAGCACAATAGCATTGAGAAAGTCAAAAGGTGGTGGTGGAGAGGTACAGTTAGGTGTAGTGAGCATACATGTTTAAGCTGACCCCATATCTGTGGATCATGTTGCTAAAGGGCAACTTGAAGATGAGGAAGCCAAATAGATCCTTGGGGACTCTGGCAGTAACGCTGCATGGGCAGGAATATAAGCTATCGTTGGAGATCTTCTGGCTATGGTCAGACAGGTTAGAGTGAAAGCAGGCTAGGGCAGTCCCAGTAAGCTAGACAATGAAGGAATGGCACTGGATGAGTTTCAAGCGATCAACCGTTCAAAGCCCGCAGAGTCATGGAGGAATGGGAGGTAAGACAGTCCATCACATCCACACAGAATGTTATTTCATACTTTGTTTAAGACTGTTGCAGTGCTGTGACAGCAATGGAAACCCAATTTGAATGATTCAAACATGGAGTTGTGGGAAAGATGAGCATATATTTGAGGACAACTATGCGTTCAAGGACTTGAAAAGAAGCTTAGAGATAGGATGGTATGGAGATGTCGAGGGGGGATTTCTTTTGAGGAGGAGTGTGATGGTGACAGATTTAAAATAAACGAGGACAGTATCTGAGGAGAGGGAACCATTTACAATGTCAGCTAACATGGCAGACAAGGAGGAAAGTAGGGTGGGCAGCAATTTAGTGGGAATGGGGTCAAGGGATAGGAGGTAGGGCTCGTGTGTAAAATGAGCATAGACGTAAGCAGGAGGGGAGACAGGAGAGAAACTAGAGATTACTCGAGTTTAGAACCAGGACAAAGGGAAGAAAAGCAGCAAAGGCAGCTGAACGGATAGTATCACTCTCAATCTTAATGACAAAAAAGTCCATGAGCTCCTTGCACTTTTGTTGGAGGCGAGAATGGAGAGGGAAAAAAAAGAGAAGGATTTAAAGAGACAGTTGGTAACAGAGAAATGAAGCTGGGTGGCTTTGGCAGAGGAGAAAATTGAAAGACTGAAGTGTGTAGATTTTATGTGGCTTCTAGTATTAATTCACACCAAGCGACTCAAATGTTCTCTAAAGATAAAACTTACGGTTTAAAATTAGAATGTCCAAAATAAGTCTTCAGACACTTGATCTGCTTTGCATTTGGTTCCGGTATTGAATGATCTAGATCAAAAATAACAAAAATGGACAGGTTATATAACATCAGCACACCCTGAAATATTGTGATTACAGTCGAGTGCAAATTTATTATATAAATGCCTATAATGGAAATTACTTAATTTGGCTCATTCTATGATGAGAGGAAAAATTTGAGGAAGGTTGTGGGCAAGAAATTAACCGTGGAAAACGGACAATACAAAAAAATGTTACATGTTTGATATTTTTATATAGAAACATACCTCTACAAATTATGTAAGTTCTATCAATATTTAGTTCCAATCATGTTTCTGTGTCAATTTACCCCACTTGTCCTCCTCTTCCTTGATCCTTTCATCATCCACATCCTCCACCCCACAAAATTCCTCTGATGTATCAATCTTGTCAGATAAATTCTTGAGCAATTCTTCAGTCTCAACTCCAGAACAGCTGTCCAGATCCTGCAGTGCCTGAAGGGTTAGCAGGCCAGAGGGAAAACAAACAGAAAACACAAGCTTCATTAATTTAACTTTTTTTTCATGTAATTTGGAGTCCTGGTTGATAATCTTCCTTCAAATACCACCATCAAAATAGACTAACTGGTAATTCAGCTCTTTGCTACTTGTGAGCACTTCTTTGAGCAAATATTTACAAATTTTTCTTCTAATGGGGTTTTCTTATCTGTTAGGATATTCTGAAGAACCTGGAGCAGGACTCAAAGTGATTAGCATCAAGGCATGGCACAATCCCATTAAGCAAGTATTTTTGCATTCAAACCGTGACTAATCTGAAATCATTCTTATGTGTGCTACCAGGTTTTAAAGTTCATGTACAATAAATTTGTTTTTGAGACACCTAAAATAATGAAAGAATCACACCTGCATTTATCTAAGATCATAATTCTCAGAGACATCCCAAAGTGCTTTAAATACAATGAATTACTTTCAAGTGCAGTTACTATTGCTTTGCAGATGAATGAAGCAGCTAATTGCATGATGCTGATTAAGATAAAAATGTCAGGCAGGACAACAGAAGAATTCCTGCTCTTCTTCATCTCAAATCCTAGAACAGATAGGGCTTCAGTTTATTGCCTTATCTGAAGGACAGTAACAACCCACTCCCCTGAAGCTCTGTCATCACTGTGACAATATCCACAATGGGATGAAGCAATAATTTCCTGGTGTCATAATTTTATAAACAGAAATGTAGCAGTCAGCTAGGATGAAATTAAGGTATTTTCCCTTAAGATCACAGTACAGTTCTACAAATTTATTACCATAAATGGATGTGCTGAGAAAATCAAAAATGCAACCCTGCCAGTGCTCACATTCTCTCCCATTGAATTCTACAGTACAAAGGAATACGGATGTACATGTGATGTCCCATAATGAAGCAGAGACATCATTTACATCATTTTAATTTGACCTATGGTGCACCACAACTTCAAGAAACCACAATTACAGCATTGAGGCAGCAGTATATAATTTGGTTATCATTGATGCTTATATGTGCTACCAGGTTTTAAAATTCACGCACAATAAATTTGTTCTTAAAAGACTCCAGATAAGTAAAGAATCCATTTGCATTTATATACAATTTCTCTCAAACTTCACATACAATGAATTGCAGTCAACAAAGCATCTGAAAAGTAAAATGTTACAGCTATGGGCATTCTATTATAGAAGGAACATTAACACCATAGAAGACAGCACAGCACTGATTCACCAGGGTTATACTAGGGATAGGTTTAGTTACGAGGACAGATTTGAGATACTGGAACCATTTCCAATGGATCAGAGAAAGCCAAGAAAGAATTTCACAGGGATAACCATTTAGATATTTTCCTATATTATTAGAACTGAATTTTGTTACCTCATAACAGTTCTGTAATGTTTAATTTAGCTGGTTGGCTTAACACCAAGACAACAGACATGAATTCAGGCTGGTTACCGTAGTGTTTGGAATATTAATGACCATTGAAAGTGCGATCGTTGTGTGCAATCTCAAACATTTGAAACAAGATATGCAGGAATTATTAGATCTCACTGCATTCTCTTCACTTGTACATATTATGTGAAATAAATCAGCTTAAATAAAAACAAAAAGTGCTGAAGACACTCAGCAGGTCTGGCAGCATCTGCGGAGAGAGAAGCAGAGTTAACGTTTCAGGTCAGTGACCTTTCATCTGATTACTTGCTGTACCTGCATGCTAACCTTTTGTGATTCATGTACCACAGAATTCTGCAGTCTCTCTCCATGTAAATAATATTCTGCTTTTCTGTTCTTCCTGCCAAAGTAGACAACCTCACATTTCCCACATTGCACTCCATCTGCCAAATTTTTGCCCACTCACCTAACCTATCTATATTTCTTTGCAGACACGTTAGGCTGGATTTTATAGGCTCGTCGCCAAGATGGCAACCCACACCCTAAAGAGCGACCTCAAGCGCAGCGGCTCATATAAATAGCCGGGGCGGGCGGCACCTCCCCCCCCACCCCACCCTATGGAGGGGGCAGGCTGTCTATCCCCAACAATGGCGTTAGCTGACTATGCGCAGGTGCGGATGCAATTTTTAAAGGGCTCTCAGCCCTACCAGCTTAAATATTTAAAGATAGATGGAAAAAAATTAAATACATTTACTTCCCCCATCCCACCCCTCCATTAACAATTAAATAAATTATTTGCCCTTCCCCACCCCTGAAGCACACACCTTTACCATCTGACCTTCCCCCCCACCCCACTCCCAAACTGCACAAAGTTTAAACTACAACCCTTCCCACCATCCCCTACACCCATGACGTTAATTTGACCTCGCTCCGCACGCCCCCCACCTCCGCACTGATACACATAACCCCTCCCCGCCAGTGTTGCACCTCATTGCCCCAGGCAGGGATCCGAAGGATGGGACTGCCAGCTGCCGGGCCAAAAATCACGGCGGGCCATCAATAGGCGACATAAGTATATTTAAATGAATTAATTTGAATATTAAAATTGCGGTCCTGTTGGCCAGCAGCAGGGAGGCCTCCACGGTGCCTCGCCGCCATCGGGCGGATCATACCGGGCCCTGCCGGCGTCGAGGTACATCCGGGGGCCATCTTCAGGGGCTATTGTCCAAGTCATTAATATAGATCGTAAATAGTTGAGGCCCAGCACAGATTCCTGCGGCATTCCACTAGTTACAGCTTGCCAACCTGAAAATGCCCTATTTATCCTGATTCTGTTTTCTGTTGGTTAGCCAATCCTCTATCCATGCTAATATATTACCCCCAATACTATGAGCTCTTATCTTGTGCAGTAACCTTTATCTGGCATCTTATTGAATGCCTTTTGGCAATCCAAATATGCAACATCCACAGGTTTCCCTTTATCCATCCTGCTTGTTACATCCTCAAAGAACTCTAATACGTTTGTCAAACACAATTTCCCTTTCATAAAACCAAGTTGACTCTACCTGATTGCATTATGATATTCTAAATGTCCTGCTACTACTTCATTAATAATGGATTCCAGCATTTTCCAAATGACAGATGTTAAGCTAACTGGCCTATAGTTATCCCACTTTCTTGAATAGAGGTGTTACACTTGCAGTTTTCCAATCCTCTGGGACCTTTCCAGAATCAGGGGAATTTTGGAAGATTACAACCAATGCATCCACTATCTCTGCAGCCACTGCTTTTAAGATCTTAGGATGCAGGTCATCAGACCCAGGGGACTTGTCGACCTTTAGTCCCATTAGTTTTCCTAGTATTTTTTCTTCTAGTGATAGCGATTATATTAAGTTACTCCTTCTCTTTTGCCTCTTGATTTTCTGCTATTCTTGGGATGCTTTTTGTGTCTGCTACTGTGAAGACATACAAAATACTTGTTCAAAGTCTCTGTCATTTCCTGGTTTCCAATTAATTCCCCAGTCTCATCCTCTAAAGGGACCAACCTTTACTTTAGCTACTCTTTTTTTATATATTTGTAGATATTGGTCCCAGCCTTATTGAGGTGCAATCCATTCGGTCTATACAGATTCCAACTCTAGAAAGATATCCTCTAGCATATACACAATGGCCCGACGACCATCCTTCGGTGTTGTAAATTTCTATGACTCTGCCAACAAGCTGAGCTTCCCACCTCCCCCACCCCGCCACAACCCCTCCCCAAGTCACTGCGTACAGCTGAGTAGCTCAATTAAAATTCTGACTCAGTGACAACTTGTTTTCTTTGCAAGTGTTCAGCTGGGAAATATGGAAGGGAACAGTCTACTCTGTAGGGAGACTGCAGTTAACACCCTTCCTTGAAGGGCAGTTGTCTATATAGCCTTCCAGTGGGCCATCTGTGCCAGGTGGGAATCCTTCATCATATCCAAAAGCAGAGTACATGGGAAAATGTGGCTGCCAGTTCAGCTAGAATAGCACTGCATGAACACCCAAGGGAAAAATCACTTCTGCATTGCAGTTCTGTTCCTTTCGAAAACTTTTACTGGGGTGCCATCTAGTGGGTATCTGTAAATGAGCTGTTTGGAAATTCAGCTCTGAATTGCAATGTTTTTTACCCATGACATCCTTTCCCTCCAGCATACTGAAAAGACCTACCAATCCTCAACTGAAATCTCCAATTACTGGGTTTACCAAGTCATAAACCTTTCATCGTACAAGCTTATCCATTATTGTTGCTCATCAGTTAGACAAGGACAAGCTTTACAGACACTAGCAATACTGTAAAACTGGAAGCTGCAGCAAAGCTGCGTCAGACTTGCGGATTCATTTAAACTTAAATACAGCACAGCGTCTTAGTTTTTTTTGCTTTCTCCAAGATGACACCATTCCAACAGCACCCTTAACATACTGATGTAAACAGAGAGTGCACAAGTTATACTGCCCATTTAAATTGCAATGTGTTGGAAAGTAGGGGAACACTCAGCTTTGTGGTCTACCAGTGTTCTCTGGACAGTCAACTCTTTTGAGTAACTAGGGAATAGAGCCTCGTATAATCCAAACTCTAAGGACCATGATAGGAGAATGAACGGCTATGGGCGAGAAGAGAAAGCTGGAAACACAGGGGAGCCCTCTTCAGGCCAAAAAGGAAGATACAGAGAACAGGAGTGATGCCTGTGTGTGTCCATTGTAGCAAGGCACCTACCTTCGAGCTGACTGCTGGAAGTTACGGGGAAAACCCGTAGAATTAGTCAGAGTACACATCAGTGTAGGAAAAGGGGCCCCGATGGAAAGCACAGCGTACCAAGCTCTAACTACGGCACTAAGACCCATAAACATACTGAAGGGTCACTGACCTGAAACGTTAACTCTGCTTCTCTCTCCACAGATGCTGCCAGACCTAAGTATTTCCAGCATTTCTTGTTTTTATTTCAGATTTCCAGCATCTGCAGTATTTTGCTTTTATTATCCCATAAACATACTGCTGCGAGTGTGGGAGAACTTCGAAAAATCCCTGTGAGTTACCAGGATTTTGTGTCCAAAGGAAATGTGACCCCATACCCCTCAAGTAAGCCCATAGTCATACTTAGAGATACAGGGGCCACCTAATCCCTCTGCTGGGAAAAGGCCTAACCTTTCCCCCAAAGAGTGCTTTGAATGCCCAAGTATCAGTAAACCATATCGGCGGAAGATATAAGCCCATACCTTTACATCGGGTGCGCCTGCAGTGTAACCCTATTTCAGGACCAGTAACCCTGTGGATTGTCCATAGTTTACCTGTGGACGGAGTTGACCTGCTCCTGGGTAACGATCAAGCCGGGGCGAAGGTGGTAGCTTCTCCAGTGATCTTAGAGACACCGAATGAGGCCAGGGAGAAAGAGCAGTTACAGGAGAAGGTCCCCAGCATTTTCCCTGACTGGTGACCCAGTCCATAGCCAAACATGCTCCATCAGAGGAGGCTGAACTGGTACTGCAGATGGGTGACCCTGCTGTCTGGTTATTCAAAACCTTCTTCGGGGATTTAGAGGAACCAAAGGAAGCGTTCAGCAGGTCTTCCTTGGTCGAGGCTCAGCAAGCCAACCCAGTGTTAAAAAAGTTGGCACAGACTGCCCAGCCTGAAGCTGAAGCAGAGGGAGTTCCAGAGCACTACTATTTAAAGAATAAGGTGATGAGGGAGTGGAGCCCTCCTCACAGACCTGCGGATGAAGACTGGACAGTGGTCCACCAGGTAGCGTTGCCACCGAGGTACCGTAGGGAAATATTGAGAATAGCCCACGAAATTCCAATGGCTGGAAATGTCGGTATCCAAAAAACCCAAGCCTGCATGAGATAGCATTTTCACTGGCCACAACTCCACAAGGACGTGGTGGAGTTCTGTAAAACTTGCCACACATGCCAGGTTGTGGGGAAGCCCCAGCGTGCAATAAAACCTGTAGCCTTAATTCCCATATCGGCTTTTGGGGAGCCGTTCAGCAGTGTGGATTGTGTGGGACCCCTGCTGAAAACAAAAAGGGGCTACCAGTATCTTCTCACCATTATGGATGCAGCTACCCGATTCCCAGAGGCCAGCCCCTAAAAACGATCTCTGCCAAGGTAGTGGTTGAGGGGCTAACCCATTTCTTCACCCAATATGGGCTGCCTGCCGAGATCCAGTCGGATCAGGGCACAAATTTCACGTCCAGTATTTTTCAAAATCTCATGGGTAATCTGGGCCTAACCCAACTAAAATCCTCAGTACCACCCACAGTCACAAGGGGCTTTAGAACAGTACCACCAGACCCTTAAGGCAATAATCAGAGTATACTGCTATGAGTACCCCCATGACTGGGACAAAGAGCTAGGATTACTTTTGTTTTCCACCAAGGACTCACCCAATGAGTCCACTGGCTTTAGTCCCTTTGAATTAGTTTCTGGACACGAGGTAAGAGGTCCTCTTAAACTAATCAAGGAGAGGTTTTTGGGAGACAGGAATGAACCTTCCATGTTAGACTACATCTCCATGTTCCGTGAGCGGCTCACGAGAGCCTGTGCAGTAGCTCAGGGACACCTAAAAACCTTCCAGACAGCTATGAAAAGGCAGGCAGATAAGCATGCCAAGGCCAGAACATTTCAGCCAGAGACCATGTGTTAGTGCTACTACTAATGTAGGGTGAACCACTGAAAGCCCGGTTCAGTGGCCTGTATGGAGTAGTAAAGAGGATTGCGAGGTGAATTTTTTAATTGACACCCCAAAGCAAAGCCACATCAACATGTTAAAGCTAACCTCTTTCTTAGTTAAACTCAAACCTGTCCGATTGGTTCTTTTTATGATCATAGCACATAGATAGTTAAACACTCACTGAATTGGCAGTATATCTACTTTAAAAAAGAAATAAACCTGTTGTGGTCATACAAGGAGGGGGAAAACAGGGGAGCTCTTCGACCCCCTCCTCACCTGATCGTAACAACCATTATTAAAAAATTAGGCTTCACCACAAAGTAAAGCTGGTAAAAAGGTGACATTTTGTTTAAATTGACTGGAACCAACAATATTAACTCCTGGCACAGTAGCAGCATCAAAGCTGAAGTATAATGACATCAAAAAGCATAGGATGCAAAAATGACCTATTTTATCACCTTCCAAAGGAGGAAAAAAAATGGCTGTATCTTTATTCATGACCCAGTATTTGACAGTCACAGCTAAGCAGATATTTTAAAGAGCGATTCGCTCAGGAATATTGAGATTTTAATTGGATAGCTGTTTCAAGCCTGCTGGCAAAGGGATAAAAGGCTGAATGGCCTCTTTCTGTGCTGTACAATTGTATGATTTTCTCTAGCGTTACGATAACTCAGTTGATCCAGCATATTTTTTCCTCATATTTCAATGATAATGGGGTAAATTTTCTAGATGTAACACTAGGTTCTAAATGAGGATGGTCAAGCCCACAGACTTTCTACTACTGTTAATGCCATTACTACTGGTCATTAAAGGTATTTAGTTTTAGTTTAGAGATGCAGCACTGAAATAGGCCCTTCGGCCCACCGAGTCTGTGCCGACCATCAACCACCCATTTATACTAATCCTACACTAATTCCATATTCCTACCACATCCCCACCTGTTCCCTATATTTCCCTACCAACTACCTATACTAGGGGCAATTTATAATGGCCAATTTACCCATCAACCTGCAAGTCTTTGGCATGTGGGAGGAAACCGGAGCACCCGGAGGAAACCCACGCAGACACAGGGAGAACTTGCAAACTCCACACAGGCAATACCCAGAATTGAACCCGGGTCGCTGGAGCTGTGAGGCTGCGGTGCTAACCACTGCGCCACTGTGCCGCCCCACGGGTGGGGCAAGTTGGACAATGTCAAGGTTCCTTCCCCTTAATAAAGCACTTCCTTCCAAGTGCATCCATGAGAGTTCCAGTGAAGAAAGATCTGAACTTACTCAAATGAGATAAGAAAGTTTAGCTGACAGGTGGAGGTTGAGGTTTCAATGACCCGAGCTACTGTGCATCTTTGGCAAAATTGAATCAAACCAAGAAACTGCCGTTGAGTCGGTTGGTCAAGTGATATTTTGCTGTTACTGTTGCCATGCTTTCATTTTACACTTCAACGTAACCTGCTGCAATCCTCCACTTTTCAATCATACCTTGAGCATCTCGTTCTCCAGCTCCTCATCACTTTCAATCACACAAGAGAGATCTGCTTCTTCATCAGCATTAGGTACCTGCAGAATTACAGAACATGAAATAAAGATAGTGATGTTTTATCCCACACCATCAACATGCTGGGGTCACCATTGACCAGATATATAAAAGTCATGGCAGTAACAGGGCAGAAGTATTCTGCAATAATTAGCCTGTTCTCAAAGTTTTTCCATCATCTACAAGGCCCAAGTCAGAAATGCTCACTACTCACTTGGATGGGTACAGCTACAACACTCAAGAAGCTTGACACTACCCAAGATAAAGCAGCTCTCTTGATTGAGACATAGACATAGAATATACAGCACAGAAACTGGCCATTCGGCCCAACTGGCACAGGCTGGTGTGTATGCTCTACACAAGTCTCCTCTCACCCTACATTACCTAACCCACATCAAAATGTCCTTCCATTCCTCATGCGCTTATCTAGCTTCTCTTTAAATGCATCTACTCTATTTGCCTCAACTACTCCCTATCATACAAAGTTCCACATTCTCACCACTCTCTGGGTGAAGAAGTTTCTCCTGAATTCCCCATTAGATTTATTGGTGACTGTCTTGTATTTATAGTCCCTAGTTCTGGTCTTCCCCACAACAAGTGGAAATATCTTCTTTACATCTACCCTACCAAACCTTTTCATAATTTTAAAGATCACATCATGTCATCCTTCAGCTTTCTCTTTTCTAGAGAAAAGAGCCCCAGCCTGTTCAATCTTTTCTGATAGATATAACCTCTCAGTTCTGGGATCATTCTTGTAAATCTTCTTTGCACCTTCTTCAGTGCCTCTGTATCCTTACAATATGGAAACCAGAACTGTGCACAGTACTCCAATGTGTTCTCTAACCAAGATTCTATACCAAGACTGCCAAACATTTGGGTGCCCCTACCACTTCCAGCATGGGCACACTGTGGCTGTAGCACGTACAATTTGCAGGAAGCAGCAACTCTCCAAGGTTACTTCTTCTGGAGCCTCTACCACTGAGAAGGACAAGAGCAACACTTGTGGAAACACAATAACTTCCAAATCACACACCACCTGCCTTGGACACATAATTGGCATTCTTACATTGTCACTTTGTCAATATCTTGTAGCTTCCTTACGAACACCATTGTGGAAGCACTGTCAGTAAAAAGACTGTAGCACTTCAAGGAGAAGGGCCACCAGAACCACCACCTTCTCAGGGCAATGAGGTTTGGGCGATAAATACAGCCTTGGCAACATCCCAAAAACAAATAAAATGAATACTCAAGTGGCTGCTGTGTAAAGATAATTTGAAAAGCTGAAGTTGAAAACTTTTGCTGTAAAAACTACAATTTCTGTTGACAAACCACTGGTCAAAGCAGCATGAATTCCCAATGTTAAATCTAGGAAAAAAAGTGAGAGATTTTCCTCATCTGGTATTAACCATTAAAATACATCTCTCGGCTGCTAAATATGCAATGGAAATTAACAGGTCAATACTACAGTGATTATATCTCTTAATGTATGTTCCTCAGAAATCAGGACCAATTTTAATACTGTCTTAGAAATGAGGCTCACCATAAATCAAAGTAAAAAAAATATACTGTAGATGTTGGAAATCTAAAGCAAAAACAGAAAAAGTTGGAAACAACAGTAGGTCACTCAGCATCTGTGGGGATGACAGACCAAGTTAATATTTTGGTTGTAGATTCTTCCTGGAAGCTACATGGAAACAGGCCATTCCACTCAACCAATCTACGTCAGCACTTACCTTCCGTGCAGGCAACCAGACATAATCACATTTACCCAACCTGTTCCCACATCTCGATACCCTTGTCCTTCGTCCACTTACCGAATCTAATCTTAAATGGTGATACAATTTCTGCCTCAACCACTAACCTGGGAAGTGAACTCCAGTCTAACACCTCATGTAAAGAAGTTTCACTTGCTCTGTTCTAAATTTCTTACATTTAATCTACTTATGGCTTCGTGCTTTACACAACTCAGCCTTTCTTTACCGGAATCATTGTCTTCAACATGAACCATGATGACTGGCTACTCTCCCTCTCCTTGCAAAGTCCTTCCAGTCTATGCAATATGTCCCTTCCCCTAGTATGAGGGAGCCACAAAGCTTCCAGGACACTGAATTTGAACTGCACAAGGTCAAGTCAGCCCTTCTATTGAATCATTATGATGACCACATTTCACAATATTTTGCTAGCCTCTTCCCCCTGCCGAACCATCTACTTATTTGATGGCCCTATCCAGGGAGAGGGGGGGGGAACAGAGAGGGGGGGGGGAGAAAGAGAGGGGGGGGGGGGAAAGAGAGGGGGGGGGGGGAAAAGAGAGGGGGGGGGGGGGAAAAGAGAGGGGGGGGGGGGGGAAAGAGAGGGGGGGGGGGGGAAAGAGAGGGGGGGGGGAAAAGAGAGGGGGGGGGGGAAAAGAGAGGGGGGGGGGGAAAAGAGAGGGGGGGGGGGGGAAAGAGAGGGGGGGGGGGAAAAAGAGAGGGGGGGGGGAAAGAGAGGGGGGGGGAAAAGAGAGGGGGGGGGGAAAGAGAGGGGGGGGGGAAAGAGAGGGGGGGGGGAAAGAGAGGGGGGGGGGAAGAGAGGGGGGGGGGAAAGAGAGGGGGGGGGGAAAGAGAGGGGGGGGGGAAAGAGGGGGGGGGGGGAAAGAGAGGGGGGGGGAAGAGAGGGGGGGGGGAAGAGGGGGGGGGGAAGAGGGGGGGGGGAAGAGAGGGGGGGGGGAAGAGAGGGGGGGGGGAAGAGAGGGGGGGGGGAAGAGAGGGGGGGGGGAAGAGAGGGGGGGGGGAAGAGAGGGGGGGGGGAAGAGAGGGGGGGGGGAGAGAGAGGGGGGGGGAGAGAGGGGGGGGGGGAGAGAGGGGGGGGGGAGAGAGAGGGGGGGGGAGAGAGAGGGGGGGGGGGAGAGAGGGGGGGGGGAGAGAGGGGGGGGGGAGAGAGGGGGGGGGAGAGAGGGGGTGGGGAGAGAGGGGTGGGGAGAGAGGGGTGGGGAGAGAGGGGTGGGGAGAGAGGGGTGGGGAGAGAGGGGTGGGGAGAGAGGGGTGGGGAGAGAGGGGTGGGGAGAGAGGGGTGGGGAGAGAGGGGTGGGGAGAGAGGGGTGGGGAGAGAGGGGTGGGGAGAGAGGGGTGGGGAGAGAGGGGTGGGGAGAGAGGGGTGGGGAGAGAGGGGTGGGGAGAGAGGGGTGGGGAGAGAGGGGTGGGGAGAGAGGGGTGGGGAGAGAGGGGTGGGGAGAGAGGGGTGGGGAGAGAGGGGTGGGGAGAGAGGGGTGGGGAGAGAGGGGTGGGGAGAGAGGGGTGGGGAGAGAGGGGTGGGGAGAGAGGGGTGGGGAGAGAGGGGTGGGGAGAGAGGGGTGGGGAGAGAGGGGTGGGGAGAGAGGGGTGGGGAGAGAGGGGTGGGGAGAGAGGGGTGGGGAGAGAGGGGTGGGGAGAGAGGGGTGGGGAGAGAGGGGTGGGGAGAGAGGGGTGGGGAGAGAGGGGATGGAGGGAATGGAGAGGGATGAAAAGAGAGAGAGAGAGAGAGGGTGGGGGAGGAAGATAGGAGAGAGAGAGATCAGTTCCAGCCAACACAGCTGAATCCTGCTGAGACAGGTCAGAAGCTAGCTACAGCAGAGAAAGACAGAGTGCCTTTGTAAAAACTACACTTCTACCTGTGAGAATTGAACGAAATCATCAGCACTGCCTTCAACCCGAAGAGGACTGCTAGAAGGCTGCAATGGCCCAGCAATTGCCAGACAACCAGCAACCAGGCCTACAACTTTTTTTAAAATTTATTTTCATGTGATGTGGGCGTCACTGGCAAGGCCAGTATTTGTTGCCCATCCTTAATTACCCTTGACAACTGAGTGCCTTGCTAGGCCATTTCAGAGGGCAGTTAAGAGTCAACCAGCAAGTAATTAGGAAAGCTAATAGAATGTTATCATTTATTGCGAGGGGAATTGAATACAAAAGTAGGGAGGTTATGCTACAGTTATATAGGGCATTGGTGAGACCACATCTGGAGTACTGTGTACAATACTGATCTCCTTATTTAAGTAAGGATAAAAATGCATTGGAAGCAGTTCACAGAAGGTTTATTGGACTAATATCTGGAATGAGCAGATAGTCTTATGAGGAAAGGTTGGACAGGTTAGGCTTGTATCCGCTGGAGTTTAGAAGAGTAAGAGGAGACTTGATTGAAACACAAGATCCTGAGCGGTCTTGACAGGGTGGATTTTGAAAGGATGGTTCCTCTTATGGGAGGATCCAGAACTAGGAGTCACTGTTTAAAAATAAGGGGTCGCCCACTTAAGCCAGAGATGAGGAGACATTTTTTCTCTAAGGGTTAAGAGTCTTTGGAACTCTTCCTCAAAAGGCAGTAGAAGCAGAGTCTTTAAATATTTTTAAGGCTGAGGTAGATAGATTGTTGATAAGCAAGGGGGTAAAAGTTTATCAGCGGTAGGTGGGAATGTGGAGTTGAGGTTACAATCAGATCAGCCACGATCTTGTGGAATGGCAGAGCAGGCTTGAGGGGCCGAGTGGCCTATTCCTACTCCTAACTCGTATGTTTGTATGTAACCACGCTGCTGTGGGTCTGAAGACACATGTAGGCCAGACCAGGTAAGGATTTCCTTCCCTAAAGGACACAAGTGAACCAGATGGGTCCTACTTACCATTGAATTCCCACACTCACCAAATTTCCATTTTTTTTTTTTAAGTCCTTATTTCCACTCTGTTCCCAACTCACTCTGTTATCAGCTCACTGTGATGTATTCCCAGCTTGAGCCAGCAATTTCTACTTTTACTTCATTATATATGGGGTCGTGGTCAAAAGCATTTTATTCTACTAGTACCAGTGTAGTTGGTTTCCACAGATTATATCATAGCATGATGTTTTACCTTGATTGGCAAAGAGGAAATAGTATTTTCCACTGCATCTTCCGCTAGTGCTTGGCGCTCTAACATCTGAAGCTCATATTCGGTTATGTCTAAAGACATCAAGTAATCCTCATGCTTATTTTGAGTGGCTTCTGCACAAACATCACCCTCATTTTGGTCAATTCTCTGGGGTTCCAAGTGTGGCGCACAAGCTACACCACTGTTACGTGGATCCATTGGTAAGTCGGTCGAGTTACATTCTTGCTCTACTTCTTGGCAACTCCCACTTGTATTTTGAATATCTTCCAAACTATTTTTTGAACTATCATTTGCAACTTGGTTGTCTGTATACAGTTCAGATTTTGGTTCATTCCCCAGCTCTGCATCAGTTCCAGATCTCAATTCAAGCAAAATGCTCCGTAAAGTCGAAACATTTTCAGAAATGACACTCAGGATATCCGTAGCTCTGGTTAAAAAAAAAACAAGTGTTAGTATATAACACATCAGTCAAATGTAGATACTAACCAGTGTCTGTAATCCATATTGGTTCCACTTCCTGTATCCATATATGTACATTACTGATTGGATTAGAGCATAGGAAAAATGCTGCTCCTGCCAATGGACTGTGGGCAATTTTCACTCGAATGGATTATCCCCAGGTTATCTAATCTTTGAGGGAGTTGATTATGCAGAGGTAAAACATATACATTTATAGAATTTAATTCAAATTATTTTCTGTCAAACCAAAATTGCATATGCACTGTTTAAAAACTTGTGTTTTCTGACCACAGACCTCCACAAAGCCTCATCCACATGGCCATTTATGTGAGAGCCTACAGGGAGTATGAGCAGGCTACACAATTTGAGATGGGAAACAAAACATCCGAGAACTACCAGAAAGTGGTGGCTTTCAACATTTAGGGAGTTAAAAGCAACAGCTTCTGACACGCAGTAATCTTTTATTACTCTTCTCATAAATGATTGGAGATAAACTGAATTTGCAGTGCAAAACTTAGTCAATATGTAAGCAATATTTGAACTACTTCTGAAAGCATTTTCAGTGAGGATAGGCAACCCAATACAGATATTCTCTTTCTACTTACATTCAGTATGCATCGTACTTTCAGTATTTGTTGTTGGTTATGCTTCATACTATTTGTTTTTAAGTAAACTTATTAGTAAGAAAAATAAATGTTCTAATGAAAGGTCACAGACCTGAAAAGTTAGCTCTGCTTCTCTCTCTACAGATGGTGCCTGACCTGCTGTGTATTTCCAGAACTTTGTTTTTATTTCAGATTTCCAGCATCTGTAGTATTTTGCTTTTATTAATTTATTAGGAACTTTTGTCTGTAGACCTTAGGTTGTTGTAATAATATTCACCATTTACCATGAGAGTCGGCCGTGGCTCAGTTGGTAACACTCTCAACTGAGTCAGAAGTTGTGGGTTTGAGTCCTACTCCAGGAATTCAGCACAAAAATCAAAGCTGAAACTCCAGTGCAGTACTGAGGGACTGAGTGCACCATTGGAGGTGCCGTCTTTCAGATGAAACATTAAACCAACCCTGGTCTGCCCTCTCAGATGGATGTAAAAGATCCCATGGGACTATTGCGAAGGGCAGGGGAGCTATATCTGGCGTCCTGGCCAATATTTTTCCTCAATTAACATAACAAAAACAGATTGTCTTGTCATGATCACATTGCTGTTTGTGGGAGTTTGCAACTTGGCTGTTAAATTTCCCACATTACAACAGTGAGTACACTTCAAAAGTACTTAATTGGCTGTAAGGCACTTTGAGAGGTCCTGTGGTCGTAAAAGGCACTATATAAATTCAAGTCGTCTTTTCTTTCTTTACCATTTACAAGTGAATGGCCCAGTACAAGACCACATGAAATCTACTAAGATTATTGTTAGTGGGGCAGTTACAGAGATAAATACTTGAGTATAGAAAATGCACAGCTTCCAGATTGTAAAACCAAATGTTTACTTGCAGGAACAGCCATTACATTGTCAAAAGAGAAGACAACAAAGGATACGTTGAAATCCTAATAAACCCAATCTAAAAGACTGACTAAAGCAGACAATTGTTTTTGTTTAGATGCAAAGGCAACAGCACTATGATTAGCAGATCATCAGATGCTGCCTCCCATTAGCTACTCATCACTAACCTCTGCACACCACTAATGAAGGAATCAGGTACCATCTCTGCTAGTTTCTGCATCTCACAGGCAACAGAGGTCAAGTTAGACCTTAATAAAAGGGAAGGGATAAGTTTCTGGTCTGAAACACAAAGTAAAATATTAATCAATTGGCAGATATTACATTCATAAGCACAGATCAAAGTATTAGCTTTATTTTTGGGGAAAGAAGTGGGAACCACAAAGCAACAGAAATTAACTATTTTTTTTCCCTGATCTTTCATATGGCACTGTGGAACAGAGTGCTCATTTGAGATGCTAAAATATCTCTGCAGGGCTCAATGTATGATCTGAACGAAACTGCTGTTGACTTTCAGGAATCCCAACTCTAAACAGAGGGCAGTCCCACTACCATTGTTATACTCATTTAATCCATAAAAAGCAATTCTTGCCACTTAGAATCCCACTGTAGATAGAGGAATAGTTACTACTGAATACCTGAAACCAGTAGTTAGGTAGATGAAAACAAAATTAATGAGTCAACTTTCTGTACATGCATTGCAAGCTCAATTTTTACATGGTATTTTAGATTTTCTCCTTTCTCGTTTCTAATTATCTTTTGCACTAAGCACTACCCTGGTCTCTGTACATAGCACACTGAGGTTGACTGTTAAAAGGCACACGAGACCAGTTTGGTTATGTCGGCTATTTACTATTTCTCCAAGGGAAATGTATAGCCTCCATTCAGTGACTCGCCACGGTAAGTCAGCAACGGGCAGTATTGCTGTAAACATAGGTCCTATTGCTGTGTTGCACAGTGCTCACACTCCAAATGGCTTTCCATTTTTAAAAGGAACTATACCCCATTTAAGGAGGAACAGAATCATCCACCAGCATTCCAAAACACTACTGAATTGATGGGTTATGTGCGCGCACGCCTGGAGAATTCTCTACACTCAACCCACTCAGTTGTATCTAACCGCTACGAAGTCAATAAAAAAAAGAATGAAACCGGACGGACCACCCAGCATCCACCTAGGCACCGGAAATGACAACAGCAAACCCAGCCCCGTCGACCCTGCAAAGTCCTCCTTACTCTGGGGGCTTATGCCAAAGTTGGGAGAGCTGCCCCACATACTAGTCAAGCCTGACATAGTCATACTCACATAATCATACCTGACAATGTCCCAGACACTGCCATCACCATCCCCGGGTATGTCCTGTCCCTTGGGCAGGACAGACCCAGCAGAGGTGGCGGAACAGTAGTATACAGTAGGGAGGGAGTTGCCCTGGGAGTCCTCAACATTGACTCCAGACCCCATGAAGTCTCATGGCATCAGGTCAAACATGGACAAGGAAATCTCCTGCTGATTACCACCTATCGCCCTCCCTCAGCTGATGACTCAGTACTCCTCCACGTTGAACACCACTTGGAGGAAGCACTGAGGGTGGCAAGGGCACAGAATGTACTCTGGCGGGACTTCAATGTCCATCGCCAAGAGTGGCTCGGTAGCACCACTACTGACCGAGCTGGCCGAATCCTAAAGGACACAGCTGCTAGGCTGTGTATGCAGCAGGTGGTGAGGGAACCAATAAGAGGGAAAAACATACTTGATCTTGCCCTCGCCAATCTGCCTGCCGCAGATGCAATTGTCCATGACAGTATTGGTAAGAGTGACCACCGCACGTGGAGACGTAGTCCTGCGTGGCACTACCACTGTGCTAAATGGAATAGATTTTGAACAGATCTAGCAATGCAAAACTGGGCATGCATGAGGCGCTGTGGGCCATCGGCAGCAGCAGAATTGTACTCAACCACAATCTGTAACCTCATGCCCAGCATATCCCCCGCTCTACCATTACCATCAAGCCAGGAGACCAACCCTGGTTCAATGAAGAGCGCAGGAGGGCATGCCAGGAGCAGCACCAGGCATACTTCAAAATGAGGTGTCAACCTGGTGAAGCTACAACACAGGACTACCTACATGCCCAACTGCGGAAGCAGAATGTGATAGACAGAGCTAAGCGATCCAATAAGCAATGGATCAGATCTAAGCTTGCAGCCCTGCCACATCCAGCTGTGAATGGTGGGTGGACAATTAACTAACTGGAGGAGGTGGCTCCACAAATATCCCCATCCTCAGTGCGAAGGATAAGGCTGAAAAATTTGCAACATTCTTCAGCCAGAAGTGCCGAGTTGATGATCCATCTCAGCTTCCTCCTGAAGTCCCCAGCATCACAGATGCCAGACTTCAGCCAATTCGAATCACTCCGCGTGATATCAAGAAATAACTGAAAGCACTGGATACTGCAAAGGCTATGGGCCCTGACAATATTCCAACAACAGCACTGAAGACCTGTGCTCCAGAACTTGCCATGCCTCTAGCCAAGCTGTTCCAGTACAGCTACAACACTGGCATCTACCCTGCAATGTGAAAAATTGCCCAGTTTTGTCCTGTACACAAAAAGCAGGACAAGTCCAACCCGGCCAATTACCGCCCCATCAGCCTACTCTTAATCATCAGCAAAGTGATGGAAGGTGTCATCAACAGTGCCATCAAGCGGCACTTGCTTAGCATTAACCAGCTCAGTGATGCTCAGTTTGGGTTTCACCAGGGTCACTCAGCTCCTGACCTCATTACAGCCTTGGTTCAAACATGGACAAAAGAGCTGAACTCAAGAGGTGAGGTGAGAGTGACTGCCCTTGACATCAATGCAGCATTTGACTGAGTATGACATCAAGGAGCCCTTGCAAAACTGAAGTCAATGGGAATCAGGGGCAAAACTCTCCGCTGGTTGGAGTCATACCTAGCGCAAAGGAAGATGGTTGTGGTTGTTGGAGGTCAATCATCTGCGCTCCAGGACATCACTGCAGGGGTTCCTCAGGGTACTGTCCTAGGCCCACCCATCTTCAGCTGCTTCATCAATGATCTTCCTTCAATCATAAGGTCAGAAGCGGGGATGTTCGCTGATGATTGCACAATGTTGAGCACCATTCACGACTCCTCAGATACTGAAGCAGTCCGTGTAGAAATGCAGCAGGACCTGGACAATATCCAGGCTTGGGCTGATAAGTGTCAATTAACATTCGCGCCACACAAGTGCCAGGCAATGACCACCTCCACTTGACATTCAACGGCATTACCATCGCTGAATCCCCACTATCAACATCCTAGGGCTACCATTGACCAGAAACTGAACTGGAGTAGCCATATAAATACCGTGGCTACAAGAGCAGGTCAGAGGCTAGGAATCCCGTGGCGAGTAACTCACCTCCTGACTCCCCAAAGCCTGTCCACCATCTACAAGGCACAAGTCAGGAGTGCGATGGAATACTCTCCACTTGCCTGGTGCAGCTCCAACAACACTCAAGAAGCTCGACACCATCCAGGACAAAGCAGCCCGCTTGATTGGCACCCCATCCAGAAATATTCACTCCCTCCACCACCGCCGCACAGTGGCAGCGGTGTGTACCATCTACAAGATGCACTGCAGCAACTCACCAAGGCTCCTTCGACAGCACCTTTCAAACCCACAGCCTCTTCCACCTAGAAGAACAAGGGTAGCAGATGCATGGAAACACCACCTGCAAGTTCTCCTCCAAGTCACACCATTCTGACTTGGAACTATATTGCCATTCCTTCACTGTTGCTGGGTCAAAATCCTGGAATTCCCTTCCTAACAGCACTGTGGGTGTACCTACCTCCCATGGACTGCAGCAGTTCAATAAGGCAGCTCACCACCATCTTCTCAAGGGCAATTAGGAATGGGCAATAAATGCTGGCCTTGCCAACGATGCCCACATCCCATGAATGAATTTAAAAAAACATGAGCAGCACCATGTCGGCAATGGTGTTTCCATATGATTAGCACCCTAGAAATTAAGGTCAGGTGGTTAGCCACTGAAAGGGATAATCACCCCATGCTGATCTCACACATATTAACAGCCAGATAAACAGCAGCACTTATAGAAGGTGGGAACAGGTTGCCTGCCTTTTAAATCTGCTATAATGCAAACACAATTCCTGATCCATTGAGAGGATATTCTCAATTCCATGAAAACAACACATGTCCAAAAATAGATTAAATAAATTACCACGTGGCAGCCTGTTGATGCACAAGTTTGCTTTGGAATGGAGCAGCAGAACACACAACCTATCAATCTGGCATCGTGATATGCCCTAGAGGCACTTACTAATTGCAGTGACCAAAAAATTATGACTGAAATTGTGGCTGTTAACTACAAGAGAAAAAAAATGATTAAAAAACCTTTTTAAATTTGAAAGAAAAAAATTTGAGCTTTTGTCAAAAATTAACCCTTTTCATTTAAATTAAACAAAGACAATAACAATCTAACACAAACACTCAAAGGTAAGGTGAGAAAAGAGCATCATGCCCTTCAAACCTCACTGGAGTGTGCAACTGCAGCTGCTGGCAATGATAGCTGGCAAGGGAGCCAAAACAAACAGTGGGAAAAAACCTGAGCCAATGTCGAGAAATTCCTTCCTGATGTTATAATGGAACTGAGCAAGTTTAAAGAGACTTTGGTTATCAAGCTATGCATCATTTGGGGAACTTATGCAACCCACACACAACTTACCATCTTTATTCGGAAAAAGTTTTCCTCTGCTCACATCCAGACTTTTTAACTTCTGGTAAATTAGAAGACCAGCCTAGAGAAACATGAATGAGTGCACGCTTGGTCAACTATAAAATATCAAAACAGTGGCCCTTCCGATACCAACTTGGTCTTATATTACCTGCCTGACATGTGATGTCCTGTTGTGAACAACAGATTCAAAAGTGCAAAACATACTGCTGGCAATGGAGTGCACGAGCCCAAATGGCAATGCATAATGCAACAAGAAATGTTTTTTTTTTAAAAAACAATGCAATTAATAGCTGACATAGATAATATTTTACAGGGCTCCAAAATACCCTCAGGAGTCATAATTGTTTTTTAAATCTAGAGTTACACCATTGATATTTGAACAATAGCACTGTGTTATGAGTACACTAAATCATGGCCAAGATGGCACTTACTCAATGTGGTACCAACCCTCAAAAGTTATTCTGAAACCAGCTGTTTAAAGGTATGCAAGGGCAGTCTGGCCAGATTCCCTGATCTCTGTTCCCAATTTTCTTTCCCTCATTTTGGTGATGGTGCATGGTTTGCTATCTGGCCACAACTGGTATTAAAACCCCAACAAATGGACAATTTTGGCCACAACTTACTAAAGGTGCTGTAGCACAATAGGGTCATCGTCTTTAACTTCAGGGTACCATTTGGCTTTTTAAAAACCCATTTATTTTCCAAAGTTCTCCCACACCAAACCCTGCAAATCGGGCACACAGGTAAACAAGGCTCTGTTAATGACACACTTTATCCCACATTATGAAGGTGTACAGGAATACCAAGTGGTAATTCAGACTCCAATCTTAGTACACCAGAAGAAAGTGCCCTGCTTCTCCATAATGCCTCACCATCAAGGCACCAGAGATCAGCAGCATGTTGCGTTAGTGCATAGTAAAATTCCACAAATCTGGAACTCTCTCCATCAAGAAAGGTTCTTGAGGCTGGGGGTCAATTGAAAATTTGAAACTGAAATTGACAGGTTTTTATTAGGCAAGGGTATTTAAGGGTTATGGAACCAATATGGGTCGGCGCAGTTAAGATATAGATCAACAATGATTTAATTGAATAGTGGAATGGACTAGAGGAGTTGAATGCCTTACTCCTGTTCCTATGTGCCACACAATAGCACAGCATCACTACTAAACCTCCTTGTTACTATTTTAGTTTTTATTAAAAACGGAAATAAAAAAAATTTAAAATGTTATCCCACAGTATATAAAAGATATATGAATTAATGGCTAATTATTGGTACAAACTATATTGATTAAAAAAGCACCTGAGTCAAAGAGCTTTTTAATTAAATAATGAAGAACTGAAATAACATTGTTATAGGACAGGTTGTTTACAACTGAATTTGGCATATACATACATAGGCATCAGCTGCTGCATACCACTGCTGCTCATCACTAAGTGGAAATGTATCCCAGTCACTGCAGCGGACAGATGCATCCTTCCACAGCTGTTTTCCACAGAGGTGTTTCACCAACCCATTCAGACTCCACTTCTCTGCACAGTTCAACTGCATCATACCACAGGAGAACAAGTTTCAGAACCAGATCAAATCTTTCTAAAGCCTTTGTAATGTAATGCTTATTCAGTTTAGTGAAATGAAAAGAAATCTTAACTCCCACTTCAAAAAATATGGCACAGGCTTCTAGAAAGGAAGTATACCATTGGGCTTCTATAAACAACCAGACTTTTATATTCTCAATTAAAATAACAGTGCCAATCACCTCTCAGCTGGATCAGCCAAGATCAGAAACTGACCTTGAAAGGAATTGGAGGTATTAAATTTTATCCTAGAGCTATTACATTATTACATCTCGTTGACATTAAAAACTCAATTAAAATCTTCAGGCAGATAGGATTGTAGAAGTTTTTTTACAAGAAAAAAAGAGCCCTTTGATACTTGATTCAGATCCAGTCAAGGGAAAGAACAAGAAAATCTCAATGCCAAATGTGAAGAGCAGCCCATTAATATCAGTTTTAATGAGCTATCAATTGGAAATATGATGCACATGGAAGGTCACAAAGATCCCACAACTGCCTAATATAGTTCATTAATTAGATTTACAAACCTATAGTTTGCAAGATAGAACCTTGGATTTTTTTTTTTTTACTGAGGAGCAGCTTCACTAGAAATACTGCATTTATAGGATAAAATTAATAATGCATTTATAGGATTCTTCAAGGCAAGTTCACATTAAAAATTGCTACGGCAGCAATTCCACTCAGCTGACACAAATAAAATTAAAGTGTTCCCATTTTCTACCTTCTTGAAAAAGAAATGTCAACAGATTTTTAATGAAAAGAATTTAAGAGTTCCACTTCCCTGTGAGCCCTGTCATTTTAGCTCGGGACATTGTTCACGTGGACAGAAAAAGCTGAATATATTTCAGCAAAGCATCTTTTGCTTTGATTTATACAAAGTGATGGATATTAGGATCAAGTCAAATGCCAATTTCTGCCAATATTCCTGATACCAAACTGTGTGACTGTATCAAACATTTTACATGAAAGACTTTTCAATTTTGTTCAGAATAATGTAGTACTTAATCACCCTTCCTAATTTCTAATTAATTAATCTCACCATCCCTTTCTTTTTCTTACACCTGTCTGAGGCCATTTTTCTACATTGAAGGTTTATATAAATGCAGGTTACTTTTTAATATTTGTTCAAAGCAATTAATACGGAATATCGCATTAACATTTGTTAATAATTAAAATAGAGAAATTAATTCAGCCCACAGGCCCCACCCATATCCATTCGCACACCAAATCCTGCTTGCCCATCAAGCCTGTCCTCGCTGACCTACACTAGCGCCACGTCCAAGGAAAGGAATTTAAAATCCTCATCCTGGTCATCAAATTTGCGGTTTTGACCTACCAATGTCTACAATCTCCTCCAGCTTTATAACCCCTTCCCATCCTCCGATTATGACCTTTTCTGCATTCCCCACCACTGGTGGCAAAGCTGTCAACCATCTCATCTCTTCCCTCTGGAACGCCATCCATAAACTCTGCATCTCTTCCCTCTTTTAAAAGGTGTCTCAAAATTTATATTTTTGACCGAACCTTTGGTTGCCTCTCCTGATCGTTTACTCCATGGATCAGCAACTATACCCTCAAATATTTCCATTTGCCTTAGGATATTTTTGTTCATGTCAAAATGTATAGAATCATAGAGTAGTTTCAGCACAGAAGCAGGCCATTCAGCCCGTTGAGTCTGTGCCGGCTCTCTGCAAGAGCTATTTAGCTAGTCCCACTCCCCCGCCCTTTCCCCGTAACCTTGCACTTTTTAAAAAATCTTCAGATGCTTATCCAATTCCCTTTTGAAAGCCACGACTGAATCGGTGCTATATATATGTCAGCATTGGCTTGGTCTAGCACTCTCACTTCTGAATCAGGAGGTCATAGGTTCCAGCCCCACTTCCAGGTCTTAAACACATAGGATAACACCTCAGTACAGTATTGAGTAGGTGTTACATTGGCAAAGGTGGCATTGTTCAAATGAAATGTTAAACTTCCTGCCTATAAAAGATCCCATGGCACAATTAGAGCAGAGGCAGTAGAGTTTTCCCAATGTCCTGACATTTATTTCTCAATCCAACCACACAAAAAATTAACTGATTTAGCTCAATGCTGTTTGTGAAATCTTAGTTGTGCCCAAAATTGGCTTCTTCATATACCTACGTAGAAATAACTACATTTCAAAAATAATTCATTGGCTTTGAAGCACTTTGGGATGTCCTGAAGATGTGAGAGACACAACATAAATGCAAAATTTTTAAAAGTTTGTATTGCAATGGTGGCACGACTAAGAGGAAGCATTTTAGTTGACTTTGCAGTAAATTCAACAAAATTAAAACAGGCAGAAATTGCAAGCAATGATAGGATATAAAGTTGGCAAAGGAAGTGAAAAGAGGGATTAGGGTTAATTTAGAAGAAACAGGATATTATGGAGGGAGTTGAGCATTAGAGTACTTAACACTAGCCCATCAGAATGTACATGTGAAGTGTCCTTTTTTTATGCATTTCATGGGATGTGGGCATCACTGGCTAGGCCAGCATTTGTTGCCCACCTTAATTGCCCTCGAGAAGGTAGTGGTGAGCTACCTTCTTGAACCACTGCAGTCCGTCTGGTGTGGGTACACCCACAGTGCTATTAGGGAGGAAGTTCCAGGATTTTGACCCAGCAACAGTGAAGGAATGTTCCAAGTCAGGATAGTGTGTGGCTTGAAGGGGAACTTGCAGATGGTGGTGTTCCCAGGCATCTGCTGCGCTGTTCTTCTAGGGAGAAGAGATTGCAGGTTTGGAAGGTGCTGTCAAAGGAGGCGTGGTGAGTTGCTGCAGTGCATCTTGTAGATGGTACACACTGCTGCCACTGTGCTTCCGTGGTGAAGGAAGTGGATGTTTAATGTGGTTGATGGGGTGCTGATTAAGCGGGCTGCTTTGTCCTGGATGGTGTTGAGCTCCAAGTGTGTTGGAGCCACACTCATTCAGGCAAGTGGAGAGTATTCTATCACACTCCTGAGATGTGCCTTGTAGATGGTGGACAGGCTTTGGGGAGCCATGAGGCGAGATACTCTCCACAGAAATTCTAGCCTCTGACTTGTTCTTGTAGCCAGAGTATTTATGTGGCTGGTGCAGTTAAGTTTCTGGTCAATGGTAACCCCCAGGATGTTGATTGTGGGGGTATGAGCGATGGTAATGCTGTTGAATGTCAGGGGGAGATGGTTAGAGTCTCTCTTGTTGGAGATCGTCATTACCTGGCACAAATGTTACTTACCACTTATCAAGCCTGAATGTTGTCCAGCTCTTGTTGCATATGGACACAGACTGCTTCAGTATCTGAGGAGTTGCGAATGGTACAGAACATCGTACAATCAGCGAACATCCCCACTTCTGACCTTACGATGTAGGGAAGGTCATTGATGACACCAACCTGAGGAACTCCTGCAGCAATGTCCTGGGGCTGAAATGATTGGCCTCCAACAACCACAACCATCTTCCTTTTTGCTAGGTATGACTTCAACCAGCAGAGAGAGTTTTCCCCGATTCCCATTGACTTAAATTTGGCTAAGGCTCCTTGATGCTACAGAGTCAAATGCTGCCTTGGTATCAAGGGCAATCATCTCACCTCACCTCTTCAATTCAGCTATTTTGTCTATGTTGGAACCAAAATCGTAACAAGATCAGGAGCTGAGTGGCCCTGGCGGAACCCAAACTGAACGTCAGTGAGCAGGTTATTGCTGACTAAGTGCCGCTTGATAGCACTGTCGACAACACCTTCCATAACTTTGCTGATCAAGAATTGATGGGGTGGTAATTGGCCAGATTGGATTTGTCCTGCTTTTAGTGGACAGGACATACCTGGGCAATTATCCACATTGTTGGGTAGATGCCAATGTTGTAGCTGTACTGGAATAGCTTGGCCAGGGACTCGCCTAGTTCTGCAGCACAAATCACAAGTCTTCAGCTGTGATGTTGTCAGGGCCCATTGCCTTTGCAGTATCCAGTGCCTTCAGCCATTTCTTGATATCACTTGGAATGAATCCAACTGGCTGAAGAATGGCATCTGTCATGCTGGGGAGGCCATCACGGAGAGGCCAAGATGGAACACCCACTACGCACTTCTGGCTGAAGATTGTCACAAATGCTTCAACCTTGTCTTTGGCACTATGTGCTAGGCTCCTCCAGCATTGAGGATGAAAATATTTGCGGAACCTCCTCGTCCAGTTAATTGTTTACTTGCCCACCATTAATCACGAATGGATTTGGCATGACTGCAGAGCTTTGATCTGATCTGTTCTTTACATAGTTCTGTCTATTGCATGCTGCTTCCGCTATTGGCATGCAAGTAGTCCTGTGTTGTAGCTTTACCAGGTTGACACCTCATTTTTAAGTATTCTTGGTGCTGCTCCTGTTTGGTGATCAGGATCCGTTATTGTTACCTTATGACTAAATTTATTGGATGCATCAAATATCATTGTATTCAAATACAAAATCTGAAAAATACTTAAATACATTTCTTAAAAAGGTCTAAAATAAAAGCAAAATACTGTGGATGCTGGAAATCTGAAATAAAAACAGGAAATGCTGAAGGTCACAGACCTGAAACGTTAACTCTGTTTCTCTCTCCACAGATGCTGCCAGACCTGCTGAGTATTTCTAGCATTTTCTGTTTTTATTTCTTAAAAAAGGTCTGCCTGGCTTACAACTGAGTCAATCAACTATCTCTGCTCTCAGAAGGCTTCACCTTCCAGATCCTGGAACAGTGACATTTTAACCCACAATAAAATACAAACATTAATAAGATTTTACCTTTTGATTAGCCACATCTGTTAGTTCCACAAAACCTTTGAGTTTAATGTCATAGTCCCTCATTAGTTTCCAATGGTCTCCATCAACTCCAACGCCAACTTTTTTAACTGCTTCATCTTCTAATAACCTTTTGAGTCCACTTGGAAATCCTAAAACAAAATTCATTTCTTCAATATAGATTCAGCTCCTTTGGTAAATAGTAAAGCATTGTCTATGTCAGCGATACTCAACGGGGGTCCGCGACCCCCTTGGGGTCATCAAATGTTTTTAAGGGGTCTGCCAAATCAGCACCTTCCAAGAATAAAAGCATTTTAAAATTCCCATTCTGTGAGCAGTCAACAAAAAAACCGAGACTGATTGCTACTGATGTCAGTGATACCCTGTTTATTACCAAGAATGAGACCTCAAAATTGGCTATATATTTCTTTTACCCCACCTCCAAAACAAAAAAGTTTAATTCATTGTACCAATGAGGGGTTAGGTCCATGTGATGCCACCGGTAATGTTGGAGGAGACAGGACAGTGGCTGTAGGTTCTTTTCCTGTCATGCTCTTGTGACGCTTACATAAAGTACAGCGACTGAAACTACAACTCACCCTGAAGAGTTATAAAAATGGACCTTTCTTTTAAAAAAGTGAACAATGTGCTGCAAAATGGCCACTGAAGGTAAAATGACCTAGCTTTGTATATCCCAACTGTCTACTAGCTGATACGAACAAAAGAATACATTCAAAGCTAAAAGGTGTCAATTGCCCCCATCCTATATGCATCAAGAGACATTTTTGAATTGAATAGGTTCTGCTGAAACAAAGAAGGTGCGAAATAGCAACATTCCTGGGCCATTGTCGCTCACTACAGAAAAGATCTGTGTCTCCCAACAGAGGCAAAAGTGTGAAACCATTTTTGACCTCAAAACGTAGCTCCCTTGAAGAGACAGGGAGACCCCCAGGAAGAAGCATTACCAAAGGCTTGTCCAGCCAGAGCTAGGGGGAAAAAAACAAGCCAAGAAGGAGGGCGGCCTGTGAATTCGACATTTTCAACTTGAATTTGAAGTAATCCTGTCTTCAAACTGAACTTCCAACCAGAGAAATCTACAAACACCTCAGGCCTGCAACCAAAGAGAGCTTGATCTCCGAGAAAATTCAACAGGTTTACCGTAAACCTCGAAATCATATCTCATTTAAAACCTCTCTATCTGTCTCGTCTGTGTGTGGGTGTGTGCGTGCGAATGAATGTGAGTGGCTGCAGTTGTGACAATTTTGGGATAAGACATATTACTCAATAATTAATCTTCTGTTTTTTTAAACCTACAAGAAAACCCATCGCTGTCTGTTCATTTTGACAAATAGAAAACAAAGGGGCTAAAACCCTAATAAAAAAACACTTGCTGTGGTCTGATGGAAGTTGAACAGTGGGAACCACCCACACACCTCACCACGTGGCTGTAACACTCTCCTGCCACCATGTTTAAATCTGGTAAACAGAGCAACAGATTAATGGAATAAAAACATGCTGGAAATACTCAGCAGGTAAGGCAACATCTGTGGAGAGAGAAACAAAGTTAATGTTTCAAATTGATGACCTTTCATCAGAACTAGGAAAAGTTAGAAATGTAGAAGGTGTCAAGCAAGTGAAAGAGGGCAGACTAAGAAAGGGTGGGAAGCTTCTGGTGAACTTCATTGGAGCACTACAGGAGGCCGAGGACAGAGGTCAGCGTGAGAGTAAGGTAGAGAATTAAAATGTTAATCGACAGGAAGCTAAGGGTCACACATGTACGCTGAATGGAGGTGTTCCACAAAGCAGTCACCCAATCTGCGTTTGGTCTCCCCAATGTACAGCAGACCATATTGTGAGCAGCAAATACAGTATACTAAATTCAAAGAAGTATATGAAAAAAATCGCTGCTTCACCCGGAAGAAGTGTTTGGGGCCTTGGACGGTAAGGTGAGAGGAGGTAAAGCTGCATCTCCTGTAAAGGTGCCATGGGAAGGGGAGGGGGTGTTGGGGGTGATTCAGGAGTGGACCAGGATGTTGCAGAGGGAACGGTCTCTTCAGAATGCAGAAGAGGGAGGGGAGAGGAAAATGTGTTTGGTAGTGGCATCACACTGGATATGGCGAAAATGGCAGAGGATAATACATTGAATACGGAGACTGGTAGGGTGGAAGATGAGGATGAGGGGAAAACCTATCATGGTTCTGGGAGGGAGGAGAAGAAGAAAGAGAAGTGCGGGAAATGGGGCGGACACGTTCGAAGACTCTATCAACCACTTTACAACTTTCCGTACTCAATATTGAGTTCAGCAATTTTAGATTGCAACCTCTGCCCCCATCTTGTTTCATATTTCTTTGCAGGTTTCAGTTTTACTCTCATTTTTCCCATGTTTTTTTTTCCAGACAGCAGCTGTTCCTCATTCTGCCGTTCACACCTCCTCCAGAGACATCTTTTATTTCTTTACTTGTCTCATTACCAATCTCTTTGGCCCAGTACCATGAACTCTTTCGTCACAATCTCTCCTGCCAGCCACCCTATCACATACCTATCCTTTTGCTCTTTGTCTCACCCTCCCACCTTTCACTTGTTTAAAACAGATTAGTGGAGTTTGGTGGGGTAAATGGGCCCATGAGTTAATCAAAAAGCGTCAGTGCATATTCAGCTGACTTCACCTTTCCCTCTTCATTTGACTGACCGCTGCTTGCCCATGGCAGCTGTTTATTGAGCTGAGTAAGGCACAGGCAGCTCATCAAACGACCCGCTGCATTGGGAGCTCACGGTCCAGGGTCTGAATCCCAGGACATCACTCAAGCAAGGAGGAGGAGGCCATGAAGGTTGACTATTTGTATTGGGAACTGAACCTTAAGCTTAGGTGTACATCATACATGGTGATCTAACTGATGCTCTGTTGTGGAATCTTGCTGTGCACAAATTTGCTGCTGCTTTTTACAACATGATGGAGTCAATGGAACTCTACTAACTCGGGAGGGAGTCTTCAGAAGCAAAAAGGTTGCAAACCCCTGGCCTAGGAAACATTTTCATTTTCTAAATCCTTTGTTATATATAATTGATTGCGACTTTTTAGTTTAAAAATTATACATACTTATTTCCCATCCTCTTGGTTTCTCCAAACCCATGTGATTACTAACTTGATACAGCAAGAAGGCAACCTGTAATGAAGCTTCTGACAAGGCTACACTTGAGATGGATGTGTAATGAAGTTCAGACTGACTCACCAGACATACCTCTGAGCAGTACCTCAGTTAACAGCACAGCCAATATCATGAACTCACCATGTCAGGAGTCACAGTAGTTGGAAGGTAAAATAACTTATGTCTTGTGTTTTTCCAAATGTGGAAGGGAACAACAACAACTTATACTCATAAAGCGCCAAACATAATAAAACATCCCAAGGTGCTTCATTATCAAACAAAGTATGACACCAAGCCACAAACGGAGATATTAGGTCAAAAGCTTGGTCAAAGAGGGAGGTACCAAGAATACTGCATACAGTTTTGGTCTCTTTATTTAAAGAGATACACTTGCATTGGAGGCAGTTCAGAGAAGGTTCACTAGATTGAGTCCTGGGATGAAGGGGTTGCTATATGAGGAAAGGTTGAGCAGATTGGACCCATAGTCATTGGAGTTTACAAGAATGAGAGGTGATCTTTTATTGAAACATATAAGATTCTGAGGGTGGCTTGACAGCATAGATGCTGAGAGGATGTTTCCCCGCCTGAGGGAATCTAGAACTAGGGACACAGTTTCAAAATAGGGTGTCTCCAGTTTAAGACAGAGACGAGAAGGAATTTCTTTTTTCAGAGGGTCGTTAATCTTTGGAATTCTCAATCGTAGAGAGCAACGGAGGCTGAGTCATTGAATATATTCAAGGCTGAGTTAGACAGATTTTTAATCTGCAAGGGAGTAAAGGGTTATTGGGGGGGGGGGGGGGGGGGGGGGGAGGGGCAGGGGGTGAGCAACCAGAAAGTGGAGTTAAGGCCACAACCAGATCATCCATGATCTCATTGAATGTCAGAGCAGGTTTGAGGGGCTGAATGGCCCACTCCTGCTCCTATTTCTTATGCTATGTTTTAAGGAGTGTCTTAAAAGTAGGAAAGCGAAACGGAGAGGTGTAGGGAGGGTATTCTACAGCTTAGGGCCTAGACAACTGAAGGCGTGGCTACTAATGGTAGAACGATTAAAATCAGGGATGTACAGGGAATTAGAGGAGTGCAGATATCTTGGAGGGTTGTGGAGCTGGAGATTACTGAGATAGAGAGGGGCGAGGCCATGGAGTGATTTGAAAACAAGGATGAGAATTTTAAAATCGAGACATTGCTTGACCGGAAGCCAATGTAGGTAAGCGAGCATAGGGATGATAGGGAAACGGGACTTGGTGTGAGTTAAGACACAGGCAGCAGGGTTTTGGATGAGCTCAAGTTTACAAAGAGTAGAATGTGGAAGACCAGCCAAGACTGCATTGAAATAGTAAGGTCTAGAGGTAACGAAGGCATGAATGCAGATTTCAGCAGCAGATGAGCTGAAATGGGGCGAAGTCAGGCAATGGAGGTGGAAACAGGAGTCTTATTGATGCCACGAATATGAGGCTGGAAGCTCATCTCAGGGTCAAATATGACACCAAGGTTGCGAACAGACTAGCTTAATCTCAGACTGTTGCCAGGGAGAGGAATGGAATCAGTAGCTAGGGAATGGAGCTTGGAGAGGAGACTGAAAACAATGACTTTGGTCTTCCCAATATTTAATTGGAGGAAATGTCTGCTTATCCAATGCTGGATGTCGGATAAGCAGTCTGATAGTTAATAACAGTGGAGAAGTCGAGAGAAGTGATGAGATAAGGCCGAGGGTAGTCAGCATACCTGTGAAAACTAATGCTATGCTTTCAGATGATGTCGCCGAGGGGCAGCAAGTAGATGAGAAATAGGAGGAAGCCAAGGATAGATCCTTGGGGCACACCAGAGGTAACGGTACAGAGCAGGAAGAGAAGCCAATGAAAGTGATTCTCTGGCTATGATTGGATAGATAAGAGTGGAATCAGTTGAGTGCAGTCCCACCTAGCTGGAGAACATTGGAGAGGCATAGGAGGAGGACGGTGTGGTCAATCGTGTCAAAGGTTGCAGATAAGTCGAGAAGGGACGTCATTTGTGACTTTGATAAGAGCTGTTCCGGTACTGTGGCAGGGGTGGAAACCTGATTGGAAGGATTCAAACATGGAGTTCCAGGAAAAATGGTAACAGATTTGGGAGGCGACAACGCATTCAAGGAACACTAAGAGGAGTGTGTTTCAGAACACAAGTTATCAACTTAACGTTCTTTGAAGCTGCCTGTATAACCCTCCAAATAGAATGGAGGCCACATTTACTTTTCAATATTGAACTTGCCGCTGTGTCCATTTGTGTCTCTAACAGTTGGAACAGGATCACAAGGAAAAGATTGTATTTGGACATGGAAAGACAGACAAAGAGGTTGGCACATTCTGACTGCTAATCAGAGTAAGAGACAGGCCATTTAGGACAGAGAGGAGGTGGAATTTCTTCACTCAGAGGGTGGCGCATCTTTGGAATTTTCTACCCAGACAGTTGTGGAGGCTCAGTCAATGAGTATGTTCAAGACAGAGATCGATAGATTTCTAGATATTTAAGATATTGTCATGCAGGTCCCCACCTGCCAAGAATAAGGCACATTAATTTTGCCACATGGACATTAAATTTCAAATTGTTGCTGGGAAGAGAAGACCTGATACAAGGGATTGCCAAGCTCCCCTGGCTGGAATGACATTTTTGCATAACAGACAGTATTTGTAGACGAAGGACCATTCCCTGACCCACACAATACACAAAGCCAGAAGTGGTTATACCAGACGTGTGACTACCCTGCTGGCCAACTTGGGGAGTTTTAAATTGTAGAGACAGTGTTTGAACTGGCAGAAAGCTCTTGGCTCCTGGACTGAAAAGACCTCTTGTGGCTGGCTCGCCACAGCCTCTTCTTTCTGCTCCCATCTCATGAACCCATGAACCCTAAGAGAGAAAAGTCTCCTACAGTGAACAAGGTTTAAGAATAATAATGGGCCCCAATGAAAAGCAAGATCAACCTACAAAAGGACTCGACAGTGAGCTTGAAGAACCGTAACAAACTCTGCAGATATTGCCTCAAACCTTTCCACTTTATCTTTTCTTCTGCTCTTTTCCATCCTTATCTGCATGTGTATCGCATACGCATGTTCGCGTGGGCGTGTCATGTATCTGTAGGCGTTAACTGAATTAGAGTTTTTAGTTTAAGATTCATAAATTTCACTTTTCTTCTTTAAACCCAAGAAAGCCTGTTTGTGCTCATTTCCTTGCCTTATAATTGGAAAGCAGTGAACAGAGCTAAGCGATCCCATAATCAACAGATCAGATCTAAGCTCTGCAGTCCTGCCACATCCAGTGGAGGACAATTAAACAACTAACTGGAGGAGGTGGCTCCACAAATATCCCCATCCTCAATGATGTGGGAGCCCAACACATCAATACGAAAGATAAGGCTGAAGCATTTGCAACAATCTTCAGCCAGAAGTGCCGAGTTGATGATCCATCTCAGCCTCCTCCTGAAGTCCCCAGCATCACAGATGCCAGACTTCAGCCAATTCGATTCATTCCGCGTGATATCAAGAAACGACTGAAGGCACTGGATACTGCAAAAGCTTTGGGCCCTGACAATATTCCGGCAATAGTACTGAAGACCTGTGCTCCAGAACTTGCCGCGCCCCTCGCCAAGCTGTTCCACTACAGCTACAACACTGGCATCTACCCTGCAATGAGGAAAATTGCCCAGGTATGTCCTGTACACAAAAAGCAGGACAAGTCCAACCCCGTCAATTACCGCCCCATCAGCCTACTCTCAATCATCAGTAAAGTGATGGAAGGTGTCATCAACAGTGCCATCAAGCGGCACTTGCTTAGCAATATCCTGCTCAGTGACTCTCAGTTTGGGTTCCGCCAGGGCCACTCAGCTCCTGACCTCATTACAGCCTTGGTTCAAACATGGACAAAAGAGCTGAACTCAAGAGGTGAGGTGACAGTGACTGCCCTTGACATCAAGGCAGCATTTGACCAAGTATGGCATCAAGGAGCCCTCGCAAAACGGAGGTCAATGGGAATCAGGGGGAAAACCCTCCGCTGGCTGGAGTCATATCTAGCGCAAAGGAAGATGGTTGTGGTTGTTGGAGATCAATGATCTGAGCTCCAGGACATCACTGCAGGAGTTCCTCAGGGTAGTATCCCAACCATCTTCAGCTGCTTCATCAATGACCTTCCTTCAATCATAAGGTCAGAAGTGGGGATATTCGCTGATGATTGCACAATGTTCAGCACCATTCGCGACTCCTCAGATACTGAAGTAGTCCGTGTAGAAATGCAGCAAGACCTGGATAATATCCAGGCTTGGGCTGATAAGTGGCAAGTAACATTCGCGCCACACAAGTGCCAGGCAATGAACATCTCCAACAAAAGAGAATCTAACCATCTCCCCTTGACATTCAACGGCATTACCATCACTGAATCCCCCACTGTCAACATCCTAGGGGCTACCATTGACCAGAAACTGAACTGGAGTAGCCATATAAATACCGTGGCTACAAGAGCAGGTCAAAGGCTAGAAATCCTGCGGAGAGTAACTCACCTCCTGACTCCCCAAAGCCTGTCCACCATCTACAAGGCACAAGTCAGGAATGTGATGGAATACTGTTCACTTGCCTAGATGGGTGCAGCTCCAACAACACTCAAGAAGCTCGACACCATCCAGGACAAAGCAACCCGCTTAATTGGCATCCCATCTACAAACATTCACTCCCTCCACCACCGATGCATAGTGGCAGCAGTGTGTACCATCTACAAGATGCACTGCAGCAATGCACCAAGGCTCCTTAGACAGCACCTTCCAAACCCACAACCTCTACCAAATAGAAGGACAAGGGCAGCAAATACATGGGAACACCACCACCTGCAAATTCCCCTCCAAGTCACACACCATCCTGACTTCGAACTATATCGCCGTTCCTTCAGTGTCGCTGGGTCAAAATCCTGGAACTCCCTTCCTAACAGCACTGTGGGTATACCTACTCCAAATGGACTGCAGCAGTTCAAGAAGGCAGCTCACCACCACCTTCTCAAGGGCAATTAGGGATGGGCAATAAATGCTGGCCTGGCCAGTGACACCCACATCCCATGAATGAATAAATAAAAAAAGGACTCACCAAGGGGGAGCTCAAAACACTTACCGTTACAGTGGGTGGCACAGTGGTTAGCACCGCAGCCTCACAGCTCCAGGGACCCGGGTTCAATTCTGGGTACTGCCTGTGCGGAGTTTGCAAGTTCTCCCTGTGACCACGTGGGTTTTCGCCGGGTGCTCCGGTTTCTTCCCACTGCCAAAGACTTGCAGGTGATAGGTAAATTGGCCATTGTAAATTGCCCCTAGTGTAGGTAGGGAATATGGGATTACTGTAGGGTTAGTATAAATGGGTGGTTCTTGGTCGGCACAGACTCGGTGGGCCGAAGGGCCTGTTTCAGTGCTGTGTCTCTAAATAAAAATAAATAAAATAAAAATAAGACCAGGTTGAGAGGGACCTCTGGACACCTTTCTCACCTGGTGGTAACAATATCAAGTTATATGGGGATAGTGTGGGAAAATGGCATTGGAGTAGGTTAGCCATGATCAAGTTGAATGGCAGAGCAGGCTCGAGGGGCTGAATGGCCTACTCCTATGTTCCTATGTTTATAACAACTTACATTTATACAGCAGTCTTACCTCCCAAATTGCTTCATATGGACAGAGGCTGGCCGGGGAACACTGGAATAGTCAAGTCAGTGTGTATAAATGGTGAGGACTATGTATGGACTGGATGGATTAGGTTCGATGGGACAAAAGGCCTTTTCTTACGAACCTCTTTCCTCCAGCGAGCCATGCTGGAATGCGTAAGTATGTGAATGACAGATGAAGATAGGATCGGGCTCAGCCGTCAAGTAGTTGCTGACACTCCGCCTAGCTTATACAGGAAACATAGAAAATAGCAGGAGGCCCTTTGGGCCTGCTCCACCATTCAAAAAAGATCAAGGCTGATCGTCTAATTAAGTACCCTGTTCCCGCTTTCTCCCCATATCCCTTGATCCCTTTGGCATTAAGAAATATATCTCCTTCTTGAATATATTTAATGACTTGGCCTCCACTGCCTTCTGCGGTAGAGAATTCCACAGGTTCACCACCCTGAGTGAAGAAATTTCTCCTTATCGCGCGGTTCTAAATGGCATTCCCCATACCCTGAGACTGTGACCCCCTGGTTCTGGACTCCCCAACCATCGGGAACATCCTCCCTGCATCTAGCCCATCTAATCCTGTCAGAATTTTATAGGTTTCTATGAGATCCCCTCTTATTCTTCTAAACTCCAGTGAGTATAGGCCTAGTCGACCCAATCTCTCCTCATACGTCAATCCTGCCATCCCAGGAATCAGCCCAGTAAATCTTCTTTCCACTCCCTCCATGGCAAGTACATCCTTCCTCAGATAAGGAGACCAAAACCACACACAATACGCCAGATGTGGTCTCAGCAAGGCCCTGTATAACTGCAGTAAGACATCCTTGCTCCTGTACTCAAATCCTCTTGCAATGGAGGCCAACATACCATTCGCCTTGTTGACTGCTTGCTGCACCTGAATGCTTGCTTTCAGTGGCTGGTGTACAAGGGGACACAGGTCCCATTGCGCCTCCCCCTTTCCCAATCTAACACCATTTAGATAATAATCTGTCTTTCTGTTTTTACAACCAAAGTGGATGACCTCACATTTATCCATGTTATACTGCATCTGCCATGTATTCGCCCAACTTGTCCAAATCACATTGGCGCCTCTTTGCATCTTCCTCACAGCACACATTCCCCCCCAGCTTTGTGTGGTCTGCGCTTCTATGAGGGACCAAAGGGCTGCTTTTACCCACCCATCTGCCTTCTGAAGAGGGAGAAAATTGGAGTAATAAAAATATATCAAGCTCTAACCTGACATGGAAGAGATATGGAACAAGTAACACTTGTTCTCGGAGGCACACAGCTGAATAAGTGCGACTTTTCCAACCTTTCCTTTTATATATGTCGGAGGCCACTCTATATCAAACCCAATGGCTGATTCCTTTGGAATAGAAGACCTGAAACAAAATAGAAATTACACTTTATTCAAAAGAATGGCTGGAATTTATAATCTGTAAATATTAAAAATCCGAAATTAAAATTCAGTTCTATAAGAGAGAAATCACCCCAAGATCTCTTCTTTGAAGATGAAAACAGTTACAAATAACGAACATTCATCTATATAGTTCCATTTTTATCAATTCTGACAGTGCCAGAAATTTGAATTATTAATACCTAGGGCTTCTCCTCATAAATGAACTAGGCTTTATTGGGGGGAACGAAAGAGCATGCTGCGCTTTCACCCACTCGCTTGTTATTTGTCATGTTCTGGTCTCCCAGTTTGTTCACAACTGAGAGGACAAAAGGCAAGTGACTTGCCCCCAGACATGCACCAATGCCACTCTAGCTAACTCCTAAGAGAACAATTACAGCAGCCAAATGATGATTGCACCTATAATTTCCTTTCACACTGATAAAACTTTAGATTGATTGCTCTTTGCAGGTTTGAGATTGATATTACTAATGCAGGAGAGTGAGAAACTCTGAGTCACCAATTAGGGTACAATCTAGGGACCAACCATTGCGCTTCATGCCAACCAAAACAAACAGAGCTATTCAGTCTAGGTATCAGAGGCAAAACATAGCTCACTTTCAGAAATCTTACCTTAAATCTTCCGATAGAAAGGAACAGTCATTTGCTTCATAACTGTAAATAATGGACCCAGGAAACTCCAAGAAAGGAAGACTGTCCTCCAGAACATTTTTCTTGATACAAGATACCTTGAAAACAAAAAAAAATTCCCCTCTGATTCAACTGGACTTCTGTTGAAAGCTGCGCGTCGTGCCCTTCCATGAAATGGTAGCTGGTAGCCTGGGGTTATACTAATCCACTGTGTCCTGCAGAGCAAGCTCCCTGCTGTCATTCCCTACACAGTAAATTCTGCTCTGAGCTGCCGCAACTAGGGTAGTAAATTGCCTAAAGAGCACGAGCTGATTTTTACATTGGCTGTTCAGTTAACCCATGCAAATCTTTCTCCCAAACAGCAGCTCAAACAAACAGCAAATGTCTGGAAAAGGGGTGTCTGCTCCCTCTATCAGATGGAGAAGAATTAATGGTTGAGAAGTGATTTGACTCAGCATAAACTCCAAAAATCACAGTGCAGTTGTTGGGGAATTGATTCAACAACATTTCAAGTTTCAACAGCAGCTGCTTTCGAATACTGGGACTCTACTTCATTCACCCACCCAAGGGTGAAGGAAGTTTCCACCATTCATAGGTAAATTAATCAGATCCGTGGGGGAGGGCTTAAATTAATACGACAAGGGGACGGGGAGGAGAAAAGCAAAGAGTAGAGCAGACAGATTGGAAGGGAAAGTGTGCTCAAAGTTTACAGTCATAAGGCATTAGGACAGGACAAGATAATAAAAATGAATCAGGAAGAAAAATTGCCAAACCAAGCAGAGACAATCAATAATTTTAAAAGGAAACTGGACGGCAATTGAGAGAAATAAACTTGCAGGGCAACACGGATAGAGCAGGAACGGGACTGACTAGACTGTTCTACAGAGAGCCGAATGGACTCGATGGGTCGAATGGCCTCTGTTCCGTAATGAATCTACCATATCAACACAGGGAGTGTAACAAACAAAACTGGTGAACTAGAATCCTTGATTCAAATGGAATTGTGGCTGCAACTAGATCAGAATTAGCAATTAAATATTCTCAGACATAAAACTTTCAGATGGGATAGGGAGGGGGTAGCAATAGAGGTAGTTAGTGGCAATATCATACCACTAGAGTGCAAGGAACTAAACAATCAAACGATCCATACAAACTTACTTTGCATTAAGCTAAGGAGTAATGAGAGATGCATCATATTACTGGCAGCTTATTAACTATATTCCATCATAATTTCCATCATCATTTACTTCAGTAAAGCCTTTGACAAGGTCCCTCATGGCAGACTGGTACAAAAGGTGAAGTCACACGGGATCAGAGGTGAGCTGGCAAGATGGATACAGAACTGGCTCTGTCATAGAAGACAGAGGGTAGCAGTGGAAGGGTGCTTTTCTGAATGGAGGGCTGTGACTAGTGGTGTTCCACAGGGAACAGTGCTGGGACCTTTGCTCTGTTTAGTATATATAAATGATGAGGAGGAAAATGTAGCTGGTCTAATTAGTAAGTTTGCGGAAGACACAAAGGTTGGTGGAGTTGCGGATAATGATGAGGATTGTCAGAGGATACAGTAGGATATAGATCGTTTGGAGACTTGGGTGGAGAAATGGCAGATGGAGTTTAATCCGGACAAATGTGAGGTAATGCATTTTGGAAGATCTAATGCAGGTGGGAAGTATACAGTAAATGGCAGAACCCTTAACAGTACTGACAGGCAGAGAGATCTGGGCGTACAGGTCCACAGGTCACTGAAAGTGGCAACGCAGGTGGATAAAGGTAGTCAAGAAGGCATTCGGCATGCTTGCCTTCATCGGTCAGGGCATAGAGTATAAAAATTGGCAAGTCATGCTGCAGCTGTACAGAACTTTAGTTAGGCCACACTTAGAATATTGCGAGCAATTCTGTTCGCCACACTACCAGAAGGACGTGGAGGCTTTGGAGAGGGTACAGAAGAGGTTTACCAGGATGTTGCCTGGTCTGGAGGGCATTAGCTATGAGGAGAGGTTGGATAAACTCGGATTGTTTTCACTGGAACGACGGAGGTGGAGGGGCGACATGATAGAGGTTTACAAAGTTATGAGCGGCATGGACAGAGTGGATAGTCAGAAGCTTTTTCCCAGGGTGGAAGAGTCAGTTACTAGGGGACATAGGTTTACGGTGCGAGGGGCAAAGTTTAGAGGGGATGTGCGAGGCAAGTTCTTTACACAGAGGGTGGTGAGTGCCTGGAACTTGCTGCCGGGGGAGGTGGTGGAAGCAGGTACAATAGCGACGTTTAAGAGGCATCTTGACAAATACATGAATAGGATGGGAATAGAGAGATATGGTCCCCGGAAGTGCAGAAGGTTTTAGTTTAGGCAGGCATCAAGATCGGCGCAGTCTTGGAGGACCGAATGGCCTGATCCTGTGCTGTATTGTTCTTTGTTTGTATAAGTACATTACTGGACCGATCATAAGCTTGATCAACAAGGTAGGTTTTATAGAGCAAAAACAAGAAATGCTGGATTCACTCAGCAGGTCTGGCAGCATCTGTGGAAAGAGAAGCAGAGTTAACGTTTCGGGTCAGTGACCCTTCTTCGGAACTTCGGAATTAGGTTTTATAGAGGTCTGGAGTTAAAATTCCACCGTGCCAAGTTATGAAACTGAATTTCTGGGCTGGCTCCAGAAACAAACCATGAAATCTTCTAGATTGTCATTAAAAACCCTACTGGTTCACTAACACCATTCAGGGAAGGAAACCTGTTAACCCTACCCACTCTGGCCTAGATGTGACTCCAGTCCCACACTACCTTGTTCACAGTTCATGTCTTCTGAAGAAATACAAACAAATGCTTCAAGGAGGGGCAACTAGGGACAGGCAATTAATACTGCTTCACGTACTCCCAAAAACCTATTTTTTTTTTAAAACAAACAGCAGAAAAATGTGACCAGCAAGTGGCAAAGGGAGAAATCTTAACTGTACAAAGAGACTGGAATTGGGAAAAATTACCATGAGAAAGAGGAGTGTTTTTCAAAAAAAAAGACTTTGTTCAGGACCATTTCTCAGTCAGTACGTTGCCCCTCCAGCGAGCACTATTTGACTTGGTTCTGGGTAATGAGGCAGAGCACATAAGAGACCTAAAGGTAGGGGAACATTTGAGAAACCAAGATCAGAACAGAATCAGATGCACTGCAGGAAGAGCAAAGGAAAAGCAATGTCTTGGGCAAGGCCACTTAATTGGAAATCTTCTTTGGCCTCCTTATCTCGAGACACAATGGGTAAGCGCCTGGGGATGGTCAATGGTGTGTGGAGCAGCGCCTGGAGTGGCTATAAAGGCCAGTTCTAGAGTGACAGGCTCTTCCACAGGTGCTGCAAAAAAATTTGTTTGTCGGGGCTGTTACACAGTTGGCTCTCCCCTTGCGCCTTTGTCTTTTTTCCTGCCAACTGCTAAGTCTCTTCGACTCGCCACACTTTAGCCCTGCCTTTATGGCTGCCCGCCAGCTCTGGCGAACGCTGGCAACTGACTCCCACGACTTGTGATCAATGTCACAGGACTTCATGTCGCGTTTGCAGACGTCTTTAAAGCGGAGACATGGACGGCCGGTGGGTCTGATACCAGTGGCGAGCTCGCTGTACAATGTGTCTTTGGGGATCCTGCCATCTTCCATGCGGCTCACATGGCCAAGACATCTCAAGCGCCGCTGACTCAGTAGTGTGTATAAGCTGGGGATGTTGGCTGCCTCGAGGACTTTTGTGTTGGAGATACGGTCCTGCCACCTGATGCCAAGTATTCTTCGGAGGCAGCGAAGATGGAATGAATTGAGACGTCGCTCTTGGCTGACATACGTTGTCCAGGCCTCGCTGCCATAGAGCAAGGTACTGAGGACACAGGCTTGATACACTCGGACTTTTGTGTTCCGTGTCAGTGCGCCATTTTTCCACACTCTCTTGGCCAGTCTGGACATAGCAGTGGAAGCCTTTCCTAAAGGAAAAGCAATGTCTTGGGCAAGGCCACTTAATTGGAAATAGTGAACTTGTAAATTACCTTAATTTTCCAATGCTGTGTTATCGTCTGTGCAGTAGTGTGCATGTGTGCTGCAGCTGAAACTTTTTCAATGTTGTTCCCATTAAACTAAGTAAAACTAACTAAAAGTAATATCGTTAGCACCAGATGCAATGTTATCCTTCTCTTACTGATCACGTTAATGCACCTTCTCAGAGCAAACACACGGTAAATTTTCACACCCTCTATTTCCACTTTTTGCATGTTACTATCAAGGTTTAAAAAGACACCCACTTATTTAGAAAGTAAAATGCAACAGCTGATTGTTTGCCCAAAACAAATTAAAAACAATTAAGTTATATCTTTCAAACAATACAGTAATGCAAGAACTGCTAGAAAAATTGCCAGTCATTCCTGTATACCTTTTGTTGCCTTTCAGCTTTTATTTTTTCCAATGCCATCCATTCAGGTAGTTTACGCTGCTGATAGGTCATCTTCTCACCATCTAATTCATTCTTTCAAGATTTTCTGCCCAGGTACAAAGAAATTTGTTTTTCATTGATAACATTCTGATCATCAGATTAGACGTAGAACTTGGAAAAGATTCAGTCCGTCAAACACATATTTGGTCAATAATCTCACATCCGGACTAATTTCTGCCCTTCATTGACCACAGACAATGGATGTCAGATTTCCAGAAATGGAAAAGGTCAATTGCTTACTTTCTCAAATCACAATGGAGCTACCATTTCAATTGTGACCACATATTTTACAGCACCTCCAACTGGTCTCACAAATATGTACCACAGACAAGTGAATATTGATTTATACTTGTTCCAATATATTTTTACGCACTCTTGAAAAGGTGGTTATTTCTGACAGCGGCCAGTGTTCAAGGAAGGCAGTGGCGTAGTGGTAATGTCACTGGACTAGTAATCCAGAGGCCAAGGCTAATGCTCTGGGGACATGGATTCGAATCCCACCACAGATGGTGAAATTTGAATTCAATCTGGAATTAAAAGCTAGTCTAATGGTGAAACCATTGCCATCCTTACCTGGTCTGGCCATAGAAAAGTGGTTGACTCTTAAAAAGCCCTCTGAAATGGCCTAGCAAGCCACTCAGTTGGACCAAACCGTTAAAAGTCTAAGAAAAGGAATGAAACTGGACGGACCACTCGGCATCGATCTAGGCACCAGAAATGACAATGGCAAACCCAGCCCTGTTGACACTGCAAAGTCCTCCTTACTAACATTTGGGGGCTTGTACCAAAATTGAGAGAGCTGTCCGACAGACAAGTCAAGCAACAACCTGACATAGTCATACCCATGGAATCACACCTTACAGACAATGTCCCAGACACGACCATCACCATCACTGGGTATGTCCTGTCCCACTAGCTGGCAGACCCATCAGAGGTGGCAGCACAGTGCTATACAGTCGGAAGGGAGTTGACCTGGGAGTCCTTAACATTGATTCCGGGCCGCATGAAGTCTCATGGCATCGGGTCAAACATGGGCATGGAAACCACGTACCGGCACCACACACCCCTCCCCCTGGCTGGTAAATCAGTGCTTCTCCATGTTGAACATCAATTGGAAGAAGGACTAAGGGTAGCAAAAGCATAGATTGTACGCTGGGTGGGGGACTTCAATGTCCATCACCAAAGGTGGTTCAGTAGCACCACTACTGACCAAGCTGGCCGAGTCCTAAAAGGACACAGCTGCTCGACTAGGTCTGCGGCAGATGGTGAGGTAACCAAGAGGGAAAGACCTACTTGACCTCGTCTTCACCAATCTACCTGTGTCACAGATGCATCGGTCCATAACAGTACTGGTCGGAGTCTCCACCGCACAGTCCTTGTGGAGATGAAGTCCCAAATTCACATCGAGGATATCCACCATCTTGTTGTGTGGCATCGTGCGAAATGGGATAAATCTAGCAACTCAGCAGTAAAGCCTGGCTTGGGTATAAAATTAAAACCCGACCCGACAACAGCCAACCCGAACCCGAATTCTTTCATTTTTTTTAAAATGCCGAACCTGACCCGAAAATAGCAAACATATTATTGAAACAGCAAAAAATGTAGATTAAAACGAAAACAATACGAATTAAAACAGTACAGTCCAGCCCGACCCTACCCAAGCCCAAATGATGGACGCAGAACACAGACCCGACCCAACCCCGACACATGTGGTCGGGTTCAGATCGGGTAGCCAGGCTTTACTCAGCAGCAGCAGAATTGTATTCAACCACAATCTGTAACCTCATGGTCCAGCATATCCCCCACTCTTGCATTATCATCAAGCTGGGGAACCAACCCTGGTTCAATGAAGAGTGTAGGAGGGCATGCCAGGAGCAGCACCAAGCATATCTTAAAATGAGATGTCAGCCTTGTGAAGCTACAACAAAGACTACTTGCAACAGAGGCAGCACGCGACAGACAGGGCTAAGCAATCACACAACCAACGGATCAGATCTAAGCTCTGCAGTCCTGCCAAATCCAGTCGTGAATGGTACTGTACAATTAAACAACTAACAGGAGGAGGCTCCACAAATATCCCCATCCTCAATGATGGGGGAAGCCCAGCATATCAGTGCAAAAGACAAGGCTGAAGCATTTGCAACCATCTTCAGCCAGAAGTGCCGAGTTGATGATCCATCGGCCTCCTCCAGAAGTCCCCAGCATCACAGATGCCAGTCTTCAGCCAATCTGATTCACTCCATGTGATATCAAGAAAAGGCTGAAGGCACTGAGCACTGCAAAGGCTGTGGGCCCTGACAGCATTCCAGCAATAGTACTGAAGCAGGACAAATCCAACCTAGCCAATTACCACCCCATCAGTCTACTCTCGATCATCAAGGTGATGGAAGTGGTCGTCAACAATGCTATCATGCGCCACTTGCTCAGCAATAATCTGCTCACTGACGCGCAGTTTGAGTTCCACCAGAGCCACTCAGCTCTTGACCTCATTACAGCCTTGGTCCCAATAGGCAAAAGAGCTGAACTCAAGAGGTGAGGTGAGAAAGACTGCCCTCGACATCAAGGAAGCAATTGACCGAGTATGGCATCAGGGATCCCTAGAAAACCTGGAGTCAATAGAAATCGGGGGGGGGAGAAACTCTCCACTGGTTGGAGTCATACTTAGCACAAAAAAAGATGGTTGTGGTTGGTGGAGGCCTATCATCTCAGTCTCAGGACATCACTGCAGGAGTTCCACAGGGTAATGTCTTAGGCTTAACCATCTTCAGTTGCTTTATCAATGACCTTCCCTCCATCATAAGGTCAGAAGTGGGGATGTTCACTGTTGATTGCACAATGTTCAGCATCATTCGCAGATACTGAAGCAGTCTGTGTGACCATCATATGATAGAATTTCACATTAAGTTTGAATGTGATATAGTTCATTCTGAAACTAGGGTCTTTTATCTGAACAAGGGAAACTATGAAGGTATGAGGGGCAAGTTGGCGATGGTGCATTGGGAAAATACACAAAGCTTTGATGGCAGTCAGGCAATGGCTAGGATTTAAAGAGGTACTACATGATCTTTGAACAGATATATTTTCCTCTAAGGCACGAACACCCAATGGGAAAGGTGAATCAACCGTGGTTAACAAAAGAAATTAATGAATTAATTAGATCAAAGGAAGTGGCTTGTAAGGATGCCAGAAAAAGTGTTAAATCCAAGGGATGGGAGCAATTTAGAACCCAGCAAAGGATGACCAAAAAACTGACAAAGCAAGGGAAAAGAGATTATGAATGCAAACAAAGGCAGACTGTAAAAGCGTCTTTAGGTACGTGAAAAGGAAAAGATTAGCTAGGACACATGTGGGCCCATTATAGGTGGAGAATTTATACTGGAGAACAGCAAAATGGTTGAGAAAATAAACAATTACTTTGTGTCTGTCTTCACGATGTCATGGAACTGTTTTTTTTTTCTCCTCTGTTTAAAAACAGTGTGCCTTTAAAAACTAAGGGGCACAGTGTGTCAGCAGCTGCACCCATTTCCTAGGCAACACGTTAGGGTTAACTTTTAACTGTGTGTAAAAGACTGGCCAGAACCAGTCTGATCCGAAAACCAGCAAAGCATGCTCACTGAAAGAAGGAACCCTCTCTCCTAGCAGAAAATTACATTTATCTTCAGGCTCTGCATTGCCTAAGGACAGAAAAAAAACCCTGGAAAAGAGCATTGCATTGTTGAAGATAGTAAATTCCTTTTTTACTTCCAAACTCTAAGAAGTCTCTGCTGCAAGAGTGACTCTCTGCTGTCTGTTTGTGTTTGGTGGAATCCTCAGCAAAGTTTCTACTGAAAGACTACCAATGTCAGAATCCAAATAGACTTGTTGCTATATTCCTTGTAGAAAGAACTGTGTGACACCTGCTGCAACCGAAGTGCTTTGAATGCCTATCTCAAAGTCTGTTTGTCGAATTCGCTTGGAGACTTCGAGTGGCATCTGATTATTCTACCCTGGAACACCTCACCAGCCAGGAACTTAACCCACAAAGACTAACAACCCAGCTGCTTATTTATTCCTAAGAAACATAATTTTTAAACCGGTTAACCGTTGGTTTTTGAATGTATGTGTGTGCGCATTAGGGTTAAGAGAAATAAGAAGCTATAAAGTCTTTTAGACATAGGTTTATCTCAATAGTGTTTAAGATTTAATTTATTAATAAATAGCTAATTTGTTGTTGTTTAAAGATATCTAGGTTGGTCTGTTTTTATTCTGGGGGGTTTAATAGTGTTTAATTTGGCTAATTTCCAGTAGGTGGGAAAACTTTAATAATATGCTGTGACCTGTGGAGTAATGGGACTGAATACACAGTGCATCGCTTTGGCCTCGGTCGTAACAATAGCATATTATTAAACTTTTAAACTGGAAAACAGCCAAATTAAACATTTTAGTACCCCCCAGAATAAAAATAGACCAGGTACCTTTAGACAACAAATTAACTATTTATTAATAAACTAAACCTTAAACACTATTAAAATAAAATTACGTCTAAAGGCCTTATAACTTCTTATTTATTCTCACTCCCCCATTCACACACATACATTCAACACTAACGGTTAACCAGTTTTAAAAATGGTGTTTTTAAAAATTAGCTGTTTCTTAAGAATAAATAAATAACGGGTTATAAGTCTTTGTGAGTTACGTTCCTGGTTGATGAGGTGTCCAGATTAGAACAAACAGATGCCAAAGTCTCCGCACGGATTTGATGAACAGTCTTTACTTGATAGACATTCAAAGCACTTCGACTGCAGCAGGTGTCACACAGTTCCTTCAACAGAGTATAATGACAGGTCTATTATATGGATTTTAAAATTGGTAGATTTCAGTCGAAACTTTACTGCAAATTCCAGAAAACACAATCCGTCAAGAAAGTCAATCTTGAAGCAAAGACTCTTGGTTTGGAAGTAAAGAAAAGGAATTTTTGCTACCTCCAGCAATACAAATATTCTCTTCAAAAGGTTTTTTTTTTCTTCTTATGCAATTAACACAGCCTGTGGCTCACTGTAGAACTTCTGCAGAGAGAATTCTCTTCCTTCAAGGCAAGCACGCTTCACTAGTGTCTCTCTCAAAACTGATTTCAGCCAGTCCCTGCACAGTCAAATTGAAAAATTACACCATGTGAGCTCCTCACTCTCCTGCTGTTGCCTAGGTAACAGGTGCAGCTGTGGCACATTGTTCTCAGAAATCTAAAACTCCTCTCTCTGTCTTAAAGGCACACTGTTTGTAGACCACGTCTTAAAGGTACACTGTTTTAAATAGAGAAGAAAAATAAACAGTTCCGTGACACAATGTCCTGTGGAGTAATGGGACTGAATTGACAGTGCATTGCTTCAGCCTTGGTCATAACATATTAATTGGGGGCTCGTGTCTGGGATCATATTAATTGCTCTCGCGTCTGGGATCATATTAATTGCGTACTTAATTGTTTGGGATCCAATCCAACGCCAATTACATAAATTATAAGGGGAGTAATAATTTGAAAGAAAAATGAAAGGAATCAGGTTTTTCGTATATAAGAGTAAAGGCTGTATCATTAGAATGGCATTAGCAGCTGCAGCAGTGTTTCTGGGAAAGGCAAATGTGTCCCTCAGTGACTTGACAACTTTAACGAAGAATAAAAGATCTGGCAGCAAAATTGGGGCCAAAACAGGTGCCAAAAAGCAGTGATAATTGACATAATAGCCCAACATCTGGAACTGGAAGAAGATGATAGTAAGTCAGAGAGTGATGCACTGGTATTGGCTAGAGTTCAGTTAGAAACAAAAAAAACTTGAAGCTGGAAAAGAATTAAGAAAACTTGAATTGGAGAAAGAGGAAAGGGAAAAAGAGAGAGCATTTTCAGAGTGAAAGAGAAGAAAGGGAACTTAATTTGAGAGAGGTGGAATGGAGACAAAGGGGTAGTCTTAAATCCAGGGAAAGTTCGGGTCAGGAAGAATCTGAATTCAGCCCAGGACCCAGCGAAAAGCTGTTTAAATTCATACAAGCTCTTTCTAAGTTTGAGGAAAGGAAAGTAAAGGCATTTTTCATATCATTTGAAAAAATAGTCAAACAAATGAAATGGCCAAAGGAAAGCTGGACACTGCTTTCGCAAAGCAGGTTGATAGGCAGAACTCAAAGTTTATGTCATGCTTCCTGAAGAGGCTTCTACACATTATGAAATGGCAACAAAGGCAATTCTCACTGCATACAAGTTAGTCCATGAGTTACCGCCAGAAGTTTCGGAACTTAAGGAGATTGGCTGGACAGATGTATGTAGAATTTGAGAGGGCGAAGCAAATTAGTTTTAACCGTTGGATACGGGCATTAAAGATGGAAACCACATATGAGAATCTTCAAGAATTGATTCTCTTGGAAAAGTTTAAAAATTCAATTCCTTCAGTTGTGAGAACTCATGTAGATAACCTGAAACCTTTGAAAGCTAGGCAAGCAGCTGAAATTGATTTCGAGCTTGTGAATAAGCCAAAACCTTTTGTCCGTCACCCCTATAAACCCAAGAAAGATCGAAGATGGGAGGGTGAAAGGAAGGCAAGTAGCCGGGAACAAGGAGGAACAGCTGGGAATGCCCCAGGATCACCACCTCAGGCCAGAAAGGAAAGTGCTGAGGGTAGGAGTGAAGTCCACAAGCTGAACAGCTTTCAATGCCACAAAACGGGTCATCTTCGTTCAGAATGCTGGAAATTGCGAGGTAAACCCACAGGACTTGTTGGGGTACACAATCTAATGCAGAGAAGAGAGTTCTGACTGAGTACAGCAGATCAGGCGGTAGCTTTAACGGCGGCTGTAAAACCAGATACAAAAACGAAAGTGAGTGTAGAAGTGAAGAATAAGATACTAGAAAGTTATAATGAATTCTTGTCCAAGGGAAAAGTAACTCCATATCCTTTAAGTGAGTCAGGAAAACCTATCATTATACTCAGGGTTACAGGAGCAACCCAAACACTCTTTCTGGGGAAAGATATAACGTTTCCACCAGAGAGCACCCTGAACGCTCAGGTTTTATTTAATGGAATTGGCGGGGAGTATATACCCGTACCTTTATATAAAGTGTACTTAGAGTGTGACCTAATATCTGGGATGGTAACTGTAGGAATTGTCCACAGTTTGCCAGTAGAGGGAATTGATCTACTCCTAGGAAATGATTTGGCCAAATCAAAAGTATCAGTTTCTCCTATAATTACAAAGAAACCAAGTGAAGTTAGAGAAATGGAGCAATTACAGGAACAAGTTCCAGGAATATTTCCTGCGTGTGTAGTCACCCGAGCCATGGCTAAACAGTTCCATTGTCAGCATTAAATTGACACCACAAACAGATAACCGAGTATCTGAAACCTTATTTGGGGATTTAGATAATCCAAATGAGATGTTTAACAGAGCTTCTATAATTGCAGCACAGCAAGCTGATCCAACGATGTACAGAATAGCACAGACGGTTCTGACAGAAGCTGAGGCGAAAGGAATTCCAGAAAACTATTATATGGAAAATAGGGTTTTGAGGAGAAAATGGAGACTGCCTCATAGACCTGCAGATGAAGACTGGACAGTTGTTAAACAGATAGTCGTACCACCTAAATATCGCCAGGAATTATTAAGGTTAGCACATGACATTCCTTTTGCAGGACACAGGGGGATTCGGAAGACTAAATCACGTGTAAGTCAACATTATTATTGGCCAGGCCTTACAAAGGACGTGAGGCAATTTTGTAAGACATGCCAAATGGTGGAAAAACCGCAACCTACCATAAAACCGGCACCACTAGTTCCCATACCAGTGATTGAAGAACCATTTAGCAGGGTATTTGTAGACAGTGTAGGACCCTTGCCAAAAACAAAAGCAGGACATCAATACATACTTACTATCATGGATATAGCTACTCAATTTCCAGAGGCCACTCCTTTCAGGACAATTACTGTCAAAATAGTAGAAAAGTTTACCCAATTCTTTACGAGATATGGATTACCACTTGAAGTTCAATCAGATCAAGGTTCTAATTTCATGTCTAAGATATTTTAAGAAGTCATGGGCAATTTGGGTATCAGACAGCTGAAATCTTCAGCATATCACCCACAGTCACAGGGAGCTTTAGAGAGGTACCACCAAACTCTCAAAACAATGATTAGAACATACTGTCACGGATATCCGCATGACTGGAATAAAGGGCTAGACTTTCTATTATTTGCCACCAGAGTTGCACTGAATAAGTCTCCAGGTTTCAGTTCTTTCGAATTGGTTTACGGACATGAAGTAAGAGGTCCTCTAAAACTTATCAAAGACAGATTCTTAGAACAAAGGAATGAATCTTCAATATTGGACTATGTATCTGTATTCCGAGAAAGACTCACAAAAGCTTGCGGTGTGGCTCAGGAACACCTTAAAGCATCCCACGCCAATATGAAAAAATGGGCAAACAAGAATGCAAAGACCCACAATTTTCAACCAGGGGATGAAGTATTGGTGTTGTTACCGTTACAGCAGGAACCATTAAAAGCACAGTTCAGCGGCCCATATAAAGTGATCAAAAGAGTGGATAAGGTAGATTACTTGATCGACACCCCTGATCGCCAGAAGAACTACCAGTTGTGTCATCAATATGTTAAAGCAATATTATCGCAGGGAGGATAAGTCAGTACAGGTATGTCAGGTAATGGGGACCGTTGAGAAGGAAAAGGGTTGTGAGGATGAGGCAGAAGAAGGCCTAGACGATTTAGAGATTGAACCTCCAACTATATATTTTTTTCTATTTATATTTAGAGATCTTTTGGGCCTCCTTATCTCGAGAGACAATGGATACGCGCCTGGAGGTGCAGCACTGAAACAGACCCTTCGGCCCACCGAGTCTGTGCCGACCAACAACCACCCATTTTATACTAATCCTATATTAATCCCATATTCCCTACCACATCCCCACAATTCTCCTACCACCTACCTACACTAGGGGCAATTTACAATGGCCAATTCACCTATCAACCTGCAGGTCTCTGACTGTGGGAGGAAACCGGAGCACCCGACAGAAACCCAGAATTGAACCCGGGTCGCTGGAGCTGTGAGGCTGCGGTGCTAGCCACTGCGCTGCCCTATACAGTTAGCGAATACCAAATGGCTAGGAAAATTGGATAACATGCTTTTGCACTTAGATGCAAAACAACGTGAAGACCTAACCAGGCTTTTCACATCATTTAAAAGAGTCTGTAGGGATAAGCCAGGATGTACAACCTTAGCTACACATGATGTGGATATAGGGGAATCCATTCCTTTAAAACAACTTCCTTACCGCTTAGGTCCAGAAAAACAGGCCCAAGTAAAAGCAGAAGTCCAATGCATGCTGGAGGCAACTTAGTTGAGCCTAGTCACAGCAGCTGGAATTCACCAGTAGTCTTGGTGCCTAAACCTGATGGGTCAGCCCAACATTGCATAGACTACAGAAAGGTCAAAGCGGTAACAAAGGCAGACTCCTACCCAGTTCCTCGTTTAGAAGACAGTATTGACAGAGTGGGCAGTGCGAAGTTTCTTACAAAGATCAACTTGTTAAAGGAATACTGGCATGTTCCTTTGACTCCTCAAGCTAAAGAGATATCAGCTTTTGTAACAACTAATGGTCTTTATCATTGCCGGGTGATGCCATTCGGGCTAAGAAATGCCCCAGCCACTTTTCAAAGATTAATGAATCAGGTGGTAGCCAGTGTTCCCAACTATGTAATGTACCTGAATGATGTACTAATATACAGTAACATTTGGCAAGAACATTAAACCAGCTAAAAATTCTGTTTAAAAAAACTGCAAGTAGTGGACCTAGTAGTAAATCTGGCAAAAAGTGAATTCGGAAAAGCAAGAATAACTTACCTCGGACACATAGCGGGACAAGGACAAAACGGCAGAAGTACAAGCCTTAGTGGAGTTCACCATCCCTAAATCTAAACGTTTAATAATGAGGTTTTTAGGGATGTGCAGTTTTTACAGGAAGTTTATATGGAATTTTAGTGCTGTAGTTGCTCTATCAACCGATTTGCTACAAAAGAAGAAAACCAAAGTAGTATGGTCAGATGAATGCCAAGCAGCTTTTGAAAAATTAAAGGCAATCTTAATTAATGAACCAGAGTTGGCTGCTCCAAATTTTGCTAAACCCGTCAAGACAGTGATTGATGCTAGTGACCTGGGGGTTGGTGCAGTCCTGTTGCAGGGCATAGAAAAACCAGTAGGGTACATTTCAAGAAAAATAAATCGCCACCAAAAAAGTATGCCACTGTGGAAAAAGAAACATTAGGACTTTTGCTGGCTCTCAAACATTTCGAAGTATATGTCCGCCAAGACTATAAAGAAATACTAATATACACTGACCATAACCCATTAACATTTGTGGAAAATTTTAAAAGCAAAAATGCTATAATATTTAGATGGAGTTTATCATTACAGCCTAATCATTTGAAGATTGTACATATTTCAGCCAACGCTTTGTCACAAATTTAACCTTAAGTTGCATGAATGGCACTGGTGCAAAGAAACATTCTGTTAATTATCAGTAGAGTAATAGAGGCATGAATATGAAAATATGTTTAGAGTGTTTTCTTCAGTTTCTATTTTGCATTGTAATGAAAGGCATTTTAAGAATGGTGTTTCATTTCACCAAGGGCGGAGGTGTCATGGAACAGTTTTTTTTTCTGCTGTTTAAAAATATCGTGCCTTTAAAACTAAGGGGCACAGTGTGTCAGCAGCTGCACCCGTTTCCTAAACAACAGCAGGAGGACTGAGGAGTTCACATGGCGTACTGTAACTTTTGGACTGTGCATAAAAGACTGGCCAGAACCAGTCTGATCCGGCAACCAGCAAAGCATGCTTACTAAAGGAAGGAACCCTCTCTCCTAGCAGAAAATCTGCATTTATCTTCAGGCTCTGTATTGCCTGAGGGTAAAAAAAAACCCTAGAAAAGAACATTGCATTGTTGAGATAGTAAATTCCATTTTTAGAACCATAGAAAAATTTTGGCACAGGAGGCCATTCAGCCCGTCACGTCCAGGCCGACCGGAAAAACTAGCCGCCCAATCTAATCCCACCTTCTAGCACCTGGTCCGTAGCCTTGCAGGCTACAGCACCTCAGGTGCATGTCCAGGTATCTTTTGAAAGAATTGAGGGTTTCTGCCTCCACCACCATTCCTGGCAGTGAAATCCAGACACCCACCACCCTCTGACTGAAAAGGTTTTTCCTCATGACCCCTCAAATCCTCCTACCAATCACATTAAATCTGCGTCCCCTGGTAATTGACCTTTCCTCTAGGCCCCTCATAATTTTGTACACCTCAATTAAGTCACCCCTCAGCCTGCTCTGTTCTAAGGAAAACAACCCGAACCGATCCAACCTTTCCTCATAGCTGCAACTTTCGAGCCCTGGCAACATTTTTGTAAATCTCCTCTGCACTCTCTCCAGAGCAATTGTGTCCTTCCTGTAATGTGATGACCAGAACTGTACACAATACTCCAACTGTGGTCTAACCAGCGTTTTATACAGTTCCAACATTACATCCCTGGTTTTGAATTCTATACCTCGGCCAATAAAGGAAAGTATTCCATATGCCTTCTTCACCACTCTTGTCTACCTGTCCTGTCACCTTCAGGGACCTGTGGACCTACACTCCGAGGTCTCTCACTTCTTCTACCCCTCTCAATATCCTCCCATTTATCGTGCATTCCCTCGCTTTATTTGCCCTCCCCAAATACATCACCTCAAACTTATCTGGATTGAATTCCATTTGCCCCTTTTCCGCCCACTCAACCAAACCATTGATATCTTTCTGCAGTCTAAGGCTATCCTCTTCACGATCAACTACATGGCCAGTTTTAGTGTCATCAGCAAATTTCCCAATCATGCCTCCCACATTTTAGTCCAATCATTAATATCTACCACAAACAGCTAGGGACGCAGCACTGAACCCTCTGGAACGCCACTGGAAACAGCTTTCCATTCGCAAAAACAACCGTTGACTACTACCCTTTGTTTCCTGAGCCAATTCTGGATCCAATCTGCCACATTGTCCTGTATCCTTTGAGCTTTCATTTTACTGACCAGTCTGTCATGTGGGACCTTGTCAAATGCCTTAAAGTCCACGTAGACCACATCCACTGCACTACCCTCATCAATCCTTCTTGTTACTTCCTCAAAAAACTCAATTAAGTTAGTAAGACATAACCTTCCCTTAACAAATCCATGCCTTTCGAAGTGGTAGTTTATCCGGTCCTCAGAATAGATTCTAACAATTACCCCACCACCAAGGTCAGACTGACCATCCTATAATTATTTGGCCTATCCCTCGCACCCTTTTTAAACAATGGTACAACGTTCACAGACCTACAAATCGACTGGTACCTCCCCTGTATCCAGTGAGGATTTGAAGATGATCCTCAAAGCACCCGGTATTTCCTCCCTGGCTTCCTTTTAACAACCTGGGATGCAATCCCCCCCGGCCGTGGCAATTTATCCACCTTCAAGGATGTCAGACCCTCTAGTACTTCCTTTCTAATTATGCTTATTGTATCTAATATTTCACACTCCTCGTCTTTAACTACAATGTCTACATCAATCCTCTCCTTTGTGAAGACAGAGACAAAAAAATCATTAAGAACCCTGCCCTCATCTTCTGCATCCACACAACTTCCCTGTACATCTCTGATAGGCCCCTACCCTTTCCTTAGTTATCCTGTTGCTCTAAACGTACTGATAAAACATCTTCGGGTTTTCCTTGATTTTACCTGCCAATAATTTTTCATGTCCTCTCTTTGCTTTTCTAATTTCCCTTTTTACTTCACCCCTGCACTTTCTATACTCCTCTAGGCTATCTAAAGTATTAAGATATTTGTGACCATCATAAGCTTTCTTTTTCTGCTTTAACTTACAGGGTTCTATATAACCAGGGGGCTTTAGATTTGGCAGTACCACCCTTTATCTTAGTGGAGACATACCTACACTTTGCCTGTAGTATCTCGCTTTTGAATGCCTCCCACTGGTTTGTCACTGATTTTCCTTCAAGTAGCTGTATCCAGTCCACTTTCGCCAGGTCACCACTCAGTGTCGTAAAATTTTCCTTCCCCCAATTTAGAACTTTCACTCCTAGGAACATAGGAAATAGGAGTAGGCCATTCAGCCCCTCGAGCCTGTCCCGCCATTCAATGAGATCATGGATGAGCCGCGGCCTAACTCCATATACCTGCCTATGGCCCATATCTCTTAATACCTTTGCTTAACAAAAATCTACCTATCTCAGATTTAAAATTAACAACTGTTCTAGCTTCAGCTGCTGTTTGTGGGAGAGTGTTCCAAACCTCTACCACCCTTTGCGTGAAGAAGTGCTTCCTAGCATCTCTCCTGAACGGTCGGGCCCTAATTTTTAGACTATGGCCCCTAGTTTTAGAACCTCCAACCAATGGAAATAGTTTGTCTTTATCTAGTCTGTCTTTTCCTGTTAATATCTTGAAGAATTCAATCAGATCACCCCTTAACCTTCTAAATTCTAGCGAAAACAGGCCTAATTTGTGTAATTTCTCCTCGTAACTTAACCCCTGTAGTCCAGGTATCATTCTTGTAAACCTACGTTGCACTCCCTCCAAGGCCAATATATCCTTCCTAAGGTGTGATGCCCAGAACTGCTCACATTACTCCAAGTGGGGTCTAACCAGGGTTTTGTACAGCTGCAGCATAACCTCTATGTCTTTATACTCCAATCCTCTAGATATAAAGGCTAGCATTCCATTAGCCTTTTTGATTATTTTCTGCACTTGCTCGTGGCATTTTAAAGATCTATGCACCTGAACCCCCAAGTCTCTTTGCACATCCACTGTACTTAACCTCTTCCCATTTAGAAAGTACCCTGCTCTATCCTTTTTTCATCCAAAATGGATAACCTCACACTTGCCCACATTGAAATCCATCTGCCACAGTTTTGCCCATTCACATGGTCTGTCAATATCTCCTTGCAATTTTATGCTATCATCTAGACTGTCTACAATGCTGCTTAACTTCGTATCAGCAAATTTGGATATATGACTTACTATGCCATCATCCGTCATTAACGAATAATGTGAATAATTAAGGCCCCAAAAAAGATCCCTATGGGACACCACTAGTCACATCCTGCCAACCAGAGTACTTACCCAATATCCCACTCTCTGTTGCCTACCAATCAACCAACTTCCTAACCATGTATCTTTGTCCTCTTCCATGATAATGCTAAAACTATCTCCAAAATGGTCACCCACTGTTACTTCCTCCACTTGCCCAGCTTCATTACCGAAGACTAAATCTAGAATTACGCGCCCACACGTTTGGCTTGTTACGTGCTGACCAAAAAAGTTCTCTTGATCACAGTTCAAGAATTCACTCCCCTCTGTGCCCTTCACACTGTTTGTACCCCAGTTGATATTGGGGTAGTTAAAATCCCCAAAAAGGAAGGAACCCTCTCCCCTACCAGAAAATTTACATTTATCTTCATGTTCTGTATTGCCTAAGGAGAGAAAAAAGCCCTGGAAAACAACATTGCATTGTTGAAGGGAGTAAATTCCTTTTTTACTTCCAAACTCTAAGTCTCTGGTTCAAGAGTGACTCTCTGCTGTCTGTGTTTGGTGGAATCCTCAGCAAAGTTTCTACTGAAAGACTACCAGTTTCAAAATCCAAATAGACTTGTTGCTATATTCTTTGTAGAAAGAACTGTGTGATGCTTGCTGCAACCTAAGTGCTCTGAACGCCTATCTCAAAGTCTGTTTGTCGAATTCGCTTGGAGACTTCAAGTGGCATCTGATTATTCCACTCTGGGACACCTCACCAGCCGGGAACATAACACATAAAGACTTACAACCAAGTTGCTTATTTATTCCTAAGAAACATAATTTTTAAACCAATTAACCGTTGGTTTTTGAATGTATGGGTGCGTGCATTAGGGTCAAGAGAAATAAGAAGTTATAAAGTCTTTTAGACATAGGTTTATCTCAATAGTGTTTAAGATTTAGTTTATTAATAAATAGTTAATTTGTTGTTGTCTAAAGATACCTTGTTTGGTATGTTTTTATTCTGGGGGGGGGGGGCGGGGGGTGAATAAAGTGTTTAATTTGGCTAATTTCCGATAGGTGGGAAAATGTCAATAATAGGCTCTGACCTGTGGAGTAATGGAACTGATTGACAGTGCTTTACTCCCGCCTCGATTGCAACAGAAGATACAGAAAATCTCCCAGAAATACTAGGGAACCAAGGGACGTGGGAAAATGAGGAATTGAAAGAAATTAGCATGAGTAAAGAGGTAAGACTTGAAAGGTTATTTAGATTGAAGGTTGATAAATCCCCTGGACCGGAAGAACTACATCCCAGAAGGAGCTGGCTATAGAGACAGTGGATGCATTGGCGGTTACCTTTCAAAATTCTATAGATTCTGGAAAGGTACCTGCAGTCTGGAAAATAGCAAATGTAACCCCACTATCTAAGAAGGGAGGGAGAGGGAGAATGGAGAACTACAGACATGTTAGACGTCAGTACTAGGGAAAATTTTAGAATCTATTAGAAAGGATGTGATAATTGGACACTTAGAAAATAATGGTAAAATTGGGCAGAGTCAACATGGAGTTATGAAAGGGAAATCATGTTTGACAAACCTGTTGAAGTTTTTTGACTATGTTACTTGCAACATAGATAAAGGAAACCCAATGGATGTGGTGTATTTGGATTTTCAGAAAGCATTTGATAAGGTCCCACACAATAGGTTAGTAAACAAAATTAGAATCATAGGATTGGGGGGTAATATACTCATATGGATCGAGAACTGGCTAACAGACAGAAAGCAGAGAGTAGGAATAAACGGGTCATTCTCAGGGTGGCAGGTTTTTACTCATGGGATACCACAAGGACCAGTGCTAGGGTCCCAGTGGCTCATTTCATCTCTTCTCTCCTCACTCTACAAGGCCCCAAACACTCCTTTCATGTGAAGCAGCAATTTACTTGTACTTCTTTCAATTTGGTATACTGTATTCACTGCTCACAATGTGGTCTCCTCTACATTGGGGAGACCAAACGCAGATTGGGTGACCGCTCTGCAAAACACCTCCGCTCAGTCCTCAAAGCATAACCCCAAGCTTCCGGTTGCTGGCCCCGCTCTCATGTCTACATCTGTCCTGGGATTGCTGCAGTGTTCCAGTGAACATCAACGCAAACTCGAGGAACAGCACCTCATTTACCAATTAGGCATGCTACAGCCTGCCGGACTGAACACTGAGTTCAATAATTTCAGGGCATAACGAGCCCCCCTTTTTATTTTGTTATTTTTTTTTGTGTGTTCATTTTATTTTAGTTTGCTTCTGCTGTGCCTACCCACTGTTTTTTTCATCTTTGTGCTTGGGCCAAGCTGTTCAGTTTTCTGTCAATTAACACCCTCACTGTACTAACGCTTTGTCCTTCACACCATTAGCATGCTGTTTGCCTTTGCTCCATGACCTTCTGGTCAGTTATTCTCCGTGACCTCGTCCTACCAACACCTCTTTTGTTATCTCTTGCACCACCCTGTTAACTTTTCTCTCTCTCCACAGATACTGCCTGACCTGAGTATTTTCGGCATTTTTTGTTTTTATTTCATATTTCCAACATCTGCAGTACTTTGCTTTTAACTTAATCCTTGTCTCTGGTGATTTGGGGCTTTCAATTACATTAACAGCCTACATATAACCAAATACAAGTATCTAGGGAGACATGTTGGCCACCAGCCTGCAGAAAAAAATTAGCAGTGAGCAATTTTAACTCTGCATGCTGTGGGCAGCAGGAAAGAAGCCGATAGGGAACACACCTCAAACAAGGCTGCACAAATACGGGAGGGACGGCCGGGCTCCCGTTGTTGCTCCCAACAAACTCGTTCCCTCACGGCCAAAGGCGCAGCACCATTACCGACCAAACTCACGCAGCAGAAAAGCAACTTCTCGAAAAGAACAGACCAGCGCCTCCAAACACCAATTGAAATCGGTTAATCAGCGATTACGCACCATATTATCCGGCCCCACGTGATTGGATCGCGCACGCGCGTAACCCTGATGCCTCCGCTCGCGTTTTCATCGTTCGATTGAGGAGGGCTCGTCGTTTTATTTTTTTTTTCCCCCTTTGCTCCTGGGAAAGAAAGTGCGGCGTCCGCCTTGATGTCGTAACCATGGAGTTTATGTAAAAGGGTCTCTCTGATCCACAAGTTAAAACATAGTCCGATCGAACTCCCGGCGCCAGATTACATTGGTCTTCTTTCTCCCCGTGTCCCCGCCCCCTCCTAATGTCTCCTCCCCTCCCAATGTCCCCGCCCCCCTTTCTTTCAACAGGGAGCAACGGCGCTCCTCGTTGGCATGGTGATATGGGCGTTCTCCTTCTCTCTCTCTCTGCGTGCGGGTAAGGAGTCTGCGCATTAGCGTCGCCAGGGCAGCTGTGGGGGGTGTGTCGCCGCGCGGGGCCCGCGAGCGCCGGCGGTTGGCGGTGTGCGCACGGAGGACGGAAAGGTTCGAGCCACGGATCTGGAGTGACGGTGAAGGCCGGGCCGCTCATCCCATGGCGACCAGAGACATTGACCGTGGCAGAGGAGGAATGGCCACCACCGCCACGGACATTCAACCGTCTCCGCTGCCGGCGGACATCATCGCACCTTCAGAAGTGGAGGAGATGGTGGCGGAGGATAATGTTGCTGAGACGCCGCGGCGAACCGAGGGAAGGGATCCCAGCCCGGTCGCCGGGCCTGCGGTGCCGATGCTGGAGACTCAGGAGCTGGCCTCCAAGCGAGTGGACATCCAGAACAAGCGCTTCTACCTGGACGTGAAGCAGAACGCCAAGGGCCGCTTCCTGAAGATCGCCGAGGTGGGCTCCGGAGGCCACAAGAGCCGCCTAACCGTCTCCATGCCGGTGGCGGCCGAGATGCGCGACTACCTGGGGGACTTCATCGAACACTACGCGCAACTTGGGCCCGGCGGCGGAGGCTTAGGAGACGCCAGCTCCCGGAGGCAACAGCGGCGGCAGCAGCCGAGTCAAGCACCGGCCCAGCCTGAGGTCCAGGCCCAGCCTGAAGTCCAGGCCCAGCCTGACGCCCAGGCCCAGCAGGCCGAGCCGCCGCAGCAACGAGTCCTGAAGAGTGAGTACCTGGTGCGGGAGAACCGCAAATACTACCTGGATTTGAAGGAGAATCAGCGAGGCCGCTTCTTGCGCATTCGCCAGACCATGAGCCGAGGCCCCGGCTGGGGCTACTCGGGACAGGGCCAGACCATCGCCCTCCCCGCTCAGGGGCTCATCGAGTTCCGGGACGCCCTAGCCAGACTGATCGAGGATTACGGATCGACGCCGGGAGGGGGCTCGCGGGACGACGCCGCGGCTCTGGGGCCGTTGGAGTTGCCCGAGGGGATCTCGGTGCCCGTCGACAACAAGAGGTTCTTCTTCGACGTGGGATCCAACCGTTACGGGGTGTTCCTACGAGTGAGCGAGGTGAAACCGTCTTACCGCCACTCCATCACCGTCCCTCACCAAGCCTGGGCCCGTTTTGGCGACAACTTCATCAAATACGCCGAGGAGATGAGGGCTATCCAAGAAAGGCGCAGGGACCGGAGGGCCGATCTGACCAGAGAAATTGCCGCAGACAGTGAGGAGGAGGAAGATTGACATCCGATTATCGTTGCTTTGATATCAAATCCCTATTGATATTACACCACCATCCTATCCGCATCATCCTAGTATCCTGATCATAAAAGAACGTATATTTATATAGGACCTAAACATAAAGGGATTACACCGTCCCCCAATTCACCATCACCGTCCCTTCCCCCACAATTCGCCATCACTGTCTCCTTTCACCCCCCCCCCCCATCATTCACCATCACCGTCTCTTCCCCCCCCCCAATTCACCATCAGCGTCTCTTCTCTCCCCCCCCCCCCAATTCACCATCAGCGTCTCTTCTCTCCCCCCCCCCCAATTCACCATCACCGTCTCTTCTCTCCCCCCCCCCCAATTCACCATCACCGTCTCTTCTCTTCCCCCCCCCCCCCAATTCACCATCACCGTCTCTTCTCTTCCCCCCCCCCCAATTCACCATCACCTTCTCTTCCCCCCCCCCCCCAATTCACCATCACCGTCTCTTCCCCCCCCCCCAATTCACCATCACCGTCTCTTCCCCCCCCCCCCAATTCACCATCACCGTCTCTTCCCCCCCCCCCAATTCACCATCACCGTCTCTTCCCCCCCCCCAATTCACCATCACCGTCTCTTCCCCCCCCCCCCAATTCACCATCACCGTCTCTTCCCCCCCCCCCAATTCACCATCACCGTCTCTTTCCCCCCCCCCAATTCACCATCACCGTCTCTTCCCCCCCCCCCCCAATTCACCATCACCGTCTCTTCCCCCCCAATTCACCATCACCGTCTCTTCCCCCCCCCCCCCCAATTCACCGTCTCTTCCCCCCCCCCCAATTCACCATCACCATCTCTTCCCCCCCCCCCAATTCACAATCACCGTCTCTTCCCCCACCCCCCAATTCACCATCACCGTCTCTTCCCCCCCCCCCAATTCACCATCTCCGTCTCTTCTCCCCCCCCCCCAACTTACCATCACCGTCTCTTCCCCCCCCCCCAACAATTCCATCACCGTCTCCCCCCCGCCCCCCCAATTCACCATCTCTGTGATCTTCCACCCCCCCCCCCCCCAATTCACAGTCACCGTCTCTCCCCAAGTCACTGTCCGTCCCCCAATTCACTATCGCGCCCCCCCCCCCCCTCCCAATTAGTCTCTGCCACCCAGGTCATCCTCTGCCCCCGCTCCCCAGTTCACCATCATAGTTTGTGCTTCCATTCACCGTCATCATCTGCCAACCCCCCAGTTCACCGTCGTCCTCTGCTGCCCCCCCAGTTCACCGTCGTCCTCTGCCGCCCCCCCCCCCAGTTGACCGTCATCCTCTGCCCCCCTGCTCCCCAGTTCATTAGTTTGTGCTTCCATTCACCGTCATCGTCTGCCAACCCCCGAGTTCACCATCGTCCTCTGCCGCCCCCCCCCCCCCCCCAGTTGACTGTCATCCTCTGCCGCCCCCCCCCCCCCCCCCAGTTCACCCTCGTCCTCTGCTGGCCCCCCAAGTCACCCTCGTCCTCTGCCCCCCCCAGTTGACCGTTGTCCTCTGCCCCCCACAGTTGACCGTTGTCCTCTGCCCCCCACAGTTGACCGTTGTCCTCTGCCCCCCCCAGTTGACCGTCGTCCTCTGCCGCCCCCCCCCCCAGTTGACCGTCGTCCTCTGCCACACCCCCAGTTCACCCTCGTCCTCTGCCGCACCCCCGAGATCACCCTCGTCCTCTGCCGCACCCCTTAGTTCACCCTCGTCCTCTACCGCCCGCCCCCCCCCCCCCAGTTCACCCCCGTCCTCTGCCGCCCCCGCCCCCCCCCCCAGTTGACCGTCGTCCTCTGCCAACCACCCCCCAGTTGACCGTCGTCCTCTGCCGCCACCCCCCCCTCCAGTTCACCCTCCTCCTCTGCTGCACCCCCCAGTTGACCGTTGTCCTCTGCCGCACCCCCCCCCCAGTTCACCCTCGTCCTCTGCTGCTCCCCCCCCCAGTTGACCGTCATCCCTCTGCTGCTCCCCCCCCAGTTCACCCTCGTCCTCTGCTGCTCCCCCCCCAGTTCACTCTCGTCCTCTGCCGCCGCCCCACCCAGTTCACCCTCTGCCGCCCCCCCCCAGTTCACCCTCGTACTCTGCCGCCGCCCCACCAGTTCATCCTCTGCCGCCCACCTTCCGTTCACCGTATTCCTCTGCCGCCCACCTTCCGTTCACCGTCCACACCTGCCACCACCTCTTCCATTCACCGTATTCATCTGGCTCCCTCCCCTGCTTCACCATAATTGTTTCTCCTCTCCTCCGTCCCCCCGCCGTCGTTCACGATCATCATCTGCCCTCCCCCACCCCCCCCAACCAAGTTCACCGTCATCATCTGCCACCTCCCCTCTATTCACTGTCCTCATATGCCCCCTCATTCATTGTCTGCCCTCCCCCTCCCAATTTACCATCATTGTCCCTTTTCCTCCCACCTAGCTGTCACTGTCTCCCAACACATCATCAACATAATCTCCCCACCAGATTCTTGTCTCTTCTCCTTGTCTCGTCACCCCACCCCAGTCATCGTCTATTTCGTCGCCCCACCCACCTCCCCAGCCAAGATTGTTATGGTCTCCCCCACCCCCCCAATTGTCATCTTCATCTCATTCCCCCCCAGATCATCATCGCCTCATCTTCCGACCTCACAATCATCAATTTTATCCTGTCTTACCCCTCCAATCATTGTCGACTCCACCCTTGCCCCCCCCCCCCACCCCCCGAAAATCACCATCATTGTCTTTCTCCAGTCCACCCTGCTTTTTACCATAACCATGCCAACTGATTGCATGTACAATGTAAAAAATTACCTGGCTCCATTTTATTCTATTAGTTCATCCCTCAGAAAAGCAAATCGATAGAGAAGGATTTTTGTGCGCTGCTCAACCTCCTTAAAAGGAAGTAGAGTTTGCTGTGCTTAACATTGCATTTTCAAAATTCCCTCCAACCAAACTTTCATAATTTTTTTTAATGATACAAACAAGCATTTGTAATATAAAAATGCAGTTCCTTTATCTTTTTCAGTGCAAATCTATCAACAGATTTAAGACTGGCATCTCAAGTTGTAACTGTCCATGGGGGGAAAAATGCACATCTATTGTCTACATAAACAATTTCAATCTCCCTGCTGTAAGTAAAGCTGTAGCAACTATTTCACTTGATTAACGATGTATGAGCTGCATGCCCATTTTTTTCCTGAAAGAATCATGTTTTTTTACAGCTTTTAAGCTATGAAAGCCTATGTAATTGTCATATGTAGCAATTTAAAATTCAAGCCTTCTAAAATTTCAGATCAGCACAAAACGTGATGTATATTTTGCATGTACTATGTATTTGTGATTTTTTGTTTACCAAAAATTGGACAGTACTTTCTCGATTATTCAGTCCTTACTCTCTACAATATGTACCACATCCAGTGCATGTCTTTTTCCCCCATTGCAAAAAATGGGGTTTAAAAGTAGGCAATAACTCCCTAGATAGCTCACTTTACCTTATCTGATGCACTTTATTCAATTTATAATCAATAAGAGTAAGTGCATTATAGATATGTTGTTCCATACTTCTATTGAAGAACCATGAGAAATAAACCACAGACCAGTGTGCCATAGGATTGTCCCCAGACAAGAAAGAACTGTCCACACTGAATTTTAAGAATGTGTAAAGTTCTTCTTCCTTTTTATTTGGACATGGTTGTGGGGGCAGAGAAAGACAAGTTATAGTATTTGACACATATAATAACTGTGACAGCTATTTAATAGCCTTTAAACTGTTTTTGCACTTCTTTTAAAGAAAAGAAATTGGGTGCTGCTCTACTTTCCTTATGTTAACTGGGGACAACCCTTTACCAATACTTTTGTTATGCGCCAAGGCAGGTCATTCCAGTGCAGTGCCTGTTACTTGTCTAAATGAAATGACAAACTGTAGTAATCACTTAACTTGGGTACCAAACACATTTAACAGTAAACCACAGTAATTGTTATAACATGCATATGAAATAGCTATGTTACTTCATGCTGCAGTTACTTTTATAATGATGTAGGCCTTCAGTAAGAGCTCTGCCTGCAGTATTGAGTACATGGCTTTAATCCTCTGCATCATAAGAGAAGTATAGGACTTTTGATAACATGATTGCTGGCATAACTGGGGATTTTTCTGATTTGTGGGTGCACATTGTTATGATCATGGTACCCCCACGCAGGTTATCCTGCAGTATTATGGCAGCTTTTTGCACTGTGACTTATCAAAAGCACATGATGTAACTTTATAACATCATTGGAATTAATTGCAACCTTGTGTATTTGCAAAGTTCCATTGCCGTGTTCTATAAGACTGCACTACAAGACATCAGCGACTATTTCTGTAACATGCAGAAAGGACCTGGGGATATTTGGGAAATTGTACCTTTAACTAGAAGAGCTGACAAGTAACCTACAAGTTAGCCCTCATTTTACTGTCAAAGCCCTTCATCCCTTGTAATTCAAACTTTGCATGAGACAATCAAGTAGATACCCAGACAAACCACCAAGACTGTTGTAACTTGTCAAACAAATTCATTGGCTGACAATCAAAATCATTTTGTTTTAAATTACAGTTGTACTCTGCTTGTTACTCTATTTTCCTATAGGAGAGGGAGAAAAGATGTTTGAGGGAATGTCACCCTTCAGCTTCTGTTCGAAAATTGTCATTAAACTGGTGTTATGAAGTTATACATTTATTTATTGGTGCGGGATGTGGGGAGAAAAGAGGAAGGTGTTTCAAGAAGCAACAGATTTGTAAGCTTAGTGTTTAATCTGTTTACATTTGAGAATTTTTCTGCCACTTTCCCAAAGGGTCGTGTGTGGTGTGTTTCATTATATGCATATATCCATTTATGTCAAGTTTGAGTTCACTTTCTTCTGATTTAAAGTAGTGTAGTGATTTATAATCCAAGTAATACAAAAGTAAAGCCCTCATTGAGATAATGAGTGCTACCCTTACCTGTTTGCATCCTGTAGAATCTATTGCATGTGGGCACTGTGTTGGTACATAAATGCTTTTTTGAGCCTTCAGTAATGTCCATATTTTTGATACAATCAAAATCAGTAGGTAAGCTATCAAGATTAAAAAGGTCAAAAAAAATTTTACTGCATTTCGTTTATACAGAGATTCCCTACAATTAAGATTATTATGAATGATTGCAGTACAATCATAAATATAAGAGTAGACAGGAAATGTGTATAAACTAGATTAAGCATTTTTACATGCAATATGGAATTTACAAAAGGTCATTCGAAATAGATCTTCAGACAAGTCCTTTTCTTTTTAAGAAATTAAGGGCTGCATTTTACCAATCCTCCGAAGTCGGGTGTCACGTGGGGGGCCCAGAAAAGTCTTCCAGGAGAGGCCCGCCTCGACCCCCGACGCTGAGAAGGCCCCGCCGCAATTTACCGGCGGTGGCAAGGTCTTTGTGCGCCCCCCCCCCCCCCCAAACTGCCACATAGCGGCAGAGCCTTCATTTGGGTAGTGAAATTAATTCAAATAAATGTAAATGAACTTAGTTGGACCGGGCAGCTGTCCCACGCTGATATTCTGGCTGGTGGCAGGAAGTCCCACGCCTTCCGATCCCTGTTTGGGGATCCAAGGTGAGACACTGGTGGGGAGAGGAGTGTAATTCTCCGTGCAGGGGGTTGGAGGAGTGAGCGGGGAAAACTCTTTTGGTGGGAGGGATGGTGGGAAGGGGTTAAGGTTTAAAGTTATTAAAGGTCGGGATCTGCATAACAGTTTTTTTGGGAGGGGGAATGTGCAGTTAATGAATTGATTCTTCCTTGGGGGTGCAGGTGAGGGGAGTGAAAATGTAATTCCATCTGTAACTGCACTTTTCCACATTCTTTGCCTTTAAAAATGTAAATTCACCTGAAGGGCTTGAAGCCCTTTAACAATGGCACCTGCGCGGTGACGACGGATTCCAGGGACAGAGCAACCACCCCCTCTATGTCACCAGGAGCAGATTTAGAGTTAGACAGCTCAAAACAGGCCCACAGCTCAAAACAGGCCCTTCAGCCCATCGTGTCCATGCCGACCATCAAGCACCTAACTATTCTAATCCCATTTTCCAGCACTTGGCCCGTAGGCTATGCCGTTCCGTCTCCTCCATTTAAATGAGCCCCCACGCACAATATTGCGGGTTCAGCAGTAGCCGCTCCCTGCTGCCAGACTGCCACCTTCAAAGCGCTCTGCCGCAATTTGCGGCAAGCTCATAAAATTCAGCCCTAAGAGTTGCCATTAAACTGATTTCTTGTAATTTAGTTAAATAATGATGGACCAACTGGAGTACAGTGGGTCATAATTGGTTTTGATGGAACAATCCAACCATCAGTCCATCTTTCTGTACCTCCTGCGGTGCAGTAATTTTACATTTATGGTTAGTCAGAAGCACTTACATTTTTGTATTTGTGTTCCACATTATTTTTACCATGACTGTATTCGTCTTCTTTATTTTGTTTAGACATTGTACTAGTATGGTGCTGTTATTCTGTTTAACCATTCAAATTTTACTCATTGTAGATGGTGCAATAATTACATTTTTATTCATTTATTTTACTCTGGTTTTCTCATTTTTGTTGCTCTTATTCCATGCTGTCCTATTCCAGCCTGGTAGATGGCTCTTTTTGGGTTGTACTTTGCTTCATAACTTTCATTAATGCAATTCTCTGTAAGTAAATGAGGTAATTCAATCAGAAAGCTTTTAGGTCTCCTGGTATTTTTCTTCTGTTGTGTTGGACTGAGGTGCTGTATCACAGAATTGTTACAGCACAGGAGGAGACCATTCAGTCTGTTGTGTCTGCACCGGCTCTGTGAAAGAGCTGTTTACCAAGTGCCATTTCCCAGCCTTCTCCCTATAGCCCTGCACATTCTTCCTTTTCAGATAACAATCCAATTCCCTCTTTCATGTCTCTATTTGAACCTGCCTCCACCAGGCAGTGTATTCCAATCCTAACCGCTCACTGCATGAAAAAGTTTTTCCTCATGTTGCTATTGCTTCTTTTGCCAATTAACTTAATCTGTGCCCTCTTGTTCTCGATTCCTCCACCAATGGGAACAGTTTTTTCCTATCTACCTTGTCCAGATCCCTCATGATTTTGAATGCCTCTATCAAATCTCCTCTCAACCTTCTCCAAAGAAAACAGTCCCAACTTCTCCAATCTATCCACATAACTGAAGTTCCCCATCCTTGGAACCATTCTCATGAACCTTTTCTGCACACTCTGCAATGCCTTCACATCTTTCCTAAAGTGTGGCGCCCAGAATTGGACACAATACTCCAGTTGTAACAAATCAGCCCCATTTATTTAATAGAGGGCAGTTAAGGTCAAAAGATTCTTAGTAGTAACTGGGTCGTGCAGGAAGTTACAACACTTTCAGTTCTCTGACCTGGGTTTGAAGACATCCCAGATTGGTAAAAAGAAAGTCTCCATTGTGCTGGTCATAAAGGTTCAGTCTAAACTCAGTTTGACTTGATCTAGTGCCTAGGAAATATGTTGACAGTACAAAACTGCTAGTTTCCTTCAGAGAAGAATGATATGGAAATATATTTTGTAATTGGTTTTTGCTGTTCAGAGGTCAGTTAAGGCACATGTTAAAGCAGGGCAGCATATTTGCTCTGCATCAAATCTGTGCTATAGCTGAGAAGGGAGTATTTTTGCTGACATTGGGTGACAGAATTGCAAGGGTGTCTATTCCCCAGAATTTGTATTCGTAGTCTTCATATAAATACTCTTTTTTGCTACTTCCTGTCCCAAAAAAAATTACGGGTAGGATCTGTTGATGGTCCAGCATTGTATCACTGGCATTTTGCAATTCTCCAACCAGTTCCAATTTGTTTTGGTTGCAAAGCATAGAACATTATCCATATTAACCCAGTTTGTGTAGCATTTATTGCTATTGGCTCTCTAGCTTTTCTTTCATGTTCTATTCTGTTATATTTTAAAACCAATTGTTAAACCTAACCATGTTTTTTAAACAAGCAAATTTTTGGTTCTTATTTGACATGCACTGCTAACATCGTTGCAGACAATGGCACGTAGATGTTATGCATTGCTGATTAACTTATAATTGACATTAGACACAAATGTATATTATCGAGTTACTATTGCTGTGAACTTTGAATACAATTGTCTACTGACTTCTTCAATCCTTCCACTCATAATATAGATGTCTCAGTCTTATTGTTAAAGCAGTTCCAAACATGACGAGATTTTTGCACAGCCTGACGCATCGTAAGTATAGTGCAGTAGGCAAATGGTTAACCATTCATCAAGTGTTTTGTTTGCAACTTATGTTTCAATACTCTGTGGCATGTGTGTATGGTCAATCTGCTATTGTATAAAGTGCAATAGAATTTGTGAACATGCTCTGATTTAGAAAGAGTCTAGTTTTGCTTTCCTTTTTGGGCTGGTCTATTGTTGTCTTTCAGAATGCTAATCCTTTTGATAGTTTAATTTATTAGATTATTGCTAAATATTCCCAGAATAAATTGCTTCAATTTGTGATGTTTGTGTTTTGAGGAAGGAAAAAAGGTTAATCTATGTGTGCATGCTTCTATGTAATATGTAGACATATTAGATCAAGATCACCTAATCAAATCTCCAACACCATTTAAGAATGAGTAGGTAATTCTGTAGTAAGAGTACCTAGCTTCATATTGAAGAATTGAAATACAGTGCAAACACCTTAAATACCACAGTACTTACTGTAACATTAATATACAATATAATTATAAGCATGGCCATTGAAGACTAGTAATCCTGTAAATGCTGCAGTATTTTGTGGCCACATACTTATTTAGAACTGTTAAAAGTATTTGACGATATGAAATGGATGTAATTATAGAGGAGGATGGAAAAAGTGGAATCTGGGTGATAAGGTCATCTATCAAAAGATTGAATCTCCTGGCAGATTTGAATAAAATTGCAAATTGTAAGAATACTATATTTTAACATAGGTCATCAGATGCTGTGAGACATAATGGTTCTTGTGCTGTTGGTGCATTGTTGAATACAAATGTTTGAGATTAAACAATGAAAATGCATGGTTAGATTAAATCCTAGCGTTAATTAACTTTTGAGTCTTGAAGAAATTTTGCTTTATCTTCCTGGAAGTTTTACCTGTTTTTGCATCTCACAAATAGGCTAGATATGTTGAACATAGTGCATGAAAAAGGTAAATTGTTTTGTACATGGTATGTGGAAGGCATGAATTTAATGAGAATAATGGTCCTTTCATGCTTAATTTTTTGTTTATCTCAAGAGCAGCAATGTTGTGGGAACACTGTCACCTCCTAGTTACACCCCATCCTAACTTAGAAATATATTGCTGTTCCTTCATCCTCCTTGAGTCAATATCCTGGATTTCCCTACCTAACACCAAAAGGACTGCATAGCTCAAAGAGAAGGCCCACCACCACCACCTCAGGGCATGTAGGTAATCCTGTCTATAGAACAGGAATAAAATTCTGTTCAGCGCTGCAAGATTATAATTAGTAGCTTAAAGACAAAGTACTGCAGGGCTAGAATTTTGTACTCTGTTAAATTTAAGTACAAACATTTGCAGCACAAAATAGATAAACAGAAGTATTAAAGACATGGAGGAAGTATTCCAGTCCTGGTAGTGCAGCACTCATGTTGAGTAATTTCAGCTCTGTTGGCTAAACTGAAAAAAATGGCCATTGAGTTTTTAGAAGATGTATGGATGAGCACTTTACAACATTATTACAAATATTTAACAAAGAATGCTTAATCATGGTCCGTACCAACTGAAACTTAATGTGTGGAATGCAAGCAAATCAGTGCACGTATAGTTTTAAACACTCCTGTTTCAGACATAACTAAATATGATGCAACACACTAATTCCACCCTTTTATTTCAAATGGAGCTGCCCTTATCTCCATCCCAGAAACAAGTGTAGAATACCAGTTGTAGGATTTGGCTTGACATACTAGGTTTGCTGACTTAAATTTTATCCCTGCAGTGAATGCATTGTTACAAAAAATACTGCTTTTTTCTTTATAAATTCTGTCAGCATGGTTATTACATTCTTCTAAACTGGCCACTGTAGCATGTGTTAGTTACTTTGGAGATTCAGAAGGGTGTCAATTTCACAAGGTCATTGCATGTTTTTTTCATCCTTGTTAATAATTTGGACAGTTTATGTACTTGATGAAGAGCAAGAACACAGATGATGTAGCTTAATGTTCTCTGTTTCTTCTTTAACCTATTAGTAACTGCATTATCTTTTGTAGCTTCTAAAATGGCTGAATCAATGTGCAATCTTAAGTATCTTAAATTAGAATGAGAGACATGCCAAATAATGCACTGCTTTTGTCAACATTTTACAAAAAATTGAATGTTTTTAATGCAAAAATGCTGCTGCATTACAAAATTGAAACTGCAATTATGTCTTTCCTAGGCTATCAATAGATCTTCACTGAAATCTGTTAGAACCTTTAAAGCTACCTTCTCTTCTGTTTCATTCTTCAAGTGTTGCTTGAATATTTTAGGGTAGGGAGGGAGAAACATTAAGAAAACAAGTTTTGGCTTTCTTAAAGTGTGAGATAAGTGATACTGTAGCTTGAGGTTATTGTAATTTCAGATTCAAATAAAAAGTATGGAACAAGGTTATGAAAATCATTTGTTACTGGGGAGGGAGATTGCCAATAGGCTAGTAAATCAGTGGAAAATTGTTGCCAGAGACTCAAGATTGTTCATGAATCCTGCTAGTTCTAAAATTTCCCACTCTTTGTTATTTTGAAATTTTTGTTTTGCCACCTGTGTGCTGTGAATTGTCTTCAAATGCATGACATTGTCAGTTGATATGTTGAGTGTCAATATATTTAACTCTTAGTTTTGTTTGCCTTGCCAGTGTGTAAAAATGGACTGGTTTTATTCCATTGTATTATTTTATTTGTGTATTTTGCAATACAGTTGTGCATTAAACAACTCCATATGGTGCAGTAAGCTCTACCTACTCTTTTGGCCTACGTAAGATTGAGAAAGCATCAAAAATCAGACTTAATGTTCTTTTATGTGTGCTTCCATGAAATTGATGCTAATTTTAAGTAATGTAATTTAAATACTGTAATAAATCTGTTTTTGTAGAAACCAATTCAGTAGTTAGGTTTAGTACTTCACCTAAATACATCAAAATCTATTTAAACAGTGGTACGATTTTGATCAAGCACATGGCAAATAGGAAGTGTTGACCATAGGAAGCTCCAGCTTAACGTATCCTGTAATTTTCGTAAATAGACTAGCAATTAATATATGACCACTTTAGTCCCTTCTCTCCCCATCCCTCTGCCACCTTCCCAATACCAAATCTTCCTCTAAATTACATTTGGAAAAAGTATGATTAATCTTTATATATTACTAATCTGCTCCGGTTATAGTTATTTTGCTACTTTTACTTCTAATCAGCTGCAGTCAATTCCAGGTTATAAAGATCTGTAAATTTTGACAGTTTTTTTAAAACTCTAAAGGATGATTAATTCCATTCAAGCACTATTTTTGGCAGTGCAGAAAATTGAACCTTCTGAGTTCTGTTCTAATTGGCATTTGAATTGTTGGTATATTTCCAGTTTATGATATCTGTGCTCCAATATTTGCTATCTTAGCTTTGGAATTTTCTGCTGTATATGTTTTTGTTTCCCTACATTCCTGACTGTTACTTGCAAACTTGGGCTAGCAAGTGCATCAGCTGCAGATTTTCAATAGGCAGAGCAGCTTTTAACGATAAACTTTATTGTTATTTATTTTGTTTCCTGTAACATTGAAAATTTTCATTTGAGTATTAAATGTTGTCTTGTTTTGTCAATCAAAAAATCCTGCATCTGCTCAGTCTCGATTTCCTTTATAAATTCCTATGTAAACTTATCATACTAATTATACCCTATTCCTCGTGAAGATGCTGCATCACCACCAGTGGCAGGAGGGTATAGTTATATTGACAATTTTACATAGGCAGTTTCTGTTATAAATATGGACACAGGAATTAATGATGGAAACTTATAAGAATGTATGACTTGAAAATTGGGGCTGAATTGCATCTGTACACTGGCTTCGAAATCCACCTTAGTCTGAAGGCTACATTTGGCCGTGAAAGCAATTGGCATAGTATAATTTGTCCATGGTGAGGATCTAGAAAACAGTCCAAATTTAGCATAAGATATGTAATTAAGGATTGTGTTAACCATAGAACCATAGAAAAATTACAGCACAGAAGGAGGCCATTCAGCCCGTCGTGTCCATGCCGGCCGAACAAACTAGCCACCCAATCTAATCCCACCTTCCAGCACCTGGTCCATAGCCTTGCAGGTTACAGCACTTCAGATGCATGTCCAGGTACCTTTTAAAAGAATTCAGGGTTTCTGCCTCCAGCACCGTTCCTGGCAGTGAATTCCAGACACCCACCATCCTCTGGGTGAAAAAGTTTTTCCTCCTGCTTCGTGGCAGGAGGCAGAGGGTGATGGTCGAGGGTTGTTTCTGCGAGTGGAAGCCTGTGACCATTAGTGTACCGCAGGGATCGGTGCTGGGACCCTTACTGTTGGTAGTGTACATTAATGATTTAGACGTGAATATAGGAGGTATGATCAGTAAGTTCGCAGATGACACGAAAATTGGTGGTGTCGTAAATAGTGAGGAGGAAAGCCTTAGATTACAGGACGATATAGATGGGCTGGTAAGATGGGCGGAGCAGTGGCAAATGGAATTTAATCCTGAGAAGTGTGAGGTGATATATTTTGGGAGGAATAACAAAGCAAGGGAATATACAATGGATGGTAGGACCCTGGAAAGTAAGAAGGTCAGAGGGACCTTGGTGTACTAGTCCATAGATCACTGAAGGCAGCAGCACAGGTAGATAAGCTGGTTAGGAAGGCATATGGGATACTTGCCTTTATTAGCCGAGGCATAGAATGTAAGAGCAGGGAGGTTATGATGGAGCTGTATAAAACGCTAGTTAGGCCACAGCTGGAGTACTGTTCTGGGTACCACACTATAGGAAGGGAGTGATTGCACTGGAGAAGGTGCAGAGGAGATTCATCAGGATGTTGCCTGGGCTGGAGCATTTCAGCTATGAAGAGAGACTGAAAAGGCTAGGGTTGTTTTCCTTAGAGCAGACAAGGCTGAGGGGGGACATGATTGAGGTATACAAAATTATGAGGGGCATTGATAGATTAGATAGGAAGAAACTTTTTCCCTTAACGGAGGTGTCAATAACCAGGGGGCATAGATTTATGGTAAGGGGCAGGAGGTTTAGAGGGGATTTGAGGAAAAAAAATTTAACCCAGAGGATGGTTGGAATCTGGAATGCACTGCCTGAAGAGACAGGAACCCTCACAACATTTAAGAAGTATTTAGATGAGCACTTGAAACACCATAACATACAAGGTTACAGGCCAAGTGCTGGAAAATGGGATTAGAATAGTTAGATGCTTGATGGCCGGCTCAGACACGATGGGTCAAAGGGCCTGTTTCTGTGCTGTATGATTTATGTCCCCTCTAGTCCTTCTACCAATCAACTTAATTCTGTGCCCCCTGGTAATTGACCTCTCCGCGAGGGGAAACAGGTCCTTCCTGTCTATCTAGGCCCCTCATAATTTTGTACACCTCAATTAAGTCACCCTTCAGTGTCCTTTGTTCTAAGGAAAACAACCCGAGCCAATCCATAGCTGCAACTTTCAAGCCCTGGTAACATTTTTGTAAATCTCCTCTGCACTCTCTCCAGAGCAATTATGTCCTTCCTGTAATGTGGTGTCCAGAACTGTATGCAATACTCCAGCTGTGGCCTAACCAGCATTTTATACAGTTCTGCTTTTGTATTCTATACCTCAGCCAATAAAGGAAAGCATTCCATATGCCGCCTTCACCACTCTACCTACCTGTCCTGCCATCTTCTGGGACCTGTGGACATGCACTTCAAGGTCTCTCACTTCTTCTACCCCTCTCATTATCCTCCCATTTATTGTGTATTCCCTCGCTTTATTTGCCCTCCCCAAATGCATTAACTCACCCTCCTCTACAAATTTTTCTACTTGCTAGTCTCCAGTTTATAATAAATAGTTAAGGCATGGCAGGGCAGCTCGGCTGCGTGGAATGCGCATGTGGGAAGTCGTGGACGCTTCCTGCGGCCTAGTCCACCACATATGCAGAAATGTCACCAGCTGCAGAAACTTGAGTTCCCAGTTACGGAACTCGAGCAACAGCTGGAGTCACTGTCGCACATCCGCAAAGCTGAGAACTACGTGGATAACACGTTTAGAGGGGTGGTCATACCGCAGGTGAGAGAGTGCAGGCAGAGAAGGAAGGGTGACTGCCACGCAGTCCAGGAGAACCAGGCAGGTAATGCAGGAGCTCACTGAGTCCATCTCGTTCACTAACCAGTTTTCTATTTTGGAAACTGGTGTGGGTGATGGTTCCTCAGAGGGGTGCAGCCAGAGCCAAGTCTGTGGCACCACGGTTCACTCAGCTGCACAGCAGGGGAGGAAGATCAGTGGAAGTGCAGTAGTAGTAGCTGGCGATTCAATAGATAGGGGAACAGACAGACATTTCTGTTGCTGTAGATGTGACTCCAAGATGATATGTTTTCTCCCTGGTGCCGTGGTCAAGGATGTCACTGTATCTGCTGGACTTTCTTATTGTGGGGGGGGGGGGGGGTGGTTTGCAGGGGTGAACAGCCAGAGGTCATGGTCCGCATCAGTACCAACAACATAAGGAGAAAGAGGGACGAGGTCCTGAAAGTAGATTTTAGAGAGCTAGGAAAGAGATTTAAAAAAACAGACACTGCCAGTGCTACGTGTTAGTGAGCATAGGAATAGGAGGATAGATTAAATGAATGTGTGGCTGGAGAGATGGTGCAGGAGGGAAGGCTTTAAATTTCTGAGTCATTAGGACCAGTTCTGGGGCAGGTGGGACCTGTACAAGATGGACAGGTTACACCTTATCAGGACTGGGACCATTATCCTCAAGGGAGGTTTGCTAGTGCTGTTGGGGAGGGCTTAAACTAGCATGGCAGGGGGATGGGAACCTGAGAGGGTTTTTGGATAGGAGAGAAACAAAGCTGGTATGGGTAAGAAGAAAAGTAATAAGCGAAATTGGAAGGCAGTGGAAACAACGGTCAGCATCAAATAGGGTCAAAGTACTGAAAAATGTTAAAAAGGCAGAATTAAAGGCACTCTATCTGAATGTAAGCAGCATTTGCAACATGGTAGATGAATTGATGGCACAAATAGAAGTAAACGGGTATGATCTAATTAGTCTAATTAATCTAAAATGGAGACGTGACTGCAGGCTGACCAAAGCTGGGAACTGAATTTTCAAGGGTATTCAACATTTTAGGAAGGATAGGCATAAAGGAAAAGGAGGTGGGGTAGCCGGTTAATAAAGGACGAGATCAGTACATTAGAGAGGATCTTAGATCGGAAGATCAAGATCTAGAATCAGTTTGGGTGGGGGTTGTTTATACGCCACCAAATACTAGTGGTGATGTAGGGCACGATATAAATCAGGAAATTAGAGATGTGGACTTCTACATATAGACTGGGTAAACCTAGTTTGCACTAATGCTGTGGAGGACGAATTCCTGGAATGTATACGGGATGGTTTTCTAGAACAGCATGTTGAGGTACCAAGTAGAGAACAGGCTAATTTAGATCTAGTATTGTGCAATGAGAAAGGGCTAATTAAAAAATGTTGTTGTAAGGGAGCCTTTAGCAAAAAACCATAATATGATAGAATTTTACGTTAAGTTTGAAAGTGATGTAGTTCAATCCAAAACTAGGGTCTTAAATCTAAACAAAGGAAACTATGAAGGTATAAGGGGCAAGTTGTGCTTTGGTAGACTGGGAAATTACATTAAAAGGTATGATGGTAGACAGACAATGACTAGCATTTAAAGAATTAGTACATGGTTTACAGCAAATGCACATTCCTTTGAGGCACCAAAACCCAACAGGAAAAGTGATCCAACCTTGGCTAACAACCAAAGTTAATGATTGTATTAGATCAAAGGAAGAGGCTTATAAAGTTGCCAAAAAAAGTAATAAGCCTGAGGATTGGGAAATTTTATTTCAGCAAAGATGGACCAAGAAACTGATGAAGGGAAGATAGAATATGAAAGTAAACTAGTGAGAAATGTAAAGAAAGACTGTAAATGCTTCTATAGGTATGTAAATAGGAAAACTATTAGCAAAAGCAAATGTGGGCCCATTACAGCAAGAGATAGGAGAATTTTTAATGGGGAATAAGGAAATGGCAGAGAAATTAAACAAATACTTTATGTCTGCCTTCATGGAGGAAGATACAAAAAGTCTCCCAGAAATACTGGAGAACCAAGGGACTAGCAAGAATGGGGAACTGAAAGAAATTAGTAGTAGTAAAAATAAAAAGTAGTACTAGAGAAACTAATGACATTGGAAGTTGGTAAATCACCTGGACCTGATGATCTATATCCCAGAGTGCTGAAAGAGGTGGCTGTAGAGATAGTGGATGCATTGGTGGTCATCTTCCAAAATTCTGTAGCTTCTGGAATGGTTCCTGCAGATTGGAAGGTAGCAAATGTAAACCCACTATTAAAGAAATGAGGGAGAGAGAAAATGGAGAACTACAGACCTGTTGGCCTGACATCAGTAATACGGAAAATGCTAGAATCTATTATAAAGGATGTGATAACTGGACACTTAAAAAAAAAAAGGTCCAGAAGGTTCAAACACATGGATTCCAGGGTGAGCTAGCAAATTGGATACAAAATTGGCTTGGTGATAGGAGGCAGAGGGTGGTAGTGGTGGGTTGTTTTTCAGATTGGAAGCGGGTGACCAGTGGTGTGGCGCAGGGATCGGTGCTGGGCCTTCTATTGTTTATCATATATATTAATGACTTGGATGTGAATGTAGGGGGCATGATGACACCAAAATTGGTGGTATAGTGGACAGTGAAGAAGGTTGTCTAAGGTTACAACAGGATATAGATAAACTGGGAAAGTGGGCAAGGGATTGGCAAATGGAATTTAACGCAGACAAGTGCGAAGTGATGCATTTTGGGAAGTTAAACCAGGGCAGGACATATACAGTGAATGGCAGGGCCCTGGGGAGTGTTGTTGAGCAGAGAGACCTTGGGGTGCAAGTACATAGTTCCCTGAAAGTGGCATCACAGGTAGACAGGGTGGTGTAGAAGGCGTATGGCATGCTTGCCTTCATCGGCCAAGGCATTGAGTACAAGAGTTGGGAAGTCATGTTACAGTTGTGCTTAACGTTGGTTAGGTCGCATTTGGAGTACTGTGTGCATTTCTGGTCGCCGCACTGTAGGAAAGAAGTGATTAAGCTAGAGAGAGTGCAGAAAAGATTCACAAGGGTGTTGCCTGGTTTGGAGGGCTTGAGTTATAAAGAGAGATTGGATAGACTGGGTCTGTTTTCCCTGGAGCGAAGGAGGCTGAGAGGGGACATGATAGAGGTATATAAAATTATGAGAGGCATAGATAGGGTAGAACGCCAGAGTCTGTTTCCCATGGTATTGGTGACTAAAACATAGATTTAAGGTGAGAGGGAGGAGGTTTAAAGGGGAATCAAAGGGGTAAGTTTTTCACACAAAGAATAGTGGGTATCTGGAATGAGCTGCCGGAGGAGGTGGCGGAGGCAGGAACAGTAGCAACATTTAAGAGGCATCTGGACAGGTACTTGAATGAGCCAGGCATAGAGGGACATGGAATTAATGCAGGCAGGTGGGATTAGTATAGTTAGGAATTTTGGTCTGCATGGACGCAGTGGGCTGAAGGGCCTGTTTCTATGCTATACGACTGTGACTCTAATGGTAGGATTGGGCAGAGTCAAAATGAATTTATGAAAGGGAAATCATGTTTGACAAATCTGTTGGAGTTTTTTGAGAATGTAACCAGCAGAATAGATAAGGGGGAACCAGTGGATGTGGTGTATTTGGATTTTCAGAAGGCTTTCGATAAGGTCCCACATAAGCAAAATTAGAGCACGTGGGATTGGGGTAATATACTGGCATGGATTGAGAATTAGTTAACGGACAGAAAACAGAGAGTAGGAATAAGCGGGTAATTCTCAGGTTGGCAGGCTGTGACTAGTTGGTTCCTTAGATAGCACCTTCCAAACCCATAACCTATACCACCTAGAAGGCAAGGGCAGCAGTTGCATGGGAACACCACTACCTAAAAGTTCCCCTCCAAGCCACACACCATCCTGACTTGGAACTATATCGCCGTTCCTTCACTGTTGCTGGGTCAAAATCCTGGAACTCCCTTCCTAACATACTATGGGTGTACCTACCCCACATGGACTGCAGTGGTTCAAGAATGCGGCTCACCACCACCTTCTTAAGGGCAATTAGGATGGGCAATAAATGCTGTCCTAGCCAGTGATGCCCACATCCCATGAATAAATAAAAGTAAAGTTGGATAATGCAAGGAAAGTGCTTTGGGCCCCAGCTGTTCACAATCTCTATCAATGATTTAGATGTGGGGACCAAATGTAATATTTTTAAGTTTGCTGATGGCACAAAACTAGGTCGGAATGTGAGTTGTGAGGAGGATGCAAAGAGACTTCAAGGAGATTTAGACAAGTGAGTGGGCAAGAACACGGCAGATGGAATATAATGTGAAAAATGGGAAATTATCCACTTTGGTAGGAAAAACAGAAATACAGTGTATTTATTAAATGGTGAGAGATTGGGAAGTGTTGATGTCCAAAGGGACCTGGGTGTTCTTGTTCATGAATCACTGAAAGCTAACATGCAGGTGCAGCAAGCAATTAGGAAGACAAAGGGTATGTTGGCCTTCATTGCACAAGGATTTAAGTACAAGCAAGATGTCTTGCTGTAATTGCCTTAGCGAGACTGCACCTGGAGTACTGTGTACAGTTTTGGTCTCCTTATCTAAGGAAGGATATAGTTGCCATAGAGGGAGTGCAACAAAGATTCAGCAGACTGATCCCTGAGATTAGATAGATCAGAGATCATTATCTCTCAAAATATTGTTGGAATGATCCCAAAAGTGACCTAAAACTTAGGCAGTTTTGATTGGAAGATTTTGAGTTGTTTACTAAAGTCAAAAACTCTCATTTATTTCAATTATGTACATTTTCCCATATTTCATTTACCTGAAGTGGCAGTTTTAGTGTTAGATTGCTTTGCAATATGTTGTGTGCTCTGAGATTATTTTATCTTGCTACCCATTCACAGTACAGTAAACTTCTAAGTGCTACTTAATAGCCAGATACTGGTAATTGCAGCTACATCTATTAAATAACTTTTTACTTCTCTCTTAAATATAAATCTATTTAGATTTTACTAGTTATCTTTAGGATAGCACATGTATATTTACTTTTTCACTGCTATTTTATAATTTTAGAAATTTGCTTCATTGTGAAAATTGGGAGGAAAGCTAATCCTCAATAATTAATCAGCTGCATTCTCAGTTCAAAGCCAAAAGTCACTTTTTCCATGTTTTCCATTTTGGTGAAATATTAGCTGGTTTAACAAGAGTTGTAATTTTTGCTTTGAGCTGTTTCCGTGATAAGGTTAAAATCTATACTTTTATGTGAAATCTGCAAATAACTACAGGATTGGTGATAACAGCTCAGCCTCATATTAGTTCATGTAATTTTGGCATTCATGTTGATGAAAAATATAGCAACAACTGAATTTTGGGGCTTAATTATCTTTTAGTATTGCGTGTATTTATTTTCCAAAACAATGTATCACTATTAGTGCACAAAATATCCTGCAGAGATCAATTTTAATTTACTATGCTATACTGTTGAGTTTAACAGTTAGTGCCTGCCGGTGTTTTATTATCAAAGAGGCAACAAAGAATGGGAAGCCATTTCTTGCAGCATTGACTGCCTTCTACACCACTAGTAGGTATGTATCTGGGGGAAGAAAAAGTAATGGTTTTGTTCTGGGTAGAATTTTTTTGTCCACTCTGTTAATTCTCTTAATCTATTAAAATGTTAAATACTGAACTAAGGACAGACCCAAGAGAGGGGCAGTAAAAAGCTCAAGGCTGAGAACAGAACACTAGGAAAAGGGCTGAGCATCACAAGAGAGCAAGCGCAAATTGACGTCACAGTGTGAGGAGAGGCTGGGGGTTAAGTTACAGGGAAATAATAAATTTAATCTGCTTGTAACTTAAACCATATCAAGTACTTAGTAAAAAAAAACCTAAAAATTGTAAGCTAATTGAAAGCATAAACTTTAATTAAATAAAATCAGGTTAGATAGGGATGGCTGTGAAGGAGGTGTGCTTCAACAATGGAGCTTTCTGAGGAGCATTGTGATGCCGGGCAGCTACATCTGCAGTAACTCTCTGCATCTCGAGAAACTTCAAGCTCAGGGTTGTTGAGCTGGAGTCTGAGGTGCAATCATTGTAAGCATCAAGGAGGGGAGAGTTACCTGGACACTTTGATCCAGCAGGTAATGACACCCCTTAGCTTAGGTAATGGCACAGGTCTGGTTAGTGGTCAGGGATCGAGTATGACTGCGGGTCCGACAGGTAAGAGGACCTCACGTGCAGTGCTGAAGGAGCCTGTGTGGATGAAGGCAAAGTCTGCAGGGTTAAGCAAGCTGATCACAGCACTGTGGTACAGGAGCCCATTCAAGTGGGAGGAGTGAAAAAGAATGTGGCAGCGATGGAAATTACAGTCAGGGAATGGATACTGTTCTCAGCAGCTGTGATTGGAAGTTCCCACGGTTTTGTTGCCTGCCCGGTGCCAGGGTTAAGGGCATCTCCTTGTTGTTAGACAAGAACTCCGAGGGGGAGGATCCAGTTGTCACAATTCACTTGTGAACTAATTACAAAGGTAGGGTTGGGAATGAGGTTCTGAAAGAATTTGAGGAGCCAGGGTCCAAGTTAAATTGCAGGACTTCACAGGCAATAATCTCTGGATTGTTACCTCAGTTGCATGCAAATTGGCATAAGGCCGAACAAATTAGAAGGTTAAATGTGTGGCTGAAAAAGTAGTGTGGGAGGCATGGGTTTCAATAGGGGCATGTAGCAAGCTTTGGGTCCCCGTGGATGTTTTGATATATTAAGATATGGTGTTGGCTCCTTGAAAAAGAAACCACATAATGCATGGGTACCTACAATTATATTGATGGCACCTAATAACCACAGATATGTTTATCATCTATTAACTGATATTTTCTGGAGCATTGTGCTACATTTGAGAGGGGGGAATTGGAAGCTTCAATTCTAATTTTTTTTTCATGCATTTTGAATGACTTGGTAGCAGAAGCGGGATAGTGCTCGATATTTTGGAAATAAATATGAAATGATCTGCTAACCTAAACCAACTTGACAATTTTCCTGCTTCAAAAGGTCGGAGGGTTTAAACAATTAACTCTTAGCTGAAAGGTTATTGTAGGGTTTTCTTTTTATATTATCTTGGAGGTTATAGTTTAAAAACAAACCTGGAAGAAGCATTAAATGCATGTGATATGGAGCATAGAGAACAGAAATGTACAATTTCCCCAGTGCTCAAGGAGTTTATTAAAATGATCAAAATTTGAGTGAGCAGTGCAGCCAGGCTATTGCTGAAAAACTCCCTTGAGTTTATGTTTTAAGAACTAATTAGAAAGATGTTGCAGCCTTTGAGGTAGATTTTCAACTTGCCTCCCAGCTAAAACTGGCATTGTGGACTGGCCACCTATTATGAAAAGTGTCTGATTTTCATTTCGAATGAAATCAATAGGAATGAAAATTGGGCAGTTTCTGTAACAAGTGGCCAAATTATAACACCAGTTTTACACCCCTATTGCAAATTTACACCTATAATTTTTTAAACTTTTCAAATATCTTATGTGTCGTAGACACTTTATAGGCAATTCTTTTTGCTGAATGTTTTTCCATACAGAGCAGATCAACTACTCACTTGCTCCACGGCATACGCTACGATCTCTCTTTTTGCAAATGGACTCTTATTTTTGAGATCCAGAACGTACCCAGTGTGGAATCAGATGCACAGATCTGCCTCCTACCACTCTGTTGGCCTTCTAGTCTGCTGTACTATCATGCTGCCAAAGTCAATGTAATTTTCATTCCAGTGCTTTCTGAACTGTAGGACTAGGAAGGGTTGTCATCAGGTTAAGTTGGTGAAATACATATGAAGGAATAACTATTTTAATGTGCTTTATTTACATTCCTCCATTTACAGCAAAAGAAGGAACAACTGGTTTTATAGGATCTCTTGTTGGAAGTCACTACGCTTTCAAAAGTGTAGAATGCCTTCAAGATAATTGCATTTAAAACTAGTTGCATTAATACTGACTCTGTCATCATACATTGCCTTGATTATAAAATACCAAAAATGTGTGATGTATAAAATTTGAAATAGATTTAACTTGGAAACAACGAAGTAAAACAACATTGCTTGCAACAAATGTGTTACACTCCTCACATTTATTGAGGTCGCAATTAGAACAGTGTTTTATATGAGTAAGCCAACTAACTCATTGGAGGTTTATGTATTCCGAGTAAGTCATAACAATTAGAAGAATTCACCATAGTCAAACATCAAAAGTGTGAATGTGCTGGTTCAATGGATTTCAAGGGAATGAAGATTTAGCCTAAGATGTCTGGATTTTAGGGAAAGAGTGCAAATGTAGCTATTTTGGTACTGAAATGAGCAATGCTGATTTAAAATAAAACACTCATTTTGTAGAGTTATAGTGGGAATTCCTTAAATAATATCCTAAAATGCCCTATGATGTGAACCCTGCCTCCTTAATTATTTATGATTTGGTCAAATGTAGTTTTGATGAGTGAAAACATTCTGAAACTAGCCCATCATGATGCATTGCCAATGTGTAATGAATCTGATCAATTTATATTCCTCACTATTATGGACATGACATTGTCACTTTTGCTGTAAGTAGAGAATGATTGAACAAATAGGCACTTTATGCATGATCCTTTATTTGTACTGAAATATGGATATGTTGGTCTTGCAGAATTTGCTGTCCAAGCATAGGCTGAATAACACTTCTGAAAGTGCATAATTGCACCTTAGTTTTTTTGAAATGAACCTACTTGAGCTCTTGTATGAGGTATCAAGTAAGAAATTCCATCTTCACATTGTTTACATTATATTCTTGTCTCACTAACAGATGTTTACAACAGCCTTTGCTCAGCAATTAAAATAAAACTTAAACCCTGTTATGAATAGATGAAAGTTAATACATTTTTATATCACCTACCTTTTATAGCGATGCTGTATGCCTTTTACTGTAGTATATCCCATCCCCTATTGCATCCTATGGGTGTGATGTAAACAGTGTAGGCAAATAGCAAAGATACATTAGCAAAGTTTCATTCATTTTCTTCCCCTATATTGTGCTGAACATAGATCCATGTAAAATGGGAATTTATGAAATAATCTGATTTATCAAAGGGTTGTGTTTATAGTAGAATCACTGCCACCATGACAATAGCCTGACCATTAATTTTGACTCATCATATAGGGCTCAATAGGGTGGATGCAGGAAGGAAGTATTTCCTGGGGGGTCTAGAACCAGGGGCACAGTCTCAGAACAAAAGGTTAGGACTGAGATGAGGAGGAATTTCTTCACTCAGAAGGTGGTGAATCTCTGGAATTCTCTGCCCCAGAGGGCTGTGGAGGCTCAGTCATTGAGTATATTCAAGACAAAGATCAATAGAGTTCTGGATATTAAAAGCATCAAGGGATATGGGGATAGTGCAGGAAAATGGTGTTGAGGTAGAAGATCAGCCATGATCTAAGTTAATGGCAGAGCAGGCTCGAGCGGCCAAATGGCCTACTCCTGCTCCTATTTCCTGTGTTCCCATACACTGAGCTGCTCAGTACTTTATAAAATGCCCAAAATGTTTTGATTAAAATTTTGAAATAACTTCTTTTTAGAAATTTTGAAAATTTACAATTTAGAAACCACTCCCTAATTATTGTTTTGTTAATTTATTTCATTGTTTTTGGGAGCAGGAGAAATAGAATGTAGACTTGGAGTCTCATTGGTATAGTTTAGACAGGTTGGAACCTCCGTTTGTTAGAAGATTGTTCAAAGAAATTTTAGACTATTAATGTATTTGCATGCCAATGCAGGCAATGTAATTTCACCCAAAACAGCCATTCTTTACCTGAGCCTAGACAGTGAGTGTTGGCAGACAATTCAACGCACAGTGGCATCATAGCCCACACAGCCCTCGTTCCCACCTGCAACCTACTGTCTACATCCAACACTGGTCACAAGTAGTAATGAGGAATGGAATTCCTGACTATTTCTCACCTCTCCCTACCAACCCCACCTATTAAGACAGTACGGTCAATTTTATTGCTTCTGATCCTGCTACAGCTGCTGAATTCCACAACAAAATACTCCAGAGGGATTCTCTGTAATGCTTCTACCATAATGCGGTTATTCTAGCATTATAAATATTTTCACTCATTTATGCCTAGACTTTTCAATGAAAGTTGTGCTGATGTACTTCTAATACGGGATAATATACTGTATTCAAACACAACCAAAGATGAAAAATACATTTTTGCAGATGGATAAAATTAACTAACTGCCTCCCTCAAGCTGGACCTAGTAAATTAAATTCCAGCTTATGAGTATGGTCCATTTCTAACTTTTAATTTCGCAAGTATATAAGAAGTTTGGATACTGATAGTCCAGTCTACCTTATAGTAGAGAAATCTTTCAGTGTTGCAAGGGATTACTTATTGAATTTATCCAAACCCCTTCCAGGTCCATAGCTGTGCATCTGTATAAAATATATATTTTTTTTTAAATCTTGTCACATGCACATATTTTTTTAAAAACTCCCAGTGGAGTTTGCATTGAACAGAAATGTGGAAAAACTGTCCATTGAATGTGGAAATGTGGATACACTGTTTGCTTTTGCTGATCCCTACATTTTAAAAATAAAAATCATTTGGTAGAAATCAGTAAAAGTAAATTATGTATAGTCATTTTTGTACAGAATTTTACAGCTTGCAAATTTGAAGGTGGTATAAACTGGAATCTAGCCTAGGTGTCACTAAACACTGGATTTGTATCATTAGCATTCATGGTTAACAAAAACTTCTACAAATTTGTATGGTGATCTGAACTGCCTTGCTGTAGTTTTTAAACAACCTGGCTGTCTCAGTAATTGTGTTGTACAGTGAACAGAATGTGAGTACTGCATCATGGTGTAATGGTATCTGTTTGCTTGCACGCTGAAAGAACTAGTGTAATGACTGAGCAATCAGTCATTAGCTATCTCAGTGCAGAGTGCTATTTGTGGAGTGTTTCCATCTACAGGGCGATCAGCAGAAAACATATTTACTCAGCTTAATTAATTAGTATAAGAGAGAAGCTTTGAATAACCATTATGGTAATTATGTAGATAAGTTTTTAGTTTTTAAAATTCTACTTCCTGTAAATTATGTTTTGAGTAGAACATACTGGTTTCATTACAGTTGAAACCTATTACAGTGAGTACACCAAGATGATAACATTCCTTTTAATTCAATTATTCCTATTGAGTGATTTATACAAAACGTGAGGGGTTAAATTGATGTCCGAGTAAATGTTAACTATAAACAAACATTCATATTCACAGCATGCTGAGAACTAGCATGTTGTGAAATACAAAAGCATTTATAGTGATTTTGATATGGTTAGTTGGCAGTAAGTTTACTATTTTAAACTATTGCACTGCTATACTGTTTCAGGATCTCTTGGTGCCTAACTGACCAAAATCCTGCAACTTTGCACATTGAGTTGTTTTATCTGCCAAGGTTTGCACTGACTTTTATTTGCCTTGCTAAATAAGGCAATGTATCTTTTCAGTAGTCCGATCAAAGATTATATATTATACTAGTTTTTAATTTAAGTCTGATATTTATTTGCAGTTTTTAGGCCTTAGTGCTGAAAACATGACACTTAACTGCTTGAAGATATTCCATAATATGCAATTTTGTTAAATTCTGCAGTTCTTTATCACTGGAAAACTTACTTAACAACCTTGTTAATGAGTAAACCAGTAATGTACTTTTTTTTAATCATTGTCATTAGGCTTAAATATTGGTATGAAGCCATGTTAGAAAAAAAATTGCAGTTGAAATAGATATGCTTTAATGTTGTGCCAATTTTCTGCTTTGTGATACTTTTATTTCACCTCAATTTACTGCAATACAATGACCAGTGACAGACCTGTAACTAATAATATTTCACCCCAGTTTGTGTTGCACAAACTGCTCTCCCCAAACACAACACACGTTTGGAGGGGTAAAATATATAATCATTACTGGAAAATGTTTCCACAATGCTAAAACATTACAAAAATCACATGATCACAATTTCCTTTGCAGCAATCCTAGTAATGACACTTCTGTACTTCAAATACTGAAAACTTGATGGATTAGCTTGGAATATTTAAAAGTTATTTCGAAAATGGCTCACTTTACATTTTTGCCTTATATGTAATAGTGAAAAAAATTTGTAAAATTTATACAGTTTTTGAATCGCCAAATAGATCATGAGGAAAGTGGGTAGAATTAATTTCCTAATGGCAGATGTGTATGAATCATTGCATTTGGGAGCAAATTTTTCATACTAAATTACTGCTCCTAATTCCCTGCTTAACTTTTTTCAAAATTTCTATTTTCTAAAAGTGCGATCCCCTAATTACTCTCATTTATCATTGTTGTTTTTAATGCAGTGATGTGGCGTCCACTTGTACTCAACAAGAAGCATTGCATTTCAAATCTTATACACTTGTTAAATTGCACTATTTGTGTATCGACCTACACTTTATGTGTAAGGTTTGTACACTTGAGAAAACTCCTGCTGGTCACTATGTAAATGAGTTGATATTTCTGCATGAATATCTTCACAATATCATGATGACAGCATGAGTTAGTCACAAAAAGAACCAAGCACTTTATACTATTACTTCAATAATTCAAAACCTTGCTTTGGTAAACTCTTAAGACTTGGTTTAAATGTTGTTTATTCATCTATTGAAAAGTAAAAGTTTATTTCTCAGGTAAACATTCACTTTTTAACTTTCATTTTACACAAAGAACCTTGTCAGTTATGTAAAACGTAATTATATAAAACACAAGCTTTGAATCATGGTTTATCTATTTAATATAAGCTGTACCTTCTCCCTAACCCCTCTTTTACTAACCTATTATTTTTGATCAATAATGTGCAACTTTTAGTTTATAAAGTGAAGCTGTCAGTAATGTCTTATTTTGTGTGTGTGTGTGTATCCTGTTCTGTTCACATGCATTAATGTTAAAACTTATTTTTATGTGGGGCTCTTGAGCAACACAAAGGTAACTTGGTAGCACAGTAACACTTTATTACACATGATTTGTATATTTTGGGAGTTGTTAAACTGTTTGTTTCATGTTCAGAAAAATGCTGTGTTGAATCACATAAAAAAGCATGTTATGTCAGTAAAGGCTTGATGCTGATTGTTTGTCTTTATGACTTGGAGTGATTTAAATTCAGAAGAGTAGGACATGCAAGTAGCTGATACTGGCAATACTGATAAAACCAGTGCTGCATCACTTCAAGCCTTGACTATTGTACATGATTTTGCTTTGCTACACAATGTCATCCTTTGGTAACTGAACATCAAGCCCTTGTTAAGGAAGAGATCATTTTTCCGGGAGAAACAAATGATGTAATTGCTATTTGAAATGGTGGTCAGATAATGGTTGCAGGATATTAAAGGTTTTAGGCCCCTAAATGCACAAATATATAAACAGCTGGTCCTAGTTTTAAGCATAATGCAGTTTCAGTTCGACCTTTCAAAATAATGTTGTAAACAACAATTTCTGGTGGGAAATGAGTATTTTCTACTTCTGAGCTGCCAAAGTTCCCACAGCATTTCTCACTGGTGCTTCTGTAGACCCTGACTGCATATATGCTAATAAATATTGGCGTTTTAAAAAAATCATGCTATTGTATTTGTACTATAAAATGTTCATAAATCAGATTACACACCTCTTCATTCCTACTGGTCACTGGCAATCCATGAAACAAAATTTTTTTATTAAATATTAAAATATTTTTATATGGAAAATGATCTCTTCCCCAAAGTCTTTTAATTCAAAAGTTGTGTTGCTATGAAATACGTATTTATATATACATGTAATAAAATTGCTTTACTGTATTTGTAAGTTGAGGTCTAGTGCAGCTGGTATGTTTGTAATGCATTTGATACTGTATGTAAAAACCAATAAATATGGTAGTCTTGTGCAACTAGTGACCATTTATTTTTGATTTCCTTTGATTGCATTAAAATAGCTGCTTGGTAGCCAGGAAATAAGTCACCATATATTGATTTCCTTATTCCCAGTTTTCACATTTTGATACTTAATATAGCATTACTGACCAATGAATAGTTTATGAAGTTTTCGCTAATGTATCAATACTTTGGATGGCTAACTCAGACTGCAATGAAATTATTTTTGACAGATAGCATTTTTTTTTTACTAGATTGTTTACTAAATCTATCCATCATCTTGGTGCTGATGCAAAACGAAAGCTAAGTTGTATTTTTGATTTTAATTGGTAGCTGGGCAATTCATATACTGCATATAGTGGCAGAATACTGTAGTCTAAACATGCTGGAGTGTATTTAATATTTCACAAAATTGAGGAATTTATTTTATTATTTTTTTATATATATATATATATATATATATATATATATAATAAAATAACGTGTTCAAGGTGAAAGATGTTAGTGCTGGTAAATGTTAATGATTTCTGCTGTTCCCTTCCCGTATCTGCACCAAGCAAATTCTGGTCAACTGGAGCATAGCTGGAGAGAGAATGTCTCCCTTCTCCTGCCCTGCAATGTGCTTTAGCCCAACTTCCACAGAGCACTCCTTGCCACACCAATATGATATTTCCCACACCAGCCTTTTTATGGCCTCTTAGACTTGAGTTATTAAATGCTCATCAGTTTGTGATGTAGATTCTCAAGCTCACTGGTCATTGGGTTGAGAGTGTAGAAGCGTATTCCATATAAAATCATTCTATAAGGGGGAGGCTTCCATCTCAATCATTCTGGGCTGCACTTAAACCTACAGTCTTCAATTCAAATTTTTCTGATTACGCAATATGTAACACTTCATTATGCTTACTTGCTGAATCATGGAATGGTCAAATATGTGCTAAGCAGGAGCTGGCTGAATTTATAGCAGAAGCAAAATAAAACCAATTGCAGTCACTTACATAGTACGTGCAATGAAATTGGCAAAGACTTGTCCCCAGGTTAATATCCCAGAGACCTAAAAGAAAAGGGCTCAAATAAAATGAATAACCAAAAACAATCCTGATGTAAAGCCAACTTTTGTGCACAGGACGGTGCCATAGAATAGTGGCATTTGGGGCATCTTGGTATGTTTTCCCAATTTGTGAACTTGGAGTGGTAGATACTGGAAATATAAATAGGAGTTTGATCCCCAAGTTTTGTTCTAAGTCCAACCCATAAGTTTTTACACTCCTGAGATATCCTTTAATTTAAGAACCTGGGGCTTCAGTTTTGCTCTTTTTCTTCATCTTTATGTTTCACTGTGGTCACCCACTGGCTGACTACTAGTGTGGCTGCTAAATTAATGCTTTTCATTGCTCCCTTGCTGCTCCAGTGTGTTCCACTCCAAACTGCTGTATAACTCCAGCACTGTCAAAAACACCAGATCTTCCCTCCCCTTCCCTCCTTACCACCCACGCCCCAGGATTAGAGCATTCACTCCAGTGCTCACAAAGCACTTCCACACAACATGCTGATATTCCAACAGAGGTCACACCACAGCCTCTATTAATGGAGTCATGATTCGCAGAAACTGCCAAGATGGTGAGCGCCATCAGGTTATTCTATTGTGGAGGCATTGCCATCAAGCCCGATCCTGTCTCCTTGCCTAACATTTTCCTGCAGAAGTCACTGGATAAGGATCACGTGCAAAAACCACATCCAATTTCTTCTTCCTTGTCGGCCGCCCCCATCCCGAGCCCAAAGGTGGTGAGGTCAGTTGTGCCACAGACCTGGGCTGGGATTTTCAATTGCCACTGGTGTCGGGCAGGGGTGCGGGTGTGATCGGAAAATTGTGTTTCCGGAGGGCGACACTGGATCCCGCTGCCTCCAAAATGCAACACAATTTTCAAAGTGGGTGGGGGAATGGGGAATCCGCTCACCTCCAATTAACAGCCCATTAAGCTCCTTGAGATGCTTGTTCTCAGACCAAGGAGGGCAGGAAAGCAATTTTCACAGTGCACAGCTGTCTGGTTCTTAGTGGGCAGAAGGTAAAGTTTTTTTTTGTTTAATGCTTTATTCGGGGATTTAAGGTACAAGTTTACTTTAAATTTTGATGGATATTCTGGATATTCTAAGATAAATTTGCTGTAACATTGGCAAGGTTAAACTTTTGGATTCTATGTTAGAAATAAGAATGTGTTACATCTCTCAGTCATATTTGATATTGTGATACACTTATTCACTTAAGTTTATTGCATGTTAACTTCAAGAACCCCCTCTCTATGTCTCTTTAAGTGGAGAGATACGTATTGAAGAGAGTTTCCCAGATCCTTATAATATCTGGGATAGTTATGACTTAGCCATGAAAATACTAGAAGTTGGCTATCCGAAAGATGGTAAAATTCTCTGTTGGTTTTCTTTTTTTGAGGGAAAGCTCATGCAATTCTTTGGACCCAAATAGTGTCTGAGAATTGTCTGGTTTGAACTTGATTAAAGAAGATTTGTGGGGATGTGCTCCCGATTTGGTTTAGTCCCTACAAGGGGTTAAAGTCATAAATCACTTCAGGGGATCATGTGCATCGATCCTTGAAGAGAGAATAGTTAGCAAAGTGTATGTGATCTTAGGCTTCAAAAATAGAAGTTGTGAGTACAAAAACAGAAGTTATGCTGAACTTTTATAAAGCTCTGGTTAGTCCACAACTAAAGTATTGTGTCCAGTTCTGGTCACCACACTTTAGGAATGATGTGAGGGTCCTTGAGAGGAGGGAATGGTTCCAGGGATGAGGGATTTTAGCGACAAGGTTGGGTTGGAGAAGCTGACGTGTTCTCCTTGGAGCAGAGGAAATTAAGGGGAGATTTGATGGAAGTGTAGATAGAGTAGACAGGAAGGACCTGTTTCCCTGGCAGAGAGGTCAACGACCAGGGGGCACAGATTTAAGGTGATTGCTAGAAGGATTAGAGGGGACATGAGGAAAAACTTTTTCACTCAGAGGGTGGTGGGTGTCTGGAATTCACTGCCAGGAACAGTGGTGAAGGCAGAAACCCTCAATTCTTCTAAAAGGTACCTACCTGCACCTGCACCTGAAGTGCTGTAACTGGCAAGACTATGGACCAGGTTTTGGAAAGTGGGATTAGATTGGGCGGCTAATTTTTTCAGCCTGCACGGACACAACGGGCTGAATGGCCTCCTTCTGTACTGTAATTTTTCTATGGTTCTATGATTGACAGGTTTAGATAAGGTAGACAAAGAATAGCTGTTCCATTAGCTGATGGTACAAGGACGAGGAGAAACAGATTTAAGGTTTTGGGCAAGAGATGCAGGAGGGTGTGAGGAAGAATTTTCTTAGCAAGTGTTAATGACCTGGAACTCGCTGCCTACAAGGATCGTGGAAGTGGAGACTATCAATGATTTCAAAACTAAATTGGATCGGCACTTGAGAGAAATAAACATGCAGGGCTACAGGGATAGAACGGGGAAATGGACTGACTGGATTACTCTACAGAGAGCCAGCATGGACTTGATGGGCTGAATGGCCTCCTTCTGTGACGTAATGACTTTCTGACTCTCGTAAGAACTGGTGTATCTAATATCAGTGTTAGTTCTAGGTCCCTATCATTTTAGCTTTTAAATTATGACTTGGATCTTTGGCAGACAAAACCATTTTGTGTACAGAAATAAGCGAAAAATGGGTATTTTGGAAATCTCTCTTTCTTGCAGTATCAACCTTGACCTCCGTTCCGTCATGTTTTTTATGTAATGAATATGGTATCGCTGCCTATAATCAGTGAGGTGTAGCTACATTTGGAGCCACTGGATGTCACTGTTATGAATCAGAGACTCGGGAATCTTGGAACAGTGTCTGAATAGGTGGCTGTTACTGTCTGTGCCTCCCGTTGTCTGATTGGGTGGGTTAATCTAGCCCCCTATAAGAAATAGGCAAATGCAGTTTACTGAATGCTGCATTGAGATGCAAAATGAAGTAGTTCTTGTATTGGAGCGGGGGGGGAGGTTGTTAGTTTTGATGGACAGGAATGTAATATGCCGTTTGTTACTACACCTTTTCCTTATTCCCCTTTATTTTTAAAAGTACGCCTGGGCTCATTTTACAAGTGCCTGCTGCCCACTTGGGCCACCCATTCACTAAAGGCAGCTCTATAATCTAGGACAACACTTCAGAACTCTGGGAATACGGCACAGTGTGAGGTGTTGCCTTTCAGGTGAGATGTTAAATCAAGGGCCTATTCAAGTGGACATAATTGCTCCCATCAGTCTCTTTGAAGAAGATGATTTTTAAATTCTCATTGTTTTTAAACCCCTCCATAGCTTCACCTCTCCCAATCTCTCTAATCTCCTTCAGCCATACAATCCTGAGATATCTGCACACTTGTGCATCTCTGATTGTCATCACTCCATGATTGGTGGTCGTGCCTTCAACTGCCAAGGCCCTTAGCTCTGGAATTCCATCCCAAAACCTCCTTGCCTCGCTACCTCCCTTTCCTCCTTTGAGGACACTCCTTAAAACCTATCTCTTTGCCCAGGCTTTTGGTTATCTGCCCAATTTCTTCTTATGTGGTGTGATGTCAAATTTTGTTAGCACTCCGATGAAATGCTTTGGGATGTTGTACCACCTTAAAGGCACTATATAAATACAAGTTGTTGTTGTGGTATCATTCTGGTGAATCTGCACTGCATCCCAGCAAGGTCAGTATGTCCTTCCTGAGGTGCAGTTCCCAAAACTGAACACAGTACTCCAGATGCAGTCTTTCCAGAGTTTAACACAACTTTAGCATAACTTCCATCCTTTTGTGTTCCTGACCGCTTGAGATGAAGGCCCCATTACAACAGTGACACTTCAAAAAGTGCTTAATTGGCTGTAAAGCACTTTGGGAAGTCCCAAGATCATGAAAGCTGCTATATCAATGCAAGTCTTTTCTTTTTCTTGTGAAAGGATGGAAAATTGACAGTTTATTAGCAATGTGTGCTTCATCCCATCCAATCTTCTCCTATTTGCTGCCCTTAGGCAATCTAATAGCCAACTTTACATATTTAATAAAGGCTAATTACGGAATTAAATACTTAACTGCTCCCGCCTTCCATTCCAGTGCCATGTTGGAGCCAGCAGCTGGCACTCCCGCTCTGTCGAATCTCTGACCGTTGATGTAAGGCAGGACACTAGTCGGGAGGGGGGAGCAGGTAAGTTTCTCAGTGCGGTGGGGGGGGGGATGCAAGTGGGGTAAAACTACTTTCATTGGTCAAGGGGGTTATGGGAAGGGTTAAAGATTAAGGTTTATGAACTTTGGGGGGGGGGGGGGTGGAGGGGAGAAGATCAGGTGCCCAAGGTAAGTATTTTGGGGGCTATGGCAAGAAATAAATTTTGCTCGTTAAGGGTGCTGGGAGAGGGGCTTGAAACGTTAATTTGTTTGAATAAATTCTAAGTGATTATGTTTTTAAGAATTCAAATTGCATGTAAGTGCTTGAAGCCCTTTAAGAATGGCGTCGGTGTCTGCACAATGGAGCCAGGCTCTGTTGTCGGGGGCGTACTGCCCGCCGCCGCCATGTCATCGGGAGGGGGCGGTTCACCCCGGCCATGTGCATGAGTCGCCACATTTAATATTGCGGCGGCTCTGCGAATTAAAGCCTGCGCATGCAGGCTGCCATTTTTTAGGGCCGCTGCCAACTACGGTGGTGGCAGCATAAAATTCAGCCCAATGTCTTGGGAGTGATGTCAAGGAACAGAATCTAGATATGTTGACAGGGCCAAGGATAGATTGTTTGGAGACTCTGGAGATAATGGGTGGGGAGATGTGAAGGTGAGGGAGGCAGGAAGAGAAGCCATTCTGGAGATATTCTGGCTGATAATAAGAATGGGCAGTCCCATTGAGCTGGATATTGGTAGAGAATGGTATGGTTGACAGTGTCTCAGACTGCTTCAAGGTCGAGGAGGATGAGCAGCATCACTTACGATGTAATTTGTGATTTTGATTAGAGCTGTTTTGATGCTTCATTGGCTGTAAAACATTTTGGGATGTTCTAAGATCATGAAAGGTGTAAATTAGATGCAAGTTCTTTTATCCCAATAAAATGAAAATATTTTACTGTCCTTGAGAACACCTGCAAGATCTATCCATCAACTGGCTCAATTATTCAAGACATTAATTGTTTTCTACAAATGACACTTATTTGCCCTCAGCAGCACAGAAACCAACTGTGAAATAATCAATCATTCATGCTGATAACTTTCAATCCAAATTAGAATTGCCTATTCACCCAGCTCTCTCTCTGAAGGATTTAACTGACACAAAATTAACTGGTTCTGTTGGAGCATATTCTGTAATCATTTCTATCTCCTGTTTTAATTTTCTATTCCATCGTCTTCAATGGAAAAGGGAGTCAATGCTGTATAAACCAGGCTGCAGATTCGCTATTGCACGTTTCACACGACCACCAAAGGCCAATTTCACTCCCAATAATCTGGAAAAATCACATGTTCAAATCCCATGATGGCATTTGAGAATTTGAGTTCAGTTTAAAAATAAAATCTTGAAATTGAAAACCGGTTATTAGTAAAAGTGGCCATAAAGCTGTCTATTGTTATTAAAAACCCTAACTGATTCACTGCTATTCTGTAAGCAATGAAACCTGCAGTCCTTACCTGGTCTGGCCTATAGGGACTCCAGTCCCACACCAACATATGTAAGATGATTACAGTTTATTAAGACTAAAAACAAGAAATGCTGGAAATACTCAGCAGGTCTGGCAGCATCTGTGGAGAGAGAAGCAGAGTTAACGTTTCAGGTCAGTGACCCTTCTTCAGAAGTTCTGCCAGACCTGTTGAGTATTTCCAGCATTTCTTGTTTTTATTTCAGATTTCCAGCATCCGCAGTATTTTGCTTTTAATTTACTGTTTATTAAGAGTTCTGACCCGAGAATTATGAGAAATAATGAGATCACACTCGAAAGCTTCATTAACCACTGAAATTTTTACTACACTTTTCACAATACAATGCTCTGTTAGTCACGCAATAGAATGCACAGCAACATGAAGTTGCAAGGAGCTAAACCTACAATCACCCACGAATAGTTAGCTAGGTATTGATTGTAGTCTTCAGTGACTGACCAGGTCACCCCTGTTTTGACTGCAGTATCACAATTCTGAAGTTGCTGTCTTTTATAAGGTTAAAGTTCCATCAGCTCGTGCTATTTGGGGGCAGTTCCTCACATTCTGATGTTCCTCGGCTGGACTCAGTTCAAGTCAACTGAGTTGGCAATCTTCCAGATGTCAAGCCCAAGTTCTTCCTTTGTTGGCTAGTACTAAGTTGGTCTTATCAGGTCTCGAGGACACTCACTTCTACATATCTTGTTTTTCAGACCTCCAAGGTCTGTTTAATAACTTGGCTTTCTTCTCTCCTGATAGCACTGTCTGGCTTCAGCAGTCATATGAGAAAATTACTCGATAAAAGTGTCTCACAGTTCAGCAAGTTCTAGGTAACCAAGTTGTTCCCCATCAGCCCTGCCCTGCTCCCAATTTCTCAAAGCATACTGGTTAGTTTTAGTCAAGCTTAAGCATTTTATATTCCATTATCGTTAGATAACCTGCACATGTCCCAACCATCAGTCATGATTCTCCTTTCCTATAGTTTCCATATTCTACACATGGTTTTCTCTTAACTACCCTCTGAATTAGCCTAGAAAGCTAATCTGTTGTATCGAACCACTTTCAGCAGTTCAAGGAGATAGCAGATCACCACATTCTCAGTGCAACTAAAGGTGGGTGATAAATACTGACCTTACCCAGCGATGCTCACATCCTAAGAATGAAGGGTAAAAATGTTCTGAGCTTTAATAAATTTAGGAACATCAGCTATAAGCAACGTCCCTAGAAATAAAAAGAAACTGAGTGCAGAAATCTAAAATAGAAAATGGAAATGCACAAGATCAATCAGAACCTTAAAGATAAAAGCAAAATACTGCGGATGCTGGAAATCTGAAATAAAAACAGAAAGTGCTGGAAATGCTCAGCAGGTCTGGCAGCATCTGTGGAGAGATAGTTTCTCTCTCTACAGATGTTGCCAGACCTGCTGAGTATTTCCAGCACTTTCTGTTTTTATTTCTGATTTCCAGTATGCGCAGTATTTTGCTTTTATTTTAGTGTTTAATTCACTGACACTTTTCTTCCAGGAATGCCTACCTTGAAGAAGTTTTGCTCTTCTCTCCGGGATTTCCATTTGTCTCTTTTACCTTGTTTACCTTCATTGCTTTCCATTTCCGTCCTGGTGTTTGAAAAGATGTCTACCAAAACTCGTTTTCACAGCCACATCGCCTTCCTCAGCGGCTGTGTCCGGCTCCGACTTATTCCACGTGGATTCCAACTGAAGTTCTATCCTTCATGTTTTAAATCCACCCAGGATTACAGGTATCTCCAAGACATACAACGTTCCTCAGTCTGCTGTTTAGTTTAGTTTAGAGATACAGCACTGAAACAGGCCCTTCGGCCCACCGAGTCTGTGCCGACCATCAACCACCCATTTATACTAATCCTACACTAATCCCATATTCCTACCACATCCCCACCTGTCCCTATATTTCCCTACCACCTACCTATACTAGGGGCAATTTATAATGGCCAATTTACCTACCAACCTGCAAGTCTTTTGGCTTGTGGGAGGAAACTGGAGCACCCGGAGAAAACCCACGCAGACACAGGGAGAACTTGCAAACTCCACACAGGCAAGTACCCAGAATTGAACCCGGGTCGCTGGAGCTGTGAGGCTGCGGTGCTAACCACTGCGCCACTGTGCCGCCGTTCTCGCCACATCCTGAGATCCACACTCAGTGCCATGTGCCGGCACATATACACATTCGACCTCTCTCTCCAACAGTACCGACTCACTATCTCAAAGTTGTCCTGCTCCACAGTTTCATGTCATCCTTCATCTTATCCAACGCACTAACAAAAAACTTATTCTCTTCCTTTCAGGTGTTGAGGAACGCAAGCTCCATCAACTCGTGGGTACCAACGCCCCTCCAGATCTTTCTTCCCCTTCACTTCTCTCTGACCCCATCCCTTCTCCTAATCTCACCCCTTGCTGTGTATTCACAATACCCTCTGACCTTTTCCCTCTCTGACACTGAACGATCTGTAGTTAGCAAAAAACTCAGTTATATCCTCTTAGGCCTCCACCGCAATGATTTTCGCACTCTGCATGATGTAGAGCTCTTCTGTTGCCTTTGTCTCCAGGCTCACTTCTTTGGCCAGGAGTCCTCCCCCTGACCAGTGGACCCATTCACCCACCTCCAGGATTCTCCCTCCACCTGGACCCCTCCCTCTGGCCACTTACCATTCTTATCTTTTCATTGAGAACTGTCGGCGTGACATCGCCCTCTTAATCCCTCTGCTCCACTCACTCACTCTAACCTGCCTCCCTCGGAACTTGCTGCACTCCGTTCTCTCAGGTCTAACCCCGACTCAAGGACAAAGACTTTGGCTCTGAGACTGGATGTATTTCTTTTCAATTTAAGATAGCAGAAGCTTTCCATTTGTGCTTGTATTGTTACTATCTTGTTCCATGAATGTAAAACTAGCCCAACAAGTCAAAATGATCCACAGCATATTATCAATGCAAAATTCATATATTTATGTGAAGACACTAATGTTCTTATTTTCAAAAAACCCTCACATTTAACAAGAATTGTGCCTTTTATGTTTGGAGTACTCCTGTGCTCTTATTGTTTATTTGCTATTTTGTTTTCCATTTAATTTTCATCAATTTTGCAAAGGAAGGATTTTTTGTGCATTAGAAACAAAGCCACGTGATAAAGGAGGCACAGTGTAGCCCTGCAACCATGTTTGTGCTACATCATTGACAATGAGATTGGCAATGTGCACTCTCATCAAAGTGGCAATGACATTTATTAACAGGGAGTTGAAAATTCCCCTGTTGGCTCTGTACAGTGATATGCTAAGTAGATGTTTTTCTGCAGAAAAATTATGAATATATTCTTTAAGCATTTGATTTCTTTAGGAATACCAAGAGGATGAGATCTTCCCGAATGCATTTCCAATGTTGCTGTACAAGAATTTTACTTCATGCATCGAATAAAAGATTGAAAATAATTTTACTGTAATTTCCTTGACATCTCTCTGTCATGCTGAAACTTGGGCTTTTGAAATGGGAATGACATATGAGGAAGGATTGACCAGTCTGGGTCTTTCCTCTCTTGAAAACAGAAGACTAGGAGCAGATATCATAGAAGTGTTTAAAATTATGCAGAAGGAATTTGTTTACTAAGCGGGTGATAAGTATATTGAACAGATTAACAACATGGATGGTGGTACAAGTAGTCTTAATGCATTTCAAGAAGGAATTGGATGAATTTTAGTCAACAAATGGGATTCAGTGTTATCAGAAGTGGGAATACTGTGGATAGGTGATGAAGACCAAAAGTCTTCTCCTGCCTGAACCTGTTGCTGTCAATATGTTTTAACCTGGAAAGTGCTCCATAATGGATGTTTGCTTTGAAATGCATTGTGAACCAATAGAGGATATACATGGGTATAATATTTGAATGTGTGATTGCCATATAAGGTATGCCTTATATCGGCAGAATCTGCCCCTTCATTTAAAAGAAAGCTGTATTCACCTTAATGCCCCATCTCCAGCTACTGCAACCAGGCATCATCCTGGAGCTCAGAGACCTGACATTTCAGCAGCCTGCGATGACCCAAACTCTGATCAACCCTATTCTCCTTGCCTATGAAGAGCTCGCTAGCCTCCACTCAGCTGTACATATTCAAAATAGCAGTAATCACTGACATCATCTATGTCTGCCCAGTGGGCAACATTGAAACAAAACATTTTCTTCTGAAACAGCTTTACTGTCAGACACGATATTTGAAAAAAAGAGAGCAGTGCCTTTAAAATCTGATTGGTTATCATTGTATAGTGACTCAGAAGATCCAAGTTTACATTAGTCAGCAATTGGGATGATGTAACTTGGGTTGTTGGACTGTTTAATGGTTTTGCATCTTTACACTCAACATTGTATGTTGAGTGTAGTCAGTTTTTGGGAGATTTTGTATTTAATTTAGCGCTGTCGTTTTATTTCTCCCTGTCGTTACTTTTAGACCGGTCAAGAGACTGGTCATACAACTTGCTTTCAGTGTTCCCCAAATTCTTCATAAATTTTTACTCTTTCACAGGATGTGGGCATCACTGACAAGGCCAGCACTTATTGCCCATCCTTACTTTCCCTTGAGAAGGTGGTGGTAAGCCACTACCTTGAACTGTGGCAGACCATATGGTGTAGATACACTCACAGTGCCATTTGGGAGGGAATTCCAGGATTTTGACCCAGTGACGATGAAGGAACGGCGATGTATTTCCAAGTTAAGAGGGTGTGTGACTTGGAGGGGAACTTGTAGGTAGTGGTGTTCCTAAGCACCACAGCCCTTGTTTATCTATGTGGCAGAGGTCACAAGTTTGGAAGGTGCTGTCAAAGGAGCCTTAGCAAGTTGCTGCAGTGTATCTTGTACACCAGGGTTGTCCAACCTTATCGGGCAGAGGGCCGCATTACGATTTTTGCTCGGCCCGGAGGGCCAGTGAGCACATTTTGAAAGATAAAGGCATTAAAAAATTTATCTAATAAAAACAACAAATGTGCATTTTTGTGAAGAAACTTTAAATGAGAAAACTAATTTATTGACTTACTTTATCATCACTATATTGAAAACTGATTTAGTGACTTACCTGGCATTGTTTTTGCTTGCATAAATAGTCAGTCTGTGCCCGCACACTTGATGTTGCAATGCAGAATATTCTGGATTGATTTCCATCTGTCAGAAGAGACCCTGATCTCTCTTTCACCTCCCCCCCCCACCCCCTCCACGCGCTGTGTGTGTTTGTCTCGTTCTGTCTCCCACCGCCCCCTCACCCCCCCCATCACCAGGACTTTGGAATCACAGATTGAAAGTTTTGGGACAAAAGATGCAGGGGGAATATGAAGAAGCACTTTTTTACACAGCGGGTGGTAATGACCTGGAACGCGCTGCCCACATGGCTGGTGGAAGTGGAGACAATCAATGACCTCAAGGGGAAGTTGGATGGCCACCTGAAAGAAATAGACTTGCAGGACGACAGTGATGGAGCCAGGGAGTGGAACTGATTGCATAGCTCCGTGGAGAGCCGGCATGGACTTGATGGGCTGAATGGCCTCCTTCTGTAAGTAAATGACTGTCTGACTCTCTCTTCCTCTTCCCCCCCCCCTCCATCCCCTGACCCTCGCTCCTCTCTGTCTCTCTCTCTTGCCCCCCCCCCCCAACCCCATCTGTCTATCTGTGTCTGCCTCCTCTCTGTCCTTCTCTTCCCCCTCTTTCTGTCTTTCTCTCCCCCCTCCCTCTGTCCCTCCATATGTCCCTCTCTCCACCCCTCTGCCTGTCTCTCTCTCTCTCTTCCCCTCTCTCTGTCCCTCTCTCTGTCCCTCTCTCCCCCGCCCCCCCCCCCCCCCCCCACCAACTCTCTCTCTCTACCCCCTATGTCTCCTGTGTTCCCTATAGCAGCCATTCCCACAACAGGATACTTACCATGCCTGTATTATTTAAGTTGGGGCGAGTGGAGGCGGGAACCTGCCCATTCTGCAGGATACAAGACATTTACTGAATCACGCGAAAGCAACAGAGGGCAGCCAATCCCTGGGTTCCTGTGCCACATTCCACCAATCAACGCTAACGCTGACTGGGCAGCCCCCGTCAGTCACAGGGAGTGACCAATCGCAGACAGGGGTCCCCCTGCCTGTCAGACACAGGTCCCGCCTACACCCTCCACTTGGCATACATAGGAGTCGTCAATCAGAGCTGAACCACAGACAGATTGGCGGGCTGGATGGAAACCTTCGGTGGGCTGGATTCTGGCCCATGGGCCATGTGTTAGACAACCCAATCTCTCTATCCTCCTCCCCCCCCAACCCCCCAGTCTCTCTGTCTCTCTCTCTTCCCCCCACCCACCCCCCCCCCCCCCCCCTCACACTCTCTGTGTGTGTCTCTCTCTCTCTATCCACCCCTTATGTCTCCCGGGTTCCCTGCTCCATGGTCCCCCGTTCCCCACTCTTGATCTTTTAATTGAGAACTGTCGGCAAGACATTGGCCATCTCAATTTCTCTGCCCATCTCACTCATTCTAACCTTCTCCCTCTGAACTTGCTGCACTCCATTCTCTCAGGTCTAACCCTGATATTGTCATCAAACCTGCAGAGGCTGAGCGCCAACTCTCAGACATTTCTTCCTACCTCCCCCTGGACCATGACCCCACCACCGAACATCAACGTACTGTCCACAGGACTGTCACTGACCTCATCTCTTCCAGAGTTCTTCCTTCTACAGCTTCCAACCTCATAGTTCCGCAACCATGGACAGCCCGCTTCTACCTCCTTCCTAAAATCCACAAACAGGACTGTCCCAGCAGACCCATCATTTCAGCCTGATCCTGCCCCAATGAACTTATTTCTTCCTATCTTGACTCTATCTTTTCTCCGCTGGTCCAGTCTCTTCCCACCTACATCCGTGACTCTTCTGAAGCCCTACGTCATTTTGACAATTTCCAGTTTCCTGGCCCCAACCGCCTCTCTTCACTATGGACGTCCAATCGCTCTATACCTCCATCCCCCACCAGGATGGTTTGTGGGCTCTCCGCTTCTTACTTGAACAGAGGCCCAACCAGTCCCCATCCACCACCACCCTCCTCCGCCTGGCTGAACTTGTTCTCACATTGAACAACTTCTTCTTCAACTCCGCTCACTTCCTTCAAATAAAAGGGGTTGCTATGGGTACCCGCATGAGTCCTAGTTATGCCTGTCTTTTTGTGGGATATGTCGAACATTCCTTGTTCCAGTCCTACTCAACCCCATCCCCTAACTCTTTTTCCGGTACATTGATGACTGTATCGGTGCTGTTTCCTGCTCCCGTCCTGAACTGGAAAACTTTATCAAAGTTGCTTCCAATTTCCACCCTTCTCTCACCTTTACATGGTCCATCTCCGACACTTCCCTTCCCTTCCTCGACTTCTTTGTCCCCATTTCTGGTGATAGGCTGTCTGCTAATATTCATTATAAGCCCACCGACTCCCACAGCTACCTCGACTACACTTCTTCACACCCTGCCTCCTGTAAGGACTCCATTTCATTTCCCCAGTTTCTGTCTCCGACGTATTTCTCTGATGATGCAACCTTCCATGACAGCGCTTCTGATATGTCTTCCTTTTTCCTCAACCAAGGATTCCCCCCCACTGTGGTTGACAGGGCCCTCAACCGTGTCCAGCCCATTTCCCGCACCTCTACCCTCACCCCTTCCCCTCCTTCCCAGAACCACAACAGGGTTCCCCTTGTCCTCACTTTCCACCCCACCAGCCTCCACATCCTCTGCCATTTCCACCATGTCCAGCGTGATGCCACTACCAAACGTATCTTCCCCTCCCTTCTCCTGTCAGCATTCCGAAGGAATCGTTCCCTCCGTAACACCCTGGTTCACTCCTCCATTACCCCCACCACCTCGTCCCCTTCCCACGGTACCTCACCGTGCAATTGCAGGAGGTGTAATACCAGCACTTTTACCTCCTCTCTCCTCATTATCCAAGGCCCCAAACACTTCTTTCAGGTGAAGCAGCGATTTACTTGTACTTATCACAATTTAGTATACTGTATTCGCTGCTCACAATGTGATCTCCTCTACACTAGGGAGACCAAACACAGATTGGGTGACCGCTTTGTGGAACACCCCTGCTCAGTCCGAAAGCATAACCCTGAGCTTCCGGTTGCTTGCCATTTCAACACACCCCCCTGCTCTCATGCCCACATATCTGTCCTGGGATTGCTGCAGTGCTCCAGTGAACATCAACGCAAGCTCGAGGAACAACATTTCATTTACTGATTAGGCACGCTACAGCCTGCCGGGCTAAATGTTGAGTTCAATAATTTCAGAGCATGATGGGCCCCCCTTTTTATTTTCAGTTATTTTTTCTTTTATCTTTTAATTTTAATATAGTTTGTTTCATCATTCATTTTTCTTACCATGTGCCTGCCCACCGTTTTTTTCATGTTTGTGCTTTGGGCCAGAGTTGTTCATTTTTCTGTCCATTAACAGCCTCTCTGCACAAACGCTTTGTCTTTCAACACACCATTAACATACCGTTTGCCTTTGCTCCATGACGTTCTTGTCAGTTATTCTCTGTGACCCTCTGTCCTATCAACACCTTTACTTTTGTTATCTCTTGCCCCAGTCCCGCTTTATTTGCTTAAAACCTATTACATTTCTAACCTTTGCCAGTTCTGATGAAGGGTCACTGACCTGAAACATTAACTCTGCTTCTCTCTCCACAGATGCTGCCAGACCTATTTCCAGCATTTCTTCTTTTTATTTCAGATTTCCAGCATCTGCAGTATTTTGCTTTTATTATTATGTTACACAACCCTATTGTACATGGTACACAGCGCTGCCACTGTGTGCTAGCGGCGGAGGGAGTGAATGTTTAAAGTGGTGGATGAGGTGCCAATCAAGCAGGCTGCTTTGTCCTGGATGGTGTCGAGCTTCTTGAGTGTTGTTGGAGTTGCACCCATCCAGGCAGGTGGAGAGTATTCCATCACATTCTTGACTTGTGCTTTGTAGATGGTGGACAAGCTTTGGGGAGTCAAGAGTTGAATTACTTACCACAGAATTCCCAGCCTCTGACCTGCTGTTGTAGCCATAGTATTTAGTGGTTGGTCCAGTTCAATTTCTGATCAATGGTAACCCCCCCTGGATGTTGATTGTGGTGGATTCAGCAATGATAATGCCAATGACTTTCAAGGAGATGGTTAGATTCTCTCTTTAGAGGACATTTCCTTTTTTGAAGTGAAAGTTTGAAAATAAAATCTCTCTCCTGGTCACAGTTCACATCTGTCAATCTAACAGGCAGGACTGGCTTTCCACCAATGAGTTAGTGCTCTTTGAAGCCATAAATCTCCCTCATTGAGAAGCTAGCCAATTATCACACATCTGCATTGACAGTAGTTTTACACTTCTTGAGCAGCGGATGTGAGGTTTAATTGGTGTCTATTGCAAATTCATTATTTACAAGAATGATAAATTCAGGAGCTTTAATAAAATGGTACCAATAATGCAGGATTCCAGTTTTGTGGAGAGAGTAGGGAAGCTGGGGTTGTTCCGTTTAGAGCAGAGAAGGTTAAGGGGAGATTTAGTAGAGTTGTTCAAAATCATGAAGGGTTTTGATCGAATAATTAAGAAACTGTCTCCACTGTCAGGAAGGTCAGTAACCAGAGGACACAGATTTAAGACAGTTGGCAAACAAACCAGAGTAGATGTGAGGTTTTTTTTGTGTTGTGAGCTTTTACAGTCCAGAATGCACTGCCTGAAAGCGTGGTGGAAGCAGATTCAATTATTTTCAAAAGGGAATTGTATAAATACTCGAAAAGGTTAAAAAGAAAATTGCTGGGCTATGGGGAAAGAGCAGCGAACAGTGGAACTACATATAAAAATTAGATAGCTCTTTCAAAGAGCCAGCATAGGCACTAAGGGCTGAATGGTCTCCTCCTGTACCGAATCATGCTATGACTATGGGGGGAATTTTATGCTCTCCCCCACGGCAGGTTTGGAGGCAGTGAGAGCATAAAATCGAGTGGGATGGTGGCAGGGGAAATTAAGTCCACAGTTGGAAGGCCTGTGAGCGGCCTTCCTGCCCTGCTACCAACTGAGGCCCTTAGCTGGGCAATTAATGCCCAATTAAGGGCCTCATCCCACCACAATTAGCCGTGCGGTGGGCGGCCCTGTCGCCGCTTGGGAAATACAGCACAAAAAACCATGTGGGCTGCTTCCCAGCTTCGGGGGGAGGTGGGGTGAGGGGGGGGGAGGTGGAGCTGCATGGGTGAGGTGGGTGTGGTCTCATTAAAAGGCACAGTGCCTGAAAGAGGGACAGCATCGGGAAAGGGTGGCTTGCTGAGAGTCACCCCCCCCCCCCACAACTTCCCTTGGTAGGTAAATTGGCCGTTATAAATTGTCACTAGTATAGGTAGGTGGTAGGGAAATATAGGGGCAGATGGGGATGTTTGGTAGGAATATGGGATTAGTGTAGGATTAGTATAAATGGGTGGTTGATGGTCGGCACAGACTCGGTGGGCCGAAGGGCCCGTTTCAGTGCTGTATCTCTAATCTAAAAATCTAATCTATCAACCCCACTACATCCCTGTCCCCTGCATGAACCCTCCGCCCCTGACCTACCTCTGGCCTGGGTCCAGCGACACTCCTGGGCCTCGGGATTTCTCTGCATTGCTTTTTCCACACGCTGAAACCCTCATCGCGAGTATAATATCCCAGCCTATGTGTGGGAAGAAATCTCAGAATCTTATTGTAGATAACAGATGACCAATCAATGCAAATCAACAAGCACCAATTGAAATGCTGATACTTTCAAAGTAAATTGGGCTGTCGGTTCAATATCTTGCTATATATACATACTTCATGTGTAAAGGTGACACCAGCTACTTACTCTCCTTTCCAGGACTTCCCGAGTCCCACGCTTAACTGCAGAAAAGGGGCAGGCTTGGACAATATCAAATCTTCCAATATCAACTCTGTTGACCTGAAGTGATTTATGACCTTAACCCCTTACAGGATCTAAACCAAATCAGGAGCACCTCTCCGCCAATCTCCCTTACCTACGTTTAAACCAGACAGATCTCACAGACACTTGTTTGGGTCTGAAGAACTGGCCTAGCTCTCCCTCAAAGAAAGAATTCAACAGAGAATATTACCATCTTTTGGATAGCCTATTTTTTATTAAGCAATGGCTAGATCATAAATATTCCCGAAATTATAAGAGTCCGGGATTGTCTCTTCAATATGTATCTCCCTGTTAGCGGAAATGAATCTGAAAGAATCACTCGACACTCGGGTCTGCTCCAAACGTCAAACAGTTTATTGGGTTACGCTGGCGGGGAGTAGATCACTGGGCAATCCAGATTCCTCTCCACCGAACAAAGGAAAATCATCAATATTTATAAAGTTTCAAACAGTTACTCAGCCCATCCTGGCTGGACACAGTTCAATCATAGTGATTATAGATTACATACATTGATGATTGGAACCAATGAAATTGGTTACTCGCCATTGGGGGTCTGCGTGACCAGCTCATGGACAGCTAGGGGGTTACTCATGATGTCTTCCAAATCCCCTATCCACGGTCCTTGGGTCTTATGTATACATAACATCTTATCTTAACCTTGTTACAGGCTGGTATCTTTGTCAGCATTCCATAAGGGCATCTGCTAGAGGCTGCTTGATTAGAGATATTCCACTGAATGAGCCTTTTCTGTATGAATCTGTATGAATCAGCGCTTATAAGGAATGTGGTCAAGTTAGTTAGCTAAGTCCCATGGTGCCTTGCAAACATTTCATTGCTAGCTAGAATTATATGTTATTGATTATTCGTATAATATCTATTGCAGGTGCCTCTGCCCTGGGAATGCACTTCAACACTCCCCACTTTAAAGAGGTACAGAGAGGGGTTTTTGCAGTTGCAAACAGAATGCTACAAGAGACGATTTACTAACTTATTTACAAATTTATTATTGAAGAATTGAACATGCAATACACACTTTAATTGGCTAAGTATATCACAGCATTAAAGATTACTAAAAGATGGAAAACATTATCTTATTTCTAAAATAGAATCCAAAATGTTCAACAATGTTACAGCAAAATGTCTTAGAATATCCCATCAAAATTCAAAGTAAACTGTAACCTTAAATTCCCCAAGTCAGCCTCCTGCCTAATAAGATAAGCCCCCTTGATTAAGAGTAGAATTATCTTGCCACGCAGTTAGCTTCCTTTACTACGAGGTGAAAAGTATTGTTGAGGAATTCAATACTTCTAATTGTTCAACCTCTTTGTGTAAGTTCCTCCCTCTTTCATTATCCTTAGAAGGTTGTATCATTCATTATTATTATTAATTATTTAATTGTTGAGAATTCCCTTATCATGAAGTTGTGAGCTTTTATCTGGTCAAAATGTTTGTAGTGTTTTATAATAACATCTTTATTCTGAAATTTCCGACTTAGAAACATTAGTGAATTGTTTCACCATGTTGGTAATGTTTCTTCTGCTGCTGCAAAGAACATCATCTTCAAAAGAAAATGTGTTCGGCAAACCTTTTTCTTTCATTTGTTTGCAAATACTCAATGCAATCGAGCCAGAATGTGTTATGGTGTCATTTACGTATGTTGCATCCCAGCATGACACATGAGCTTCTGAATCTTGTTTCTCAATTAGATAAGGTTCGACGATCACTTTTCATTGAGGCAAAGCCTCTAGCACTCAGTTCAGAGACAAGCTTTAACCCTATTAAATTGCATAAACCCATGGAGATTAAGTATACAATCCCATGATAGTCTGGGGTTGATGTGAGGCACAGTATGCACAATTAGTGCAGCCACAGGTGCTCAAGGTAAGACTACAACCAGCAAAGGGATTGCATACAAACCTACACCCGTGTGTTATTTTGTTATGTCAATTTATAATTTATTTTATTTTTTAATTTATTTATTTTGGTTGCTTGACTGAGATGTTGTGCAGAAATGGATTATGTTAATAAGCAGACTAAAGAAAGGTTTGGGGTGATCATAATGGTGTTTATATTTGATTGATAAAAGACCTGGTTTATTAAAGTGCATGTCCATTTTTTTTTTAACAAGTCCAACAGTACACTGGATGCTTTTTGTAGTTTAATGTAATCACCAGCAATCCCTCGTGTCTAGCATGATTCTTCCTTTTGGATGGCTGGGTGGACGTGAGATGTCAGTGTTGACTGTGGATCCGCAGAGGGCTGATGAGCCCAATCTTAGCCTTGCAGGCTGTCCCATAGTAAGGATGTCGGTTTTCGGCCGGTAAAGGTGGTGGCGGATTGTTGGCTTGAGCAGTTGCCCTCTCTCTTGCTGTTCTCTCTCAGTGGCTGCTCTTGTTAATTGAAAGATCTTTAGAATTAGAATTAGAATTAGAACATTACAGCGCAGTACAGGCCCTTCGGCCCTCGATGTTGCGCCGATCATCTGACCTACACTATTCCATTTTCATCCATATGTCTATCCAATGACCACTTAAATGCCCTTAAAGTTGGCGAGTCTACTACTGTTGCAGGCAGGGCGTTCCACGCCCCTACTACTCTCTGTGTAAAGAAACTACCTCTGACATCTGTCCTATATCTTTCACCCCTCAACTTAAAGCTATGTCCCCTCGTGTTTGCCATCATCATCCGAGGAAAAAGACTCTCACTATTCACCCTATCTAACCCTCTGATTATCTTGTATGTCTCTATTAAGTCACCTCTCCTCCTCCTTCTCTCTAACGAAAACAACCCCAAGTCCCTCAGCCTTTCCTCGTAAGACCTTCCTTCCATACCAGGCAACATCCTAGTAAATCTCCTCTGCACCCTTTCCAAAGCTTCCACATCCTTCCTATAATGCGGTGACCAGAACTGCACGCAATACTTAAGGTGCGGCCTCACCAGAGCTTTGTACAGCTGCATCATGACCTCGTGGCTCCAAAACTCGATCCCCCTACTAATAAAAGCTAACACATCATATGCCTTCTTAACAGCCCTATTAACCTGGGTAGCAACTTTCAGGGATTTATGTACCTGGACACCAAGATCTCTCTGCTCATCTACACTACCAAGAATCTTCCCATTAGCCCAGTACTCTGCATTCCTGTTACTCCTTCCAAAGTGAATCACCTCACACTTCTCCGCATTAAACTCCATTTGCCATCTCTCAGCCCAGCTCTGCAGCCTATCTATGTCCCTCTGTACCCTACAACACCCTTCGACACTATCCACAACTCCACCGACCTTCGTGTCATCCGCAAATTTACTAACCCACCCTTCTACACCCTCATCCAGGTCATTTATAAAAATGACAAACAGCAGTGGCCCCAAAACAGAACCTTGCGGTACACCACTAGTAACTAAACTCCAGGATGAACATTTGCCACCAATCACCACCCTCTGTCTTCTTTCAGCTAGCCAATTTCTGATCCAAAGCTCTAAATCACCTTCAACCCCATACTTCCGTATTTTCTGCAATAGCCTACCGTGGGGAACCTTATCAAACGCCTTACTGAAATCCATATACACCACATCCACGGCTTTACCCTCATCCACCTGTTTGGTCACCTTCTCGAAAAACTCAATAAGGTTTGTGAGGCACGACCTACCTTTCACAAAACCGTGCTGACTATCGCAAATGAACTTATTCTTTTCAAGATGATTATAAATCCTATCTCTTATAACCCTTTCCAACATTTTACCCACAACCGAAGTAAGGCTCACAGGTCTATAATTACCAGGGCTGTCTCTACTCCCCTTCTTGAACAAGGGGACAACATTTGCTATCCTCCAGTCCTCCGGCACTACTCCTGTCGACAATGACGACATAAAGATCAACAACAACGGCTCTGCAATCTCCTCCCTGGCTTCCCAGAGAATCCTAGGATAAATCCCATCTGGCCCAGGGGACTTATCTATTTTCACTCTTTCCAAAATTGCTAACACCTCCTCCTTGTGAATCTCAATCCCATCTAGCCTAGTAGGCTGTATCTCAGTAATCTCCTCGGCAACATTTTCTTTCTCTACTGTAAATACTGACGAAAAATATTCATTTAACGCTTCCCCTATCTCCTCTGATTCCGCACACAACTTCCCACTACTATCCTTGATTGGCCCTGTTCTAACTCTTATCATTCTTTTATTCCTGATATACCTATAGAAAGCCTTAGGGTTTTCTTTGATCCTATCCGCCAATGACTTCTCGTGTCCTCTCCTTGCTCTTCTTAGCCCTCCTTTTAGATCCTTCCTGGCTAGCTTGTAACTCTCAAGCGCCCTAACTGAGCCTTCACGTCTCATCCTAACATATGCCGCCCTCTTCCTCTTGACAAGCGCTTCAACTTCTTGAGTAAACCACGGCTCCCTCGCTTGACAACTTCCTCCCTGCCTGACAGGTACATACTTATCAAGGACACGCATTAGCTGCTCCTTGAATAAGCTCCACATTTCGTTTGTGCCCATCCCCTGCAGTTTCCTTCCCCATCCTACACATCCTAAATCTTGCCTAATCGCATCATAATTTCCTTTCCCCCAGCTATAATTCTTGCCCTGCGGTATATACCTGTCCCTGCCCATCGCTAAGGTAAACCTAACCGAATTGTGATCACTATTGCCAAAGTGCTCACCTACATCTAAATCTAACACCTGGCCGGGTTCATTACCCAGTACCAAATCCAATGTGGCATCGCCCCTGGTTGGCCTGTCCACATACTGTGTCAGAAAACCCTCCTGCACACACTGGACAAAAACAGACCCATCTAAAGTACTCGAACTATAGTATTTCCAGTCAATATTTGGAAAGTTAAAGTCCCCCATGACCACTACCCTGTTACTCTCGCTCCTGTCGAGAATCATCTTCGCTATCCTTTCCTCTACATCTCTGGAACTATTCGGAGGTCTATAGAAAACTCCCAACAGGGTGACCTCTCCTCTCCTGTTTCTAACCTCGGCCCATACTACCTCAGTAGACGAGTCCTCAAACGTCCTTTCTGCCACTGTAATACTTTCCTTGATTAACAATGCCACACCCACCCCCCTCTTTTACCCTCTTCTCTGTTCTTACTGAAACATCTAAATCCCGGAACCTGCAACATCCATTCCTGCCCCTGCTCTACCCATGTCTCTGAAATGGCCACAACATCAGGATCCCAGGTACCAACCCATGCTGCAAGCTCACCCACCTTATTCCGGATGCTCCTAGCGTTGAAGTAGACACACTTTAAACCAAGTTCTTGCTTGCCAGTGCCCTCTTGCGTCCCTGTAACCTTATCCCCTACCTCACTACTCTCAACAGCCTGTACACTGGAACTACAACTTAGGTTCCCATTCCCCTGAAGAGCACTAGCAAATCTCCCCCCCAGGATATTGGTACCCCTCTGGTTCAGGTGAAGACCATCCTGTTTGTAGAGGTCCCACCTACCCCAGAAAGAGCCCCAATTATCCAGGAAACCAAAACCCTCCCTCCTACACCATCCCTGCAGCCACGTGTTCAACTCCTCTCTCTCCCTATTCCTCTCTTCGCTAGCACGTGGCACGGGCAACAACCCAGAGATAACAACTCTGGTTGTTCTCGCTCTAAGCTTCCACCCTAGCTCCCTGAATTTCTGCCTTAAATCCCCATCTCTCTTCCTACCTATGTCGTTGGTGCCTATGTGGACCACGACTTGGGGGTGCTCCCCCTCCCCCTTAAGGATCCCAAAAACACGATCAGAGACATCACGTACCCTGGCACCTGGGATCTTGCCACACTTTCTGATGATAGGTCACCATTTTGGTTTTGATTGGGATCTGCTTCCCATATGTTGATGTTATTAGAGCATACCTGCCATGCAGGCCCCCATCTGTCAAGAATGAGGCATATTAATTTTGTCACATGAATATTGATTTTAAACTGTTGCTGGAGTGAGGAAATGACTTGTTAAACAGATCAGTCGTGGCTGGAAAGAACATTTGCATACTAACAGACAGTGCTTGGAGGGACAAAGGGGCTATTCCCTGCTCCAATTTAACCCACAATGGACTTTCAGCACCAGATATTGTGCGTAAGAAGAGACATTCCAGGGTCGGCTAAGACAAGAGAATCCACAAACAGACGTGGTCAGACCAGCTAGTCACATGACTAACCTGCTTGGCACCCTGGGTTTTCCTAAATTGTACAAAGAATTTGAAGGCAAAAGACTTTGCTCCGGGAGTGAGAAGATCTCTCCTGTCTGCTCCTATCTCTTTCTTACAAGCCTCTGGACCCATTGAGGACACATCAACATCAAGACAGAAAAGTCTCCTAAATCGAACAAGGTTTAAGAAGAATACTGGGCCCCAACGAAAAACAAGACAATCAAGGATTTTACAGCTAGTTCGAAGAACAGTAATTAAAATCATCTTCAGATATTGCCTCAAACTTTTCCACTTTATTTCTTCTGCTCTTTTCTGTCTCTATCTGCATGTGTATGTCACATATGCATGCTAGCTTGGGCGCGTCGCGTATCCGTAGGTGTTGACTGAATTGAGTTTAAGTTTAATAAAATTCAACCTTTTTTCTTTAAACCTAAGAAACCTGTTTGGCTAGTTTTTTTGCCTTATAAGTGGAAGTTAGTGAACAAGGATTCACCAAGGGGAGCTAAAAACAGTGTGTTTAAAATTAAACTGTGTTAAGGTAAGACCAGGTGAAGGCTGAGAGGGAACCCTAGACCCCTTTCTAACCTGGTCATAACAATACCCTTCTTGGAGGCTTTGAGATTGTCTTTGAAACGTAGTTTAATGTAAGCTCAACATGAAGCTCTCCTAAATTACAGCCCACTTAACACTACTGATTCACAAATAATCACAGTAATTCTCAGGAGACTTTTTTTCTCTTTTGTGGTATCTTTTATTCCGCTCTCTTAAGTTTCTTGCTGCACCTTTTTAGTCTGTTTCTGTATCCTTTTCATTCCTTTAGGGTCGATTATCCAACATCTACAGTGCTTGCGTGACAGTCGAGTGTGAGTTATTTTTATACAAGTGTTAACCCATTTATTTCAATGTAATGGAGAGTGCATCGAGTGTTTGCATGTGAACACCTCCAATCAGAAATTCAAATTATACCTTTACAGTGACTATAATAACATGAAAGATTCATAGCAATGACATCAAGTTCTTTATAAACATCAACGTTAAATAGTAAATTTCCTCACAACTGGCAAATGGGAGCTGCTCACAACATCTAATGTTTTTCGGGTTGCCTAAACTCTGGGCAAAATCAGAAGGCCCATTAATGTTAGAGATTCTACAGGTTATGTTGAAGGCATGAACTGCTAAATGGGTTCATTTTTGTATGAAAAGCTAACCTTATATTGCAACCATCATAACTGTGTTCAGAAAGGTTTATTTTAATTGTGCCACTTCTAAATATCACTCAGATTACAAGAACTATTTTCTGTGAACAACTTTGCCTTTTATACTGGGGTGCAAATAAATTGAAATATGTGCTTGTATGTAGATGTGTATAAGAAATCTTGTTGCTATAGGTTGAATTAGCCTGTGGGAGTTGACTGGCTCTATGAGATGGTTGAAAATTCCTACCCCTCCCCCCAACCCCTGCACGTTCTCCCCTAGAGAGAAGTCGAGACAGGATTGTGGATGTTATTTTGATGCTATTGAAAGAGGGTTGCAGAGTTCACACCAGCGCACTTCCAGTCTCATTAAGAATCACATTTAACCCAATCAGCACTAAATTATTTTTCTTTTAGCTTCTTATAATATAATTATGACAAAGAAAAGCACAATTGCTGGCAACCTGAAGAAAAATGCAAAATTCCCAGTGATTCCTGGCAGAACAATTAGTATTTGAAACGGGGATCCATCAGAGCCCTGACAAGTGAACTCATCGATCTCTATTTCAGGCGCTATCAGATCAGTTGTGCGGCATTGCCTGTTTCTATCAAGGAATAATTTAGTCTTTTTCTGTCTGTGATACTAATTATTTCTTTACACAAACAAAATGCCAAATGAATGTATCTCCTCATCTTCTCCATTTAAATATATAACCAGTTCACCTTATCACCAATAAGCCCTGAACTTTGGCAGGAGATTATCACCAATGGCTGAAAGCAACATTTGATGCCATTTATAGAATCTTAGAGCACAGAATGAGGCCCATTCAGCCCATTATGCCAGTGGCAGCTCTTTGAGCTTTCCAATTAGTCCCAATCCCCTGCTCTTTCCGCACAGTCCTGCAATTTTTTTATTTTTAAGTATATATCCAGTTCCCTTTTGAAAGTTACTATTGACTCATTCACCAAGTTCAGATTGTTCACAACTCGCTGAAAAAAATCTCCTCATTGCCACATTCGTTTTGCCAATATCTTAAATCTGTGCCCTCTGCTTACCGATCTTCCTGCCAGTTGAAACAGTTTCTCCAGGGATTCTCTCAATCTCCTGCTAGAAATACAGCAAGAATACATGAAAGCCCCTGTAATCTAGGGCCCTGTAGAAAGGAACAAATCAGTTAGATGTTTCAAAGATGAAGACCCTGACATTCCCAGAGGTCTCCCCATCTCCCAGCATAATTCCAATGAGACACTGACTGAACTCCCCAAAAATGTCACCTGGAAAAGATTAGCCAGTCAACCTGTCGTGCCCCATGTAGTTGTAGTGCCTCACACAGCAGATTGGGTGATGTTATACACTCCCCGTTCCCCCACCCCCGCAAGGTGTCACAAACTCCTCCAGAACAATGGCAAAAAGACAGATCAGAAACCTAATGCCAATTAGCACAAAAAAATCTAAAACATTCCTCTCCATTCCCTCCAAGTGATCAAAACAGGAAATCACGCTGACCATGACTTATGTATTGTGATCCCTGCCCCAGTCAGAATCTGGAACAGCTCTTTTTGAAAGGTACAAAGGGAATCAGCATTCACTACAATAGTCAGCAGCCTATTCCAAAGTTCTACATTCTCTGGGAAAGGAAGACATTTAACCTATTACTTTCCTTGCATAATTTATATTCATAACCCCTGATCCTCCCCAACATAATGTGCACCCAATCTAGTCCCTTCATTACTTTATAGGCCTCAACCAAATTAACCCTAATTCTATGCTCCTCTGAAGTATGTAGGCCCAGGGCCCATTGATTTGGAAACCAGGGTTGGCCATGTTGTGGGATCAATTTAATAGACTGTAAATGGAGAGTCACCGAAGGAAGTGATGTTGTATCATAGATGACCAGAGAGTTGTGGGTGTAGTCCAAGAGAGTAAGGCATGTGTAGTGTGCTACTGTATTATTTGTGTGTATATATGTTCCAGTTTAAGTTACAATAAAGATCCACATATTCTTTGCATATTATTTGTTTTCCTGTGAATCTTATAATAATTTATCCACTAAAGGAACAAGTAATATAACCGGCCAGATCCCAGGAGGCTTCAGAAAAGAAATCTGTCAATTTAACAGCAAATATTTTACTTAAATGAAATAGTTCCAGGAACAAAGTAGTGGAGCATACAGGGATAGACTTTCTGATTGGACCATCGATTGGGCATGACTCAGGTGGTATTGAAGTGATTTATGACCTTAGCTCCTTATAGAGACTAATCCAAATCAGGAGCACTTCTCCGCCAAACTCTCTCACCTAAATTTAAACCAGTCAGATCCCCCAGACACCTGCTTGGGTCTGAAGAACTGGCCTAGCTCTCCTTAAAGAAAGAAATCAGCATGGAATATTACCATCTTTCGGATAGCCTATTTTTCAATAAGCATCAACTAGGTCATAAATATCCCAGAAATTATAAGGGTCTGGGATTCTCTCTTCAATAATGTACCTCCCCACTTCTGCTGGGCCTGGGGAGCCACGGCAGAATTTTTCATTTCTCATGCCCTTAATTGGCCTTGGGCAGAACTTCCACCTCCTTGAGGCAGGAAGACCCACCTAATGGAGCTGCCGGCCAATCAGCAGGCTGGCAGCTGTTAGTCCCAGCAGCGCCACTGCGAACAGTGGCCACTGCTGGGACTGCACCCAGCTCGCAGAAGCAAGAGGGATGACAGCCCCCGGAACCAAGGTAAGTTTTTGGGGTCTTGCCGGGGACAATCAGCCGGGCCCCAGCGAGGCAAGGGGGGGGAGGTATTGTGCAGTGGGTGCAGTTGGGCTTTGGGGGGGCCTCTGTGGGGTACAAGTGTCCGATCATGAGGGCCCCTTCCCAGCCCACAAGAAGGGGTTCTGGGGGCATTTGCTGCCCGGCCGCTGCTGACAAAATACCAGTGGCAGTGGGAGGAACCCCTTATGGGGCAGTTAATTGGCCACTTAAGGGCCTTGATTGGCCTGGGGCCGTTTCTTGCCACTGCTGCCGCATGTAAAATTGCAGCAGGGGCGGGAAGGCGTCGAGAACAGCACCACCCACCTCCCACTCAATTTTACGGCCCCCCCCCCCCCCCACCAGCCACCAGCCCGCTTGTGTGAGGTGCTGTAAAATTCCAGCCAATGTTATAGCAGAATATCTATCAAAATTCAAAGAAAACTGTTATCTTAAATTCCCCAAGTAAGCCTCCTGACTAACAAGATAAACCCCCTTGATTAAGAGTAGAATTATCTTGGAATACAGTTAGCTTCCTTTTCCATAAGGTGAGAAGCATTGTTGAGGAATATTTTGACTGTAACATTCCTATGTTTATACTGTTTCTAATCTGATTAGGTCATCCATTGTAAATGTGGATGCCACCTCCCTGTGTAAGTTCCTCCCTCTTTCATTATCCTTAGAAGGTCGTATCATTCACTATTATTCTTAATTATTTAATTGTTGAGAATTCCCTTATTCTGAAGTTGTGAGCTTTTATCTGGTCAAAATTTTTGTAGTGTTTTATGGTAACACTATGACTTTGGTTTATTGGTGACTTACTTTCATAATTGTGTTTTACTTTTAAAAGCTTTTTTAACAAAGATAATTCAATAACCTCTCTTGTTTTCTTTTTGGTTAAGTCAGGGCCACATCACAACTGTTTCTTATAAGTGATGTTCCTTTTTGTGATTGATGATAATGGTTCTCAGGTACTATCCTGTACCACCTTCATATGACGCCCTGTCTATGTTTTATATCATTGTCAGCTCATCAGGATTATAGGTATTAGTGTGTGCCATGTATGGTGTGTCTCCATTCCATTAGTTTATCAATATTTCCAAGGCCTGTTTAGCCTGAAGGTGAACTCTTTTTTTTTTTACACATTCCATATAGCAGAGATGTTGGGATGGATTTTTAACTAAAATTAATCATGAATTTCTAACCCTGCTTTTAAAAGGCAATCCAGGGATTCTTGAAAACTGACAATTTATTCAATCTTTAATATATTAAATGAATCTTTATTCCTAATGTGTAATGTATTAATTATATCTGAATTCTACCTAATTATCTATATTCTTTCCTAATTATTCCTTTTATACCTATATTTTGTCACAATATGTTGTTCGCATCTTGCCTGACCACAGTTCACAAGATAATTATGGATGAGGAAGGCCACGCAGCCTATCTTAAATTCAACCATTCAGGAGCACCCTTTGCACTCTCTACTTCAGCATCCAGTTGTTTAGTTTGACTTTTTTTTTAAATTCATTCTCAAGATGTGGGCTTCGCTGGCAAGGCTGGCATTTGTTGCCCATCCCTAGCTGCCTTGAGGATGCTGGGCATTCTTCTTAAACCGCTGCAGCCGATGTGGTGAAGGTGCTCCAGCAATGCTGTTTGGTAGGGAGTGCCAGAATTTTGACCCAGCAACGATGAAGGAATGGCATATGGCTCAGAGGGGAATTTGGAGGTGATGGCATTCCCGTGCACCTCCTGCCATTGTCGTTTAAAGCAGTGGAGGTTGCAGTGTCCGACGAAGCCTTGGCAGTTTGCTGCAGTGCATTCTATGGAAAACATACAGTACATAAGCAAGGAAACAAAAACAAGAAATGCTGGAATCACTCAGCAGGTCTGGCAGCATCTGTGGAAAGAGAAGCAGAGTTAACGTTTCGGGTCAGTGACCCTTCTTCGGAACTAAGAAGGGTCACTGACCCGAAACGTTAACTCTGCTTCTCTTTCCACAGATGCTGCCAGACCTGCTGAGTGATTCCAGCATTTCTTGTTTTTGTTTCAGATTTCCAGCATCCGCAGTATTTTGCTTTTATTTTAGTACATAAGCAAGGAACTGACTTTCCTTAGAAAAAACCCGGCTCATCGACGTGTTGTCCCAGAGTAATTATTTATATTCCTAAGTTTACCCAACATGTTTCCTTTAACAGACAATGAAGTAATATTACAGGATATTCCAGTTCCGAAGAAGGGTCACTGACCCGAAACGTTAACTCTGCTTCTCTTTCCACAGATACTGCCAGACCTGCTGAGTATTTCCAGCATTTCTTGTTTTTATTTAATATTACAGGATAACGTTTTCAATCTATTCACCACTTGGTGAATAAAAATCATTTGTATAAAAATAAATGCATTGTTGGGAGAAATATCCCTTTATTTTACTTTAGTTCGGACAAGTCAACTAATCTGGTGAGCCACAGACAAGTCAAGTTATAGTCAATCAACCAGAATTTATTAAGCTATACTTAACAATAGGCAATGATCAATGACTGTCCCCAGATCCTTGCTTTCCCCAAACATCAGACTCTAGGCGATGTTCTCCCCTCTGTTTCACTTCTTCGGCTTCTTCAGTGGAACCAGAGTGCCTTCAGACAGGCTCCAGGGACTTTTATACAGTTGTGATCGTGTATTCTGGTGGTTATTTCATGTCCCAGCAGACATCTTGCTTCAGACATGCACCATCCCAACTCCAAAAGATACATCTTTATAACGTTGTCCCTGGAGAACTGCTGTTCTGGAGAACAATCATTGCAGGGCATGCAATTCACCATCCTGCTTTATCACCTAATGTTATAATGATATCCATCACAAAAAAAAGAATTAAACCTTGACAAAATGTCTTTGACCTCGTACATTCTTTTTTGTTTAGTCTTAGGTTCGTTAGATAGCATTCATGATGTCTCCCACCTTATTTGGTAAAAGTAGTTACCTTAACTCTCACCATTCATATCATAATTGATACAATCAATAGCCCATTCACAGTTTTGTTGGCAGACCATCACGCATAATCATGGCCATCTCCTGGATTATACTAGACGAAGTTAATATGCAAACACCCTTAAAGACTTGCATTGTTTTTCGCAGTGGGATCTTTTAACAGTATATCCATATGACTGTCTTTTTTCTGTCTTTTACTTTTGGACTATACATCCCTCAGACAGATTCAATTATTTGAAACTGTACTCATTCCTATTTAATTATTCTGAATTGTTCTAACATTCCATCCTTTGTTACTATAAGCATCTAGTCTCATCCAACATATTATCCAACAATGGCATCCATTGTTTGTGCCTAACTTAATCATTGCAGATTCCACATAACCAGCAGTTTAACCCTTTGCTTATTTAAAGACCCCACACACCACATATATAAAGTACAGTGCCTAAAATTCACAGAACAAGGAAAAATGTATCTCTCTCTCACAGGGAAAAATGTATAGAAACCCATATTTCTTACAATATTGTTTTTAAAACATTAGAGTTGATCTTAAATTAACTGTACAGCATTATAACATTATTGAAAAAGACAGCACTGCTATTCATTAAAAAAAATACCTTGTATTCCTTAATTTTTGTCTTGATGAGCTTTAAGAGAACTTGACATTTTGTCATGATTAAATTATTTTTTTGTGATGGATATCATTATAACATTGGGTAATAAAGTAGGATGGTGAATTGCATGCCCTGCAATGATTGTTCTTCAGAACAGCAGTTCTCCAGGGACAACAGTATGAAGGCACGTATTTTGGAGTTGGGATGGTGCATGTCTTGAGCAAGATTTCTTCTGGGACATTTAATATCTACTGGCATATGGAGGAGGCAACCCTTCAGAGAATAAAGAAGCCTTGTAGATTTGCAGCTTGGTTTATGCTCTGATCACCTAATCACAGATAAATTGAATGCCTGTTTCTCATTGCTCAGAGTGCAATGCAGTGCCTGAGTGTTGGAAAGCCAAGGAGTAAAAACACAAAGAACAAAACTCACTGATCTCTGTACCACATTTTATGCTGGGAACAAAAATCACTTAGCATGTATTAAATATGTATAGCAGTAAAGCAAAACAATATTCTAGTCAGTCTGCATAATGTGAGTAAGTCTGATTTATCAGACAAAATTTAAAGAACCACAGCAAACAGTTGAAACAAAATGACCAACACATTACAGAATTAATCAGCAAACTGGTGCACAGCCTATTGCTAATAAGCATGATAGCATCTTAAAACTAGCTGACAAACTATTTATATCTTCTCTAGAATCCTTCGGATCACATTATTCCATACAGCCCTGTTTGGTTTGTTATCAGTCTTGCAATAGTCGGTGAGCAAGTGAGATTTGCGTGAGATTTGCAGAGTTCCAGTAAAAGCCAAGTGGAATTAATTGTGGGGAAAAGGAAAGAAATAAAGGCTGGGGTCTGAGAGTCAATTGTGAGATGGGATATGAATTTTATGAGTTTAAGCCAGCATGCGAGAGTTAGATGTGGGCAGGGTCTGAGAGTTAGGAGTGGAAGTGGATGAGAGGCAGATGTACGTGGAGTGTTACAATCAGGTGTGGGCAGGTTTGATTTGGTTGTCAGTGAGGGTGTGAAAGTCATGTGTGTGGCGTGCTGAAATGTGAAATGGTGTTTGTGTGAAGTGTGGATATGAGTTTATGTGGAGTGAATTGTTGGTGGGGATGTGAGTCCAGTATGAGAGTAAGTGAGGTTTGGGTGGGTGTGTGAGTCCAGTATGGGTATGAGTTGGTGTGGGTGGGTTTGAGTTCATTATGCATCAGTGGTCAGCAACGTGTGCGTCCACGGACACCAGTGTCTGTGGTAAAAAGTTTGAGGTCTGTGGTATTTTTAAATGTCTTGGCTGAAGCTTGTCTATGAACAGTTTGAAACTTTTCAATTTTTCAATTGTTGTGCCTGCTTTAAGCTTGGACTCCACAGTGTCAGTATTAGCGTCTGACTGTTTAACAATCCTGTGAAGCGCCTTGGGGACAGTCTAGTAGGTTAAAGGCATTATATAAATGCAGTTTGTTGTTGTTTACATCCTGGTCAGTTTGAACAATTCATCACTGCATTCTGCCCTATTTATGGATGGAGACTAGGCTTATATAGATTGGAACAGACTTGACCCAGCACCATCACAAGTCATTGCTGCTGGTGACTGTTCCCTCCCTACCTGGCTTCACACACTGCATCTGTTAACAGCAGAATATTCCTTACTCCTCCTTGGCAGGAGCATGGAGAAGAAGATGTCAAACAGAGCGGAGGCTGGGACACAACCCTGTTTCACTCCTTTCTTCACTCCGAAACTGTTGAAAGTGGAGCCATCAAACTGTACAGTGTAGTGCATGTTGTCATGGAAGGAGCGGATGAGACTGAAGAGCTTCAGTGGGCAGACAAATGTTCCCCAAATCTTGTACAGCCCTACTCTGCTGACGGTGTTGAATGTCTTAGTGAGATCTACAAAAGTAAGATAAGGGGGTATTCTCTGTTCCCTACACTTCTCTTATAGCTGGCGTATGGAGAAGATCATATCCACAGTAGATCTGCTGGCACGGAAACGGCACTGTTTTTCCGGGTACACTCATTCTGCAAGTAGATGGAGTCTTTTTAAGTATGACCTGAGCAATGTCCTTCCCCATGACGCTGAGTGAGATACCCTGTAGTTGTTGCAGTCTCCTCTGTCGCCTTTGTTTTTGTACAGTGTGATGATTTTGGTGTCACGCATCTCCTGTGGTACAGAGCCTTCTTCCCAGCAGCGTAAGGCACAGCTCCCTCCCAAGTGTGTTGGCACTAATCAAACAGAGGTGGCTTCGGTGGATCGGACATGTCTGCAGGATGGAAGACGGTCACATACCCAAGGACCTTCTGTATGGTGAGATAGAAGGGGCCAGACGACCAATGGGACACCCAATTCTCTGCTTCAAGGATGCTTGCAAGCATGTCATGAAGGCCCTAAATGTCGACTGTCACACCTGGGAGTCACTAGCTGGCGAAAGAGGGAAATGGCGACATATCCTGTGGGTTAGTGTGCACTACCATGATGGACAATGGCTATTGCAGCTTGGCAACAGGCGCCAATGTCAAAAACAACAACTCACAGCGTCACTTGGCAGCTTCACATGTGACACTTGTGGCAGAACCTGCCTCTCAAAGATTGGCCTTCACAGCCATCAGCAAAGAAGCACCAAGAGAAGACGCCCCACCTGAATGGATTATTTACTGCGTATCTTACGTAGATGGAAAGAGGCCGAGCAACCAACCAAGTAGCCTCTTGGTAACTATAACACCACTCTCCCCCCTCCAACCCTCCACCCCCCCACCCCCACTCTGTGCCCCGGGATTTTAAGCACAGGGAATTTTCTCCACTAGCAACCACAGTCCACATTTAGAAGCAAATGACTCCACATGGAACTACAAAGTGCATTTCTGATGATTTGTGAATGAACACAACGACAGCAAAACAGTCTCCTGGTTTTCTGAGACCTCAGTACATCTCCCCTGGAATTAGAGAATTCAATTGGACAGCATTCTAAAGGGTATCAGAAATGGAGTAATGCTGCAGTTCAGTCCACTTCCAAATTTAAAAGATAATTTTAGTTAAGATGGCTAAAGCTGATAAAAAGATTTTTCATTCCACACGCCCATGTCACAACTTTATTTAGTATTTGAAAATATAGATGTTGCTTATTACTCAAAGACTGTAGTTCATTTTAATTAACCGCTTTGCTTTAGTTTTAATGTTGTACCGAGGTGTTTAATGCTGTGCTTTTATGCTGGATTAATTTATGTGTAAAATTCCCCATGACTGCCATTTCATCAAAAACGTTCTTAATGGAAACGAGATGATCCAGAATGGGTCCCGGCCCTAGCCATTCGCTTGGGGGGAACATAGTACTAGTGTTAATATCAGTGATCGATCAAATGATTTGCAAGAAGGTATACACAGTATTTAATTTTAAGTACATTGGGAGTTCTGGTCACTGCATTATAGGAAGGATGTGGAAGCTTTGGAAAGGGGTGCAGAGGAGATTTACTAGGATGTTGCCTGGTATGGAGGGAAGGTCTTACGAGGAAAGGCTGAGGGACTTGAGGTTGTTTTCGTTGGAGAGAAGGAGGAGGAGAGGTGACTTAATAGAGACATATAAGATAATGAGAGGGTTAGATAGGGTGGATAGTGAGAGTCTTTTTCCTCGGATGGATGGCAAACACGAGGGGACATAGCTTTAAGTTGAGGGGTGATAGATATAGGACAGATGTTAGAGGTAGTTTCTTTACTCAGAGAGTAGTAGGGGTGTGGAACGCCCTGCCTGCAACAGTAGTAGACTCGCCAACTTTAAGGGCATTTAAGTGGTCATTGGATAGGTATATGGATGAAAATGGAATAGTGTAGGTCAGATGGTTTCACATGTCGGCGCAACATCGAGGGCCGAAGGGCCTGTACTGCGCTGTAATGTTCTAATGTTCTAATTCTAAATGTTATTGGGCTCGTATCAGCTAATGGGGCTTCACACATTTAAATATTAGCTCTGACTTTCAGTGTTGCTCTCTTGTTAAATGCTAGTCAGGGTAAACATGTCAAACCGATGCCGCTGTATGTAAATTGAAGGTTAAATTGAAAAATGTCCCAAAAAAACCCTTGCAGGGCGGCGCAGTGGTTAGCACCGCAGCCTCACAGCTCCAGCGACCCGGGTTCAATTCTGGGTACTGCCTGTGTGGGGTTTGCAAGTTCTCCCTGTGTCTGCGTGGGTTTCCTCCGGGTGCTCCGGTTTCCTCCCACATGCCAAAAGACTTGCAGGTTGATAGGTTAATTGGCCATTATAAATTGCCCCTAGTATAGGTATGCGGTAGGGAAATATAAGGACAGGTGGGGATGTGGTAGGAATATGGAATTAGTGTAGGATTAATATAAATGGGTGGTTGATGGTCGGCACAGACTCGGTGGGCCGAAGGGCCTGTTTCAGTGCTGTATCTCTAAACTAAACTAAAACTAAACCTGATGATGAGTGCCCTATTGTAAAAGGCATGACAATCTGATGTAACCTGTAAATATAAAATGGATTTGTTAGCCGAAAGACAAGGTAATATTTCCTCAGTTACTGCTATGATGGTTCATGCTGTCCAGACTTTGTTCGATAACTTCATGTTTATTTGATAGAGAGAACGAAACATATCTGCAGGCCTTGAAGCTACTTTCAGCTAACTTTGGCTCGAATGATATTTTCAGTTTGCTGATTTAGCCCAAGAAGCATGCAAGAGAAAAATGCTTTCTTGGTGACCTTGTGTGTAGAGTTTTGTAATTTCAATAAATGATTGAAACCTGGCTCCCAGTTAGGCTACCTTTAGTGACATCCTTTAATTCCCTTAATATATAGGTGCTTCTGATCAAAACATGGGATATTGTAAATGTGAAGGGACTCCATCCCTTATCTCAATATTCTCAATTCAATTAAACAAATGGTTCACAAACTCCATTCACGCATTATCATTATGAAGTCAAGCACCATCTACTGCTTAATGGGATGGGGAATGTCCAATGTGCATGCTTCCTAGCTAGCTAATACAGTTGTGCTGCTTTCCATTGACCTTTGTATGCTTAACTACTTTATTTATAGGGAGAAATGTGTTTTAAATCAGACTGTGTTTTGATGGCGTTAGATTGGCTATAGATTAATTGCCCCCATGTCCGTAGCCCAGTCAACAATTTTGTCAAATGTCCGTGGTGCAACATGTTGGTGCCCTACACTGGTGGGTGACTGAGTGAAGTTTGGATGTGTGTGTGAGTCCAGTAGGAGTGTGAGTTCAGTTTGGGTTTGGGTGGGAGTCCAGTATGTGGAGTTGTTGGTGTGTGTGTGTGTGTATGAATCCAGTATGGCAGTGTGTATAGTTTTGTGTTTGAGTTCAGGATGGGTGGGAGTCCAGTACGTGTGTAAGTGGAGTTCAGGGTGAGTGTGAGTTCAGTATGAGTGAGTCCGGTATGGGTGGGGTTTGAGGTCAGTTTGTGGGTGTGTGTGAAGTGTGGGCGGGGACTGTGTAAAGCGGATAAAGAGCCTAGACGCTCCTGAGCGGGATTGAGGGAATGAGATCAGTGTCTGCAGCCCAATAACGAGCGGCTGATGGAGCCGCGGAGCGTTTAATCGGAGAAGAGGAGCTCGGAAAGCAGTGGATGAAAGGGACGGGAAGTCGGGAGGTGAGCGACAGGCAGGGAAACGAGGACCGTCAGGAGGTTTGTGCAGTTCAGGGAGGGAAAGAGCAAATTCTGCCCCTCAACGAACCGGTCACACCTTCCGTTGACAATAAAATAAGAATTAAAATGGATTAGATGCTTTGAAATGTATGTTTTCTGCAACTTCTATACTTTTCATTGCTACAAAACTTTCTTGGGAAATATATTTTGAGTTAGGAGTTGCTGCTATGTATAGCAGTGAGTTGGGTTTGTTCCTGATCTAATTTCTATTGTTATCTCAATCCAGTAGTTTAACGGAATATCTATCCTTCACCTTCCTAAACAAGGGAACTCGAAACAAAACGTCAGGCTAGTCCTGATCATCTGAAGGCTTTTTTTTTTGCTCTTAAAAAATGAAATCGTCCAATAATTTGAATTAAGCAATGTAAATAATACAGCAAAAGTGGGAATTTTAGTGCTTCGAAATGAATGATCCGAATTTTTAAAATTATGTTATAATTAAGAGTAGCTTAATGCTTTTTCTGTAATTTATGTAGTGCAGTGATATGCAGGTTTGATTAACTATGAGGTGCGGGTGATAGTATTGCTTTGCAGTGTAAAACTGTGTCGTGTGCACCAACCATCTAGAGCCAGTGTCGCTGCACGTGTATGAAGTGTTCTCAGCGGACAGGATATCGCACACCTACATGATGGATGTGCTTTCCAAAATGGGGTTTGGGGAGGGAATCTGCAATTGGATCAAACTGCTCTACACAAACATCAGTAGTGCAGTCTCAATCAATGGGTGGGAATCGGAAAGTTTCCCGATCCAATCTGGAGTCAGACAGGGCTGTCCTCCTTCCCCTGTCTTGTTTGTTGGCTGTATTGAAACCTTTGCTGAGTCTATTACGAAGGATGCGAGCATAAGAGGGGTGATAATCGCAGGCAGTGCAGGCACTCAGGTTAAAACCTCCCTGTACATGGATGACGTCGCCGTTTTCTGTTTGGATCTGCTGTCTGTGCGCAGCCTGATGAGCATCTGCGACCAGTTCGAACTGGCCTCGGGAGCCAAAGTTAACCACAGCAAGAGCGAGGCCATGTTCTTTGGGAATTGGGCCGACCGATCCTTTGTCCCCTTCACCGTCAGGTCAGACTACCTGAAGGTGCTGGGGATATGGTTCGGAAGGGCCGGGCGTGCACCAAAACCTGGGAGGAGCGAGTAGCCAAGGTACAACACAAGCTGAGCATGTGGGAGCAGCGATCTCTCTCCATTGTGGGTAAGAACCTGGTCATCAGGTGCGAGGCGCTCACGTTGCTGTATGTGGTGCAGGTCTGGCCCGTACCCTGCACTGTGGCGGTCACCTGAGCCATTTTCCGCTTCATCTGGGGATCCAAAATGGACCGGGTCCGGAGGGACACCATATTCAAAACCTCTGGATAAGGGCGGGAAGAATGTACCCAATGTCGCCCTCATCCTGATGACTACCTTCATGTGGGGCTGCATCAAGCTGTGTGTAGACCTCCAGTACGCAAACTCCAAGTGTCACTATCTGCTGAGGTTCTATCTGTCCCCGTGTTGCGAAGGATGGGCCTGGTCACATTGCCGTGGAACGCTCCATCCAGTTGGACCATGCCGTACCACCTATCCTTCGTGGAGCAGTTTCTGTGGAAAAACACCGTTGACCACCGATCCATCAGGCAGTGGTCTGCACGGAATGTCCTCAAGGCCCTACGGGAAAAGGAGACGGTGGATCCTGTTGGATGGTTCCCCAAGCAGACCGCCAAAGTCATTTGGCGGAATGCCTCATCACCAGAACTTTCAAACAAGCACCAAGATGTAGCTTGGCTGGTGGTGAGAATAGCCCTCCCCGTCAGATCCTTCCTGCACGCCCGAAGTCTCACCCCCTCCGCACAATGCCCTCGAGGTGGCTGTGGTGGGGAAGAGATGGTTGCCCACCTCCTTCTGGAATGTGTCTTTGCAAAGCAGGTGTGGAAAGAGATGCAGTGGTTTTTGTCGAGGTGCATCCCAAGCAGCTCTGTAAGACAGGAGTCTGTGCTCTACGGGCTGTTCCCAGGGACGCACACCGAGACAAACATCAACTGCTGCTGGAGGACTATCAATTCGGTGAAAGACGCCCTTTGGTCTGCCCGAAACTTGCTGGACTTCCAGCACAAAGAGTTGTCCACGACCAAATGTTGCAGACTGGCACATTCAAGGTCCAGGACTACGTGCTGAGGGACGCACTAAAGTTTGGGGCAGCCGCAGCAAAGGCTCAATGGGGAAAGACCACTGTGTAAGGTCCCACCACCAAGCTGAACGGAGGGGCTGGATCCATGGAAAACCCCTCGAACTGTATCCGGAAAATTTTCGTTTGCTGTCAAATGTACATGGCATGAGAAATGAAATGGAAGGGTTGTGAGGCAACTCACTCCTGTATTGAAGGAAACTGATCTCCTTTGCACTGTTTGTATTTTTTTGACTTGGTCCTGTTTGGAATTGTTTTGTCATGTATTTTTTGCAGATTTTTATGAATAAAGTATATTTTGGAAATTAAAAAAAATGAAGTGTTCTCACCAGTGGGTTGGCATGGGGACATGGAAGCTCAATGCTACACTGCTAACTCAAAAGGGATTACAAAGATTGGAGAACCGTGAATCCCCTCTTTGAGCCTCCACTTCACTGATGGGAGGCGATCAAGGAGAACATCAAGAGGTTCTTTATTTTCAAAGGTGTTCAGAGGGTAGGAGAGAGACAGAGGGAAATGTCTCGACTCCAGAAAAGAATGCAAAATCTGCTCCGGCTGCAGTCGATGGGGGTTCAGGTCAAGGAGGACCTCCATGAGGTGAAGAGCCAGCAGATCTCGCTCTTTTCCATGGAGGCCTCCAAGATCATCTTCCGGTCCAGAGTCCACTCTGTTGAGCAGAATGAGATGTGCTCGCATTTCTTCTTCCAAAAGGTACAGAGAGAGAGCTCTGTGATCAGCAGCCTGAAGGAAGAGGATGGCTTGGTATCGTCTTCGCAGTCCGACATCAGCAGATCCTTTTATGCGGGGCTGTACGATGTGAAGCCCATGGACAGCCTCCCAGTCCTTCCTGTTACCTATCACAAGGTCTTAGATGACAGCATGCAGGAGACACTGGACAAACTGCTAACTGTGGACGAGCTGACAAACACTGTCAGGTCCTTCGAGACGAGTAAAACTCCCAGAAGCGACTGCTTACCGTTTGAGTTGTATTCGGCCCTGTGGGAATGGATTGGCCCAGACCTGCTGGAAGTATACGAGAGAATGCTTCTGGCCGGCAGCATGTCAGAATCCATGAGGAAAGGCATCATCACCCTCATCTGCAAGCTAATGGGGGAGAGGGCAGAAATCAGAAATTGGTGACCCATCTCACTGCTTAGTGTCGACTACAAGATTCTGTACAAAGTCATAGCCAGTCGAGTCAAGTCTGCTCTGGAGCTGGTGATTCACCCCGATCAGACCTGTACTGTACCTGGCAGGAAGATCTCCGATAGTCTCGCGCTACTCAGGGATACGATCGCCTATGTGTGGGACAGGAGGGTGGACACCTGCCTCATCACCTTGGACCAGGAGAAGGCATTTGACAGAATATTACACACCTACATGATGGATGTGCTTTCCAAAATGGGGTTTAGGGAGGGAATCTGCAATTGGATCAAACTGCTCTACGCAAACATTAGTAGCGCAGTCTCAATCAATGGGTGGGAATCAGAAAGTTTCCTGTCCATTAGGAAGGATGCAGGCATAAGATAGGTGACAATCCCAGGCAGCGGAGGCACTCAGGTCAAAGCCTCCCTGTACGTGGATGACGTCGCCGTCTTCTGCTGGGATGTGCTGCCCGCTCGCAGGCTGATGAGCATCTGTGATCAGTTCAAACTGGCCTCGGGAGCCAAAGTTAACCACAGCAAGAGTGTGGCCATGTTCTTTGGGAACTGGGCCAACCAATCCTTTGTCCCCTTCACCGTCAGGTCAGACTACCTGAAGGTGCTGGAGATATGGTTCGGAAGGGCCGGGCGTGCGGCAAAACCTGGAAGGAGCGAGTAGCCAGAGTACACCATAAACTGTGCAGCTATCTCTCTCCATTGTGGGTAAGAACCTGGTCATCAGGTGCGAGGCACTCATGTTGTTGCTGTACGTGGCACAGGTCTGGCCCATACCCCACTCCTGCGCCGTGGCGGTCATCGGAACCATTTTCCGCTTGATCTGGAGACGCAAAATGGACTGGGTCCGGAGGGACACGATGTTCAAACCTATGGATAAGGATGGGAAAAATGTACCCAACGTCGCCCTCATCCTGATGACTACCTTCGTGTGCAGCTGCATCAAGCTGTGCGTTGAGCCCCAATACGCAAAGACCAAGTGTCACTACATGCTGAGGTTCTATCTGTCCCCGGTGTTGCGAAGGATGGGCCTGGTCAGATTGCCGTGGAATGCTCCATCCAGTTGGACCGTGCTGTACCACCTATCCTTCGTGGGAAAGTTTCTGTGGAAAAACACTTTTGACCACCAGTCCATCAGGCTGCACGGACTGTCCTCAAGGCCCTACGGGAAAAGGAGATGGTGGATCCTGTCGGATGGTTCCCCGAGCAGATTGCCAAAGTCATTTGGCAGAATGCCTCATCACCAGAACTTTCAAACAAGCACCAAGACGTAGCTTGGCTGGTGGTGAGAAGGGCCCTCCCCGTCAGATCCTTCCTGCACGCCCAGAGTCTCACCCCTCCGCACGCTGCCCTCGAAGTGGCTGTGGTGGGGAAGAGACGGTCGCCCACCTCCTCCTGGAATGTGTCTTTGCAAAGCAGGTGTGGAAAGAGATGCAGTGGTTTTTGTTGAGGTTCATCCCAAGCAGCTCTGTAACACAGGAGTCTGTGCTCTACAGGCTGTTCCCAGGGACGCACACCGCGATAAACATCAACTGCTGCTGGAGGACCATCAATTCGGTGAATGATGCCCTTTGCTCTGCCCGAAACCTGCTGGTCTTCCAGTGCAAAGAGTTGTCCACGACCGAGTATTGCAGACTGGCACATTCTAAGGTCCAGGACTACGTGCTGAGGGACGCACTAAAGCTTGGGGCAGCCGCTGCAAAGGCTCAATGGGGAAAGACCACTGTGTAAGGTCCTCCCACCAAGCTGGACTGAGGGGCTGGATCCATGGGAAACCCCTCGGGCTGCATACTCCAAATATGGGTTTACTGTAAAATGTAAATGGCATATAAAATGGAATGGAAGGGTTGTGAGGTAACTCATTCCTGTATTGAAAAAAACGGATTTCTTTTGCACTTTTTGGAACGTCAGCGGTGCTGTTTTGAACAGTTTTGTAATGTATTTTTTACAGATTTTTATGAATAAAGTATATTTTTGGGGGGAGAAAAGATGTGCTCTCACCGTAGAAAACTTTTGCTTGCAAATCCAGATCAAGACTATTTATGTAACTATGTTCATGGATGTTTAATCAGACAGTTTATTTCTCTCTGCAACTGCTTTGCAGTTTTGCGTTGCCATTTTAGATTACCCATACCTTTTCAAAATGACTGTTGTATTTTCCCTTGTTAGAATAAGTGCCTTGCTAAATTGTTTTCAAATTAATAACCGCAGCACAAATAGGGAGGATGTTACGAGTGCAGGAAATATTTTCTTCCACACAAGATTCACTGGGTTTCTATTCAAGTCTACTTGACTTCTCTGGCACCATTCTAAGTAAGGAGGAAAGTGGCAGGGATGAGAATAGATAGGAGAGAAAGTGGGATAAAACCTGTTATTGAAATATTTATTGAGGATTTCATAGTGAAACTGAAGAAATGTTGGACCAGTTTTTTTTTCAAGAGGGCACTGAAAGAACTAGTTTGGCAACAATGTTTATTGGTTGTCACATGGCTCAAGTTAAAAATAGAACAGAAACCCTGGTAATTGAGGAAGATGTGGGCAGAGAAGTGACAGTCATGCGCCCCTTGACAGGACAAGCCCGGGAGCAGCAGCGCGCACTTGAGGGGGCAACAAACTTGCAAGCTTTTGATTGTAGTGTCAGTGTATTTACCTTTTGGAATGAGATAAAGTTCGCCTGCCACTGAAGAAGTGTCACGGAGGAAGAAACCAGATTCTTGCTGAATGTTTAGAGAGTCAAGCCTGCAGAAAAAAAAGAGAATTCCCAAGGAAGGAGAAAAGGCCACAACCCAGCTCAGCATTCCAGCACCTCTCTAAAAGACCCTGAGAAGTCCATTGTGACAACTCATCTCATCTCCTGTCTTTGAAGAAAAGCCTGCTAAGTTAATTCTCAATGCTGCCTGAAAAGAACTGTTCTAAAAGATCCCAGTAACCCGTCTACATGTACTCTGAAGGAAGACTGTATGCCAGTTTTGGAACACAACATATCTCATCTGCTGTTTGTTTCAGGAATGAGCAAGTATTCAGCCCAAGTGTTTTTTTGTCTGTAACAGAGCTCTGAACAAAAATCCCTTTTATTTTTTCCAGATATTGTGTGTGTGTGTGTGTTTAAGGTAAAAAGGGAACTTAAAAATTTCAGTCTGTGTTTATGCTTTACTTCATTACTGGTTAAGACTTGTTTTATAATAAATTGATAATTTTGTTGTTCATTAAAGAAACCTGATTAATGTGTTTTAATCTGGGAAAAGTACAGTATATGATTGACCGTATCGGTAAGTGGGAAAACTTAAAATATATGTTGTGACCTATGGAAAAGTGGGACCAGAATAAACAGTGCACTGCTCCCACCTCGGTCGTAACAAACCAGACTTTGACGGGCTAATGCCATAGTTCAAGGCAAAGCCAAATGGGTGGAATCATCAGAATGGCACTAATCCTGTAATTGTCATCAACATATTTTTGAACCATTTCAAATGTAAATAAGCATCAAAATTTCCAGTATCTCTGTGACAACTGCCACTTTGAATGACTATAATATTCATAATCAATGTGGAGTTTGTCTCTTACAATGCAACATTTGTAAAACTATAAAATCAGAAAATTTATAGGTGAAACGGAACTTGAATTTGAATCTGTATCGGTTGATGTGAGTGTGAAACTGTGGCTTAAAACATAGCATCACTGTATCATTGAAGTGTGGAAAGGACTGCACCACAATGTCACACCTGGTATCTTTGTTTCCAGCATTCTAATTTATAAGACAAATCATAATTCCGAGCAGTTTAAAAAACAACACATTCTATCTCACAGTTGCAGTCAGGCTTCTGTGCATTGTTTTCCTCTGGTTCTGCATTCCTTAAGACTTCAGCACAAGTAAGTGCAGGACCAAGGAGACAGACGCTGACCAGAAAATCCATTCGGCCCATCTATCCAGAAGGAAAAGCCCATTCTGGCCCATTACGCCCTCCAATACGCCATTGGCTGACTCCACTGCTGTATTGGAAGTCTGTTCTAAATGTTGATTACTCTTGTGTGAAGAATTTTCTCTGACATTCGTCCTGAATTTTCTTCTCAACAATTTGAACCTACGTTGCTGTACCTCAACTCTGTTTATCTTGTAGTTGTAATGCTCCAGATTTAACTCGACACCACTTAATATCTTACCAGCAGACTTCTGTGGCACTGCTTATGGTGAGTCACAGGGTTATCAACAAGGTATAATGGGGATGTTTTACAGCAATGTGTTACAATTACGTTAAGTGTCATTTGGGGAAAATGCAAACTCATGGAAAACTTCTGAAATAGCAGGTCGTCATGGAAATGCTCATAGTGAGTTGGATGTATTATTACAATATAGATGTATTGAACAAACTGTCACTGGGAAAGTGTGACAAAAAATGTATGCTTTACAGACTTTTAATATATTGTAGGAACTCTGGATTCCTCCAATTCTTGCCTCTTAAGCATCCCCAATTCCTTTTGCCCCACCATTCGCAGCCGTCCAGGCCCTAAGCTCTGGAATTCCCTCCCTAAACCTCTGCCTCTCTCTCCTTTAAGGTGCTCCTTAAAACCCACCTCTTACACCTGTTTTATTATCTTCTTATGTGTCTCGGTGTCAAATTTTGTATGATTATAAATGCAAATTGTTCTTGTAGTGTAAGTTCTCAGACACCGCTCATGGAGAGTTGGAATTTATGTCATCTTTGTATTGCAATTTCTGTCTCCACCTTGTTCTCATTGTCTCTCTGTTGCTTCTCTCTCTTTTTGTACTTGTCTCTGTTTTTTTTGCTTCTCTCATTCTTGCTCTTCCCTTTTTTGAGTAGAGGATGGCACCACAACCAGTCACAAGGCAGATGTGGGTGCAAGTGGGTGTCGAGTTTGTGAAATCCAAAAATGGCTGGAAGCAATTAGGAGAAATGCGGAACAAAAGCAAGAAATGCTGGAATCACTCAGCAGGTCTGGCAGCATCTGTGGAAAGAGAAGCAGAGTTAACGTTTCGGGTCAGTGACCCTTCTTCGGAACTGACAAATATTAGAAAAGTCACAGATTATAAGCAAGTGAGGTGGGGGTGGGGCAAGAGATAACAAAGGAGAAGGTGCAGATTGGACCGGGCCACATAGCTGACCAAAAGGTCACGGAGCAAAGGCAAACAATATGTTAATGGTGTGTTGAAAGACAAAGCATTAGGACAGATTAGGTGTGAATACACTGAATATTGAACAGCAGCAAGTGCAAACCTGAAAAAAAACCTGAAAAAAACAGTGGGTAAGCAAACTGAACAAACTAAGATGAAATGAAATAAATGCAAAAAAAGATTGTAAAAAATGTAAAAAAGATTGTAAAAAAAAAGGAAGAAAAAATAACTAAAAATGAAAGTAAAATGGGGGGCTGTCATGCTCTGAAATTATTGAACTCAATGTTCAGTCCGGCAGTATCCTACATTGAAAGAAGTACAAGTAAATCGCTGCTTCACCTGAAAGGAGTGTTTGGGGCCTGGGATAGTGAGGAGAGAGGAGGTAAATGGGCAGGTATTACACCATCCTGGTGGGGGATGCGAATCTCTCTACACCTCCATCCCCCACCAGGATGGTTTGAGGGCTCTCCGCTTCTTCCTGGAACAGAGGCCCAACCAGTCCCCATCCACCACCACCCTCCTCTGCCTGGCTGAACTTGTTCTCACATTGAACAACTTCTCCTTCAACTCCACGTACTTCCTTCGAGTAAAAGGTGTCGCTATGGGTACCCGCATGGGTCCTAGTTATGCCTGTCTTTTTGTGGGATATGTCGAGCATTCTTTGTTCCAGTCCTACTCAGGCCCCCTCCCCCAACTCTTTTTCCGGTACATTGATGACTGTATCGGTGCCGTTTCTTGCTCCCGCCCCGAACTAGAAAACTTTATCAACTTTGCTTCCAATTTCCACCCTTCTCTCACCTTTACATGGTCCATCTCTGACACTTCCCTTCCCTTCCTCGACTTCTCTGTCTCCATCTCTGGGGATAGGTTGTCTACCAATATCCATTATAAGCCCACCGACTCCCACAGCTACCTCGACTACACTTCTTCACGCCCTACCTCCTGTAAGGACTCCATTCCATTCTCCCAGTTTCTCCGTCTCCGACGCATCTGCTCTGATGATGCTACCTTCCATGACGGTGCTTCTGATATGACCTCCTTTTTCCTCAACCGAGGATTTCCCCCCACTGTGGTTGACAGGGCCCTCAACCATGTCCGACCCATTCCCCGCACCTCTACCCTCACCCCTTCCCCTCCCTCCCAGAACCGTGACAGGGTTCCCCTTGTCCTCACTTTTCATCCCACCAGCCTCCATATCCAAAGGATCATCATCTGCCATTTTCGCCACCTCCAGCGTGATGCCACTACCAGTCGCATCTTCCCCTCCCTTCCCCTGTCAGCATTCTGAAGGGATCGTTCCCTCCGCGACACCCTGATCCACTCCTCCATTACCCCCACCACCTTGTCCCCGTCCCAGGGCACCTTCCCCTGCAATCGCAGGAGGTGTAATACCTACCCATTTACCTCCTCTCTCCTCACTATCCCAGGCCCCAAACACTCCTTTCAGGTGAAGCAGCGATTTACTTGTACTTCTTTCAATGTAGGATACTGTATTCGCTGCTCACAGTGTGGTCTCCTCTACATTGGGGAGACCAAGCGCAGACTGGGTGACCGCTTTGCGGAACATCTCCGCTCAGTCCGCAAGCAGGACCCTGAGCTTCCGGTTGCTTGCCATTTCAACACTCCCCCCTGCTCTCATGCTCACATCTCTGTCCTGGGATTGCTGCAGTGTTCCAGTGAACATCAACGCAAGCTCGAGGAACAGCATCTCATCTACCGATTAGGCACCCTACAGCCTGCCGGACTGAACATTGAGTTCAATAATTTCAGAGCATGACAGCCCCCCATTTTACTTTCATTTTTAGTTATTTTTTTCTTCCTTTTTTTTTTACATTCTTTTTTTACAATTTTTACAATCTTTTTTTGCATTTATTTCATTTCATCTTTGTTTGTTCAGTTTGCTTACCCACTGTTTTTTTCAGGGTTTTTTTTTCAGGTTTGCACTTGCTGCTGTTCAATATTCAGTGTATTCACACCTAATCTGTACTAATGCTTTGTCTTTCAACACACCATTAACATATTGTTTGCCTTTGCTCCGTGACCTTTTGGTCAGCTATGTGGCCCGGTCCAATCTGCACCTTCTCCTTTGTTATCTCTTGTCCCACCCCCACCTCACTTGCTTATAATCTGTGACTTTTCTAATATTTGTCAGTTCCGAAGAAGGGTCACTGACCCGAAACGTTAACTCTGCTTCTCTTTCCACAGATGCTGCCAGACCTGCTGAGTGATTCCAGCATTTCTTGTTTTTGTTTTAGATTTCCAGCATCCGCAGTATTTTGCTTTTATTTTAGGAGAAATGCGGAGATGTGGTTGGAAAGGGGTCTTTGTTAACTTGGTTACCTGGGAACTGATGTGGTGGAACACATTGGTCGCCCATTATAGAATCTGTCCAATTTTCACTCCATTGGCTGTAATCCGATGAAAATTGGAGAATTGGATAAGAGACAGGGGATATGAGGATAGTGTGGGAAAAGGCATTGAAGTGGATGATCGAATTAAATGGCAGAGCAGGCTCGATGGGCTGAATGGCCTACTCATGCTCCTATGTTCCTATATTCCTAGACAGGCAATCAATATGACATTGAAACTTAACTATGTGATCTGTGGCACTTGATGGCACTTGGTTTTACCCCTCACTCTAAGTTAATCCCAAAGCCATCCACCTTGACTGCCCTGTCCCTCTGTTTCCAGCTAACCTCCATCCCTATATCTTATGATGTCATTGATCCCCTCAACAACCTCCTCCCTTGAAAGATCCCTCGTTTGTTTGGTCTCTGCCTGATACCACCCAATCCCATTCTCTCTGTTCTACTATCTCTGCTTCACCTCTTATCTCTTCTGTCTCCCCGAACCTACACCAGCAAGCCCGATCCCTCCTTCTGGTTGGCCCCCACCCCGACTCCCACCCCTTTGTCTGAAACCTGGTGTCCCCAGCTTGACCCCGAAGCCCTTAATTTAAAGTACTATATTCTTTTTAACAGGATGTTTTTGAGAGCCAGATGCCTCCAGTAAAATAGCAGGGGTGCTCCTATCTCACCAGTTTTATTGGTGGTGACACAAGCAGTGGGATGGTGATGGCCCGATGGGGTGAGTGTGGCCGGGGAAAGCAGGACTTGGGACCCAAAACTTAAAAAATGTTCTTTGCAACAACACTGTGTTATGAAAGTGCCTCTGTGTTTTGTTAAATATATTTTTTGAAGATTCATTTTTGAAAGATTGAAGAAATGTTAAACTTTGGGGTTTTCAAAGATGGTTATGTTAAAGACCACTTGACTTTGAAAAACAGTCCCTGGAAATGTTTTTAAAAGGGGCACTGAGAGGTCTTGTGAGGAAAACAAGCCTTTCCAGGAAACCACCTGACTTCCAGCTCAATAAACAACAGAGAACTTTGGACACCTAGAGAAATTGTTTACAAAGAAGTGACAGGTCAAGATTGATGGAGATCAAAAGGTTGACCTCCTGTTGTTGGTTTCACTTTTGAATTGTTTTGAGTTGGGGTTGAACTGTATAAAAAGGGAGAGAACTTCCGAGGAGGGAAGAGAATTCTCAAGGAAGAAGAGAAGACTACGACCTAGCTCAGCTTTCCAGCACCTCTCTAAAAGACCCTGAGAAGTCCACTATCAACTCATCTCGTCTCCTGTCTTTGAAGAAAAAACTGCTAAATTAATTCTCAACACCGCTTGAAAAGAACTGTTCTAAAAGATGCCAGTGACCCGTCTATGTGTACTCGGAAGCCAGACTATATGCCAATTTTGGAGCACAACATATCTCCTCTGCTGTTTCTTCAAAAATGAGCAAGTATTCAGCCCAAGTGTTTTGTGTCTGTAACAGAGCTCTAAAAACAAAAATCCCTTTATTTTTCCAGTTAACCAGTGTATGTGTGTGAGTGTGAGGGGCTAAGGTAAAAAGGGAACTTTAATATTTCAATCTGTGTGTTTATGCTTTGCTTCATTACTGGTTAAGACTTATTTTATAATAAACTGATAATTTTGTTGTTTATTAAAAAACATAGTTGGTGTGTTTTATTCTGGGATAAAAATAGAGTCTATGATTGGCTGTATCGGTAAGTGGGAAAAAATTTAAATATATGTTGTGATCCGTGGAGAAGTGGAACTGGAATAAACGGTACAATCCTACCAACTCAATTGTAACAACTGACTTGGAAAACAAAGATTCAGGGAGGAGGTAGAGGCCCATTAGGAGTTGGGGCTGGAAGCCTGGCCAAGGAAAGGTGCAGGGACGATGGGGAAGAAATCAGTCTCTGTCCGCTTGTTTCCTATTCGCCCACCAGTGGAAATACTCTTTCACTGTATACCCACAGTAAAGGTCCCCAGGTATTACTCACCCCATTGCTGGCTGCTCCTATCTCGATGCCATTCCCACTCATCATGTTGCTGTCCTGGAGATTCTGGACCCCCGTAGCCACTCTCTTCCCTTTCGCCACAACTTCGAACCCAGTCCTCACAACATCCAGACTCCAGGATCCTTCTCTACTCCTGACCGAGCCCACATCCCCATTCCGCAGTCTCTTTGGCTCTCTCTTCTGTGAGCCCCATCCAACAACTCCACATCCCCTGTCTTCTTCCTGTAACTGCTTCCAGTCTGCAGTCACTCTCTTTCCACCGTCCTCCCACCCAACCCCCACTCTGAGCCACAATTCCCTACTGCCCCCAATTCCTGGTCAACCAGTCTTTCCCCTAGTTTCTGTTCTTCAGACACAGCCCCGTACCTCTACCCACAGCATCTCTCCCTCTCCCCGCAGACTCCCTGCTGTTTCACCACCAGCTGGTCCCATTTGCGGTCACCCCCAAGCGGGGGTCTACAGTGGTAGGCTGGGGCTGACGTCACCGAGCCTGAGGCTTCTCTGCTGCGACTACCGGTTGACATCATGGAGTGTGAGGGCTGTTACTGTGGCAAGAAATTTCACCCCGTAGCTTCATGGCCCATTCCAGAAGAGTCCCAGACAATCCAGAGGGTTGGTAGCCCTTTCTGAAGAGGATTCCCCAAAATATATTCTGGACAATTTCATGATCTCACTTTGTCTATTGGTAGTTTCTTCTGACTGCTTATTATTGATTGATGGCCTCAAATATCTTTAGCAATTTATTATTGAAAGTCTATAGACCATTTTGCGACCTCGAAGAAGGGCAGTAGATATATGAGAACACCACCAAGTTCCCCTCCAAGCCACACACTATCCTGACATCGAACTATATTGCTGTCCCTTCACCGTCGCTGGTCAACATCCTGGAACTCCCTCCCTAATAGCATTGTGGGTATTCCTACACCTCATGGACTACCGCGATTCAAGGAGTATTCATTTTGCCCATTTTTCTTCCAGAATAGAAGGGAGGTCTGCTTCCTAAATGATCACATAGTTTGTCACCAGCAACTTTGAATTTCTCCATGTCAGTACCAAGTTGTCCTGAAACCTTTGTCATGAGGGAGGCCAAGCTCCCAGCTCTTCAGGAAAGACAGTCAAGTCTTGAGACAGCATCTAGGAAATAACTTGCATGGCACATGTCTCCACTTCCAGTGTCTACCTCGCCAGCTGTACTTTGAGGCACACTCATCAACTGGAGTGGTCATTTAGGTAACTCTTTGAATTTTGAAGGGAAGGTTCCGGAGCCTTGATAGATCAGGAGGGAGTATGCAGTATGCTACCAAGCATGTCTGTCACATTGTGATTGCTTGCTGTGCCCTGTGCAATTTCAGAAAAGGAAAAGAAAGACTTGCATTTGTATAGCACCTTTTACGACCTCAGAATGTTCCAAGCTGCTTTGCAGCCAATAACGTCAGTATTGTAATGTAAGAAACACAGCAGCCAATTTGCACCCAGCAAGAACTCACAAACAACAATGAGCTAAATGACCAAATAATCTTTTTTTTCAGTGATGTTGGTTGAGGGCTAAATATTGGCCAGGATACAGCAGTCCACCTGAGCAGGCAAATGGGGCTTCGGTTCAACGTCTCATCAGAAAGATGGCATCTCTGACACTGCAGCACTTCCTCAGTACTGCACTGATGCGTCAGCCTAGATTTTGTGCTCAAGTCTCTGGAGTGGAAAGGAAAGGAATGGAGTTGGAATTCCTGGAGGGACTAGGCTGCTGGGGAGGCTGAGAAACCTGGAACCCAACTGACTCCATCAAGCACAGATGTTGAAACGTTTGTAGGAGGCTCTGTGGGTTCCAGATCCCCAGGGCTGAGTGACACATTAAGATAGCAGCTTGACTTCCCCTCATGTGTGTTTAGTGCTTCCCTGAGTGCTCCCTCCTGGAATTCACTAACAGTGCCTCCCAGAGTGGTTATCTCTGAGCATATCATAGTGGGCAATGCAGGGTGCTGTGAGGTGCTAAAACCGTCGCCTGTTCTTGGTCACTTAAAAAGCTCAAAAAGAACATCTTTTATAATACAGAAGGACACATGGCAGGGAGTGGGGTAATTTTAACCTGAACGGCTAGGTAAGAAGCAGTTGGGGGGAGTGGGGTGGTGGGTGAAGTCAATTCGGCCACCTGTTTTGTATCCTGCTCCATTTAACTCTTTATTGAAGTCCAATGTAAAGTAAAATCGGATGGGATGTAAATTGGACCCAAAGGCACCTGTTTCACACCCACCGAGATGGGTTAAAATTATTGTTGTCTCCTCCATTGTCCTCTCTTTATGAGATGCCAACGATTGCAACTTAGGGACCTCCCCTGCTGTCTGCACATGCTGATACTTGTTATGTGAAGCTGCCCGCTCTTCTTCCTCTTGCATGTCAAGTGGCACACAAAACATTTCTTCCACTGTTTTGTAGCCAGCACATGGCAACCTGAGTTGCGTCTGTAATAAAAAGACTCTTTTTGTATGTGGACAGGTCATGAACCTGATTCACAGCCCCCTTACCAGAAGAAGCAGCGAGATACAATTGGGGTGAGGGGTATCACTCCACTCCCACCAAATGCGAGGACCCCGCTGGATATCAACCCAGTATTCAGGGGCCAGGGCTTTAATCTTCTACTCACTATGGCTGTGCAACCTTTTCCTGCAAGCAACTACGAAAGGGACACTTAAGACAAATGACGGCACGGGAAAAGACGATATCTGTATAAATCTGCAAGCGAACAGTCGCCTTATTTGGGTGAATGAACATATAATGACTCTTGTGTTAGCATTTGATATGGAGCCTGACCCATTTAATAGCCAACAAGGTTAGCACTGAGAATTGGAAAACAGCCCAGTGAAACAGAAGGAAAAGAGTGTGCCTGTTGAGGAAACTGCCTGTATTCTGTATGGTGTGCCAAGTTTACAGTGAGAAGCAATACAGAAGCTTGGCAAGATAATCCAATTACGACATCGTCATATTGTTGCACACTTGGCAACCTTGTGGAAGACAAAGCAATGTCTTCCTTCCCGGCTTCCAGGTTTGGGGCACAGATGAGACTGTATTAATGTACTCCCTGCCCCTCCCTCCATGCTGCTCTGGTGATCCTCATTACTTTTTGTTATTCATTCATGGGATGAGGGCGTCGCTGGCCAGGCCAGCATTTATTGCCCATCCCTAATTGCCCTTGAGAAGGTGGTGGTGAGCTGCCTTCTTGAACTGCTGCAGTCCATTTGGGGTAGGTATACCCACAGTGCTGTTAGGAAGGGAGTTCCAGGCATTTGACCCAGCGACAGTGAAGGAACGGTGATATAGTTCCAAGTCAGGATGGTGTGTGACTTGGAGGGGAACTTGCAGGTGGTGGTGTTCCCATGCATTTGCTGCCCTTGTCCTTCTAGTTGGTAGAGCTCGCGGGTTTGGCAGGTGCTGTCTAAGGAGCCTTGGTGCTTTGCTGCAGTGCATCTTGTAGATGGTACACACTGCTGCCACTGTGCATTGGTGGTGGAGGGAGTGAATGTTTGAGGATGGGGTGCCAATCAAGCGGGTTGCTTTGTCCTGGATGGTGCTGAGCTTCTTGAGTGTTGTTGGAGCAGCAACCATCCAGGCAAGTGGAGAGTATTCCATCACACTCCTAACTTGTGCCTTGTAGATGGTGGACAGGCTTTGGGGAGTCAGGAGGTGAGTTACTCACCACAGGATTCCTAGCCTCTGACCTGCTGTTGTAGCCATGGTATTTATATGGTTACTCCAGTTCAGTTTCTGGTCAATGGTAGCCCCTAGGATGTTGATAGTGGGGTATTCAGCAATGGTAATGCCATTGAATGTCAAGGGGAGATGGTTAGATTCTCTCTTGTTGGAGATGGTCATTGCCTGGCACTTGTGTGGCGCGAATGTTACTTGCCACTTATCAGCCCAAACCTGGATATTGTCCAGGTCTTGCTGCATTTCTACATGAACTGCTTCAGTATCTGAGGAGTCACAAATGGTGCTGAACATTGTGCAATCATCAGCGAATATCCCCACTTCTGACCTTATGATTGAAGGAAGATCATTGATGAAGCAGCTGAAGATGGTTGGGCCTAGGACACTACCCTGAGGAACTCCTGCAGTGATTCCTGGAGCTCAGATAATTGACCTCCAACAGCCCCAACCATCGTCCTTTGCGCTAGGTATGACTCCAACCAGCAGGGTTTACCCCCTGATTCCCATTGACCTCAGTTTTGCTAGGGCTCCTTGATGCCATACTCGGTCAAATGCTGCCTTGATGTCAAGGGCAGTCACTCTCACCTCACCTCTTGAGTTCAGCTCTTTTGTCCATGTTTGAACCAAGGCTGTAATGAGGTCAGGAGCTGAGTGGCCCTGGCGGAACCCAAACTGAGCGTCACTGAGCAGGTTATTGCTAAGCAAGTGCCGCTTGATGGCACTGTTGATGACACCTTCCATCACTTTACTAATGACTGAGAGTAGGCTGATGGGATGGTAATTGGCCGGGTTGGACTTGTCCTGCTTTTTGTGTACAGGACATACCTGGGCAATTTTCCACATTGCAGAGTAGATGCCAGTGTTGTAGCTGTACTGGAACAGCTTGGTCACTCTTTCCTCCAAATAGGTCCACCCTTGACTACAACACCACTGGCAGCTGGATCTCCAGCACCAGATCATTGCTACCATCCTGCCCTCATCATTTGCTGTTGTTCAGTTAGAAGTTCAAGAGCAGCCAGCAGGACTTTAGGAACTGGTGGGGCCAAAAGAAATGCACCCCCTCTCCCCCGCCAGCAACACACTCCCAGCTCATCATCCATTACACAGTTGGGGAGCTGTCAAAATATGATCATGTGCCTACTTTGGATTCTGGACAAGAGGTCAGTTCATTCAAGGATAGATGAGACTAACACCTCAGCAGTCGTGGTCTTGACCTACCTAGGATGGTATTATTGGCCCAAAGGTTTGATAGGTTTCTCTCTGTTTAAACATTGGTCAGAGGAATTTCATAGTAATGCCGGAATATCTTTTGACTTTGTGAGCTGCTTAGGTGTGTGCATTTTTTACAATTTTGTTTTAACCATAGATAAGAATCCTTAGTTGCCCTGAGAAGGTGGAAGTTCACCTTTCTGAACCACTGTCGTCCATATGGTGAAGACACAAACTGCTGTTTGGCGGGTGAGAGGGTGCGAGGTAGTAGTTTGAGTCTTGCTATCCCATTTCAGAAGGAAGTTGAGCCAACCAGATTGCGATGGGACTAGAGTCATATATAGACAAGACCAGATAAAGACAACAGGTTTCCTTCACTAAAGGACTTTAGCAAACCAGTTGGGTTAATGATAGTGTAACTGTAAATCTGAGGTAAAGTTAAAGTAGGTCGTATTAAGCTACGGCTGAAGGTTGGAGTCGGTCGTTTTAGAACGGCTGAGGTTAAAGTAGGTCGCGACTGAAGGTTATGTGAGGTTGTTTTAGAACGACTGAGATTAAGGTTTTATTTTTTATTGTGAGTAACTGTTTAGATAATTTGTAAGTAATAATAGTTTGTGATAATAGTTTGTAATAGTTGTGATAATGGGAAACTGTTTAGATAATACAAGTGATCCATCCTGTCCATTACAAATACTGTGTGATAAATATCCAGATAAAGGGAAAGACTTCAAACAATTATCGGCAGCCTTAAATAAAAAATTAGGAGACCAATGGCCCTTAGGGGGGACAAAAGACTTGGAAGTAATTGATTTTACCTACACATCCGACTCAGTATATTTACTGAACCAGACTGAATGCAAAAAGAACTCAGATTTACATAACTGTTTTATGATCACTTTTAATGATGCCAGCAATTTCTCAAACAGCCACAGTGGGATTTGAGTTTGCATTCTACTGGATTATTAGTCCAGGCCTCTGGACTGCTAGTCCAGTAACATAATCACTACAACACCATGCCTTTCACACTCCTATTCCTCTCGACTGTTGTGCTTTTCCCCTGCTATTATGGTCCTGACATGTTTGGCCACTTCTCTGACTTGTTCTAGCCCTTTGCCCTGGAGCCACCTCTCTGTGTTATATTTGACATTACACTCCATTTGCTTCTTGCAATCTGAACTACCGATATCTAAAAGAGAAGAAAAATGAACAAAGCGATGAGCCTGAAACTGAAGAATTGGCACTTGAAATGGAACAAAAATGTAAACAGCTGGCAATACTAGAATGGTAAACATAACACAAACTATTTTAGAGTCACTGCTAATTTCAAATAATGATTTCAGGCACCAGGTGGCACCATGCACCATCCAAATGGAAGCATTTTCCTTATTTCATCAGTTGGAAAACCAAGGAACAAGCCTGCAAACTAATGTTGCCGTTTTAGCAGACAAATATTTGACACTGCTTTGCCTGCTGTTTTAGTGCAGTTTTATCCTATTTATTAGCCTCTAGCCACATGTGGCTAATTGGGAATCCAGATGTGGCTAATTGCATTTCTGATTAGTAAATCAAAAATGCATTGTTGTTGGGCATGTGATAACGCAGAGCGTACAAGTGTTTATTGATGGTTGTGAGGGCTTTACTTCCTTGGTTACTGAATGGTGGTAGATGTTTATTAAGTAAATATACACATGTGAAGTACATTTACCTGTATTATGTGTGTGTGTGTATGTATGTAAGGGGTTTTCCACTAAAACTCAATGCATATGGCTAAAACATCTCCCCTCTGGTTCAGTTGCCAATTATCTTAAATCTGTGTCCGCTGGTTACTGAACCTCCTGCCAGTAGAAACTTTTTCTCATTTTTTCAAAACCATTCATAACTCTGAACACTACCCCTTAAACTTCCCTGCTGTAAGGAGAACAATCCCAGATTCTCTCATCTCTTGACATAACAGAAGTCCATCAACCCTGGCCTTGTTTTTCAGTGGCCAAAGGCAAATGGATGGCATCAGTGCTTGGAGGGGATGGGGCAGAGGAACAGGAAAATTATTGTGATATCTTAATATAGATTGATTTCAATTAAATTTGACTTCCTGGTGAGGTATGGCTGGCAGTCAACAAGCCTTGTGCATTTGGGTAAAGCTCATGGTGGATCTCAACTTCCATAGTTTCAGATCTTCCACCCCTTGCGTCTCCTTCCAGAACTATTATGGAGCCCTGGGTCTTCCTAGAGTATCGCAACATCATGATAAAATATGACATCAGCTGCTGTCAAATGGTTGTAGCTCCTACCAAAGTAAACAGTGAGAACAGTATATACATAAAATAAACTGAAACTTTTTCTGCCTTGTCTTCCTTCACTTTTGTGACTTTTCTATGAGCGTGAAGCTGTTGCTTGCTTTGTTTTGAATGTGACAGTGTTTTGAGCCTTGACACAGACGTGGAAAATGCTGATTTGTTGATATAAGTTGAGAATGTTCCGGTACTTGCCCCTTTTAAGGAAAGATGTGGTTTTGTTGCTGTGTTTGGATTAACAGTTAGAGAAACCACTGATTCTTCTTCCACTATTAAAGGGACAGACTACTTGTACTTTGTGCAGTCAAGGAATCTGGACAGTTTAGGTTTGTGTGGTGTGTAGATGCTGAACGTTCTGCTTATATATCTGATGTGCATTGTAAAAGGCTTGGAGTTCAGTAAAGAATACAGCGTACAGTGCCCACTTTTCTGGTGAGTTCTAAATTAATCTTGAGTAGACGTAATTTTGTAATGTGAATTTTAAAGTGTAAGAGGGTGCAGGTACTTAATGCAGTAGTACCTTTATGGTGTACCCCTGTAATCTTTTAGATTGAATGTCTAAACAGCTAACATGAGAGAATGAGAGAGGATAAAAAGCCAAACAGTCAAAGAAATATCTGGATAGAAGAAATCGTGAATAAAGTACAGAAGCTGAGAGTGGAGAAAAGAAATGGAGAGAACAGGGTGTAATAAAACAAGTGGAAAATAAGACTTGGGAGAAAATGAGAGAGAACTAAAAGTAACTGTTAATTTGTAGACAGAAGATCAGGGAAGAAGTTTTTTTGTCGACTTTGATTGTCATTTCCTTTTCAGAACAGAGGGGTTATAGCTATCAGGAAAGACTGAATGGGCTGGGGCACCTCTGTCTTAAAAAAGGATAAGGCTGAGGGGTGACCTGATAGAGGTCCTTAAAATTATGAAGAGGTTTGATAGGGTAAACGTAGACAAGATGTTTCCACTTGTAGGTGAGTCCAAACTAGGTGCCGTGAATATAAAATAGTCACTAACAAATTTAGTAGGAAATTCAGGAGAAACTTGTTTACCCAGAGTGGTTAAAATGTGGAACTCAGTACCATAAGGAGTAATTGAGGTGAAGAGCATGGATGCATTTAAGGGGAAGCTAGATAAACACATGGCGGAGAAAGGAATAGAAGGTTATGCTGATAGGGTAAGATGAAGAGGGCTGGAGGAGGTTTGTTTGGAGCATTGACCCCAGCATAGACCAGTTGGTTCTGTTGGCCTGTTTCTGTGCTTTAACTGCTATGTATATAATCATAGAACAGGCAGCACAAAAGGAGGGCATTCAGCCTATCAAACCTGTACCGGCTCTTCCGAAGAGCAATCCAGTTAGTCCCAATCTGCCGCTCTTTACTCATATCCCTGCAATTATTACTCCTTCAAGATTTTCTCCAATTCTTTTTAAAAGGCTGCTATTGAATTTATTTCCACCTGTGGCAGAAAGTTTTTAATTCAGATGGCTACCATGCTTTCAGCTGCCTAGCCCCTAAACTCTGAAAATATTACCCTAAACCTCTCCGCCTCTCTACCACTCTCTCCTCCTTTAAGACGCTCCTTAAAGCCTATTTCTTTGATCAAGCTTTGGGCCACCTGCCCTAATAAATCCTTATGTAGTTCGGGGTCAAGTTTTGCTTGATAGTCACTTCTGTGAAATGCCTTGGGTTGCTTAACTATATTAAAAGATCTTGTTGAAAGGCTAGAGAAGCTGGGATTGTTCTGCTTAGAGCAGGAAAGGTCGAGAGGAGATTTGATAGGGTCATTCAAAATTATGCAGGGTTTTGATAAAGTCAAGGAGTAACTTTTTCACTGGCAGGAGAAATTATTGCCAAAGGTGACAGATTTAAAGGAATTGGTAAAACAAAGGGCGGCGCAGTGGTTAGCACCGCAGCCTCACAGCTCCAGCGACCCGGGTTCAATTCTGGGTACTGCCTGTGCGGAGTTTGCAAGTTCTCCCTGTGTCTGCGTGGGTTTCCTCCCACATGCCAAAAGACTTGCAGGTTGATAGGTTAATTGGCCATTATAAATTGCCCCTAGTATAGGTAGTTGGTAGGGAAATATAGGGACAGGTGGGGATGTGGTAGGAGTATGGAATTAGTGTAGGATTAGTGGAAATGGGTGGTTGATGGTCGGCACAGACCCGGTGGGCCGAAGGGCCTGTTTCAGTGCTGTATCTCTAAACTAAAACCAAACTAAAGTGTAGGGGAGTTGAGAAGTTGCTTTATGTAGTGAGTTGTTACATTTTGGAATGTGCTGTACATACGAACATACGAATTAGGAGCAGAAGTAGGCCATTCAGCCCCTCTAGCCTGCTCCGCCATTCAATAAGATCATGGCTGGTCTGTTTGTGTCTCGAATTCCACACTCCCATCTAGCCCCGATAACCTTTGATTCCCTTGCCTAACAAGAATCTATCTACCTCTGCATTAAGAATATTCAATGACCCCGCCTCCACCACCTTCCGAGGCAGAGAGTTACGAAGTCGCACAACCCTCTGAGAGAAAAAATTTCTCCTCATCTCTGTCCTAAAAGGGCAACCCCTAATTTTAAAACCGTGTCCCCTAGTTCTGAACTCACCCGCAAGAGGAAACATCCCCTCCACATCCACCTTGTCAAGACCGTTCAGGATCTTATACACTTCAATCAAGTCTCCCCTCACTCTTCTAAACTCCAGTGAAAACAAGCCCAGTCTGTCCAACCTTTCCTCATAAGACAACTCGCTCATTCCAGGTATCAATCCAGGTAACCTTCTCTGAACCGCCTCCAACGCATTTACATCCTTCCTTAAATAAGGAGACCAAACCTGCACACAGTATTCGAGATGTAGTCTCACCAATGCCCTGTGTAACTGAAGCATCACATCCTTTTATTTTCAATTCCTCTCATAATAAAGGATAGCATTCCATTAGCCTTCTTTATTACTTGTTGTACCTGCATACTAACTTTTTGTGACTCATGCATTCGGACACCTAGATCCCTCTGCACCTCAGAATTCTGCAGTCATTCTCCATTTAAGTAATACTCTAATTTTATATTCTTCCTGCCAAATTAAACAACTTCACATTTTCCCACATTATACTCCATCTGCCAGATTTTTGCCTGCTCACTCAACCTATCTATGTCGGTCTGCAACCTCTTTATGTCCTCTTCACAACATACTTTCCTATCTATCTTTGTGACATCTGCAAATTTAGCTACCATGCCATCGCTCCCCTCATCTAAATCATTGATGTAAATTGTAAAAAGTTGAGGCCCCAGCACAAACCCCTGCGGGACTCCACTCGTCACATCCTGCCAATTAGAAAAGGACCCATTTAAGCATACTTTCTGTTTTCTGCCAGCCAGCCAGCCAATCTTCTATCCATGCTAATATGTTACCCCATACACCTTGAGCTCCTAATATGAACAATAATCTTTTATGTGGCACCTTGTCAAATGCCTTCTAGAAATCCAAGTACAGTACGTCAGCGGGCTCCCCTTTATCCACAGCGCATGTTACTCCTTCAAAGAACTCCAATAAATTGGTTGAACATGATTTCCTTTTCACAAAACCATGCTGACTATTCCCGATTACCTTGAGTTTTCCTAAGTGCCCAGCTGTAGCCTCCTTAATGATCGATTTTAACACCTTCCCCACGACAGATGTCAAGCTAACTGGCCTGTAGTTACCTGTTTTCTGTCTCCGCACCACCCCCCCCCCCACCACTTTCTTGAATAGAGGGGTTATATTTGCTACTTTCCAGTCTGAAGGAACCTTTCCAGAATCCAGAAAATTTAGAAAAATTAACACTAACATATCTACTATCTCATTAGCCACCTCTTTTAAGACTCCAGCCAATCAGGACCCCAGACTTGTCATTCCGCTGCTTCATCAGTTTGCCCAGTACTGTTTCCCCGGTGATTGTAATTTCATCAAGTTCCTCTCTTCCTTCCACCTCCTGATTTACAGCTACTACTGGAAAGTTTTTTGTATCCTCTAGAGTGAAGACAGAAGCAAAATATTTGTTCATTTCCTTATTATATACTATTAACTACCCATTCTCACTCTCTAGAGGACCAATACTCACTTTACTTACTCTTTTCCTTTTAAATACTTTTTTCCCCAAAAAATATACTTTATTCCTAAATTTAAAAAAAAAAAATATTGCAGAACAGTTCAAAACAGCACCAAGTTGACATTCCAAAAAGTGCAAAGGAAATCTGTTTTCTTCAATACAGGAGTGAGTTGCCTCATAACCCTTCCATTCCATTTTATATGCCATGTACATTTTACAGTAAACCCACATTTGGTGTATACAGCCCGAGGGGTTTTCCAAGGGTCCAGCCCCTCAGTTCACTATGGTGGGAGGACCTTACACAGTGGTCTTTCCCCATTGAGCCTTTTCAGTGGCTGGCTGCCCCAAGCTTTAGTGCATTCCTCAGCATGCAGTCCTGGACCTTGGAATGTGCCAGTCTGCAACACTCGGTCGTGGACAACCCTTTCCGCTGGAAGACCAGCAGGTTTCGGGCAGAGCAAAGGGCGTCATTCACCGAATTGATGGTCCTCCAGCAGCAGTTGATGTTTCCCTTGCTATCTGTTTTTACATTTCTAGCTAGCTTCCTCTCATACTCTCATTTCTTTCTCCTGATTAACCTTTTAGTCATTCTCGGCTGCTGTTTATATTTTGACCAATCATCTGACCTGGCACTCATCTTTGCGCAATTATATGCTTTTTCCTTGTTTGATGCTTTCCTTAACTTCTTTAGTTAAGCACGGATGGTGGGTCTTCCCCTTAGAATTTTTCTTTACAGTAGGAATATACTGAGTATTCAGAAATATCCCCTTAAATGTCTGCCACTGCCTCTCTATTGATCTAGCTCCTAGCCTAGTAACCCAGTTCGCTTCAGCTAGCTCAGCTTTCATGCCCATATAGTTGCCCTTATTTAAGTTTAAAATACTATTCTTAGACCCACTCTTCTCTCTTTCAGACTAGATGTAAAATTCAATCATATTGTTGTCTGAAAGGGTGGTGGAAGCAGAATCAATGCTAATTTTCAAAGGGGAATTGGATATATACTTGAAAAGGAAAAATATGCAGAGCTGTGGGGAAAGAGCAAGGCAAGTGAGACTAATTGGACAGATCTTTCAAAGATCTGGCACAGGCACAGTGGGCCAAATGGCCTATTTGTGTGCTGTATGATTTTATGAAAAGATTAAGTAATTGTCACCTTTTCTTCTTTGTCAAAATACCAGCACTTACTTTTACTGAAAGGTTCTGTAAGTCTCTTATTCAGAACCTCCCTTCACAGTTGAACAGTACAATCGTTTCAGCATTTGATGCTTATGTTAATTGTTTGTTGACTTCTCTTCCAGTATATTTTTAAAATTTATTCTCAGGAGGTGGACAGGGCAATAAAAACAGATAACAAATAGGGCATCCAACATGCTTCCTGCCATTTTCACTGCTGGAATGCTGGATGCCAGGGTTACCTGTTAGAGCCTAACGCCACTATTCAAATGCCAGTGCAAGGGGGATGAAACACACACCTGCATAGTAGCCAGGATTTTGGGCAAATTATTCAACTTTTTTCAGACAGCTTTGTGAGTGTCTTCTTCCTCCCAGCTGCAGTTCCCCATTATTCCCCAGGGCAGTCTGGGGAAGTCGTTGCCTCCTGTAGGGAAGAGCCCCTTGGGTCAGGAAGTCACCTGGGGTCTGAGGGAGTCACCTGATCCAAGTGGCTGGAAGTCCCGCCCCTCCAAATACACCTTCCAGTCAGGAAGTCATGACATCTGTACAATTTCCACACACCCATCAAAATACAGACCTTTCATTGATTCTGAGGGGATCGTCTGCAAGCTTTCTTCGGAATCCCTTCAGTGGAGAGGGACACCTCTCCTCTGTTCCAAAACCTCAGCATCTCCCTTGAAACAGAGGGCATCTGATGAGTATCACCATAAATGATGTGTGAGTAAAAACTAAAAGATAAACTAAAGTACTGTGAGATAGGGAGAACAGTGAACTGTTTTATAATTTTACTTTTTGATTTTGGCTTTGTGATATAAGATCACATTATCAAAAAATGCTATAATAAGCCCTTCTTCAACATGAGGGAGCTGAAATTTAAAATAAAGTGTTACGACCAGGTGAGAAAGGTGTCTAGGGGTTCCTCTCAGCCTTCACCTGGCCTTACCATAACAGGGTATTATTTTTAAACACACTGTTTTTAGCTCTCCCTTGGTGAATCCTTGTTCACCGCTTTTCAATTATAAGGCAAAGAAACCAGCACAAACAGGTTTTCTTAGGTTTAAAGAAGAAAAGTTGAAATTTATTAAACTTGAACTTAAACTCTAATTCGGTTGACACCTACGGGTACACGACACGCCCATGCTCGCATGCATACGTGATACACACATGCAAATAGAGACAGAAAAGAGCAGAAGAAAAATAAAGTGGAAAAGTTTAAGGCAATATCTGAAGAGGTTTTGCTACGGTTCTTTGGGCTCGCTGTAGAGTCCTTGATTGTAGGTAAATCTTGCTTTTCGTTGGGGCCCAGTATTCTTCTTGAACTTTGTTTGCTGGAGGAGACTTTTCGCCCTTGGGGTTCTTGTGTCTTCAGTGAATTCAGAGGCTTGTGAGAAAGAGATGGGAGCAGACAGGAGAGATCTTCTCAGTCTAGGAGCAAACAGTCTTTCTCAGTTTAAACTCTCTGTGGCTAGTTCAGAAATCCCCTGGAACAGCCAGTTAAACATGTGACCAGCTGGTCCAACCAGTCCTGGCCCTTGTAGATTGCATTACCCCAGCAGGCTCTGGAATGTGCTTCCCCATCCCCTCATTGTCCAGTTATGAACATCCATTATGGGTTGAATGTGTCAGTGAATGGTCCTTTGTCCACACAAGCACCGTCTGTTAGTATGCAAATGTTTTTTCCAGCCAAGGCTGACCTATTCAACAAGTCAGTTCCCCGTTCCAGCAACAGTTCAAAATCAATGTTCATGTGAGGAAACCAATGTGCCTCACTCTTGGGGGCCCTGCATGACATAAAGACTTGAGATATTGGTTGTATATTATAATAATTGTGTTCAACAGAAGACACATTTTGCTTTGTAATAACTAGTCTGTTTTGTACAGATATATAGTGCAGGAGAACTGGATTTTAAAGGGTTAAATAGTGCAATGGAATATGGTATTTGAAGCTGGCTGAGTTAATGCTTCGTAGGGTGAAAGGTTTGATTCTCTCAGCTTCGTTATCGACAACCGCTTGCCAGAGCTAGCGATAGTAAAATTATTATGGGATTTCTTGTTACCCATATATTTGAACTGCTCTGTGCCCTGCTGAGTCTCTCTGCTGACTCTCTGCAATATTTATTTCTGATGAGCGTGCCAGCAGTTTTATATGAGTAACCAATGAGTGTGGAGCAGTCTAATTGGCTACCGACAGCAACGTGTAACTATCTGATCTATTGGCTCACTTCCAGGCAGTGTTTTTGTCCCATTTTACGCTTTCTTAAAGGTTAATAGTTCCTTATCTGAAGGTAAAGCTTCTGATTTAAGGGATAAATCTTAATAACTAGCACCAAAAGCTAGGATTCCAAAATTAGAATTTAACCCATTAAAAGCTGGAGATGCCAATGTCAGGTGGCTTTTCTCAAAGTCAGACCCCTGATACTGGATAATCAGCCACGTAGCTCTTCTCTGCAATGCCACACAGCATGTGGCAGAGGTGTTGTTCCCCAGGGTAAACAATTCCATCATTTTTTTTCTTTCAGGGAAAGCCAACAACAAAAATCATTGCAGTTTCTCTGGAGGTTGTAGGTCTGAAGTTCTTCTGTGTACTGTATGTAGCTTCATCTAATGGGGGGCCTCATGGCAACTTTGCGAGTCTTCACTTTAAGAAATGACTTAAGAAGAAATAGGCGAGCTCAGAATACCGACTGCAATGTACAGTTTTTTTTTGTTAATCTGTGTAGGCTTCTATTCATGCTTTCCGTTTTACAGTTGGTTTGTGGTATGGTTGCTGTGGTAGCAATGTTTTGCAGTTGCCCTGTAATTCTGCATGACAATCTGGAAATTGTAGGTACTAGATTTAACTTGAGTTTCTTTTTATATGTGGGGATTCTTTCGTTTGCTTCTCTAGGTCCCTCAATCTCCTACCTCTTGCAGCCAAGCTGGTGGTCAGTCAGTTGGCTTGCAGGACTTTCCCATTGTTTTTGTTCAACTGACTGCTTGGAGGCAATCGGCATACGGTAGTGTAGTAATCCAGGAGGCTAGATTAATAATCCCCTGAATATCAGCTGTAATCTCATAGTAGTTTGAAAATTAAAATTCAATTTCAAAAAAAATCTGGAAATTGTAATATATTCGGGTGGCACTAGCAGAGAAAATGGACACCCATGCATGGCCAGTTCAAGGAAGTATTTATTTACATCACTACATCAATAACATAATATACAAATACATTACACTGCTTCCCTTTTCAAAAGAAAACTCTTCTTATTGTTCTTCAATGAATATATCCGCAAATCAAGTTTAATAACTGGTTTACAAAGTCTGATCTCCTTACAGGTTTTGGTCTAGAGTCAAGTTTTGGTGTAAAATCAGTTTTTAGACTGCCTTCTTTTGGTTCGGCACTTAAAGAAAATCTTGTTTCTTTCTCAGAAATTGGTACTTCACACACCGAACTCTGAACTGGTTCAAATTCTGACATGAGCTTGTGACCCAGGAGATCATGCTCATGCTTCGGTTCATTCCTTCCTGGGATCATGTGATTTGACTTGGACATTTCTCACCTTTCCGTCAGTTTTGGTTCCACACACTTCTACTACATTTCCCTCATCCCACTTGTGTGCCTTTCGAGGGGACTCAAAACATGAACATGCTCATTTTGCCTGAAACTGCATTTTCAGTTGTTTGTGTCATAGTGACATTTTTCACTGAGCTATTTGTGTTCAACTTTAGCAATCAATTTTGGTGGGGCCAGACTCAACCCTGTCCTTAAGCTGCTCTTCATCAAAAGCTCAGCAGGTGCATACCCTGTTGTAGGGTTGTTCTACACTTCAGCAGGAAATTAGCCAACTGTTGTTTCATACTGAAATTTGAACACCCATGCAGCACTTATTTCTTGGTGTTTCTTTCACTATCCTAATGATGTTTCAGCTGCTCCATTTGATGCAGGATGGTAAGGAGGAGTGAGGATATGTTTGATACTGTTTTGATTCATGAAATTTTGGAATGGAACAGAATGAAATTGAGGATGATTATCTGAGCCAAGCTTCTTTTTTAAACCATTACAAGCAACAATGAACCATAACTTGTCTATTGTCCATTCAGCATTGGTGTTTTGACCCACACGCTTGAATTTGATCCACTTCGAGTGGTTATTGGTGAGTACTAAGAAATTGTCATTTTCCTTTTCACAAAAGTCTACATGAATTTTTTGAAGTGGTCGAGTTGGCCGTGACCATGATTGCGAAGGAGTTTTAGGCATCTTATTTCTACAATTTTGGCAGACAATACATTCGCTAACCAGTGATTGTGGGTCACTGTCTTAGACGAGGCCAATAAACAAAACCTCTTGCTATGGATTTCATACTGACTATTCCTGTGTGTTCAGTATGGGGTTCTGCCATCTCTCAAGGAACTGGGTTCCACCACTGTACGACCTGACTTAATGCAGCCCTTTTCACCTGTGACTCATTGTGACGATTGTGGAATGGTTTATAGGAAATAGGAGCATAAGAAATAGGAGCAGGAGTCGGCCATTCTGCCCCTTAAGCCTGCGCCACCATTCAACTAGATCATGGCTGATCTACCTCAACACCATTTTCCCGCACATATCCCTTGATAACCTTTAATATCTAGAAATCTTTCAATCTCTTAAACATACTCAATGATTGAGCTTTCACTGCCATCTGGGATAATGAATTCCAAGGATTCACCACCCTCTGCGTGAAGAAATTCCTCCTCCTCTCAGTCCTACATGGCCTACCCCTTATTCTGTGTCCCCTGGTTCTAGACTGCCCAGCCAAGGAAAACATCCTTCCTGCATCTACCCTGTCGAGCCCTGTAAGAATTTTGTGTGCTTCAATGAGATCTCCTCTCATTCTTCTAAACTCTAGAGAATACAGGCCCAATCTCTTCAATCTCTCCTCATAGGACAATCCTGCCTTCCCAGGAATTAGTCTGGTGACCTTTGTTGCGCTCCCTCTATGGCAAGTATATTTTTCCTTAGGTAAGGAGACCAAAATTGTATACAATACTCCAGGTGCGGTCTCATCAAGGTTCTGTAAAATTGCAGCAAGACATCTTTACTCCTGTACTCAAATGCTTTTGCAATAAAGGTCAACATACCATTAGCCTTCCCAATTGCTTGCTGCATCTGCATGTTAGCTTTCAGTGACTTATGAACAAGGACACCCAGGTCCCTTTGAACATCAACACTTCCCAATCTCTCACCATTTAAGAAATACTCTGTCTTTCTGTTCTTCCTACCAAAGTGGATAACTTTACACTTATTCATATTATATTCCATCTGCTAAGCATTTGCCCACTCACTAAGCCTGTCTAAATCCCCTTAAAGCTTCTTTGCATCCTTTTCATTCGTATGTTCTCACAACTCACATTCCCACCTAGTTTTGTGTCATCAGCAAACTTGGAAATATTATGTTTGGTCCCTACATCCAAATCATTGATATAGATTATGAATAGCTGGGGCCCAAGCAGTGATCGTTGCGGTACCCCACTAGTCACAGCCTGCCAACCTGAGAATGACCTGTTTGTTCCTACTCTCTGTTTTCTGTCTGTTAACCAATTCTCAATCCATGCCAGTATATTAGCCCCAATCCCAAGTGCTCTAATTTTACTTACTGACCTCCTGAATAGGACCTTATCAAAAAGCTGTCTGAAAATCCAAATACACCACATCCACTAGTTTTCCCTTATTGATTCTGCTCATCACATTCTCAAAAAACTCCAACAGGTTTGTCAAACATGATTTCCCTTTCATAAATCCATGTTGGCTCTGCCCAATCCTACAATTATTTTCTAAGTGTCCAGTTATCAACCCATTTGTAATAGATTCTCACATTTTCCCTATTACTGATGCCAGGCTGACAGGTCTGTAGTTCCCCGGCTTTTCTCTCCCTCTTTTCTTAAATAGTGGGGTTACATTTGCTACCTTCCAATCTGCAGGAACCGTTCCAGTTCCCCGTCTATACACTGGTCAAATTCTGTCCATCTATTCAATGTTTGTCCATAGACTCTTTTCAATACTGAGTCTTTCCAAGTTTTAGCAGCAATTTCAGTGGCAGTGATTGGAACTCCTCTTTGCTGATGATGCTGCATTAACATCCCACACAGAAGAGTGTCTGCAGAGACTCATTGACAGGATTGCAGCTGCCTGCAACGAATTTGGCCTAACCATCAGTCTCAAGAAAACGAACATCATGGGACAGGACGTCAGAAATGCTCCATCCATCAATATCGGCGACCACGCTCTGGAAGTGGTTCAAGAGTTCACCTACCTAGGCTCAACTATGACCAGTAACCTGTCTCTCGTTGCAGAAATCAACAAGCGCATGGGAAAGGCGTTCGCTGCTATGTCCAGACTGGCCAAGAGGGTGTGAGAAAATGGCGCACTGACACGGAACACAAAAGTCCGAGTGTTTCAAGCCTGTGTCCTCAATACCTTGCTCTGTGGCAGCGAGGCCTGGACAACGTATGTCAGCCAAGAGCGACGTCTCAACTCATTTTATCTTCGCTGCCTCCGGAGAATCCTTGGCATCAGGTGGCAGGACCGTATCTCCAATGCAGAAGTCGTTGAGGCGGCCAACATCCCCAGCATATACACCCTACTGAGCCAGTGGCGCTTGAGATGGCTTGGCCATGTGAGCCGCATGGAAGATGGCAGGATCCCCAAGGATGCATTGTACAGCGAGCTCATCACTGGCATCAGACCCACCGGCCGTCCATGTCTCCGCTTTAAAGACATCTGCAAACGCGACATGAAGTCCTGCGACATTGACCACAAGTCGTGGGAGTCAGTTGCCAGTGGTCGCCAGAGCTGGCGGACAGTCATAAAGGCGGGGCTAAAGAGTGGCGAGTCGAAGAGACTGAGCAGTTGGCAGGAAAAAAGACAGAAGTGCAAGGAGAGAGCCAACTGTGAAACAGCCCCGACAACCAATTTTATCTGCAGCGCCTGTGGAAGAGTCTGTCACTCTAGAATTGGCCTTTATAGTCACTCCAGGTGCTGCTCCACAAACCACTGACCACCTCTAGGCGCGTATCCATTGTCTCTCGAGACAAGGAGGCCAAAAATTGGAAAATCATCATATACTACTTCTGTTGTGAAGATTGCAATTTCACAGCCTAATTCTGAGTCCTCACGTGGCAAACGCGACAGTGCGTCAGTGATGGTGTGGAAGTGAGCAGAAAGGCATGGCACTATGCTTAATGGGAAATATAGCCAAGTTAGGAATAGTAGCTTTGCTGAGCTTTGATTTTAAGTGGCAGAAACCACAATGAAATAGTTAAAAGTAAAGGCAGAGCGTGTGAGACTGTAAAGACTAGCCGACACTGGTAATTGCAAAGACATCTGTTCTTTATGGCCTGAGTGTATGACTCCCTGTGGTTTGAAGTTGATGGACTCATATGAATCAAATGATGTCCATCCCTGTGTGAGTGATAAGGAGTGCTAGGCCCCTCTTATCTTCGTGAACTGCCACTACTTGATGTTGCTGCAGACTGCACGAAATACTCAGGAATGTACACCTAATAGAGATAGCAGGATGCGCCGCAATTACTTGTCACAGGATAGAGACAGACTCATGATCCATGTAGGGAGTGAGACTAGAATGATTATTGATGATTCCTATGCTCTTGTTAATTAGCTTGCTTGTCTGCTTTGTTTTATCTTGCTGGTACAAAACAATATTTTATTAGTTACAAGTATGTATTGAGAATGGAGTGTATTGTAACCTCAGTAACAGATGTACTGCATGTCACCACGTGGGTGAAGTTGAATTGTATCGCACTGATTGGTTAAACAAGGAGGTGTAGCATGAATCTTAATGTATAAACAGTAGTACCTGTATCACAAACTTTACTTACTCTGGGGGGGGGGACCCGACAGACTCTGGTAGAGTCAGTGCCGCTGTTCTCAGAGTAAGTCCGTTGGCGACTGCGCAAATAAAGTAATTGATTTTACCTACACATCCGACTCGGTATATTTACTGAACCAGACTGAAGGCAAAAAGAACTCAGATTAACAATAGCATTCTCTTTTGAACTGCGGTAGTTGTACTGTGAGAGAAGTATAATCGACCGCTGCATCCTTGACACTGCCATCGTCGGTAGTGCAGACTTTGGTCCCTGAAAAGCTATTGAGGGTTTGTGATCTGTAACTAGCATGAAGTTTCTACCCAACAAAAACTGGTGAAACCTTTTGAGTCCAAAGATGATTCCAAGCGCGAGCTGTTTATCTGTGCATCGTTGCGCTCACTCTTGGTCAGGGTATGCAACGCAATGCTCTGGCTTTTCTTGACCATTATCCATGACATGACTGATCATTGCTCCAACACAATAGTTTGAAGCGTCACATCAGATGCTAGCTTCAGGTTATGATTTGTGTCGCAATGAACGAGTCGTGCATCACTGGTTAAGCTTCTCTTACATGCATCATAAGCATCTTGTGCTTCAGACCATTCCCATTTCACATCTTTCTTCAACAAATCATGTGATGGAGCTAACACCATTGCAAGCTCAGGCAGAAATCGTGAGTAGTATTAGACCATGCCCAGAAAAGATCTGAGATTAGACACATCTTTTGGCTTTGGGACATTGACTGTTGCCTCTTTCTTCTCTTTCACTGGCTAAGGTACACTATCTCAGATTGCATGAAAGCACAATTGCTCTTTTTCAACTTCACATTGTGATCATTGAGCCTTTTTAACACTGTTACATTTCTAACTTTTTCTAGTTCTAATGAAGGGTTACAGACCTGAAATGTTAACTCTGCTTCTCTCTCCACAGATGCTGCCAGACCTGCTGAGTATTTCTGGCACTTTCTGTTCGCATTTCAGAGTTCCAGCATCCGCAGTATTTTGCTTTTACATCTTTTGCCTTGTTGGGAACAAGAAGGTTTGTTAGCATGCCATATATTTCCGGGCCAATTTCCGTCAGCAAAATTGCTTTCTTGCGTTCAAGAACTGCCTTATTCTGAGTCTTGACCTCTTCACTTTTGCCTTCAAGTTCCAAAATGTTATTAGTTCTGAGAAACATGACCATTCTTTCAATATACAAACTGAATGGTTCTTGTGCCCTCTCATATGTTCCTAGCCTTCCCCTGTATCCCCTGGGCACAGCCATAAATGCTCGTTTCTAAATTCACAGCAACCCAGTAAACACCAACTGTGGCTGTCCGTAACAGTGATACCTAAAACCAGTCTAGTCTGTGGCTGAAAATATTCTTTTACCTCAATGAGCACTTTGAATCTGATGTATATTAGGACCCTTTAACATACCATTCAACAGAGGAGAGAGTATGAGGCTCAGTTTCACACAATCCAGCCAAAATCTCTGCAATCTGAGCAGGTAGGTCATCAGGACCTGGCTGACCTTATTCACTGCAGCCCCTGCTGCTCTTTGCAGTGTATATTTTTTGGACTTTGACCTCATCCAGGTTGCCATTTTCTATAATATATTCGGGTGACACGAGCAGAGAAAATGGTCACCAAGCAGGACTAGTTCAAGGAAATGTTTGTTTACATCATTACATCATTAGCATAATATACAAATACATTACAGAAATAAAATGCTGGTATCATTAAAAATGACCATGTAGCTGTCCGATTGTAATCGAAACCCAACAGTTTCACTAATATCCTTTAGAGAAACATACCTGTCATCCTTATCTATATGTGACTTCAGTAGTTCTCTCAGAAGAAGACAACTTCCTAATGTGTCATCTAGCTCTTTGCCTATGAGCTTTATATTGTTGGCCCATAGCCCAATCATCCCCATGCATCTCAAATAACCAATCCAACTGCATGGAGTCTAAACTCTTAGTCATTTTAAAAACCTCAATCCATTTCTTTTTAAACTTTGGTTCCATTAAAGAAAATAGACCCAACTCCTCGAGCCTATCCTGATAAGAGAGAATTTAACCATCTCCCCGTGACGTTCAACAACATTATCATCATTGAATCCCCCACCATCAACCTTCTAGGGGTTACTATTGACCAGGAACTTAACTGGACCAACCATATAAATACTGTGGTTACAAGAGTGGGTTAGAGGCTGGGAATTCTGCAGCGAGTAACTCACCTCCTGACTCCCCAAAGCCTGTCCACCATCTACAAGGCACAAGTCAGGAGTGTGATGGTATACTCTCCACTTGCCTGGATGGGTGCAGCTCCCACAACACTCAAGAAGTTCAACACCATCCAGGACAAAGAAGCCCACTTGATCAGCACTCCATCCATCACCTTAAACATTCACTCCCTCTACCACTGATGCACATTGGCAGCAGTGTGTACCATCTATAAGGTGTATTGTAGCAAATCGCCAAGGTTCGTTCATAAGCACCTTCCAAACCCGCGACCTCTACCACCGAGTGCAGCGGTTCAAGAAAGCGACTCGCCACCACTTTCTCAAGGGCAATTAGGGATCGGTAAACAATGCAGGCCTGCCAGCAACCATCACATCCCATGAATGAAGAAAAAGAAATTAACTAGGCACCCCAAGACTGTGTATCATTTTGGTCATCCTGCTCTGAACTTTCTCCCGAGTGTTGTGATGCCATGTCACGTGTGGGGACTAAAATTGGGCTGTAGCCAAACTAAATATAATGGCCCTGGAATTCCAGGGTGTCTGCATCAATAGGACATTGATCCTCCCATATCATGGATACAGAGATATCAGATAATGATGGGGTAGGGTGGGACACGGGCAAGCATGCTGACTAGATGAGGTCCTCGAAAACTGCAGCAGTATGCTACTATTGTGATTATAGGAACTCAATGGGATGAAGATAAAATATGGAGAAACTGCTTACTACCAGCAGCGGAACAGAGTTGGCCACTATTGCGCAATCTGACCACCCCCCCCCCCCCCTCCCCCCCACCCCGGAATGAATTCACATTCCTCCTGACCAAGTTTGAGGCCTAATGTTTGAGACTTTTTTTTGTAGTGTCAGTAGCACTTGACTGCAATACTGAGGGAGTGCTGCACTATTATAGGAACATAGGAACAGAAGTAGGCCATTTAGCCCCTTTAGCCTGTTACGCCATTCAATGAGATTATGGCTGATCTGCAAACTAATTCCATATGTCTTTATACCTTTTGTCATTTGCGGAAGAGAGTTCCAAACTTCTACCACCCTTTCTGTGTAGAAGTGTTGCCTAATTTCACTCCTGAAAGGTCTGGTTCTAATTTTTGGACAATGCACCTCTTCCTAGATTCCCCAGTCAGTGGAAATAGTTTCTTTTTACCCTATCTGTTTTCCTTAATACCTTGAAAACTTTGATCAAATCAGCCCTTAACCGTTTAAATTCCAGGGAATACAACCTTAGTTTATGTATCTCTCCTTTTAATTTAACCCTTTGAATCCAGCTATCATTCAGGCCTTCTCTTGTTCCTATGTTTTACCATGTTAAAGGTGCTATATAAATGCAAGTTGATATTGTTGAAAAAAAATCACTAAATTCAGTTGGAGAATTTAGAAAAATAAATCCACATTTTTTTTTTTGTAACAATCTAACTCTGTTCACCTGCCAGTATTAGTGTATGGGTCATTGAAATATAAATGTATACGGATATATGTAAACATTTCACATTGCGTGTGGTCGAATTTTCACCTCTGCTGGGATATGAGAGTTTGTTATCACACAGCAGCATTGAATTTAAAGAAACCATCTGCTCCATCTAGTACTTTTCCATTTTAAAATGTCAGCTAGGCTCATGGTAACACACTCAGATTCACCCCAGAGACTTGAGCGCACAATCTAAGCCGACTGGAGTCATATAGTCATATAGGCCACACCAGAACATTAGTGAACCAGTTGGGTATTATGAAACTCTGGCAGCAGTACTGAGGGAATGCTGCATTGTCAGAGGTACCATGTTTCAGATAAATTGTTAAACTGCAGCCCCATCTACCTGTTCTAATGGGTGTTAAATATCTAATTGAAGAACGGGGTTGGGGGGGGTGTCAGTTGTCCTGATCAACATATATGACTTCACCAAAACCACATGTCTCTCTGTGTTTGTGGAACCTTGCCATATACAAATTAGCTTTGACTTCATAACAACTGTAGCAGCACTTCAAAAGTAATTGATTGGGTATGAAGTGCTTTGGGATGTCCTGAGGGTATTAAATGATGCAATTTCTTTCTGAGTGCGTGCACATCTACAGCTGAGCTAGAGAAAAGCCCTCCCTGACACATTTCAACCTAACTGATTGTTGGCAGCCGAGGTAATATCAGAAGTGGTGCTCATGTGACATCAAAAAGTTCTGAGAAAGGAGTTTTGTTAGATATGTTGGCCAAGACACCTGGAAAACTCCCCTGCTGTTCTTCAAATAGTGCCATGGGATCTTTTACACCCACCTGAGAGGGCGGGCAACACCTCGGTTTCACGCCTCATCTGAAAGACGGCATCTCCGGCACTGCAACACTGCCTCAGTACTGCGCCACAATATAGGTCCAGATTACACCCTCGAGTTTCTGGAGTGGGGTTTCAACATGCAAGATTCTGACTCAGAGGCTAGAGTGCTACCACTGAGGCAAAGCTGATGCAATGATTCAAAAATATGTCTTGATTCTGAAATAATATATGTGCTTCACCCTTTTCTGTATACATTTCACTATGCATTGTGTACAAGTGGTTATATTTATATATTTTAGTATATTTGAGGATCCCATTCATCAGAATGGCTTGTTTCTCCAATCTCAAGGTCAGTGGTTCCATTCCATTACTGGCACCTGCTCTCCACACAAGTGGGAGGAGTAGTTATGATCTAAAATTGTGAACTGAATGTTGAGTCTAAAGTGCCTATTCGAAAGTTGAGATCCTGTTCCTTGAGTTTCATTGGAACAGTGCCAGAGGCCCAGCACTGAGAGGTCAGGGTGGAACTCGGACGGAGAATTAAAATGGCAAGTGAACGGGTCATGCTTTGGACTGAACTTTGGTGTTTAGCAAAGCCTAACCTGCGTTTGACCTCCTCAGTGTAGAGGAGACCACATTGTGAGCAGTGAATACAGTATTCCGAGTTGAAAGCAGTACAAGCCATTTCACCTGGAAGGAGTGTTTAGGCCCTTTACTTGCAGTCCACTGACTTATGTTTGTTTATTTATTTAGAGATACAGCACTGAAACAGGCCCTTCGGCCCACCAAATCTGTGCTGACCATCAACCACCCATTTATACTAATCCTACACTAATCCCATATTCTTACCACTACCCCACCTACCTATACTAGGGACAATTTATAATGGCCAATTTACCTACCAACCTGCAAGTCTTTGGCTGTGGGAGGAAACCAGAGCACCCGGCGAAAACCCACGCGATCACAGGGAGAACTTGCAAACTCCGCACAGGCAGTACCCAGAATTGAACCCGGGTCGCTGGAGCTGTGAGGCTGCGGTGCTAACCACTGCGCCACTGTGTCGCCCAAGAAAGTTAAGAAAGTTCTTGCAGTTGTAAAGCACCTTTATCACGTCTCTCAAGACTGAAGGAAATCAATAGTGCCTAAAGCACAGTGAATTATTTTGAAGTAATAAACAACAGTGATAACATCTTGCATTTACATTGTGCCCTGAATGTAGAAAACTACCCCAAGACTCCTCACAGGAGTGTAATCACACAAAATTGGATATCAAGCCAAAGAGATGTTCGGAGGGGTGATATAAAGCTTGGTCAAAGGGGTGGGTTCTAAGCAGGGCCTTAAAGGAGGAAAAGGAGGTGGAGAGTTGGAAGAGGTTTAGGGAGAGTATGAGGCCTTGACGGCTGAAAGCACAGCTGCCAATGATGGGGTGAAAGAAAGGTGTGCACTAGAGAACAGTCACTGCTGTTATATAGACATTTTGTACTGGAAAGTAATGTGAAATATGATCGTTACTCACAATTGGTTTTCTTCACTGAGTTCCTCTTTTTTAGTGCTAATGTAAAAATAATGAGGAATGGAGCCAAACAGCAAGAATGAAATCTTCTATGTCAACCCAAACCTAGACAGTTTGAAAAAGTTCACAATACCCAGAAAAAAGACCATTGACAAAGGTAAGTGGCTAAAAGGACATGTGTGCAAAAAGTGAAACTTTATTAATTGTTCTCAGGATGTGTGTGATGCTGCATTTATTGCCCATCCCCAGTTGTTCTGACAACTGAATGGGTTGCTCGGCCCCTTTTAAGAGGGTGTTATGACTCATACACATAGTGTGTGTCATGTGTCGGCCATACTGGGTAGGGATGGCAGGCTCTTCCCTAAAGGGCATTAGTGAAGCAGTGACTTCTGTGATTATTTTTATGATGCCAGTCTACAAATTACCGAATTTATTGAATTCTATTTCAAAAATTGGCCGTGTAGTTGATAGTGAAGAAGATAGCTGTAGACTCCAGAGTGATATCAATGGTTTGGTTGAATGGGCGGAAAAGTGCAAATGGAATTCAATCCAGAGAAGTGTGAGATAATGCATTTGAGGAGGGCCAACAAAGCAAGGGAATACACAATAAACGGGAGCATATTGAGAGGTGTAGAGGAAGTGAGAGACCTTGGAGTGCAGGTCCACAGGTCCCTGAAGGTAACAAAACAGGTAGATAGAGTGGTGAAGAAGATATATGGAATGCTTTCCTTTGTTGGCCGAGGTATAGAATATGAAAGCAGGGATGTAATGCTGGTTGGGCCACAGCTGGAGTATTGCGTACAGTTCTGGTCACCACATTACAGAAGGACATAATTTCTCTGGAGAGAGCACAGAGGAGATTTACATGAATGTTGCCAGGACTTGAAAGTTGCAGCTATGATGAAAAATTGAATCAGCTGGGGTTGTTTTCCTTAGAACAGAGGAGACTAAGGGGTGACTTAATTGAGGTGTACAAAATTCTGAGGGGCCCAGATAGAGTAGACAGGAGGGACCTGTTTCCTGTATTGGAGAAATCAATTACCAGGGGGCACAGATTTAAGGTGATTGGTAGAAGGATTAGATGGGACATGAGGAAAAACCTTTTCACCCAGAGGGTGGTGGGTATCTGGAATTCACTACCCGGATTGGTGGTGGAGGCAGAAGCCCTCAACTCATTTAAAAGGTACCTACCTGGATATGCACCTGAAGTGCTGTGACCTGTAAGACTACGGACCAGGTGCTGGAAGGTGGGATTAGAGTGGGCGGCTAGCTTTTTCGGCCGGCGCTGACACGACGGGCTGAATGGCCTCCTTTTATGGTTCTAGTAATTGGCAAAAGAAAACTGAGCGAATTTTCAACTCTTGAAATCAAACATTCAGGCAGGGCCAACAACAGGGAATTCGGAAAAGAAATCCTTACCCCTGTCGGTCCAAGTCAGAATGGTGTGTGATTTGGAGGTGGTGGTGTTCCCAGGCACCTGCTGCCCTGGCCCTTATGGGTGGTAGAGTTCGCTGATTTGGAAGGTGCTGTCCAAGTAGCCTCGGCAAGTTGCTGCAGTTCCTCTTGTAGATGGTACACTCTGCAGCCATGGTGCACTGGTGGTGGAGGAGGGAGTGAATGTTTAAGCTGGTGGATGGGATGCTGATCGCCAAGTCGAAGACTCACTGCAGCTACAGCTGTATATCTATTTCATTTCGTGATTTAGGGTTTAGGAACATAGGAGCAGGAGTAGGCCATTCAACCCCTCGAGCCTGCTCCATCATTCAATACAAGCATGGCTGATAATCCTCTTCAATGCCCTTTTCCCTCACTATCCTCATATCCCCTTATGTCATTGGTATTTAGAAATCTGTCAATCTCTGCTTTAATTTGAAATTGTCCCCTGGTTCTAGACTCCCCAACCAGGGGAAACATCTTAGCTGCATCTACCCTGTCTATCTCTTTAAGTATTTTGTAGGTTTTAATGAGATCACCTGTCATTCTACGAAGCTCTAGAGAATGCAGGCCCAGTTTCCCCAATCTCTTATTCGGGATTAATCAATTACAGTATATAAAACATACAGAATATGCCATTAAATAGCGAGATATGGGTTTCTTACAAGTGAATGATTCCTGTCTGTATTAGTGCCCTAATTTCAATAACATTATGTTTCCAAGCTTACTTAGAAATTTGCCATACGGATTGGCGGGAGTACAGTTCCATACATTCAACTTTAGATGGGTCAAAGCTTGACAGCAGTTACAGTTTGAACTCCCTATGGAAGTTTGGTGATATGAAGCTCATACACAATGGGAACCTCGAGCAGCGATTTGCAGAGAAGAGGTACATGTAAGACGAAAGCTATGGTTTAAAAAGCATGCATATTCTGCAATTCTTGGGCAAAACTGGTGCACGCTTCTGGCGGGCGACGGGGTAAAGTTTGGGGCAGAAGTTGGGGTTCCAATGGGTTTCCCTCTAAAGCTGTTCACATTATGCTAGGGAGGGACTGGAAACTGGATGGGTGCTTCTTCTGCCCATCTGACAGCCATTGACTTGGTCTCTACATGAAGGAAAGGTACTAGAGTGATTGGCCATAGGGCTGCCATTGCCCATTGAAATGGGCCTCAGCAACCTTTAAAGAGGATGGGGAGTTGGAAGTACAGAAGTTCTTTACAATTTGACTTCATGGGCTGGAGTGCCCTCCACTGAGACAGGGCCGGAGGCTGAGTGGGTGTGGGGATGCACGGAGAATCATGATGGGAGGCCCGTCGCCGAGCGATATTACCGGGGGTGAGATAGGCCGACAAAGGCCTTCCCACCCAGAGCCCAATTGAGGCCCAAAAGTGGCCTATTAATGACCAATTAAGGGCCTCTTCCCACTGCTGCTGGGATCTTACCAGCAGCAGCGGAAGCACCCTCGCTGGGGTCTTAGTGGGGGTGTCCCTCCTCTGTGGGCAATCTGTGGCCCACAGAGGGCCCCCGCCGGGACCCACTTCAACCCCAGGGACCTCCCTCTCCCCAGAACTACACAATCACCCCCTTGCCCCCCCCCCCCCCCCCCACAGTTGTGCTGGGGCCTTCCGAACTCATCCCAGTGACCCCGCCTTACCAACCTCTGGTCTTCCAGTGCTGGGCCTGGGTCCAAGGCCTCTGCAGTACCGGTAGTGGCTACTGCTTCCAGTGGCACTGCCGGCCCTCTGATTGGCTGACAGCTCATGGAGGCAGGATCCCAGTCTTTAAAGGGATGGGGATCCTGGCTCGTGAAACTTTGATGTAAAAACACCCGGAGGATTGTTCCGGGGTTGTGGGGGTGTGGGGGGGGGGGGTGGGGGTAGCGTGGTGGGGTGCAGGAAAAGGCCGAGGTGGAGTTTCCCTGCCTTTTTGGCCCAGTGCCAGGAGCCTCGTCTCCTACACAAAATCCAACCCCACCTCTTAATACGGAAAGACTTTTTAAATATAATTATTTTTAACACTAGGGCTAAGATGCGTGAAGATGGTAGACGTGGGAAAGAACTTGAAGAAAGCACGTTGTTTTTAGTGACATCCCACAGTGCAGCTTTAAAACTGTATCAGGAAGGACTAAACATCAACTTTTCTGCCATAAGGGCACTGGGAAATCCAGCTTGTGGCGTTTATCTTCATCGGCACATTGATGTCCTTCTAAGGTACCAACAGCAAAACAACCTGGTCACCGAAACAATTGTATTTTTTAAGGTATGGTTATTTGACTTTTAGAAAATTCACAGTGGTGTACAATTCGATTTCAGTGTGATATAAAGGTCTACAGCCTCTGAACTTTATTTATTTAGAAACTAGGAAAACCCTCCTTTTTTCTTTAAAAAAAACGTTCTTTTCCCTGTCACTGGTCTTTCAGTGGTCATGCGTCAGCCCAGCTCTGCAGGTGACTGCTGTACCTGCTATGTTCCTATGCACTCACCTTCAGAGATTTGGTTGATAGCGTTCTGCAGAGCAGCCAACTTTCAAAATCAGTACAAAGCCAATTTCTTTAAACGTGCTTCTGTGCCAGTGAACTGAACACGTTTTGTGAGTGTTCGCACCAGCTGGTATGTATTGGGTCTCTGAGCAAGCAGATCAGCCAATGCATCTATTGAGTCCAAAACTAGGGGACATAAATGCAAGATAGTAATAAATCCAATAAAGAATTCAGGAGAAACTTCTTTATTTAGAGTGGTGAGAATGTGAAACTTGCTACCACATGGAGTAGTTGAGGCAAGTAGCATTGATGCATTTAAGGGGAAGGTAGATGAACACACGAGGGAGAAAGGAACAGAAGATATGTTGATAGGATGAGAATGTTAGCCTTTATAACTAGAGAGATAGAATATGAAGAGAATGGAGTTTTGATACACTTAAACAAAGCCCTGGTTAGGCCACATCTGGAGTACTGTGTACAGTTCTCAGCACCGCATCTTAGAAAGGATATATTGCTCTTGAAAGAGTACAATACAGATTCATCAGTGTGTTACTAGGACTCCAGGTGTTAGATCAGGACTAGAGATCACATAAAACTAGATTTGTATTCCCTGGAATATGGAAGGTTAAGGGGTAATTCGATCTTTGGCATTTTTGAAAGGAATTAATAGGACAGATAGAGAGAAACTTTTTCTGCTGGAGGGAAAGTCTAGAACAAGGGACATAAGCTTAAGATCAGATCCAGGCCATTCAGGAGAGGTTAGGAAACATTTCTTCACACAAAAGGATGGTAGAATTGTTAAACTCTGCCCCACAAAAAGCAGTAGATGCTATCTCAATTAATAATTTTCAATCTGAAATTGCTACATTTTTGCGAGCCAAAAGTATAAAAGGTTATGGAGCCAAGGCAGGTAGATGGAGTTCAGATACAGATCAGCAATGATCTCTTTAAAAAGAGGAACTGCCTCGAAGGGCTGAATGGCCTACTCCTGTTCCTGTGCTCCTGTGAAGTAAGATGGGAGGATGCTGGTGTGAATCATAAACCAGCAAAGACCTGTTGAGCCCAATGGCCTATTTCTGTGTTGTAGAATTCTAGGTAACCTGAGAAATTGGAATTGTGTCTTCCTGAGCCACTGCAATCTTTGTGGTGATGGCATAGTGAATTCTCTTCTTGTTCTGTTGTAGCAGTCGTTGTACAAGTGGTTTGTTCAGCATGAAGAGTCAACCACATATTATAAGACTGGAATCATATGTAGGCTGAGCCAGGTGGAGGATATAAACTTTCTCTTCTCTGACAGACATTAATTTTCACCACAAATTAATTTTCGGTTGCTACATTACCGGACTAATTTTCAATTTGCCACAGGGAGATTATGCACTCACGAAGTCTGGGTTGCTAGTCCAGTATTGTAATCGTAACCACTAGGCTGCCACACCCGGATTTTCCGTTTGTTGATAGTTTTGGCTTGAGCTGAAGCTAGCAGAAAGAACTTGCGTTTATATAGCACCTTTCACTACCTCAGGACATCACAAAGCACTTCACAACCAATGAACTACTTTTGTAGTATAGTCACTGTTGCACTGTAAACAAACAGCAATGGAATAATCTGTTTTGTTTGAGAGATAAATATTGGCCAGGACACCAGATGAATTGTCCAGCTCTTCCTCAAATAGTGTAATGGGATCTTTTACGTCCACCTGTGAGGGCAGACAGGTCTGTTGTTTAACATCTCACCTGAAGGTCAGCATCTTTGACAATATAGCACTCCCTCAGTACTGCACTGGATTATGTGCTGAAGAGGGACCTGAGTTCACAACCATCTTACTCAGAGGCATGGGTGCTACCATTGAGCCTTGGCTAACTCCAGGGTTTAAAGGCACGGCATTCAAAATGCAGAGTGGCAATCTAGGGCTCTCAATTATCTGCCAGTGTCTATTTTTCACTGTGGGGAAGTGATCTCTATATTATCATGGATAATCAAAGCCTGCTGGGTTTTTTTTGACTAAAAACCCTTTCCTAGTCTGGCCAAGGTTGTGAAGCTACTGCTCTAGTTCCTACAGGTTAGAAAAAGATCTTGAGAGGAACATTTTTTTGTGCAGGTTACGGATGTGTCAAAGATGGACATTGGCGAGTACTGTAGTTTTATCCAAAGTGACTTTTTAAAATTCTCTCCCACTTTTAAAGGTGTTATTAGGAAAAGTGAGGACAATTCCACCATGTATAAAAAACAGAAAAACTGATGTAGGCCCTACAGCAAAATTTGATTGCCACATGTCCCAAATTCCACCCAACCTCAAGGACCCAATTGATATGCAGATCATCAATTCAGCGGTGAGTTTTTGATTCTAAACATTTGAAGAATGATTGACTTATCAGCGAATAATGTAGGATTGTTTAACCCACACGCATCCCAACTGCATTAAAATACAGAGTTTGATACCAAAATCAAAACCAGCAGGGGCCCCACTGCACCATTATCATCAAACGATGCCCAAAGTATTTCTAACAAATTGCCAACTGACACTGCTGGGTTACTCCAGTTGACACCTCAATAGTTCGGATGAGGTTGAGCTGCTTCAGACCTATTGCCAGTCAATCTAATGTTTTGTGGGCAGCCGCCAATTTGCGCATCAAGGTCCCACAAACAGAAATGAGTTAAAATGACAGTTAATCTGTTTATGGAATATTGATTGAGGAGCATAGCTTGGCCAAGGCACCCGGAGAACCCCTCCCCACTTCCTCTTCAAGTAGTGTCATAGGATCCACTTGAATAGGCAGATGTGGTCTCATTTGAACATCTCATCTGAAATACAGTATCTAGGAATTTAAGTATCCCCTAAACTGTAACATCTTGCTTTTTTCTACACAACTTGCTGTGCCTCCTAAATTAGTGTCATCTGCAAAATTCCTTCATCTAAGTTGCTTATATATCAGGTAAAAGCTGAGGCTGAGTACAGATCCCTGAGGAACACCCCTTGTCACATCTTTCCAATCAGAGAATGTTCCCTTTATCCTTACTTTGTATCTCCTACCTCTCAATCAATTGCCAACCCACGTCACAAGGTTACCTCTAATTCCGTTCTCATTTTAGATAATCTCTTGTGCAGAATTATCAAATGTTTCTGGAAGTCCATATAGACATAGATGTAGACACTGCCATATTCACCGTGCCACTGACCTCTTCAAAAAATTCCACCAGATCACTCAGACCTGACCTACTCGTCACAAATCCATACTGATTCTCTTTGAGCAGTCACTCTGTCTAAATGATGTATTCCAATATCTTCCCCATAACTATTGTTAATCCAACAGCTTTGTAGATTCACAGTTTCTCCCTCCTTCCCTTCTTAACTAATGGTGACATGTGAAATCTTCCAATCCATTGCCACAGTTCCTGAGTTTAGAGAGCTTTGTTGTTGATGCATTGGATTTAATGATACTCCTTATTTTAATACTGTGTTTAGGTGTACTTGTATGAGTTTAATGCGTTTTGTGAGACGATGGAATGCCCAAGGCAATGCCTGCCTTACGCTCTTGTTGCAGTGAGATTCACAGGTCAAGAGGTGAAAACTGCTGTGGCACCTTTGCGGTTTAGTTCTGCTACAACAAACCCTTCACTGCCTGGTAAGGAACATACGAACATACGAATTAGGAGCAGAAGTAGGCCATTCAGCCCCTTGAGCCTGCTCCGCCATTCAATAAGATCATGGCTGATTTGTTTGTGTTTCGAATTCCACACTCCCATCCACCCCCGATAACCTTTGATTTCCTTGCCTAACAAGAATCTATTTACCTCCGCCTTAAAAATATTCAATGACCCCGCCTCCACCACCTTCTGTGGCAGATACTTCCAAAGGAAATACATTGAGCCCAAAAACCCTTAGGCTCGCTGTGCTGGCTTAATCCTGCTCCACCGCTGGCCTCTGCCCCGACTCTGTTGGAGCATCCATAATCATCTTGGAAAGTATTTTTGGCATCTTTGCCATGTGGAGACTCATGAAATGGGGGTGGTGGAAGTGGCACTGGCCAGCCAAACAGAATGACAGCCTGTGCCACTGGCTCCCAAATATATTTTTTGTGGGATAGTGTGTAGATTTACCAGAATGATACCAGGACGTAAAGGGTTAAGGTATGAGGAAGATCACATATACTTACCTTGAGTGTAGAAGATTGAGAGGTGATCTAATCAGATGATAAAGAGATGCACCGTTTTCTCTGGTGGAGGAATCCAAAACAAGGAATCACAACCTTGAAATTAGAGCTAGGTCATTCAGGAATGAAATCAGGAAGCACTTTTTCACAAAAAGGTACCATATATCTTGAACTCTTTCATCCTAAAAGTGTGGATGCTGGAATTTGAACTTTCAAGACTGAGATCAACAACTTTTTGTTGGTTAAGGGTATGAAGGAATATGGATCACTGGCAGGTAAATGGGGTTGATCCAATTTTATGATCTAATTGAATGGCAGAATAGTCTTTGAGGGGCTGTATGACCTCCTCGTGCTCCTAGGATCCAAATTGCCTTTTTTTTTATAATGGGGCTCAATGTGACTGAGGTAGCCAGAAGTTTACAGGTGCGTCCAGACCAGGACCCCAGCCCTGGATGTCTAAGTGGCCCAAACTTTTGCTGTGGACTCTGATGGGTCAGTGGTGCAGGTTACTTGAGGGCATGGTGCAGAAGTAACTTGTAGTCCAGTATATTGTCTTCCTCCTTATTTCTCCCCTTCCGTCCTCCTTCTCCTTTCCTGAAGCCACTGAATTTGGCTCTATGGGTACTGATCACTATGTGGTAGCTCAGCCAAGGGGTCATTCTTCGTATGACAGCTAACCAATGGGTTGGCAGGCTATTCTGGCCAGCTGGTGCTTTGCAGCCTATCCCATTCTCACATGGAATCCCCACACACATGCACATTAATCAAGCATCTTTGAAGGACCATCAGGAGCAGGAAGCCCAGCAGATCTTACCTTCCCCAAAGCAGAGGCACTGCGGCCAACTGCAATACAATTATCACCACTCTGGCCCGCTGAGATCAGTTACCTCTGTACCAGAATCAGGGTCAATAGTAAAGTTATAATAATGAAACTGAGCAGCAGAAAGAGATAATTGGAGGAAAGACAGACAGAAGAAGCAGAGTTAGTGATTGAAAAAGTGTTTTTTACTTACAATTATTTCCAGTAATAAACATATTCCTGACATTAGGGAAACTTTACCACTGTTATAGTATGTTTCAGCATCTCAGTATCTATACCATTTAATTTTTATAAATGGGTGTCACAGGGATACAGAAACCTCTCTGGATCTGCTATGCAAGGGTCAAAGCTTTAACCTGACGTTGCCTGGGCCATGATCCTGGCACTTACACCAACTGGGGTTGTGACCTGACGTATGCAGGGTTAAATGAGGGGGTGAGATGTCACCTCATTTAGGGTACCTGCCTTGCTGCATGGACCAGATGGTCTAGTGACAGCTGCCGTGCCTGTGGGGTTGCATGAGACGGGTGTTGGGGGATCCCCTTCAAATGAAACCCCTGGTGCCCCTTTGTAAGGAGGCTGCATTAAATAAATGCATTTTAAAAAGTACCTTAAACTTTTGGTAGTCCTGACTACTGTTCGTGGCCAGCACCCCTATCGTCATCCATGTCTCAGGCCTCTTCTTGGCATATTGACTTTTGACGACCAGCCAAGTCTCTGAGAGGATGGAGCCTTGCGAGTTCCTGGTGTAAGGAATCCTGGATTCCTGCATGTCATTGGCCATTTTTGGGGACTGGGCTGAGACTACTTCTACACCCCACCTCCTCCCGCCATCAAACAATCCTGCAGGAATCCCCAACGTAAGGCTGGGGACCAGCAATCCAGCCTGTTTTGTAGCCTTTTCACTGCACATCCAGCAAAAGTGACCCCAAAGGGCCCCAAGGAATTTGGGACTCTATTGGAAATAAAGATTGTAGTAACTTATTGCTGTTGAGTAGGGTAGGAAATTTCAAGACTGAGAAATTCAAACTAACGATGAATTTATTTCTTCCATTGTCCCAACCATAAAATTATTAACAGAAGTGTCCAAACTGAAGAGCTGTACAGTTGCCCAAAGACTTGGCAGAGGAAAAAATGCCAAAGTTGTCTACCAGCATTTTGGTAAAAAGGAAGAAATTCCAGTTCCTCCAGTTCAGTCCTCGCCTACTAATAGCCTTGGCAAAGTGGTAACATCAAAGATTAACCAGGATCCAAGGCTGCTGAAGAGGTACAGTTGCGTGGAGGATGGAAAGGAATGTTCAGTACCGAAACAGATTTCATCGCCCACTGAACCCCTTTACAGTATTGATACCCTAATGAAGACTCTTTGCTTTCTGAAAGCTTGCTCCTCCATACCTACACAGCAGCTGTGTGTGAATGAAGACAGGAGTCAAGCACTGGATAGAACTGTACAACAGCAAACACAGAGTCAGAAGTTGGAGAACGCAACAGTAGAGCGTGAGGAGTTTGCGCCTTTTGGAGTGTCAACGCCAGTTGCTAATGCAGCCGGTGGTGGATTCCAGAACACCCCAGACATTTCCGCCGTTGTTTCTGATGCTGCTAATTACCATGAGCAAAAGAAAGCAAAACAAAACAGTGGCCTTACTTTGGTATCAGGGGTAAATGTGAAAATATGCTCAAGTATACAAACAAATAACGTTCCCTCCGAGTCGAGCTCAACCAAACCCTTTGATGAACCCTTTTTTGAAGACATTAAGTTGTATGAAAGTGAGGTGAAAAAAAAGTTGCAGAAGTATTCCGCGTATTTGGTGCTTTGTGATAAAGAGAGACTATCGAAGATCCAGTCACTGGAGAAGTTAAGCAGGACAGATAGAAAGGCCTTTTACTGCAGACTTAAAAAATACGATAAGTATTACGAAAGATATCAAAATGAGCTCGGCCTTGACAAATGCTGCAGTGCCATTGTGTCCAAATCTCATGATGTTGCTTATTCATATAACTCAACTGCAAAATCCTGCTCGTGTGTTTTGACACACGGGAGTGGTTCATCTAGCTGCAGCACTGAATTAACCATTAGTGACACTGCCTCCTGTCTCTCAGAGTCTAAGGGGCGGGAGCACACATTAGTTGATTCAAAAGGGATAAAAGATAAATCAGTGGGAGATTTGCAAAGCTTCACTGCAGTGGTGAACAATCGTTTATGTGATGTGAGTTGTGTTGAAGGCGAAATCTTACACAGAGCAGAGGACGTAACTGCAGAAAGATTTGTTGTGACTGGGGAAAATATCCCCGAGACTAGCAATACAGTTGGAGGACTGAAGAAAGATCCGCAAAGCTCTTTTGATAATGAAGCGACAAGTATGAATGAAGATGTATCAGTAGTCACGAAGTCTCAGATGCAGGTAGCCTCTTCATCTGTTACTTCCAATGAACACACAGAGGTAACTAATCAGTCAGTGCAGTTGAACTTCTTCAGTGTTGTTGATCACTCATCTGATCAAAAGGTGGTAAACACAGAGATTACAGACAGATGCGAGGTGCCTGCAGTAATGGAAATCTCTGAGGGAAGCAGAAATGTCGGGTTAAATGAAGAAATAGTGGTGACAGAAGAAATACAGAGCTCTTGGGAAAATGGAGAGCTCAGCGAAGCTGAAGACAGATTGTTTCCCAACTTTCAGCTGGAGGAAGTACAGATGTCTGTTACTTCAAGTAAATACACAGATAAAGCTTATGAGGAACTGCCAAATGTGGACCCTTTGCTCCATTTCCTAGCAGCACGGATTGAATGGGAAAAACTGTTCGAAAAGTCAAAAGATAATGAGTTGAAAGTGAGTCCACAGTCAGCCACAGCAGCCACAAATCCCAAGAGCTTTGGTCAGCAAATTCCACTTCCTACAGTAACTAAACCTGATCAATTGATTCTTCATTGTTTAGAGTTTGCAGATGGTGAAGATGAAAGGATTCAACAAAGTTCAGTATTAACCAGTGAAAAGTTATCAACCTCAGGCAGTCAAACAGCAATTCTCAATCTGCAAATAACTTTAAGCAATGATAGTAATGCAGAATATGATCAGCATCCTACACTGACAGAGCCATCTGTTAGAAATGGTAACTCTTTAGGGTACTCTGGAGAATATCACACAGAGACAAGAAACATCACTGAAAGAAAAGCAGAGAGATGTTTGAAAACAATTGGGAAAGACTATGAGGCAGTTTTGGATGGAGAAACTAATAAAACTGCACCAATAGCAGAAAATCTAGGATTAAAAGATGCATTGCAGACAGGCAGCAAAGAACTAAATCAAGTTTTTGCAAATACATTAGATACATGTGGACTGATATCTAAAAATGGTTTGCATCATACATTATATGAAGTATCAAGCTGTCCAGGTCCCCAGCCTAGCAAAAACAGTATGCAGGAAGGTTTGCTCTGTGTGTTGCCATGGCATAAACAACCTCCAGGTGGTGAACAACGTGGCATTCCCCAGAGTCCAAATAGTCACAATTACAAAGCAACAACAAAGTATGTTGCACAGTTGGCAAATGTACAATCTGACAAGAAGGTCAAGGTATCTGACAGATTAGCAGAGGTGAAGTTTCTAAATGAATCCCATGGTACCGGGGGCATTCACACAGGTAATTCCATGTGTCACACTAAATCAGAAGGCGAATATCCCAATACATTAAGTGGCAACTTGTGTGAAGAAATTGTGTTGAAGAAAAAGAATAGAAAAAAATCAGCATTGAAAGCACAAGACAAGAATATGAAAGGGCTGAAACCCCATTCTATGAAAATAAACAGCTTAAAACAGGATTCGAAAGTTACCTCAAACTACAATGTTTCATCGAATCTTCAGCATGCGGATGGTGAATCTCATGTGAACAAAGTAACTGCAACTGAAAACAATAATGACAAAGGAGGACTAGATAACAGAATGCCCAATCATGAAGGAGTAACATTCCTCAGAAGTAGACAACACAAACATATTAAGAAGGGCAGCTCAGTTCAGCTTACTGGCGAAACCAAAGGCACATTTGGTCCTGATAATAAAGTTAGGACATCATTAAGAAAACAAGGACGCCCAAACAATGAAGCCCTAGCTGTGGTTCACACAGCAACACCTGAAAACTATGTCCCACATGTGGAAATATGTTCAACAGATGGCAGTAAAAATAAAATCCAAGGGGGTGGCTGCTCTACTGGTAATCTTACTTCTCTGTATGAAGGGCGTATTGGTGCCTTTATCAGTTGTAAAAGACAAATTGCGCAGGTGGCAAGTGTTCTGTCAAGTGAAGCCTCCTTAAGCAAAAGCAGCCGATTGTCTAAGCTGCTTACCAAAGCAGTGACAAGCTTAAACAAAGCTTATGAGAGAGTTAGTAAGTCTTCAGAAATTGTGAAAAGAATTGGTACGAGGATGAGCCAAAGTTCGCTGCCAAAATCCTACCAGAGTAACTGCAATACTTTTTGGGAAAGCTGTGATGTAGATGGTCATCAATATCATAAACGACACCAGTATCGATCAGTTAGAGAAACGCACCCAAAAAATAGTGAACTTAACAAGCAAAAACAAATGAAGAGGTCAGAAGTTCCCCACAAGTGCTGTGAACAACTCTGTAAATGTGTGCAAAGTGCAGATTTCAAAAGACAACCCAAGAAAAATGAGCAAACTACATGTGTTGAGAAGTCCAGCAGAGCAGCCAAAGTAGAACTGGCCTCCGTAACAAGCACAGCAGAAGCAACAACAAATTCAGTAAGGTTTCAAAACACCACGAAAAAACTTCACTCCCACTGTGTCATTACGCAAAGAAACTGTGCACAAATCATGCATTCAAACCCAAATCATGCCCAAGAATACAAGTCTTGTGAAGCGAATCTTTCCATTAATGTATTTGAAAAGACCGAGCCACCTATTGTTGATTCTCAAGCTGAGCCCACATCAGTTAAATCTCCTGCTGAAAGTCATTTGGTGACTGCTGAAGTCATGGACCTCCCAGCGGAACCAAAACCATTGGAAATCCCATCTAAATCCAAACTTGAGGAATCTCAAATGGAATTGCATATTGACTTCCCAGCGCATAGGTTGTGTGTTGGGGAAGAAACACAGATAGAAACTGTATTGGAATTTCCTGTTGATTGCCTGATAGTAGAATCTTATGTTGACTCTCAAATGGCAAAATTCTTGACCAAATCCCACAAAGTGAAAATTCCTCTTGCTTCCCAAACAGTGGAGTCCCTGGGTGAAAGCCAGCTTCTGGAACCCTCCATTGAACTGCAAAGAACAGAGACTCAATTTGAAAATCAGAGGCTGCAATCCCAGTGTGAAATCAAAGCAACAAAATCATCAGCCCAGGACCAACCAGCCTACAGTAAACGTGGTGGATCAGGTATGAGATTTCAAAACTTCAAGGTAACTAAATTGCCTACAATGTCTGGTACATCGCCACACCCAGTTAACCCCCAGCAGATGGAATTCCAGAAAGACGCCATGGAGAAATCGTCTCACGTTGACACAAAACTAGATGGTGATTTTCAATGTGTCAAGTTAGATTGCCCCATTAAATCTTTCACCGTAGATTCTCAAGTAGGAGAATTAATGGAATTACACCAAAGCATGGAAAGTGCTGTTGCTTTGCAAACAATGGCAACTCAACTTGAACATCAGAAACCCAAGTCTTGTGTTGAATTAAAAGTAACTGAATTCCAAGCCGAAATTCCAAAGCACAAATCCCAACTTGAGTTTATGACAGAATTTCAGATTGAAACCCAAGTAGCAAGCAGTGAAAGCAATGGAACAAACATAGCATGTCCTGCTATACGTCAGGTTGCAGGGTCTCCCGTACCGTGCAATATAATGCAGGGCACAGCCGATTCCCAAGTGCTGGATGCCCACATGGAATCTAGAACAGTAGATTTCCAGGATGGATCCTGCATGGTAAAATTACAAGGAGGAGATTCCAGAATCAAATCCAAAAATGTTGTTTCTCTCAAAATGGAGAGGGAGGAAGGAGAAATAGCTTCAGACAACGAATCTGAATTTGTAGAAAGCAGACAGACAGCAGTTAGTCAGAAGGGGTACATTGTCAAAGATCAAGGTACTTGTATGGATAGAATAGGCAGTACAAAGGGTCTGTTACAAAATGCAAAAGAAGCTCAACTATCTGGAAGTCTTGTAGCTAAGATATCTGAGATTTTACATCAAGCTAACAACACATTGTTACTGGACAACTTAGAAAAGCTGAAACTGAACTCTGAGGAAATGCTTCCCCCATTTATTTCAAGTTTTGAACTCTCCCAGGGTGAGTCCTTTGCAGAAACCTTTATTTGTAGAGACTGGTTTTTGCGAAATAGCATGCAGAACACCATCAAGGCTGTGCAATTAAAACCAAGTGCGCTAGATTCGTATGTGGAGCTCCAGATGATGATGGAAACAGTGCAATTCTTAGAAAATAAGATTAGCTTTCTAAGAGGTCTGCCAACATTTCGGAGCTTGCTGTGGTACGATGAGACTTTATACAGTGACTTACTGACCGAGAAAGTGGGCTATCAGCAGCAGTCTACATTATATCCTTCTTTCCAAGAAAGAGTCCAAAATAACTGTTTAGAAGCGCTAAGTGACTATAAGGTTCAGATACTGAAATCCTGCCAAACAGAAACTAAAGGGCAAAATGCCTACTATGTCTACCTCAAGCACAGACGAGAATTAAATGAGTGCTCAGCAGTAATGCAGAACATCTCTGACTGCTGCTACTTTTGTCTTTCTGTCCCATTAACATCTAGTATTAACTATGGGGATAATTTGGAAAATTTAGAAGCTCTGCGCAAAAGCGTTTGGACGCTGATAAACAGATACACCAGCCTACCCGAAAGCCAGCGTGATGTGGCTAAATTGGTACATTTATGGATCATTGTCGATTTTGTAAATGCCAAAACCCGTACCATCCACAGCTGCCTGACTGTGAATGAAGAACTCTGGTGGTTTGGACTAGAACACATTCAGTTCAGTGCTGCCAAGATGCTTGTTTGGGAGAAGAGAGAAAAACATGAAAAATTAAATTATGGTTTAACCAAACTGGGAGAGGGCAACGGTCAGAAAAATAAGACGAAAGAACTAATCATGGAGTTGAACAGGGATGCATTGTGCATGTTATACAACAGATACAGCAGCCTGGCCTCGGAGAGAATGTCTATCAGCAGCGACGAGCAGACAGACCCATTGTACAACGATGACAAGCTCCTGGGGACTGATGGCACCATTGCACTCCGTTCAGTGGAGGGTAACCTCACAGGGCAGCAAATTCCGAGACTAGGCGATTGTCTCAAAACTTGCTTCCATCTTCTTTCGGACCAATTTGGTTCTGTCGGAAAAATCCTTGAGCACTCGTGGGCTGCCCAGCAGGAAGAACTGGAGCAGCTCCTGGTCAAATGTGAAAATCAACTGGAGTTGCTGAAAAAGCTTTTTGAAGTACTGCAAGAAGTTGAAGCAGAGAAAGTCCTGCTGACTCAAGCCAGCTTTTTAGCTGGGTCTACTTCTCACGATACAAGCCCTGTCCTCTTAAACCCTGAAGCCGTTGAGATCTACATTGAGCTAATCATGATGTATGAGACAGTTCACTACCTGAGAAACTTGATGGCACACCGGGTAAACCAGGCAACATACAGAGGAATGCTGTGGTTTGACATGGCCTTACTTACTGAACTTCTTCACAATCAGCAAGACACCTCCATCTTCTCATTATTCCGTGAGAAATACATGCACGACCCAGCTGAAGCACTTGAACGTGCAATTTCTACACTACAAGAAGAATTGGATTTAATCTTCGAGTACAGGCAAAGTACCAACTATACCTACGCAGTTCAGCTTCTGTCAAGAGAGCTGTCCGAAATAATGGCTGTTAAAAAATACATGCAGCAACACGACTTGGGTGTGAAAACATATGTGAATGCTGTACCTTATGCAGCGTCTATAAACTATGGTTACACTGAAGCGGACTTGATGCACAACTACAGGCAGCTAGTGGTGGTTCTGGAGACACTAGTCAAGGCTCCCAAGAAAGATTTGGGGAAGATGGCACATATTATGGAAGCGATGAAGAGCATTATGGACATGAGGCAAGTGGCTGGTGAAAACAGCACGTCAACCCTTCACGTTCTTACCTACCAGATGCAACAAAACAGTAGGAAAAGGAAGCTGCTGGAGGACTCCAAGATGGTTCAGAATTCACCAAAGATCGGGAATAGCCTGGATTGTGTAGGGGAAGTTCAGTGGAGTAGACATGCAAACATCATTACAGGTTACAGGAGACACGGTGCACAGTTGACTGGCGTGAGAAAAAGACGGCTTTGTGACTCCCCGTTGGTTCAAAACCATGGAGAGCACGAAGATGGCAATCCTCCCTCCAATAAGAGAAAGATGGTAAGATCAGAGTCTTGTGACTTTAGTTCTTATGGAAAGTGAGTTGATTATATTACTGTGAAATATTTTCAACAGAGTTACACACAAATTACAACATGGAAACAGGCCATTCCGCCCTACAAGTTCATGTTGGTGTTTCTCCTCCGCACACAAGCTGTGATTCTAACCCCATGTGCCTAGCCTGTTCCCAAATCCTTACAATTGCTCCTTTCCTTCAGCCTATTCTTAAAGGTTAATATTGGCCCTGATATTAAGGCAGAGATGGGAGTGGAGTGGTAGAGGCAGAGGGCAACATAAGTGCAAAATTATGGGATAGGTAGGAATGTCAGATTCAAATAGGGATGCGTCATTATCATTTTATTTCTGCTTTCCGCGTCTCCAATGCAAATGGGTATGACGTGGACCCTCATGATGCAATTTCCCCTCAATTATTTAGAGACCCAGTTCAGAGATGAAATGGAGGAGGTATTTTGTATGGTTTTGCTTAAAAGAACGACTAGGAAGCTGAGTTGGAGTCGGGGAAAGGCTGTGTCGAGATATTCAGACACATCTCTGGATGTGCTGCTGGGAAGAGTATGGACCACAAGGGAGGCCCTGTTCCTGGCTGGTGCAACAAAGAAACTGGTTGCCACATCCATGGAGGCTTGGCTGGAAGTGGCAGAGGAGATCAGCAACAGAAGTGTGACCCAGAGATCTGTGCTGCAAATGGTTCAGTGATCTGACCAGGTCAGGAAAGATGAGCAAAGGGTTATATTTTACTGGATCCTGCACTGCACCCACTCTTACTTTGTCTTGCCAGTGCTACTCCATTCACACCACTCTTTAACCCTACATCACTCTCATCACAACCAATCAGTCAGCATCAATGCACTTCTATCACCCTCACTCCCTTTCCATGCTTGTCTCCCATTTCCTCCCTCCACCACTGCCAGTGGCCACTCTCATTACATCTTAATATGGCACAATCCTTAAAGGTGTTTCACTTACACTCCTTGTGCATGTGCACCATTTGCACTGCATCTATTTGGATGTATGCGTTCCTCAGCCCCGCTCATAGGTATGTTGCAGGAGAAGAGAGTGCAAAATGTCAGGGAGAGGGAGAAAGTGAGGACCAGTGGAGGACAGTAAGATATAGCAAAAATTTCCCAGGAAGAGGGAATTGAGATCAGAGGGATATCAGACTTCCTCAGCGTTGACGATGGCAAGGCTGACAATCCAGCAGAGAAAGGTGACAACATTAATCTTTCATAGCCGCATCTCCCACAAAATAGCTCCACCTTTAGTAGGCCTCAAAACATTGACAACCTGGATGTGTTTCCTGTGCAGATCAACATTCTCAAAGAGCCATCGCTTAGTACTATCCCTTCTCTCCTCCATCACATAAAGATTAAGCCCCCGCTGGAAGAGGATGAAGAAGCCTTTGAAGAGCTGATACCTCCTGATGCTGATACAAGTGTTCCAGACACCAGCATCAAAATCAACACCTCAGTTGGTCTCTTAGTCAGGTAGATGGGACTGTACTTGCTTACTGTCACAGCACAAGTGAGCAAGAGCAGAGAGTGGGGCAACAGCCAGCTGATGAAATTATGCATCAGAGGGCCCTGTCCTTTCCAAGCTCTGCTGATCAAGACAGTGATACAGAAAACTCCTGGGGCCAGCACTGAAAAGGGGAATTGCTGGAGGCACAGTAGCAGCTGTCTGAAGTTTTGGCAGGCCTGCCAGGCATACGGTCTACAGCAGTAGATAGGGTGGAAATATGAGGGGTGATGTCCCAAGGCTTTTCAACTCTTCAATCCGCCATGGAGCATATGGTGACCTCAATGTAAATTATAGCCAGACGTATTGACAGCCATTTTTTCCTGCATGCAAGCTCAGACAGTGGCTCTGAAGGCTGACCATGAGTGCCTCCACTAGTCTTGACAAATTCTTAGGGGGTTAGGTTGGAACTTCCAAGGCATTGCTGATCCCTGCACTCTGCTCTCCCGCAGACAGCTGGAATTTAACATCTGAACATCTGTGTGTCTCATCCATTACCACACCCTAAACCAATACCCAGCATGCTGTCTCCAGCCCAGCTAGCCCACACTCCCCCTGCATATGTGCAAGAGGAGCATTCAGTGATAGGTCCCTGATGGGCTACAAAACCCAAATCGGCCAAGAACAACACTGAGAAAGGTGAGCAACAGCCTTCCACCATCTCTACTGAAGCCACAGGGCTGCACCACATAGAGGTGGTAGGAATAGAAGGAGTATATAGATCACAGGGTTAATACATGGGTGTCATTTTTTGACTTGGTCCTACTAATTTGTTCACTATTAAAAATATATTCCATAAATTCACTATTATTGAATGCAGACTTCAATCAGGTTTTAATTTAATGGATGTGGAAGATGGAGAGATGATTGGAATCAAACAAGTTGGGGGATGTTGGACCAGTGCATTGAGGGTCACATGACTGCTTTGATGAGATGGATATCGGTTGGTAGGGCAACAGTGGTGCAGTAGTTATTGATAAAACTGAACCTAAGTGCCATTAAAGCATCCCTTGTGTCATGGGCAGCAATATACTCTGGTGGTTGTACTTCAAGGTCCTCAACTTCTCTGTTATCATAGTTCTCCTTATTTGTTGAGTAGTCTCGTGACTGCCTTCTTCATCCTGAACCTCCAGACCTTGTCTGTGCTGTGTTGTATAGGACGAAGTGTGCAGTAATGATCTGCAATATCCTGGCTGGCAAATACTGTGGAGAACTTCCAGACTTCGAATCATAGAATGGTTACAGCACAAGGGAGGCCATTCAGTCCATCATATCTGTGCCACATCTCTGCAAGAGCAACTCAGATAGTCTCACTCCCCTGCCTTTTCCCCGTAGCCTTGCACATTTGTTCTGGTCAGATGCTTATCCAATTCCCTTTTGAAAGCCGTGATTGCATCTTATCCCTAACTTCAGCATTCCTGTGCCTTGCTGAGTGAACGCATTGAGTCGTGTCTTGCAGTTGAGTGGAGGGGATTCTCAGAGGTGTTATGAGCCACGGTTGAAGGAGGTATCCCTTTTCCCCCTAGCAGCCATTATGTCGGGCTGATCACTGGTAATAACATTGTTGGGATATTTGACTGCTGCAGCTTGATGGCGTCATTGCAGCTCCCAGGGAATGGTGCATAGACCTGCATGAGCATCTTTTTTTATGGTTGCAGACAAACTGAACATTGGTAGGGTGTCAGCTGTTGCAGTTCAGAAATGCGCGTGGCTGGTCAGGGTGGGGTGAGGGTGGGGGGGGGGGGTGCTCTGATTGCTTGTCAGAGATGTGAACCCCCAATGCTCATCCTGTCTGCCATTCTTCATTGCACAGAAACATTATATATACTGTCGACCCTGGAAAATAATCTATCCGTCAGCTGCATTTGTGTCTTGCTGACTGTGATGCCCTTGATATTCTTCTTGTCGCAGCTGGGAAGAAGCCAGGAACAAAGAAATTCAGGGTGGTGTTTACTTTAACTGGCACGGCATGGCTCCAGGACAGAAGGTCTTCCTGTAGAAGGCTGAAGAGGTCAATTGACCACCTGTGGTTTCATCTGGAGCCTCCTCGAGCACTGCTCCTCCGAGAGGCAAGGAAACGGAGTCTCTGCCTGCATACCCTGATGGGTAGCTATGGCCTTCTGCAAGCAAGAGTTCTATGTTGCTGTCTTCTCTGCTGCCCACCTGCAGCTCCCTCCTCAGCTCATTCTTGCTGCTAGTGGTTCTATTCCCCCTCTTCATCAGTCCACATCATGGTCGCATTGGCAGCACCCTTGCCAACTGTTCAGGCAGAATTTTCCGTGCGGGTTTCAGGACCCCGACGTAAGGGTCAGGAGCCTGAACTGTGAGGGGGAACAGTCACCTGGCAGTGATTTTCCCCGAATTGGCCAATTAGCGGCCAGAGGGCGGGCACGCCGTCCAATTAAGAAAGGTGGGTGGTCTCTCAAAGCTGGTGGGCCAGTAAGATCACTGAAGAAGCAGCAGCCTGCCTTTTCAGGTAAGTGAGGGAGAAGGCACCTGTTGATGGAGACGCCCTCTCTCCCAACTTTTTAAACTTTAAAATAAAGAAATGCCCTTAGCAGCAGCGCCATCCTTGTGGAGGGAGAACCTCTTCGGCTGCAGATGAGGCCAAGAAGGCAGGGCGGGCCTCAAAGCCTACCTGGGGCACTGCACCGGGAGGCTGCCTCCAGGCAGCTGATCTAGTCTCGGGGGGCCCAGAGGCTGACTGGAAAATCTCAGTTGGCCTCTGATAATAGGCCTTTCGGGGCCCTCAAGTGGCTGCCTGTCATTTGCCGCCCCATCATCTTGCCAGTGGTGGGATGGAGCCGGCATGCTAGCCGGTTGCATGAATTTCCACGCCTGCCCTCTTCCGTGTTTGCTCCATCAAGGCCTTAGAGTCTCAAGCTCACTATCTGAAGTTAAGTACTTAGTTGGTCCTTGCGCTTCTAAATGTTCGCCGGGATGGAGGAGTGAAGAGTGAGGAAGATATTGATAGACCAGTGCCACATATTTAACCCAAAAAAAAACAAGCGAAAACCTTTGTTAAACCAGCTGAATTGTGGAACTGACCAGCTCAAGAAGAATATCAGTTGTTTCCATGTTTCTATAAAGTGATCTAAGGCATGTACCTTTGATGGAAGGAGTGGTTCAATAAAAAAAATCTTAGAAAGTTTGGTGGTGTTTGACCACATTGAACATCCACTACCACCCACCGCCTCCCCCTCCCCCACACCATAACCCTCTTCCTACATCACTGTATCCAAATACACTTAGTATTTAGTAGTGAATGGTAGTGCTTCGAGGGAGGAGACGTAATTCCAAGTTCACTATGATTGGTGCACAGATTTAGCTATGTATGTGTGGTATGCGAAAGGGAGAAATTTACAGCACAGAAGGAGGCCATTCATCCCGTTGTGTCAGTGCTGGCTGTCTGCAAGAGCAACTCAGCTTGTCTCACTCCCCTGCCCTTTCTCTGTCACCCTGCAAATTTCTTCAGATAATTATCCAATTCCTTTTTGAAAGCCACGATTGGACTCTGCCTCCACCACACTCTCAGGCAGTGCATTCCCGATCTTAACTCACTGTGAAAAAGTTTCTCCTCATGTTGCCCTTGGTTCTTTTGTGATTCACCTTAAATCGGTGTCCCCTGGTTCTCGACCCTTCCGTCAATGGGAACATTTCTCTTTTTTTCTTTTCTATCTACTCTGTTCAGACCCCTCATGATGTTGAACACAAATGATTTTATATCGGAAGCAATATAAAGAAACACTTCCTTCACTGTCTCCAGGCAAATCCTTCACAAGTTTCTTTCATACAAACGAACATACGAATTAGGAGCAGGTGTAGGCCACACAGCCGCTTGAGCCTGCTCTGCCATTCAATAAAATTATGGCTGATCTGATTGTAATCTCAACTCCACATTCCTGCCTACCCCCGATAACTTTTCACTCCCTTGCTTATCAAGAATCTATCTACCTGTGCCTTAAAGATATTCAAAGACTCTGCTTCCACCACTTTTGAGGACGAGAATTCCAAGACTCACAACCCTCTGAGAGAAAAAATTTCTCCTCATCTCTGTCTTAAATGGGCGACCCCTTATTTTTAAACAATGACCCCTAGTTCTAGATTTTCCCACAAGGGGAAACATCCTTTCCACATCCACATTGTCAAGACCCCTCAGGATCTTAGATGTTTCAATCAAGTCGCCTCTTACTCTTCTAAACTCCAGTGGATATAAGCCTAGCCTGTCCAACCTTTCCTCATAAGACAGCCCACCCATTCCAGGTATTGGTCTAGTAAAATTTGGCTGAACTGCTTCTAATGCATTTACATCCTTCCTTAAATAAGGAGATTAATACTGTACACAGTACTCCAGATGTGGTCTCACCAGTGCCCTGTATAGCTGAAGCATAACCTCCCTACTTTTGTATTCAATTCCAATCACAATAAACAATAACATTCTATTAACTTTCCTAAATACTTGTTGTACATGCATACTAACCTTTAGTGATTTTTGCACGAGGACACCCAGATTCCTCTGCATCTCAGAACTCGGCAATGATTCACCATTTAGATAATATGCTTCTTTTTTATTCTTCCTGCCAAAATTTGACAATTTCACATTTTCCCCACATTAAACTCCATTTGCCAGATCTTTGCCCATTCCACTTAACCTATCTATATTCCTTTGTAGCCTCCTTATGTTCTCTTCACAACTTACTTTCCTACCTATCTTTGTGTCATCAGCAAATTTAGCAACCATACTTTCGGTCCCTTCATCTAAGTCATTTATATAAATTGTAAAAAGTTGAGGCCCCAGCACTGATCCCTGTGGCACACCACTTGTTACATCTTGCCAACCAGAAAATGACCCATTTATGCCTACTCTTTGTTTCCTGCCAATACGCTCTCCACCTTGCAATACCGTAAACTCCAAGCTTACTTGAGCAACACCATAGAAGATCCATTAAATTATTTCACAATATCATGATTATATTTATTCACTGGAAAATATAATCGGACTTTGGACTGTACTGTTTGTGTCTAACGAGTCTTTTTTTTTGCATTCCATTTGCTTTATTTGACTTGTTAGATGAAGGGAAGTACAGAAATTATGGGCTGGATTTTAAAAGCCTGCCGTCGCTCCCGGTGGCAAGCTCAGAAAATGGAGGCCCACACATGTGGGCTGCATGCCGAAGAGCCACCGCGATCTCCCGCACAGCAGCTCATTTAAAAAGCCAGGGCGGCTCACTCCCCCAATCACATGGAGGGGGCGGGCTGTCCATTGCTGGCAATGGCGTCAGCTGCCTATGCACAGGCGCTGGCGCCCTTTTTTAAAGGGCAGCCAGCCCTGCTGGCAAATTTGAATTTTTAAAGTGAACTCCCCCCAAAATTTACAAGATGAAATTGTAATGCCACTTTTCCAACCCCCCCAATAAAAATTACAGTAAGTTTTTGCCCTTTTCCCTGCAAAACACTTACCTTTAAATTCAGACCTTCCCCCTGCCCCAAGACTGCACAAAGTTGAAAGTACACCCACCATCCCCGACACTGATGATGCTTATTTGACCCTGTCGCCCACACCGCAGCAAAAAATCTTAGCTCCTCCCCCCTCCCCACCAGTGTCATGCCTGCTTTCCCCCGACGGGGAATTGAAGGCGCAGGACTGCCGGCTGCTGTGTCGAAGATCGCAGTGGGCCCAGATGATTCAAAGTGAGTTGATTTAAATTTATTCATCTCATCAATTTAAATATTTAAATCCAGGTCCCGTTGCCCAGCAGCGGGGGTCGCTATGGAGCATCGCCGCTACCGGGAGAAGCTGACCGGGCCCTCCCGGTGTCAGCCTCCATGGCGGGCCTCTGCCGTAACCATCTTCTGGTCACGACGTCGTGGGCTTAGTAAAATCCAGCGCTATGTTTCTATTTGAACTTTACTGTGAAATTCCTATTTAGAAAAATAGACCTTTTTAATTGAAGTAGTTTTATTGAGTCTGGTAAACCCATATCCAAACACTCCCTAAGAAAATCCTGCCCACGTCATTGTTTGGTCCTCCACGTAGTTAATCCACATTGTGTGTCTGTATCTGTGCTTTCTTTGTAATGTACATTCATGTCTCTCTTACTGTGCTCTTGCATCAGCTGCAGGAATTATTCAGGTGTGGTTAAAGAAATTGTTTTTGTTCATCCACAAATGTGGTTTGATTGAAGCTTTGCTAATCACTGCCACCTGTAATATCAGATTAACTTGCTGTTTAGAAAAGGCACACTGTCTCTCAGGAAATAACATTGCAAATAATATAAAGATTTACATTTATCTAACCTGTATTACATGTACCTGGCTACAAAGTCCTCTTTTAACCAACAGTTTAGATAAGTACAGCCCTAAATATTAATATTTTGCCATTTTCTTGGATGTTTCCTTCACAGAGGTGTACATTACATTGGGATTGATTTTCATCTTGACCATCTTGATGTTGAACATCGCCTGAGCAGAGTGCAGTAGAAAATCGGTGGTGGGATTGGGGGGGGGGATTATTTGCCCATTATGGAGTGCACCTTCTTTCCCTTCCATTTAAGTTAATGAACATAAAAGAGGCAGTGTGCTGCATTGTGGGTTTCTGCCTCTATTTCCTGTGCTTAGTGCCCAAAGAACAAGCACAAGAAAATAGTTCTCACTTGTCAAGGAAATAAATTCCCTATAACCAGATTCCTAAAGGAAGCATTTGACTTTAAGACAGCATTCACAGGAGTGAACTGCAACAAATAATGGTTTCATTTGCGGGAGACAGGTTGTCTACTGTATCACCAACACTGGCCTTGTTGAAGAGTCCCTCACATCGCTCCAAATCATTCTGCACATATCACATCTGTGATAAAAACATCTCAATGGCAGAAAACCTGACATCCTGCCTACCATTTTTAGGAACACCATGCCTCTTCCTTGATACCTACTCTTGTACATTTTTCAATCCTGGTTTTCTTCTTCTGCTGCAGTGACAGGAGTTTCTGGTGAGTGAGGTGGCTGGCTGATGAGTGAGGTAGTGAGTGCTCCATTGATTTTGGGTATGGGTCATTTCACCTTCATGAAGAAAGTAGATAGAGTGAAGCCACTCTTCGTGTTCTCTTGTGGAATGGAGCCCAGCTTTCAGAGGACATTTCCTCAGTGGAGGTGTGAACTTCCTACCAGCTGATCAAGGAGATGAGTGGCCAAGAGCTGGAAACAGGTCCATCCGTCGATCCCTTCGGTAGCAGCAGCATTGAGCCCAAGCACGCGGAAGAATGTGGGTAATTTGCTTTCACAGTTGGAGTACAGCGTGCAGTTTTGGGTTCCTCACGACTGGAAGGATGTTGAAGCAATAGAGAGTACAGCACAATTCACCAGAAAACTGCCTGATATGAGGAAATATAAATATAAAGAAAGATTGAATAAATTGAGGCTTTTTAAAAATTAGAACAGATTAAGGGGTTGTTTGATTGGGGTGCTTAAAATTCAGAAGGAATGGGACAGGGGAGATAGGAACAGATTGTGTCCAGTTCTTGCTTTGCCTAGACCAATGGGGACATAGATACATTTAATTATGTAAGAGATTTCAGACAGAAAGGAGAGACTGCTTTATTGAGGTTGTGGAATGCTCTACATAAGTGGTTGAAGCAGAGACCAGGTCAACATTTGACAGGTGATTGAAACAAAGGGGAATAAAGGGATATAGGAACAAGGTGGGAACATGGGATTAGGACTACTGCTTGTTTGTTTTACATTCAATTAAATGGTCAAGCTGATGTGGTAATATAATGGTTGCTTTTATTTCAGATTATCTGGAACATTTTCTCTGGATATAATATTTAATATAAGAGGAGGCACTGGAGGATAAACACTACAGTATGTTTGCTCTCACCAAGGAACCTTCTGGTGCTCAATTACATACTATTCAAGTAGAATTTCACTGTGGATGATAAACACCAACACAGACTGGTTGAACTAAATGGCCTGTTTCCATATTGTAATTTGTATGAAATTCTCTGGAAAAATTAACAAGAAAAATAACGTTTAAAGAATAAAGTGTAAATGTCAAGATTAAAAACCTCCAATGCGAAGTAACTTTATGAAAGATTTTCCAAAGATGGTTTGCAAACTTTCTCTTTGGAAATAAGTATATATTAACCCTGTTACCTCAGTAAGAATATTGGGGATCAAGATTTTAATAAGGACATCGAGTAAGCAAAGCACAGGTCCTCCAGTTCATAAAAGCCAATCACACTCACAGATTGCCAGCTCTGGACCCTGAGAGCAGGCAACTATGAAGGAATCCATCTTGTGGGCTGTCCTATGAGATATTGATTGACTGCCACAAGCACAAAGTGAGATATAAGTGTGGATGTAAACTTAATATGCTTTTTCTTTCTTCCCCTCTTTGAGGCCTCAAAATCCTGAGAATGCAAACTCCCTCATATTCACAGGCCGTAAAAGATTGTACACTGTCATGACATGATACTATATTTAAGAATGTATGGTGTCTGAATGGGTTACTGAGCAACAAGTACAGAAATTAATACTGACAATAGAAATCACTAGTCACACACCAATTGACTTGAGCATATCCCCACTGTTCCCTCAATGTCACTGGGTCAATATTCTGGAATTATCTACTTAACACTATTGTGGGATCATTACCACAAGGACTGCAGTGATTCAAGAAGAAGGCCTACCATTACATTCTGAGAGCAACTAGGAATGGACAATAAATGCTGGCCTTGCCAGTGATGCCCACATCCCGAGAATAAATTAAAGGCTACTAGAAGTTGCATGAGATAAGCCAAGGTGACTGATCCTCTAATTTAGCTTCACTATCTGGGGCGCTAGTGGGTTATTGATTTCAACAGGCCTGAATATTGTCTTCCATTTGATGGAAGCGGAGCAATGGTACCCCGAAAATCACAGTCCTGCTGAGACCGCTGCAATCCTCGGACCCACCTCTGGGTGGCTGAGTCAGGCTGTAGTCCCCTATATGTCGGGCCATTTAAGGACAATACTGGGCAAAGTGTGTTGTGTGCGCTCCATCCAGTATCAGCTGGCGGTCCAGCCAAAGAGGAATCTGTGGGTAAATCTGTCTTCGTTTATGTGGGGCCATGACATTACTGCTCTTGTTCCTCTCAGTAGTGGAAGCTGCTATCAAAGTGGCATGGATGTAGGGCAGTACTTGGAGCAAGTCTGAAGTCCATTCTTTTGGTGGAAGGTGTCATGATACAGGGACACCAAAGGGGAAAATTGAGAACTGGGGAGTTTACAGAACTTTTATTGCACTTGGCGTAGGGGATTGCCAGAGCAGAGTGCCTAGCACAAAATCAAACAGAATAGATCTCACCCATAACGGCCCATCTGCTTTTCGGCCCATTTAAATGAATGCTGAAAGTGAAGAGACTGGTGAAACTTGGATTGTTCTCCTTAGAGCAGAAAAGGTTCAGGGATGACTTTTAGGAATGTTCAGAATTATGAGGGGGTTTTGATAGAGTTAAAAAAGGAGAAACTACTTCTACAAGCAGGAGGGGCGGTAACTGGTGGACAGAGATTTAAGATAAGATAAAAGAGCAGGGGAGTGGGACTAATTTGATAGCTGTTTCAAAGAGCTGACACAGGGACATAAGATTTGATGAATAGAAGGAAAATAGAGCATGCTTCTTACAGATAATGATTGCCCCCCACCTCAACCCCAATTATCCTCGAAACCCAATTACAAAAGGAAAATATGTCCCATGTTTTTAAAATTCATCCTTGGGGTCTGTGAGTATAGTTAACGTGATTAGACCCTATGAACTCAGATCTGTACTTACTTTCATAATCAATTTTTAAAATTGTTTTCCTTACTTTGCAAAATAAACTATTCTTTTTAAATTTACAGGTCACTGGTAATAACCTGAAGAATCCAGACTGTGGAAAATCCTCCCATACACTACAAGCCGCTGTGTGCACTTCCTGATCTGTAATCAAATTGGAATGACAAGTACTATCATGAAACTAAGTAGCAGGGTGAACTTTTTTTAACGATAAATAAATAAATAAACCAACAAGCAAACATAATCTTGGTAAAATGGATTGATATTTGAAGTAGCATTACATGTTTTACTTGCTCTTCACTGTGAATAACTAGCCAATTACATGTTAGTCTGCATGTGTGAAAATTAGTATAAATTGGTTCATATTTGTGTATAAATGCAAAGATTACAGCACGTAAAGATGAACAGAAAAATTGGTATCAGGTCAAAATAAATGTCTGATCAATGGAATCATGGCTTAAAATAATACCAGTAGGTCTTATAAAAGACAGGAGTGGATAAAGGTCCAGCAAATGTCAGCTTTGAATTTTCCATTGGTTTCACTAGGAGTGCATTTACCATATGTTAAAGTGGTTTTAATTTATTTTAGTAAGAAAATATTTTATTCTGTTTCTTTGTTGAAGAATAGCAGAGGTCTTGGAATTGGTAGCAATCTGTATACTTGATGCAAGACGACAGGAAATAATCTCAACTCCTTGAGCACAAAAGGATGTTTAAGTCTCTGGAACATGAACATTTCTTTGCTGATGTACTGTTTTATGTTATAATTTAGAGGGATTTTAAATGTCATGATTTCTTTTGCCACATTTATTGGAGTTTAATTTTATTATGTAATGCTCCTTTTTTTGTTGGCTTTGAAAACAAAATCCAAAAATCTTGACAAAACTTATTTTGCGGTGATTTTTCTAATGTGGTTTCTCAAGAAACATGATGCTGGAATTTGCAAACAGTCTGAGGGTATGTTTTCAACAAGCAGATCTTCCCTCTCTTTATAACTGAGAGAGGGAACAAATTCTAAAATGGCATTTTTTTCAGACATTTGCAAAAGTGCACTAGAGCTTTCTAAGACATTTAAAAGTCTGCCGTTCCCACTTGAATTTTCTTTAATTTCTTAAAGGCCAAAAATAAACATGGTGTCATGTATATGCCAGTCATGGGAAAATTACAATTCCTGATATACTTGTCATGGCCATTTGCATTTTTGAGTGTTCATTATATTTCTGTTTCCAAGATAAATGTGAAGATGTTGCAATGATGCATAAGTTTTTTCATTCTATTGTCACTGTTAACGATTCTAGTGGTGCATATTAGTGTGATGTATGCCACCAATAAGAAATGTGAGTTGGTGTGTATTTTTATACTTTACTAAGTTTTTGCATTTGATGGAAATACACATTTGATATAGTGCCTGTGTTAAGTGCTTTATTAAACAATCTCCTTTCGAAAAGCAAACACAAAGTTATTCAGGAGCTATTATTTCATTGGGTCCAGACTGAGAAAGTCTATCATAAGCCTGTAAAATACACACCTTAGACAGGATCTGCAGAAATTATTTAATTTATACCAGTGAGGAACACTTAACTATTCTTAGAATATCTATTTTAAGAAGTTACGTAATCCTGAAACTGAAAGAGAAAGAATTTGCATTTATATGGCACCATTCACAAACTCAGGATTTTGCAAAGCACTGCACAGCCAATGAACTACTTTTTAAGTGTTGTCCCTGTTACAATGTAGGAAAAGTGGCAGCCAATTTGCATACACTGATGTCCCACAAACACCAGTGCGATAATAACCAGATAATCTGTTTTAGTGCTGTTAGTTCAGAGTTAAATATTAGCCAGGGCACCTAGAAAAATCCCCTGCTCTTCTTCAAAATGTCAACCAGCTTCAGTTTAACATCTCAACTGAAAGATGGCACCTCTGACAATGCAGCACTCTCTCAAGACTACACTGAAGTGTTCCCCTAGATTATGTTCTCAAGTCTCTGGAGTGGCACCTGAAGCCATGAGCTTATGACTCTTTTATTTGTTCATGGGATGTGTCACTGGCTAGGCCATGAACTGAGTGGCTCACTCAGCCATTTAAGAGTCAACCACATTGCTGTGGGACTGGAGTCACATGTAGGCCAGACCAGATTTCCTGCCCTAAAGGACATTAGTGGACCAGATGGGTTTTTACAACAATCGACAATGGTTTCATGGTCACCATTAGAGTAACATTTCTTTAAAATTCCCAATTTATTAATTGAATTCAAATTTTACCATCTGCCAGAGAGCCAGCCTAGACTACTAGTCCAGTGACATTAACACTACACCACCATTTCCCCAGAGCCTCAGTGGTGAGAATGAGCCATGGCTAACACCTGTCAGCTTTTGCAGCATCTCAGGAACTGTTTCTAAGAATTCCATGTGAACCAGGTGGGTTTCTTTATTCTGTGCACACTGAAACATTATCCATCTTTTGTGTGACTACAAACTTAATTCTTCCTGTAAGATGCCAACATTTCATGTCTTCAGCTTCATTGCAGAAATGAAAATAAGTGCATCAGTCACTATGCAAAAAGGTGACCCTGAACAATCTATATACTGCAAAAACACGAAAGAATTCCTATGAATTGCACAAGATTGTATGTTCTTTACTGGATACCTGGAGATGTAAATTCAAGTCTTTTTGTTTTTTTCTTTAATGTCCAGATAAATTCAGAAACTGACAATTTCTGACAGGTTGAGATTTAAGGACTTTCTGTGGTTGCAGTTCTTTATGACAGACCTAGTTATTACCTTCTGAGCTCACATTGCAATCTGGGCTTCATATTGACGAGGGAGGAAGGCTGGAATATAATGAAAAGAGATAATTTTCAGTAGCATTATTAATTTAGTAACTCAGCTCTTTACATTCAAATGTATTTTCAATTGTAAGGCTATTGGGCCTCTTAATTTCTATGAATAGAACTGTGATAGTTCACTGAAGCACAGAATCAGCTGTTTTTCTTGGCTGTATTTGTTTTTAAGAGATACAGCACTGAAACAGGCCCTTCAGCCCACTGAGACTATGCTGACCAAGAACCACCCATTTACACTAACCCTACAGTAATCCCATATTCCCTACCACCTACCTACAGTAGGGGCAATTTACAATGGCCAATTTACCTATCACCTACAAATCTTTGGCAGTGGGAGGAAACCAGAGCACCTGGCGAAAACCCACACGGTCACAGAGAGAACTTGCAAACTCCACACAGACAGTACCCAGAATTGAACCCGGGTCCCTGGAGCTGTGAGGCTGCAGTGCTAACCACTGCGCCACCCTATGCTGCATTATGGTTTACAAGATTCACTGGCTAATTGTTAAGTCATGACTCAGTTGTGTAGTCTGGTAAAATCAATTCTGCATATAAAGAACACCAGCTTAATTACATATGCGGTTTTTCTTCAATGCTGAGTTGATATACTTTATACATTGTTATCGATCTCCCACTGCATTGCACAAGGAGAGTCAAGATCATGGAATATTTGTGGGAAAGTTACTGGAATCTCTTAGGGGCAGCGTTACTGTTCAATTGGACAAATATGAGCTGATAGAGAAAGCCAGCATTGACTTCTAAAGGGTAAGTCAAGTCTGACCAAACAAGTTGAATTTTTGGAGGTCACTAACATGATAGATAAGGGAGTTTTCTTCTATTCATTCATAGGATGTGGGCATCACTGGCTAGGTCAGCATTTATTGCCCATCCCTAATTGCCCTTGACAAGGTGGTAGTGGTGAGCTGCCTTCTTGAACTGCTGCAGTCCATGTTAGGTAGGTATACCCACAGTGCTGTTAGGAAGGGAGTTCCAGGATTTTGACCCAGCGACAGTGAAGGAACGGTGATATAGTTCCAAGTCAGGATGGTGTGTGGCTTGGAGGGGAACTTGCAGGCGGTGGTGTTCCCATGCATTTGCTGCCCTTGTCCTTCTAGGTGGTAGAGGTCGCGGGTTTGGAAGGTGCTGTCTAAGGAGCCTTGGTGTGCTGCTGCATCTTGTAAATGGTACACACTGCTGCCGCTGCGTGTCGGTGGTGGAGGGAGTGAATGTTTGTAGATGGGGTGCCAATCAAGCGGGCCGCTTTGTCCTGGATAGTGTCGAGCTTCTTGAGTGTTGTTGGAGCTGCACCCATCCAGGCAAGTGGAGAGTATCTATGGATGCTATTTATATGGGTTTCCGCAAGGTATTCAATAAGGTTCCACAGAAGAGACTGTTAGGAAAAATGAAATTAGAGGCAACTTTTTGATGTAGGTTGGGAATTGGTTAGGAGGTAGGAGGCAGAGAGTAGGGATAATGGCCATGTATTCCATTGGCAGGATGTGACTAGTGGTATCTCCCAGGGATCTGTACTGGGAACTCAGCTCTTCACCAATAAATAACTTAGATGAAAGAATAGACAGCCGCATGTCCAAGTTTGCTGAGAAAACTAAGTTGGACAGTATAGTGAATAGTGTAAATGTGATCCCGGCCTGACGTCACTTTTAGGGGATTTACCCTCTGCACGCACCCAAACCCGCCTCCCCTTGTCTGTGAAAATTCCCCTGAGAGTGTTTCCACTTGTCGGGAAGAGCAAAACAATAGATAGTCACCAAGAAACCAATTAGGGAATTCAGAAGAGACTTCTTTACCTAGTGAGTGGTGAGAATATGGAACTCGCTACCACAGGGAGTGTTAGCAGTGAATAGTATAGATGCATTTAAGGGGAAGCTGGACAAGTATATGAGGGAGAAGCGAACAGAAGATTATGCTGATAGAGTTAGATGAGAAATGATGGGAGGGAGTTCAAGTGGAGCATAAAGGCTGGCATGGACTGGTTGGGCTGAATAGCCTATTTCTGTGCTGTTCATTCTATATTCTATTTAGTTCAACCAACATCACAAAAACAGATTGCCTGGTAATTTATCTCATTGCTTTTTGTGGGATCTTGCTGTCTACAAATTGGCTTCCATGCTTCATTACAAAACTGATATTTGAAAACATAATTGTGAAATGCTTTGAGACATTCTGAAGTCATGAAAGGTGTTATATAAATGCCAAGTTCATTCTATTTTTTACTTCCTTGTTACAAGATTTGCACATCATCCAAAAATCTGATGAACAATTTCCTGATATAAATTCGTAATTAGGCATTTTGATCGAGTGAATAGAGAGGGACTGTTTCTACTGGGCAGGAGGCCTGCTAACCAGGAAACTCAGATTTAAAGTAATTGGCAAAAGAACCAGAGGGGAGATGAGAATTTATTTTCTGCTGCAAGTTGTCATAATCAGGGTCACGCTACGTGACAGGGTAGTGGAAGCTTGAAAATTTCAAAAGGGAATCAGATATATAGAATGATACAACGCAGGAGGCCATTCGGCCCGTCTTATCCCTGCCAGCTCTCTGCAAGAGCACCTCACTAAGTCTCACTCTCCTGCCTTTTCCCTGTAGCCCTGCAAAATTTTTCTCTTCAGATTAATTGTCCAGTTTTCTTTCGAAGGCCTTGATTGACTCTGCCTGCACCACACTCTCAGGCAGCGCATTCTAGACCCTAACAACTCGCTGCATAAGGTTTTTCCTCCTGCCACTGTTGCTTCTCTTGCCAATCACTTTAAATCGGTGTTCTCTGGTTCTGGATCCTCCTGCTTCTTTCAAAGAGCCAATCCTTCAGTTCTTATACGATTCTCAAAAAGTGAAGGGGAGAAGGATTGAATGGAACTGCACGCGCGCTGTACCGTCCTCCCAGCCTGAAGGTGGCGCAGGAGGTTGGGAGGGGCGGTGCACGTGGTGCAAGAGGGGGCGGGTCTTTGTGAGTGAGGGACGCGGGGAGCAAAGGCCGAAGCGGTGACGTCAGGTGCGAGGCTGGGGGCGTGGCAAACGAAACGGACCGCGCTCGCGACCCCTCACTCATTCAAATCCGCTCCCAACGGGCCGCCGCATGAGCGCGCTCCAGCGACGCGCCTCGAGCGCGTGCATACCACGGCCGCGCGCACTGGTTATCTCGCCCGCCCTCTCCCTTCCCCACACGTACGGTGACGGGTGGTGCCGAGCTCCTTAGGGGTTCTGAATCCATGTAACTTATTTATTATTACATTTTAAACCCCCCTCCTCCCCCCCAAGGTTTTTATTTTCTTCACCCCTCCCCCACCTTCTATTCTCCCCTCTTGATAAAAAGCCGCGCCCGGCAGTTATGGACAGTAAGGCGTTCACCAAGGAGTTGGACGATTGGATCGAGCAGCTAAACGAGTGCAAGCAACTCAACGAGAACCAAGTGCGGACCCTGTGCGAGAAGGTGAGCGGATGGGCAAAGGGAGGACGAAGTCGAGGCCCAGGCTTCTCCCGGTCTCTATCGGTTTTAATGTTTGTGTGCGCGGTGCGAAATGACACCCGGCCGATAGGCCGCGTTTGCATTGCCAAATACTGCGCTACTAGGTGACGGGGCCCTGCCGGTTCCGGCTGCCAAATTGTGTGATGCCGCGCCGCTCTCCTTGGCCCCGCCCCCTGTCTAGCGGGAGATACTTCCGGTCCTGTGACGCTCCTGTCAGGAAGCGGGGGTGGGGAGGCTGAAACTGATCTTTAATCCAGTCCCAGCCCGCTGTATCTTTCTGTGTGCTACCCTTCTTCGCTGCTTGGCGAATTTTTAATGTCGGTACCGGGCTACTTCCTCATACCTGACTCTTCTAAAGAAAATTGTAGACTTTGCTATGTACAAACTCTAATACAACCTTTTTTTTTACCCATTCCATTGCATGTTTGTTAACCTTCTTGAAGACCAATTTAAATATACAATGTCTATCTGCTTTTTTAATGTTTATCTGCTGCTGTTTAGAGTCATAGGATGATACAGTATAGGAGTCCGTTCGAGCCATGGCACCTGTGCTGGTCCCTGGAGAGATCTATCCAGTTAATCCCACTCCCCTGCTTTTTCACCAAATTTTTTCCTTTAAATATATATCCAATTTCCTTTTGAAAGGTACTATTGATTTTACTTCCACTGCCCTTAAAGGTAGTGTATTCCAGATCATAGCTTGCTGTGTTAAAAAGATTTATGCTCATCTCCCCTTTGATTCTTTCACCAATAACTTTTGGTTATTTTCTTTATTCTTTCATGGGATGAGGGTGTTGATGGCAAGACGAGCATTTGTTGTCCATCCCTAATTGACCTTGATAACTGAGTTGCTTGTTAGGCCATCTCAGAGGGCAGTTAAGAATCAACCACATTGCTGTGGGTCTGGAGTTACATGCAGGTCAGACCAGGTAAGGATGACAGATTTCCTTCCCTAAAGGACAGATTGTTTTTTTATGCCAATCTATGATTGTTTCATGGTGCCATTACTGAGACTAGCTTTCAATTCCAGATTTTTAAAAATTTTAAAATTAAATTACCTTTAACCTCCTCTTCCAAGTTTCTCTAGTCTTTCCAAATAACTGAAGTCTGTCAACTCTAGTACCATTCTGGTAAATCTCCTCTGTAGCTTCTGTGAGGGCTAATCAGCGATTTAAAAGATCAACGGTTAATGCTAAAGCAAAATACTGTGGATGCTGGAAATCTGAAATAAAAACAAATAATGCTGGAACTACTGGGGTCAGGCAGCATCTGCAGAGAGAAAACAAGTTAATGCTTCAGGTTGATCATCTTTTGTCTCGTGCCATCATTTCTCTATAGTGAAGTGCACATTTTTTCCATAGTTTTCACTATTTGTCCTATTCTTAACAGCAACCTACAATTGTTGGTAGAACATCAGTTAGTCAGACATTGATTTGTCCTTTGCTAGGAAAAGTTATAATTAATTTTAGCTGTAGTTGCTATATTATATATCATTGCTTCCTTCATCTTGGGATTGAGATTTTAATGGATTGGAATTGCTGTAGTTTAGCTCAAATAAGTTTATTTTCTGCTAAGCACTATGGAGTTTTTTTACAAGTTATTTGTTATTGAAGCCCAATGAAAATAAAAATTGCAAATCATGTGGCATCATTTATTTTGTGTATCTAGTTTCTTGTTGTTCTGTTAATGTTTTGACATTATTTTCCATCCACTGAATCAATCATTCATTGGTGGAAATGCTTTGTAACAATACACCTGGCTATAAACTACAGCTATTGGAGGAGACATGGGAAGAGCAAAAGGTTAGTTGGACCCAGATGGTAAATTGTCAAATTATGGGTAATTTTGTGCCATAGGTGCACATTACTGGGGACTAAGTTGAGATAGGCCATAAAGAACCCTTGCACATGGCAAGGAGCACTATCCAATTAATCTGGCCTGGAATCGGACCCAGAGGTGAAAGGACAGATGTTTTAGCCAGACATATTTTAAAGAACATGTTGTCCAGGTGCTGCCTGTGAGAAACAGGCAAAGCAGTTTTTCCAGTTTCTGTAACATCAAAAATACAAGTATTCATGTGGATATTGAATTGCAGTGTGTTTGATCACTGGATGGTAGAATGGTCTTACGATTCCCTCGACCATTATTTCTGTTTGACCAGTGCTTCCCCTTTTTCCATACTTGTTTCATTGATTTGGGGGAGCTTTTATCCCTACTTTTTTTTTTTCCTATTTGGTTCTCTGGGCTATGCAGTCTTCCAGACCTGCCCAGGTACCCTCAATTATAGGCAACACAGAGACTGGATTTTGGCCATATGAATAAGTCCATGTCTGCACTCCATTGTTATGTTTTTGTCTTTTGATACACTTTTATTCGGCAACTAAATTTGCTTTGCTGAAGAATGATGCATTTTGTTTCATCCAATGTGCAATAATTTTTTTTTTTACTAAGTTAGTGTTTAAAGTATTTCAGAGTTCTGGCTAGGTGGTTTACTGTCCAATACCAAGTCAGTAGCTGTATAACTTGCTTCCAACCCTTTGCAGTTCTGTACTCCGCATTAGGAGTTCTGTGAGCGATGCTATTCTTAAAACCCCTCACCTGAGAAGGCATCAGATGGTAAATTTTGCTTGATCCTGGTCACTGGGCAGAAAAACTAATCCAGCATTTCTGATCGGTCTGACTATCCTGTCGAAAATTGCAGCTGCAAATTATCACTCCGTGGTGCAGTGGCATATAGTGTTGACTTTTTTTTTGGTCTGAATAGGAATGCACAGTTTCTAGTAAACGACTAGGTGATGGCATTACCAAGGAGAAGATTTTTTGTCGCAAGTTTAATCTTAATCTGTGTCTCTGGACATTTATTTTGGGGTATGTTTTGTATCATTTATTGTCCCATGCTTTTACATTAAATTTATCCAAATAACATACAGCTAAGACCAATCGCAGTAACATTCATGTAACTGGGACAGTAAATCCTCACTGCTCTGTTCAGCTAGTTTGTCAATCATCCAGGCTGTGTGCTATGGTATCATACTGCAGGACAAGATTGATGTTTATTTTTGGTCTTTAGGAAATGTGTTCAGAGCCAGTATTTATAATCGGGCACAACTGCAGTGAGAAGCCAGTATTTCTGAAGAAAATGCTTTTCCTTGTTTTGTGACCTTTAGAAGGAAAAAGCTTAATCCACTCAGGAGACTATAACTGAGCCTTGTAACCCAATTCAGTACCAGAAAGAATTAACTCGCTAAAGGTACTACACAAGAAAAATCAAATAGCATCGCATTGAACAGGATATTTCTGGTGGTGAAAACTGCTTTGTAGACTGACCTAGATAACTATTAAGCCAGAAGGCACTGTTTCTTACTGTATTTTCAGTATGGGGAGAGGGGAGCAATTGTATAACAGAATACAAATACTAGAAGGAATCATGATAGATGCTCAAGCAGGACGTGATTGTAAGTTTCTCCTGTTTCTGTAACTCCTAAAAAGCTGTTTAGGTGCATCTATGCACGTGCTAAGGACCTATTTAATTTATATTGGTCACATTGGTCAGCTATTTCTTTAACAAGCCAATCAGTAAATGCCAACTGGAGGTGTACACATGCTGCAAAGCCTTATTTTATTTTGTTTTTTAATCATGTGCCTGCCTACTATTTTTCATGTTTGTGCTTTTGGCTAGAACTGCTCATTATTCTGTCATTAACACTTCCTCTGCACTAATGCTTTGTCTTTCATCGCACCATTAGCACACACTCTTTGCCTTTGTCCCTGTCCCTCTGTCCTATCACACATCATCCCTTTTGTTCTCTTTCTGCACTGCACTGCCTCGCCCCCCACCATCCCCACTTGTTTAAAATCTATTACATTTCTAACGGCACAGTGGCGCAGTGGTTAGCACCGCAGCCTCACAGCTCCAGCGACCCGGGTTCAATTCTGGGTACTGCCTGTGTGGAGTTTGCAAGTTCTCCCTGTGTCTGCGTGGGTTTTCTCCGGGTACTCTGTTTTCCTCCCACCACCAAAAGACTTGCAGGTTGATACGTAAATTGGCCATTATAAATTGCCCCTAGTATAGGTAGGGACAGGTGGGGATGTGGTAGGAATATGGAATTAGTGTAGGGTTAGTATAAATGGGTGGTTGATGGTCGGCACAGACTCGGTGGGCCGAAGGGCCTGTTTCAGTGCTGTATCTCTAAACTAAACTAACCTTTGCCAGTTGTGATGAAAGGTCACTGACCTGAAAAATTAACTCTGCTTATCTCTCCACAGATGCTGCCAGACCTGCTGAGTTTTTCCAGCGCTTTGTTTTTATTGCAGCAAAGCCTTCTTGATTTGAATCAACATCAGTGTGTGTCAACACAGAAATTCTGAGTATCTTGCTTTGAACCTTTTTGATTGGTTTGACTGCATTGTTTTAGAATTACTGCATTCCACTCCAAGCTGAAACTATGCCGCCCATAGTAAGGTTCCTGCAAAACCTATAATTTTATCAGTTCTTAAACTGCTATTTAAAGCTGCACACAAAGCAAAAGTAGTAATTTTAGAGTTTGTAATTGCAGGGCTTGTAAGTCATAGCATTCTGAACCATTATGTGGTCCTTTTTTTAAAAAATCCATTCAGGACACAGCATACTATCTTCTCACTACCTCTTTCCTAAAACCTGGACAAACACCCTTCTTAAAAACAAGTCATGACTAGCTGGAAGACTTTAGCATAACGTGCTGTAGCTAAATCCTGGTTAAATCAGGCAGCCATATGAACCATTAATTTGTTTACATTTTTCAGGGAACGTGGCTTGCTTGTGTAATTACTGACAGGTTAAAGTACTTTTCAGTTGATTCCATGGAGCTGAATGTCTGATACAGCAGAAAGTTGAGTTTACATGGTCCAGGAACACCTACAGTGGAGTGTCCTACCTGGTAGGAGGGTACTTCTGGATGGTGGCCAACAGTTCCTTTCCAAAAGCAGTGGGAGGTGAACGAACCATGTGGACAGAATGGTGGCCTCAACATTGACTGGAAACTGATCCTAATAACATCCCTAAATTTTTTTTTTTTTTTTTTTTTTGTTCCATAACTGAAATGATTAAGCATTTGAAACATTACACTCTAGTTCAACATCTTTGAACAGATGCATGTATACCATGTTAAAATGTAAATGATACTGGTTATCTCTACAGCAACACGCAAAGATGCTGAACTAGAGTGTAATGTTTCAAATGCTTAATCATTTCAGTTATGGAACAAAAAAACTTTATTTAGGGATGTTATTAGGATCAGTTTCCGCATCTTTGCATGTTGCTGTAGAGATACCAGTATCATTTACATTTTAACATGGTATACATGCATCTGTTCAAAGATGCTGAATACATCAGATGAGGCAACAGTAGATTTAAATTCATGTGCTATGTGTAGTATTATCTCATAGACTAGAGCATGCATATACAGAGTTTCTGATGGGTCCTATTTCATATTCATATCTGGTATGGTAGCCTGGTTGGCACTCCACAGTCACCTTACTGATGCAGTTGCTTAGGGGTGAATCCAGAGCTGAATGTAGAGTTCGAGTATTAAGGGGGTTGGTGAAAATGGAGGCCAGTGGTGCAATCCATATATTTGGCTATACTCAAATTGATCCTCTCCCCATATCTGTTGTAAATAGGTAGAGCTCAACCACTTGTTAGTTTAACTCCTGTGGACAGAGGGGGACTAAGGAAATTTATTCCATGTGAAGAATTTTGATTCAGACTGGGATAAACTTGACCTGCAGAAGACTAGCATCTTATGTCTCTTGTCACTTCATAACAGTATCCAGAAATGAGAGCACAGCTTGATGGATCATAAATAAAATTGGTGAATCCTTTGAGGTCTATAGAATTGTTCATTTAGAAGTTGGGGTTTATGATGTCTCTTAAAACCACTTCAGTCATATTTTGACTTAACATTGGGGGGGGTGAAGAGGGGGGATATTTATGCTCGGGGTTGAATATTTTCTACTTCGTATCCCAGTGTTGGCATCAACCGATCCTGGGTTGCATTGTGTGAATTGTGCAGAGTATAGCTTCCTCTGAACTGCCCCAAAAATCTATTACACACAAACAAGAAATGCTGACAATACTCAGCAGGTCTGGCAGTATCTGTGAAGAGAGAAGCAGAGTTAATGTTTCCGGTCAGAGACCCTTCATAACTGGAAGATATTAGAAATGTAAAAGGTTTTAAGCAAGTAAAGCAGGGGGTGGGGCAAGAGATAACAAAAGAGAAGGTGTTGATAGGACAAGGTCACCGAGAATAACTGACCAGAAGGTCATGGAGCAAAGACTAATGGTGTGCTGAAAGACAAAGCATTAGTACAGAGGGGGTGTTAATGGACAGAAAACTGAGTGCCTGGCCCCAAGCACAAACATGGAAAAAAAACCAGTGGGTAGGCACCGTAGAAACAAACTAAAATAAAATAAACACATAAAGAAAAAATAACAAAATAAAAAGGGGGGCCTGTCATGCTCTGAAATTATTGAACTCCATGTTCAGTCTGGCAGGCTGTAGCATACCTAATCGGTAAATGAGGTGCTGTTCCTCGAGCTTGTGTTGATTATAGAGTCAGAGTCGTACAGCATAGAAACAGGCCCTTCGGCCCACCGCGTCCATGCCGACCATAATGCCTATCTATACTAATCCTACCTGCCTGCATTAATTTCATATCCCTCTATGCCTTGCTCATTCAAGTACCTGTCCAGATGCCTCTTAAATGTTGCTACTGTTACTGCCTCCGCCACCTCCTCTGGCAGCTCATTCCAGATACCCACTATTCTTTGTGTGAAAAATTTACCCCTTTGATCCCCTTTAAACCTCCCACTGGAACACTGCAGCAATCCCAGGACCGAGAAGGGGGCTGTGTTGAAATGGCCAGTAACCGGAAGCTCGGGGTCATACTTTCGGACTGAGCGGAGATGTTCTGCAAAGTGGTCACCCAGTCTGCATTTGGTCTCACCAATGTAGAGGAGACCAAAAATCTTTTGATCACAATCTCTGAAGTGCATCCCTGTCTTCATTGGAGTGACATTTGCTCCCACCCCAATCGCCCATCCTTGTGGCTCTTGTAAATAAGGTTATCAGCTAATCTTGAGGTATTAACAATTTGTGCTATGGAATCTCATTTATTGGAACTGGAATCAGGCCATCCAAACTTCACTTAACAAGCTTGCTGTCAAGGAACTTCCATTCTATCAGTCAGTGTGCAGAATTAATGTGATAATTGAGCGCCACAGTGATGTCAGCATTTCTGTATAGTATAGCGATGGGTATGACGTTTCCTAATTCCCATGAATGGTATAGTGACAAACCGTATGGGCCAGAAGTTCCTGGGTTCAATTAGCAGTATCTTCTGAGGCAGGCGATCACAGATGGTAATTGATCTTGGTGCCTCTGAGCTAGAAACTGGAACACTTGGTCAGTGTTCCAAATTCTTGTGATAGCTATAATAAGAACAAAAAAAATCACCAAACATATGTTTGCAGACGTTGTGAGGTCTGGATCACAGACTTGGCTTAATTCACTGTGTTCAAATAGGCTGCCAACACTCATTATAAGCTCTCCCATGAAAAATTATCACTTGGGTGAGGTAGTGGGTAACTGCTAGTACCTGTGGCCCAAGAGGATAAGACCTGGAATTGCTGGTGCTATACTCGGGAGTGAGAGTTGGAGAAATAGCGCTTTGGTGTTCTACCCCGTCTTTGTGTGCAGCTCAAAATCATAAAGGGATTTAAATCCGTGAATGAGAATTTTAAATTGAGGCTTTGTGTGGAATTTGATATGGGCAACAGAAGCTTTAATAGTCTGAAGCTTCCTAAAGGTGGATGATGGGAGACTGGCCAGGAGATTATTCGAATAATCAAATCTAGAGGTGACAAAAGCATGGATGAGGGTTTCAGCAGCAGATGGGCTACAATAGATGTGGGTGATGTTACGAAGATGAGTACTGTTGGGCACAGACTGAAGGAGGGAGTTCAGTAAGGAGGGGAACTATAAATTAATAGAGTAAGTTTGATTGCACTCAAGTCGGAGCAGCGGGACTCTAAACACTGAATCAGCGGAGCTCACTGTCTCCTGTAACCAGTCGGAGCCGCATTTGGAAAGAAAACAAATAGGTGTGACATCACAGGGAAGCAGGTAGGTGATTGACTGGTGAGTATTGCAGCTTAGGGACTGCATCTCAACAACTGGCAGACTAAAATGAGAAAACAATTACTTAATAGGAACGGATGAATAGCTGGTATTTTTTTTGAGTAAAGTTTATTTTAACTAGTGAACTGTATTGATTAGTAGGAGGATTTATCAGTCCTACTAAGGTTTTATTAATAGTTCTCGGGTGTTTTAGTATTGGGAAATTTTTTTTAGCATTGGCAAAGGGTCAGCTAATAGTTATGGCAGGGGTTGCTTCAACCTAGAGAGTGCACCTCCTGTGCTATGTGGGAGCTCCAGGATGCTTTCCATATCCAGGATAACTATTTGTGCGGAAGTGTCGTCAATTAAAGCAGCTTGAGCTCTGGGTTTTGGAACTTGAGCGGCAGCTGGAGACACTGCAATGCATTCATGAGAATGAGAGCTATGTGGATTGCATGTTTATAGATGTGGTCACCCCACAGCTTAAGATTATGCAGGGAGAGGGAATGTGCAACCGCCAGGCAGTCATAAAGAAACATGCAGGTAATGCAGGAGACCCCCGATTGCATCTCGCTGTCCAACAGGTGTTCCATTCTGAATGCTGATGAGAGTGATGGTTCATCTGGGGAGTGCAGCCGGAGCCAAGTGCATAACACCACAGGTGGCTCAGCTGCACATTGGGGTATAGGGAAGACTGGAAGAGTCATAGTGATCAGGATTCAGTAGTCAGGGGAACAGACAGGTGTTTCTGTGGCCGAAGATGTGAATCCAGGGTGGTGCGTTGCCTCCTTGGTGCCAGGTTCAAGGATATCACTGAGCAGCTGCAGAGCATCCTGAAAGGTGGGGGGTGGGGGTGAACAGCCAGCAGTTGTGGTCCACATCAGAACCAACGACATAGTTAGAAAGAGGGATGTGGTCCTGCAGTCAGAATTTAGAGAGCTAGGTAAGAAATTAGCACGCAGGACTTCAAAAGTAGTAATCTCTAGATTGCTCCCAGTGCCACATGCAAGTGAGTACAAGAATAGAAGGATAAGACAGATGAATGCATGACTGGAAAGATGGTGCAGGAGGGAGGGCTTTAGATTCTTGGAACATTGGGACTGGCTCTGGGGGAGATGGGGCCTGTACAGGCCGGACAGGTTGCATCTAAACAGAGCTGGGATGTTTTGCTAGTGCTGTTGGGGAGGGTTTAAACTAGTTTGGCAGGGAGATGGGACCCGAGAGTAGACTCAGTTGGGACAAAATTAAAATGGAAGGTAGAAAATTAATGGCTGAGTCTGGAAGACCGAGGAAACAAAGGTTAGAAAATAAAGTTTGGCAGTGCTCAAGGGTATCCATTTCAATGCAAGGAGTATAGCAGATGAGCTGAGGGCATAGGGTTTCTATGGCACAGATAGATGTGGCAGTATGATATAGCTGTTACAGAAACATGGCTTAAGGAGGGACAGGAATGGCAGCTCAACGTTCCTGGATAGAGTTTTCAGATCTGATAAAGAGGGGGAGTGGCAATTTTGGTCAAAGACACTGTTACAGCTGTGTCAAGGGATGGTATGTTGGAAGGCTCATCAAATGAGGCCATATGGATTGATCTAAGGAACAAAAAAGGGAAAATCACATTGCTGGGAGTGTACTATAGACCCCTAAACAGAGAGAGATAGAAGAGCAGATATTGACGATTGACTAATTTGCTAGAGTTCTTAAAAGCTGTAACAAGCAAAGTGGATAATGGGGATCCTGTATATGTAGTTTATCTGGAATTCCAGAACGCATTTGATAAGGTGCAGCTCAAAAGGTTAATACACAAGGTAAGTTCACATGGGGTTAGGGGCAATTTATTTGCTTGGATAGAGGATTGGCTAACCAACAGAAAACAGTCGGGATAAATGGATGTTTTTCAGGTTGGCAAGATGTAACTAGTGGGGTGCCACAGGGTTCGTTCCTCGGGGCCCCAACTATTTACAATCTATATAAATGACTTGGATGCATGGATAGAAGGTACAATAGCCAAATTTGCAGATGACACTAAAATAGGTGGGGCAGTAAGTTGCAATAAAGAAATAAGAAATCTACAAATGGATAGATTAGATAAATGGGCCAAAATTTGGCAGATGGATTTTAACATGGATAAGTGTGAGGTTATCCATTTTGGCCGGAAGAATAGAAAGGCAAATTATTATCTAAATGGAGAAAAACTTCAGAGTGCTTCGGTGCAGAGGGATCTGGGTGTCCTCGTGCATGAGTTGCAGAAAACTAGTCTGCAGGTACAGCAGGTGATGAGGAAGGCAACTGGAATTTTGGCTAAAAGAATAGAGTATAAAAGTAGGGAAGTGTTGCTGCAACGGTGCAAGGCACTGGTGAGACCGCATCTGGACCATTGCTTACAGTTTTGGTCCCTTTACTTGAGAAAGGATGTAGTTGCATTGGAGGCAGTTCAGAGGAGGTTCACTAGATTGATTCCAGAGATGGGGAGGCTTGTTTTATGAAGAGAGAATGAGCAGTTTAGGCCTTTACTCTCTCGAGTTTAGAAGAATAAAAGGAGATCTAATTGAGGTATCTAAGATGATTAAGGGGATTAACAAAGTAGACATAAAGAGGATGTTTCCTCTTGTGGGGCAATCTAGAATGAGAGGTCATAGTTTTAGGATAAGGAGTAGCAGATTTAAAACAGAGCTGAGGAGAAATTACTTCTCTCAAAGGGTTGTGAATCTGTGGAATTCACTACCCCAGAGTGCGGTGGATGCCGGGACATTGGGTAAATTTAAGGAGGAGATAGATTTTTAATTAGAAATAGGTTGAAGGGTTATGGAGAATGGGCAGGAAAGTGGAGTTGAGGACAAGAGGAGGTCAGCCATGATCTTATTGAATGGCGGAGCAGGCTCAAGGGGCTGAATTGCCTACTCCTGCTCCTAGTTCTTGTAGGCAAATCTCTGAGAAATGCAAGAATAATAGAGCAGTAGAAGTAGGGGATTTAAGCTACCCCAATATTAGCTGGGATAGTTTTAGTGTGAAAGAAATTGTGGGAGCAGAATTCTTGAGGTGCATTCAGGAGAATCTTTTTGCCCAGTATGTAGCAAGTCCAACAATAGAGGTTGCAGTTTTAGACTTCATTTTGGGAAATTAAGATGGGCAGGTGGAAGGAGTGGTAGTTATCATAATTCAGTTAGTTTTAACATAATTATGGAAAAGGACAAGGATAGAACAGGAGTTAAAGTTCTTAACTGAGGCAAGGCCAATTTTACTAAGCTGAGGAGTGATTTTAGCCAAAGTGGACTGGAAATAACTACTTGAAGGTAAATCAGTGTCAGAGCAGTGGGAGACATTCAAAGGGTTCAGAATAAACATGTTCCCACAAAGAAAAGGGGTGGGACAGCTTAATCTAGAGCCCCATGAATGTCAAGGAGCTTGCAGGGTAAGATAAGGCAGAAAAGTAAAGCTTATGCCCGACACACAGAACTCCATACTACAGAAAGCCGAGAGGAATATAAAGTGGAGGGGTAAAATCAAAGAAAATTAGGAAAGCTAAGAGAGGGCATGAAAGAATTTTGGCAAGCAAAATCAAGGTGAACCCAAAGATGTTTTATCAATACATTAAGAGTAAGAGAATAACTAAGGAGAGAGTAGGGCCCATGAAAGACCAAAAAGGTAACCTGTGTTGTGACAGAAGGTGTTGGCATTGTTCTTAATGCATACTTTGCGTCTGTCTTTGCAAAAGAAGGGGCCGATGCAGATATTGCAGTTAAGGAGGAGGGGTGTGAAGTATTGGATGTGATCAACATGGGGAGAGAGGAAATATTAATGGGATTAGCATCCTTAAAAGTTGATAAATCACCAGGGCCAGTTGAAATGTTTCCTAGGCTGTTAAAAGAAGCAAGAGATGAAATAGCGGAAGGTCTGACCATCATTTTCCAGTCCTCACTGGATACAGGTGTGGTGCTGGAGGATTGGAGACTTGTTAATGTTGTACCTCTGTTTAAAAAGGGAACGAGGGATAGACCGAATAATTACAGGCCAGTCAGTCTAACCTCAGTAGTGGCAAATTATTGGAATCTATTCTCAGACAGGATTAGCTGTCACTTAGGCACAGATTAATCAAGGATGTCAGCATGGATTTGTTAAGGGAAAATCTTGTCTGACCAACTTGTTACTTCAAAAAAATTTGAAGAAGTAACAAGGAAGATAGATGAGGGTAGTGCAGTTGATGTGGTCGACATGGATTTTAGCAAGGCTTTTGACAACATCCCACATGGTAGGCAGTTTAAAAAAAAAATCCCATGGGATCCAGGGAAATGCAGCAAGGTGGATACAAAATTGGCTCAGTGGCAGGAAACAAAGGGTAATGGTTGACTGGTGTTTTATCGACTGGAGGGCTGTTTCCCATGGCATTCTGCAGGGCTCTGTACTGGGTTCTCTGCTTTTTGTGGTGTATATTAATGATTTGGACGTAAATTTGGGGGGCATGATCAAGTAGTTTGCAGATGACACAAAGATTGGCCGTGTGGTAGATAGTGAGGATAACTGTAGGCTACAGGAAGATATTGATGGTCTGGTCTGGTCAGATGGGCAGAAAGTGGCAAATGGAATTCAACCCAGAGAAGTGCGAGGTGATGCATTTGGGGAGGTCAAACAAGGCAAAGGAATACAAGATTAATGGAATAATACTGAGTTGTAGAGGAAATGAAGGACCATGGAGTGAATGTCCACGGATCCTTGAAGGTAGCAGGACAGGCCAATAAGGTGGTTAAGAAGGCATATGGAATCCTTTCCTTTATTCACCAACATATAGAATATAAGAGCAGGGCGGTTATGCAGGAACTGTATAAATCATTGGTTAGGCCACAATTGAGTACTGTGTGCAGTTCTGGTCACCTCATTACAGAAAGGATGTAATTGCATTAGCGAGGGTACAGAGAAGATTTACGAGGATGTTGCCGGGACTGGAAAAATGTAGCTATGAGGAAAGATTGGATAGGCTGTGGTTGTTCTCCTTGGAACGGAGAAGGCTGAGTGGTGACTTGATTGAAATGTACAAAATATTGAGGGGCCTTGATAGAGTGGAGGTGAAGGGCCTATTTACCTTAGCAGAGAGGTCTGTGACTAGAGGGGCATAGATTTAAAGTGATTGGTAGAAAAATTAGAGGGGAGATGAGGAACAGTTTTTTTCACCCAGAGGGTGGTGGGGGTCTGGAACTCACTGCCTGAAAGGGTAGTTGAGGCAGAAACCCTCAACTCATTCAAAAGAAGTCTGGATATGCACCTCAGTTGCCATAATCTTCAGGGCTACGGACCAAATGCTGGAAGGTGGGATGAGAATGGGTGGAACGTTTTTCGGCTGGCTCAAGCACGATGGGCCAAGTGGCCTCTTTTTCTGTGCCGTAAACTTTCTGTGATGAATGGAGGTGATCTTTTGAGCTGAAAGGATATGGGGTCAGATGGGAAGCTAGGTTGCAGATAATATTGTTTAGCCTGAGACTGACTGAGGAGGTGGGCTGAATTCAGCAGCAAGGGTATGGATTTTGTGTTGCGGCCAAGAACAATAGCTTTGGTTTAACAACTGTTTTTAGTTTAGTTCTGTTTGGAACTGTTTAGTTCTCCAAGCAGAAGGGCCACCCGCGCATCAACACGAGCAGAATTTCTTATCCACAGCTGTTAGAAAAATTTCTAAATTCACTTGAAAATGCCCTTCAAAATACTCCCACAGGGGATGCAGAGACCAAGTGGGCCCACATCAGAGACACCATCTATGAGTCAGCCATGACCACCTATGGCAAACGTGTGAAGCGGAATGCAGACTGGTTTCAATCTCACTTTTTAAAGAGCTGGGACCTGTCATAGCCACTAAGCGCATTGCACTGCTGGACTACAAAAAAGCCCCTAGCGAGTTAACATCTGTAGCACTTAAAGCAGCCAGAAGTGCTGCACAAAGAACAGCCAGGCGCTGCGCAAATGACTACTGGCAACACCTATGCAGTCATATTCAGCTGGCCTCAGTCACCGGAAACATCAGAGGAATGTATGATGGCATTAGGAGAGCTTTTGTGCCAACCATCAAGCAGATCACCCCCCTCAAATCTAAATCAGGGGACACAATCACTGACCAACGTAAGCAAATGGACTGCTGGGTTGAGCACTACCTAGAACTGTACTCCAGGGAGAATGTTGTCACTGAGACCGCCCTCAATACAGCCCAGTCTCTGCCAGTCATGGATGAGCTGGATGAGCCAACAAAATCGGAACTCAGTGATGCCATTGATTCTCTAGCCAGCAGAAAAGCCCCTGGGAAGGACGGCATTACCCCTGAAATAATCGAGTGCTAAGCCTGCCATACTCTCAGCACTCCCTCTACGACCTGCTTTGCCTGTGCTGGGATGAGGGAGCAGTACCACAGGACATGCGCGATGCCAATATCATCACCCTCTATAAAAACAAGGGTGACCGCGGTGACTGCAACTACCGTGGAATCTCCCTGCTCAGCATAGTGGGGAAAGTCTTTGCTCGAGTCGCTTTAAACAGGCTCCAGAAGCTGGCCGAGCGTGTCTGCCCTGAGGCACAGTGTGACTTTCGAGCAGAGAGATCGACCATTGACATGCTGTTCTCCCTTCGTCAGCTACAGGAGAAATGCCGTGAACAACAGTTGCCCCGCTACGTTGCTTTCATTGATCTCACCAAAGCCTTTGACCTCATCAGCAGACGTGGTCTCTTCAGACTACTAGAAAAGATCGGATGTCCACCAAAGCTAGTAAGTATCATCACCTCATTCCATGACAACATGAAAGGCGCAATTCAGCATAGCGGCGCCTCATCAGACCCCTTTCCTATACTGAGTGGTGTGAAACAAGGCTGTGTTCTCGCACCTACACTGTTTGGGATTTTCTTCTCCCTGCTGCTCTCACACGCGTTCAAGTCTTCAGAAGAAGGAATTTTCCTCCACACAAGACCTTGCCCACCTAAGAGCGAAGACCAAAGTATGGAAAGTCGTCATCAGGGAACTCTTCTTTGACGCTGCATTAACATCTCACACTGACGAGTGTCTGCAGAGTCTCATCGACAGGATTGCGACTGCCTGCAATGAATTTGGCCTAACCATCAGCCTCAGGAAAACTAACATCGTGGAACAGGACGTCAGAAATGCTCCATTCATCAATATCGGCGACCATGCTCTGCAAGTGGTTCAAGAGCTCACCTACCTAGGCTCAACTATCACCAGTAACCTGTCTCTAGATGCAGAAATCAACAAGCGCATGGGAAAAGCTTCCACTGCTATGTCCAGACTGGCCAAGAGAGTGTGGGAAAATGGTGTACTGACACTGAACACAAAAGTCCGAGTATATCAAGCCTGTGTCCTTAGTACCTTGCCGTACGGCAGCGAGGTCTGGACAACGTATGTCAGCCAAGAGCGACGTCTCAATTCATTCCATCTCCACTGCCTCCGGAGAATCCTTGGCATCAGGTGGCAGGACCGTATCTCCAACACAAGTCCTCGAGGTGGCCAACATCCCCAGCTTATACACACTACTGAGTCAGCGGCGCTTGAGATGGTTTGGCCATGTGAGCCGCTTGGAAGATTGCAGGATCCCCAAGGACACATTGTACAGCGAGCTCGCCACTGGTATCAGACCTACCGGCCATCCATGTCTCCGCTTTAAAGACGTCTGCAAATGCGACACGCGGTCCTGTGACATCGATCACAAGTCGTGGGAGTCAGTTGCCAGCGATCGCCAGAGCTGGCGGGCAGCCATAAAGGCAAGGCTAAAGTGTGGCGAGTCGAAGAGACAGCAGTTGACACGAAAAAAGACAGAAGCGCGAGGGGAGAGCCAACTGTGTAACATCCCCGACAACCAATTTTTTTTCTGCAGCACCTGTGGAAGAGTCTGTCACTCTAGTATTGGCCTTTTAGCCACTCCAGGCGCTGCTCCCAAACCACTGACCACCTCCAGGCGCTCACCCATTGTCTCCTGAGACAAGGAGGCCAAAGAAGAAGTTGTTGGAGGAAAGTGTACTTCATCCAAGACTGGATGTCAGGCAAGCAGTCTGACAGCACAGGTTCTGCTACTCACTGCCTTAATCAACTGATACATTGAGAGTGCAATATTCTTAATCCACCACCTCAAATTGCTCCTGTCCCTGTGAATACCAGTGACTGGTTTACTCCCAGTCTAAACGCAGTTAACTGATCTCAGTCAGGGGCATATAGCCTCAGTGCTTGCCAGTATTTTACCCTGATTTGTGAGCATAGTAAAGTTCAAATGAACATCCTGAATCTTCATTGAAATCTTAGTGACATATAGGCAATATATGTTGAGCACATCATTATCCTTGTAAATAAGGCTAATGGAGCTATTTGGTACGGTGGTTTAGAAAATGGCCTTTCAGCTCTGGATATTGGTTTCAGATCCAATTTAGGCTGTTGGGATGGAAATCCCTTTGGTCTGTTGATCCCTCGAGTCCAACAACTGCATTGAGTGAAGATTGGAGCAACTTTGGCTTCTGGAATGGGACTAAATCATTTAGCTCCTCAAGTCTTCCCTACCATCTTGTTCATGGTCGTCTTTTTTTAATCCCAGTTCCCTTCCATTTCAGCCTTGAAAGGTGACCTTACAGAGGTGTAATATGATAACCAGTATAGAATACAAACTCCAAAATATTACTTTTAAACGAAACTGTGACAGCTGGACCAGGACAGACAGGTTTACCAGTAAACTCCAAATTTAGGACTGATGTAAGGAACATTTTTATGCAGGACAAACAGCATATGGAATGTGGGGAAAAACCCTTGTCTGCATTATTTTAAAAAAAAAACCCAGCAGGATGCAGTGTTTGGTGTAATGTGGATGAATGAGCTGAGTGTCCTTCATCTAAATCTACGCTGAATCCCCCACTATCAACATCCTAGGGGCTACCATTGACCAGAAACTGAACTGGAGTAGCCATATAAATACCAGGGCTACAACAGCAGGTCAGAGGCTAGGAATCCTGCAGTGAGTGACTCACCTCCTGACTCCCCAAAGCCTGTCCATCTACAAGGCACAAGTCAGGAGTGTGATGGAATACTCTCCACTTGTCTGGATGGGTGCAGCTCCGACAACACAAGAAGCTCGACACCATGCAGGACAAGGCAGCCCGCTTGATTGGCACCCCATCCACAAACATTCACTCCCTCCATCACCGACGCACAGTGGCAGCAGTGTGTACCATCTACAAGATGCACTGCAGCAATGCACCAAGGCTCCTTTAGACAGCACCTTCCAAACCCGCAACCTCTACTGACTAGAAGGACAAGAGCAGCAAATGCATGGGAACACCACCACCTGCAAGTTCCCCTCCAAGTCACACACCATCCTGATTTGGAACTATATCATCATTCCTTCACTGTCGCTGGGTCAAAATCCTGGAACTCCCTTCCTAACAGCACTGTGGGTGCACCTACCCCACATGGACTGCAGCAGTTCAAGAAGGCAGCTCACCACCATCTTCTCAAGGGCAATTAGGGGTGGGCAATAAATGTTGGCCTGGCCAGTGACACCCACATCCCATGAATGAATTTTTAAAAAAACTTACAAAATGGGTTAGGGCACTCACCAGTTAAAACCGTGCATGATTTGCAACATTTCTCCTACAAGCCACAGGCTGTCTGATTTAGAAAATAGAAAAATATAGTATTGTGGGGGTACTCTTGAGGTCCCTCTAAGGTGCATTATTTGGATAGAGTCAAGGGAGCTTTACACTGCACCTAACTGCTACACCAGACATCGATTTTCCTTGAATGGAAGGTTTTCCATTTTCCCCAGCACTCGTGCCCCAATACAAAATCCTGTTTTAAGTGTGATGGCTTGTTGGAACATCAGCATCCTGAGCTATGTAATGGAAGGAGCATGTTCACTTGCATCCTCGTACCCACACCCCTACTGGCCTTGTCTGTTGTGTTGCCTTCCGGAGCTGCACAGAAGAAACCAGCTTCTAGGACTGCCCTTGTCCATCTCCCAATAATATCCCTCGAGGGTGCAGACATGGAGCTGACAACTAGTGGAAAAATTGGGAGATTTTAAAATCCAGTACAAGTTCTAAAATGGCTCCTCTTTGTTGTCCACTGCTGATTTTATAGCAATTAAATAGGATTGTATTGATTTTTCATTTGGCTACCTTTATTGGAGAAGTTACAACATAAAATCATTAAACTATTGTTTTGATTAACACTAGCTTATATTGGATGATCAGATACTTTTATTGTTACTCATGTCAGCTGTACTCGCAAGTAGTTAAAAGTGAATGTATTCTCATGCTACCAACAGCTGTTTATTCCCCTCTTTTTTTTTAAAAGGGTTGCTAGTTTATTAGATTCCACGGAAGAGGAAATACATCAAGCATAATTCTCTAAGGTCCTCATTGGAATAGCAACTCGATTTGTGGTTCTTTGAGATGTGCTAGAGAAACTATTTATGTGCTGTAGTAATTAGCTTTAACATAAGACAGTTTATAACTCGATGTTTTCCTGGCTTTAGTAAATGAAACTTCCTTGTTTTTGCTTCCATAGGCTAAAGAAATTCTTACAAAAGAATCAAATGTACAGGAGGTGCGATGTCCCGTCACAGTGTGTGGTGATGTCCACGGACAGTTTCATGATCTCATGGAACTGTTCAGAATTGGGGGCAAATCCCCAGATACCAATTACCTTTTCATGGGAGATTATGTTGACAGAGGTTATTACTCAGTTGAAACTGTCACATTACTTGTAGCATTAAAGGTATGATATTTCCTTTCCCTACTTACAGTAGGCTGCCTTATGTATTCTGTACTTGTTGACTCTTCCCTAGTGCTCACCTGGCGAATTCTCTGACCTGTTTGAAGTACTAAAAACTTGTTCATATTCAGTTATACCTTGTTCTAACATACAGCCACTGGGAACATTGCTGAAAATTAATTACTACATTTCTTTAAACAGGTTCGTTATCGGGAACGTATCACAATATTAAGAGGGAACCATGAAAGCAGACAGATCACACAAGTATATGGGTTTTACGATGAATGCCTAAGGAAATATGGAAATGCTAGCGTTTGGAAATACTTTACAGATCTGTTTGATTATCTCCCTTTGACAGCCTTAGTGGATGGTCAAGTGAGTAAAATCTGTTCTCGTGCATTTCCATTTGTCATAAAAGTTTCATGAAGTAGCTTTACCTTGAGAATGCTGTGACAATCAGATGTGCTTTTCTCCTACTGTCAATAACAAATTCAAATATAAAGGTCCACGACTCTGTAATGAAATAGATTTTCAAGGGAGTCTGGAGATTTGGTATCTGGTTACGTGCCTCCTATTCTTGTTAAGTTAGCCTGACAGCTCATTCAGTACATTTGTTGGTGTCCTAATCTCCTAAAATGCTGCTTAATTTTAAATGATAGGTTTTTATCCTAACTATTTAGTCATAGAGTTATATAGCACAGAAACAGGCCCTTCGACCCATCGTGTCCATGCTGGCCAACGAGCACCTATTTATTCTAATCCCATTTTCCAGCACTTGGCCCGTAGCCTTGTATGCTATGGCGTTTCAAGTGCTCATCTAAATACTTAAATGTTGTGAGGGTTCCTGCCTCTACCACCCCTGCAGGCAGTATGTTCCAGATTCCAACCTCTGGGTGAAAAGATTTTTCCTCAAATCCCCTCTAAACCTCCCTGTGCCTTGCCTTTTAAATCTATGCCCCCTGGTTATTGTCCCTTCCACTAAGGGAAAACTTTTCTTCCTATCTATGCCCCTCATAATTTTGTTTACCTCAATCAGGATTCCCCCCCCCCCCCCCTCATCCTTCTCTGCTGTAAGGTAAACAACCCTAGCCTATCCAGTCTCTCTTCATAGCTGAAATGCTCTAGCCCAGGCAACATCCTGGTGAATCTCCTCTACACCCTCTCTAGTGCAGTCACATCCTTCCTATAGTGTGGCGACCAGAACTGTACACAGTACTCCAGCTCTGGCCTAACTAACATTTTATACAGCTCTGTCATAACCTCCCTTCTCTCGTATTCTATGCCTCGACTAATAAAGGCAAATATCCCATATGCCTTCCTAACCACCTTATCTACCTGTGCTGCTGCCTTCAGTGATCTATGGACAAGTACACCAAGGTCCCTCTGACCCTCTACTTCCAAGGGCCCTACCGTCCACTGTATATTCCCTGGCCTTGTTAGTCCTCCCAAATTGCATCACCTCACTTCTCAGGATTAAATTCCATTTGCCACTGCTCCGCCCATCTTACCAGTCCATTTATATCCTGTAATCTAAGGCTTTCCTCCTCACTATTTACGACACCACCAAATTTCTCGTCATCTGCGAGCTTACTGATCATACCTCCCATATTCATGTCTAAATCATTAATGTACACTACAAACAGCAAGTGTCCCAGCACCGATCCCTACGGTGGACCACTGGTCACAGGCTTCCACTCGCAAAAAAAACCCCTCGACCATCACCCTCTGCCTCCTGCCACTAAGGCAATTTTGGATCCAATTTGCCAAATTGCCCTGGATCCCATGGGCTCTTACCTTCTTGACCAATCTCCCATGCGGGATCTTTATCAAAAGCCTTACTGAAGTCCATGTAGACGACATCAACTGCTTTACTCTCATCTACACACCTAGTCACCTCCTCGAAAAATTCGATCAAATTTGTTCGACATGATCTCATCATCCTCATCCTCCTCCTCTTCCCTAAGCCATGCTGACTATCCTTGATTAATCCCTGCCTCTCCAGGTGATTTAATCCTGTCCCTCAGATGTTTTTCCAATAGCTTCCCTACTACTGATAGACTCGCTGGCCTGTAATTACCTGGTTTATCCCTACTACCCTTCTTGAATAATGGTACCACATTCGCTGTCCTCCAATCCTCTGGCACCTCTCCTGTGGCCAGAGAGGATTTGAAAATTTGTGTCTGAGCCCCCGCAATCTCCTCCCTTGCTTCACATAGCAGCCTGGGATACATCTCATCTGGGCCCAGGGATTTATCCACTTTTAAGCCCACTAATACCACCTCCCTATCAATGCTAGCTTGTTCTAGTATATCACAATCCCCCTCCCTGATCTCTACACCTACATCATGCCTCTCCATAGTGAACACAGATGAAAAGTAATTATTTAAAACCTCACCTACGTCCTCCAGCTCCACACACAGATTGCCACTTTGGGCCCTACTCTTGCCCTCGTTATCCTCTTGCCCTTAATATACTTATAAAACGCCTTGGGATTTTCCTTTATCCTGCCCGCCAGTGTTTTTTCAGCCCCCTCTTCACTCTCCTAATTACTTTAAGTACCCCCAATTCAAAATTCACCATCTGCCGTGGAATAAATAGTTCTAGACTGTTCTGATGTCTTTAATGGTTAAGCTGTACCGTATAACTAATTACTCGGGAGGGTGCGGATGTTTGCTTTCACAAGAAAACAGTTCTTCTAAGCCCTTTGTTTGCTTTCAGAGTAGGTGAATTTATCATATGGATTTTAGCCAATCGCTTCCCTTGCAACACTTCGATTTATGTAGTGGATTTAACTTGGGATGTCCCAAAATACCTTGTAGAGGCTTAATCAGATAACTAGATGCAAAGCCAAAGAAGGAGACACCAGAAAGGGCTTGGTCAAGGAGGTGGGTTTTAAGAACTGTCTATTTAGAGGAGAGATGGAGGGGTTTAGGGAGGGAATTCCAGAGCATAGAGCCTAGACAGCTGAAGATGTAGCCACCAATGAGGAGGATACACAGGACAGCAAGGTCTCTGAAACATGGAGTTCCAGAGGGTAAAAGGTAACCTTTATGTAGGGGCGGAAGATGTTGGTTTGGTTCTTAATGAATACTTTGCATCTGTCTTCACAAAAGAGGGGGATGATGCAGATATTGTAGTTGAGGAGGAGTGTGAAGTATTAGATGTGATAAACATAGGGAGAGAGGAAGTATTAATGGGATTAGCATCCTTGAAAGTTGATAAATCACCAGGGCCAGATGAAATGTACCCTAGGCTGTTAAAAGAAGTGGGAGAGGAAGTAGCAGAAGGTCTGACCATCATTTTCCAGCCCTCATTGGATACAGGTGTGCCGAGAACTGCTCATGTTGTACCTCTGTTTAAAAAGGGAGTGAGGGATAGACTGAATAATTACAGGTGAGTCAGTCTAACCTCAGTAGTGGCAAATTATTGGTATCTATTCTGAGAGATGGGATAAACTGTCACTTAGGCACAGGTTAATCAAGGATGGTCAGCATAGATTTGTTAAGGGAAGATCTTGTTTGACCAACATGATCGAATTTTCTGAAGAAGTTACAAGGAAGATAGATGAAGGTAGTGCAGTTGATGTGGTCTACATGGATTTTAGCAAGGCTTTTGACAAGGTACCACATGGCAGACTGGTTTTTAAAAAAAAATCCCATGGGATCCAGGGAAATGCAGCAAGGTGGATACAAAATTGGCTCAGTGGCAAGAAACAAAGGGTAATTGACTGGTGTTTTAGTGACTGGAGAGCTGTTTCCAGTGGCGTTCCGCAGGGTTCAGTACTGTGTTGCCTGCTTTTTGTGGTATATATTAACAATTTGCAAGGTTAATGTAGGGGGCATGAACAAGAAGTTTGCAGATGACACAAAGATTGGCCATGTGGTGGATAGCTGTAGGCTGCAGGAAGATATTGATGGTCTGGTCAGATGGGTAGAAAAGTGGCAAATGGAATTCAGCCTGGAGAAGTGTGAGGTGATTCAATTGGGGAGGTCAAACAAGGCAAAGGAATACACAATTAATGGGAAAATACTGAGAAGTGTAGAGGAAGTGAGGGACCTTAGAGTGAAAGTCCACATATTCTTGAAGGTAACAGGACAGGTTGATAAGGTGGTTAAGAAGACATATGGAATCTTTTCCTTTTTCACCAAGAGAGAGTATAAGAGCAGGGAGGTTATGCTGGAACTGTATAAATCATTGGTTAGGCCACAATTGAGTACTGTGTGCAGTTCTGGTCACCTCATTACAGAAAGGATGTAATTGCATTAGAGAGGATACAGAGGAGAATTATGAGGTTGCTGCCAGGACTGGGACAATGCAGCCATGAGGAAAGATTGGATAGGCTGTGATTGTTCTCCTTGGAACAGAGAAGGCTGAGGGGAGATCTGATTGAAATGTACAAAATATTGAGGGGGCTGGATAGAGTGGAGGTGAAGGGTCTATTCATCTTAGCAGAGAGGTCTGTGACGAGGAGGCATAGATTTAAAGTGATTGGTAGAAAAATTAGAGGGGAGATGAGGAACAGTTTTTTTCACCCAGAGGGTGGTGGGGGGCTGGAACTCACTGCCTGAAAGGGTAGTTGAGGCAGAAACCCTCAACTCATTCAAAAGAAGTCTGGATATGCACCTCAAGTGCTGTAATCTGCAGGGCTGCGGACCAAATGCTGGAAGGTGGGATTAGAATAGGTGGGTTGTTTTATGGCTGGCACAGCCACAATGGGTCAAGTGGCTGCTTCTGTGCCTTTAAACTTTCTATGATTCTAGGGGGGAGGGGAGCGTGGTGTGGGGTTGATAGAGAGGAAAGCCCAACAAGGGATTTAAACACTAGGATCAGAACGTTAAATTGGAGGCATTGTGGGACCTGGAGCCAGTGTCGGTTAGCAAGGACAGGTGATGAGAGACTAGGATTCGGTATAAAAACAAAACCTGCTGGAAATACTCAGCAGGTCTGGCAGCGTCTGTGGAGAGAGAAGCAGAGTTAACGTTTCGGGTCAGTGACCTTTTATCAGAACTCAGTTCACTGACCTGAAACGTTAACTCTGCTTCTCTCTCCATAGATGCTGCCAGACTTGCTGAGGATTTCCAGCATCTGCAGTATTTTGCTTCTATATTAGAGCAGGATTTGGTGTCAGATAGGATATGGACAGCAGTTTTCTTTTTTTTGCAGAGTTTGAAAAGTGGATGATGGGGAAGGGAAGCATTGGAATATTTGAATCTGGGGGTGACAAAGACATGGGTGATGGTTTCAACAGCATATGAGCAGAAGCAAGGGATGTTATGGAGGTGGCAGCTGGCACTTTAATTGGAGGCAAAGAGGGATATGAATTTGGGAGGTGTCATTCAAGGAGTAGTCAACAGAATAACTAACACCCTGTCTTAAGTAGGCTGGTAGGTTTACATGCACAAGTGGGTTCAAGAAGAAGTTCTCCTCAACATCATTTCGGCTTGGTGTTGCCCAAGAAACAGTGCCCAACTCTCGTTTCCATTTAGTGAGTAAATGAGCCCAGAGGCTTAACTTTGCCTAGTTGTTGTACAGGTTTTTTTCTATGTTCTTGTAAACGCAGTAAAACCAAGAAGGATTTTTAAAAAAGACAATTAAAAGACTAGCTTTTTGAAATTTCAAACTTGCAATCAAAATTAATTTGAATACGGTGTAGGTAAAGCAGTTCATTCTGCAGCCTTTATAGGAAATTAAGGCCGTATGTGTAGTACAATTTGTATACTTTTGAAAATTTTTATTTTGCAGCTCTGTATAGGATTTTGTTTTCAGTGTACCCTGTTCAAATGAATACTGTGTTCACTTATTGATGATTTGGCATCCACAGATATTCTGTCTGCATGGTGGCCTCTCTCCATCCATAGACACATTGGATCATATTCGAGCCTTGGATCGTCTGCAGGAGGTGCCTCACGAGGTGAGCTCCCTGTGGTGGTGTTTGGTCGCCATTGATGCACCACCTCAAAAAAAAATACTATTGCAAGAAATTGAAAGATTGGCGCACTGAGTCATCCTCCTTAATTGCCTTTGGCCCAGTGTTAAGAACTTACAATTGTAATGGATGGCAACATTCACTTTTATAGTCAGTGGAGAAAGTGTTAACTTGATAGTGCCACATTTTTGGAGGAAAGGGGAGGGACTGTTGTTTTCTCTGGAATGTTGCAAACACTGTGTGTATGGGCAGCCACACTCAACAATGTTCCATTTCATATTGTTCTGTCCAAACTCTCAATGCTTTGCAACTATTTTACTTTTAACAGTTTATTGAATTGGGCCATGTTGAATGTATCCTCTGCTGTAGTCAAATCAAAGTGTCGCTGTACAATAATTTCTCAGTGTAAATAAATTTTCTGATCATATTTAAAGATATTGTCTGATAGGCCAAAGCTTAGACTGATGTAAACATATCAGGATTATACCAGTGCAATACAATGTTTTTCCTATTAAGAAAATCACTTAAATTATCCCCCAAGTCTTGTTTTGTAGTGGGATTTCCTCTCATATTAAAATACAAACTATTGCACAGTAGAGTTTAGCTGACAGGAAACACAGCAGTAAAAGCTTCACTTTTTCTTTGAAAGGGAATAACCTTCCCTGTATTGTGGACACTGTTATTTATATTTAATGGAATTTTCAATAGTGATCATAAATAGGAAATGGTTATTAGGCTCAATAACATGATCTTTTTGATGGATCCACCTCACCAACCCAGCTTTTACCATATTCCTCAGTCCCAGAAACCTGTCCAGCTGGCACTTCTAATTGCTGATATTGCCTGACCTTGTAATTTATTCCCGAAATCTATTGCCATTTGGCTGAAAAAAAGTTACATATGATTTTTCCTGTTCCTAATTGATTTTTTTTTTAAAGTCCTGAAAGCTATTGGTTTGGATCAATTTTAATTCCCTTCATAAGTTTGAAACCTAGTAGGTGAGCACCTCGAGGCCTGCTTTTATAAAGAAAAGAAGCCAATTTTCTTTATCTTATAATACTTAGATCATCTTTGTCACTCATCTCTACCCTTTCAAAGGCAGCAATATCTTTGATTAAACTTTTTCCATCTGTAAAGATAACTAGGTACTATATTGACCTTGTTTTAATACTAGAGCTAAGCTCATTCATTAAAGTCTGCACTGTCCCTGTAACTGTAACTCTTGTGCTTTGTAAATTGCACAATGGTTTCATTTACGTTTGGTTCATTGTCATACCTAGCTTCATCTGCATTGAATTATATCTGCCACAGCAGTCATCTAAAATAAGTGTTGCATTATTGCTCATTACTTAACCTTCCTTCACTTCATTGTTATCTTCAAATTTGGAGATTTGCTTAAAATGCCTTTTAAGTTATTATATATTAAATGTACCAAGGATCCCCAGCCAGGCTATTTGAGATTTCTTCTGTCAAGCCTGAAAGATGCTGGGACTGCTATTGAGAAAAGATGGTCCTCTTCTGCAAAGCAGTGTTGTTGCTTCTGTTCATGCCTTTTTTTTTCTACAGGTTTTTCTTTGCTTTTAACTTCCTCTTCAGTACATTTCCATCCTCCCTCCTTTGACTCTTTTGTTGGCATGCACATCCAGGTGTACTGTGATACTTGCCCAAGTGGGCATTATACGTGTCATTTGGTCTCCCTTTTTTTTTTAAAAAGGGACAAAACAGCCAACTTTAATCCTATATTCAATGTCCACGCACAATGCCCATACTCTTCCAGCAGCTCGCTGTATAGTGGTCACTAAGTATAGGAATGACTGTCCTTCTAACTCGGACGCAAGCCAATTGTGGAGTTCTGATATCAGCTAACTCTGCACAGCCTAAGGATTGCAGCTGTGATCTTCCCGGTGTATGGCTAATTACCTGATGACAACCAAATGAGCCATCAAGGAGCTTTAAAATTGATTTTCACCTTGTCACTCTATGTGAAAATTGCTTCAAGTGTAACACCCTCCAGCTGTAATGTGAACTCCAAGTATTTTTGCATTTCACATTAGTTACACTTAACTTCATCTCATTTACTGTTTAGAGATGCAAGTTTAAAACTGATTTTTGCTAACAAGCTACACAGAAGAGCAAATGTGTATATTGTCAACAAGATTTTAGTAAGACTGTGGCTGTATGAGTCCTGTTCTCTATTCAATCAGGGTCCAATGTGCGATCTGCTGTGGTCGGATCCTGATGACCGCGGCGGTTGGGGGATTTCTCCACGAGGTGCGGGGTACACATTTGGACAAGATATTTCTGAAACGTTTAACCATGCAAATGGGCTCACTCTGGTGTCTCGGGCACATCAACTTGTAATGGAGGTGAGGGAAACTATATCTAAACTAAGATTGTACTGTGTGCTTAAATGGGAACAAATCAAACTGTAGCTTTCAGACTTAAGTAGGTTAGCATTCTATTTGTGCATCCTGCACCTCAAAGGACTGGTTTCAAAACTAGCTTATTTCAGTATAGACTTGGTTTAAAGCCATGTATCTTAAAGTGGAAACAGATAATTGCCCTGGTAATTTAACTCCAGCTAGTCTGGCTCTGTATCAATGCTGAAATCATAGGAATTGTATTAACTAAGCATCAAATCTTTCCTTCAAAAAGGAGAGCAGCTCTATTTGGCTGATATAGTTAAATATGTTCAATGCTTTCCTTTTTATCTTTGTCTTCTGAAGGTTCTGTTTTAGAATTAATTTAAAGCTGGTACAATACCCAAAAATGTGTTGTGTGGTCTTACAAATTGAAAAATTATAAAAGCTTAATGAAATAATTTGAAGTGTTGTGAGCAGATAGAACACATAGTGTGCAAAATTCCAGTCATCCTTATGACTAAGGTTTTTGGATTCTCTACACCTTGTATTCATCCCTTTAATCCAGATTACTCATGAAATGTAACAATATTACTTCATGTATTTTTAAAATAGGACTACAGAAATCACCAACTAACATGAGTTCAGACTCCGTTGACTTGGTTAGTAATGCCACAGAGTTGGCATTGAATTTAGGAAGAGGAAATGTCTGTTTTTATCAGAGGAGAACCAGATGCCTTTATTGAACAGTTCATTGATTCTTCATAGTCTGTGTAACCCACTGTGTATAAATACTGTTGACCAATCTAAATGTGATTTTGTTTAATAATTTAAACCATGAAACAGAGTAGTGAGTTTTAGGGGAGAAAAATATGCTTCCTTTAGATTTTTGAAATCTTTTAATAAACTGACATCCTTGTACAATGTACATAATGCAAAGTATTGATGGTTAAGACTGAGAAATCCATCTGTGCATACTGTCATCATAGTGTCCGTATATGAGAAAAGTAAGCTGCATTTGTCTTGTAATAGCAAACCGTTTACATGGAGTTCGTTCTAGCCTTAAGACAACTGAGTATTCTCGAAAAGCAGTGCAATTTAGATGGCTTGTGTAGTAGGTAGACTACCATTTACAAGGGGTACCTTGTGTGATCCTAGTATTTTATGGAAAGTTAGCCGAATTGTTTATAAAATGAATGACTTATTAATAGCTGTTCTTGTGTCCCCCATAATACTTTATATGCGTGACATGGTTTAGCAGACTGGTGAAGTGTTATCATGGGACTCTTAAAGATCCACTGAATTATTCAGATCCTGTAACTGAAAAGCTTTAGTGAGATAATTCTGAGCATTTAATGGGGTACTTTATTGTATCATTTGTAGAAGGAATTATGTGTATTGTGTCTGCAAAATGTTAAAAATCTTCCATTTGTTAAATCCCAGGGATACAACTGGTGCCATGATCGAAATGTGGTAACAATATTCAGTGCTCCAAATTATTGTTATCGCTGTGGTAACCAAGCTGCTATTATGGAGCTAGATGACACACTGAAGTATTCCTTGTAAGTATAATGAAATCCAAATTTTAAGAATATTTTAACATACACATGTGTTTCAGGCGGTGCATTAATTATCAATGATCCCCCCCCCCCCCCCCCACTATAAAACTTGTCCAGTTTTAGCAAAAGGCTGAAAAAGTTTGGTTTGAAAATCTAAACAGACTTCCTGTGTAACTTGGCATCTTTCAGCACTATATTTAGCATATATTCTTGCAGTAAAAGCTTCCCATTTTTATATCTGGTAACTAGGTAAATCCCATGAGCCCTTTAGATACTTGTGCCCATTTTTACTTCGTTTTACACAATGGCCCAGGGATGTATCGAGTCATACTCCTTCATACATGTGATGCATGTTCAAGTTTACATTTCTCATTGGATCAACACCAGACATGTCCAGAACTTCTCTGCGGGAGTAAATGTCATTGAGTAGCCACCTTTTAGTTCCTCTGCACCACCAAGCAACTAATGGCAGAGTAATGTAGAAGTGTCATGTGTACAAGAAGAGCAACGATGGAAAAAATAACTAAAACTGAAGCATTATAAAATTGACTTTACCTTTATTAAAAACTCCCTAGCCTTTGTATTCAAACTGTCTGACAGGGACAAATGTTTGAGCTGGGAGGGGTCAATTACACCCACCCTGAAACATTCCCGAATTGAATGGGATTTTCTGAAACAAAAAGTATAAAGTGGAAACCTCATCACTTGATTATTCTCATCCTGAACCCATCAAGAGACACTTTTGAATTGAATGGGTGTGAAGTAGCCATAACCTAGGTCATTGTTGGTCACCACAGGGAGGGAGATCCACATTACCCAACAGAGACAAAGGTGTGAAATCATTTTTGACCTTAAAGGTAGATCCCTGAAGAGAGAGGGGGAGATACTGAGGAAGAAGCCTCAGCAAGAAGTTTGTTTCCAGCTCAGGGATTGGGAGAAATCCAGCAAGCCAGAGGGAGAGAATTCAACAGGTTTGCCGTGACCCCCAATAGTTACCTCACATACAAGCACTTATTCCTTTTCCTCTCTATCTGACTCTTTGCGTGTGCGCAAGTGCGGTTGTGACAATTTGGGATAAGGCATATTGATCAATTTTTCTGTTTTAAACCTACAAGAAAAACTGTCACTGTCTGTATATTTTACAAATAAAACACAAAGGGGTTAAACCCTTTTTTTAAAAAAACACTTGCTACAGTTAGGTGGGAGTTGAACAAGGGAAGCCACCAAACGCTTCACCACATGCCGTAACAGGAAAAAAGTGGGAATAATTTACCACCTTGTCTTTTCTCCTGGGACCTGTAGTGCGAGGAGGTGCATAAATTCCAGATGCATCTCTTTTTTTTTTTTTTTTTCCCCCTCCTCGTCTTTACCCCTGCCACCCACCCCACCCCCCCCCCCCCCGGGCCAAAAGACACATTAGCTCAAGTGCTTTCCTTTTTTTAAAAAAAAAATGTTGATGGCTGACTTGTGCTAGGTTACAGTTCCCCAAGCATTGGCTGCTTGCAGTACCTTGCCCTGTGTGCTGGACAAGGTGCTCTTGCTAATCTTTTGGCTTTTGTAGTCCAGGACAACTGAAACTAAATGGATTACCCATCTTGCTGCACCAGCTCAGATCAGGAATCTTGTGCTTTTTAGTTCACACTGACCAGTTCATGCCTGCATTTTCATGGTGGATAATTTTTGAATAACTCTGCTTCTTGCAAATATTATGAATCTTGCTCATGTTTCTAATGTGTCTTCGTCTCATGACTTGAACTTGAAATCAACCTGTTTAATTTAGGGTTATTGACTGTTGCAGTTTCTAAATACATTATCAAACTAGGTTTTAAGCTTCAGTTAGATATTTAATTTTACTTTTAAATAAGTGTTAATTGTGTAGATACAGATACTAATGTAAGTGGTCTGACTGGCTTTGCTGCCCTCTCCATATTATAAACTTTGCTGAAATGGCGGATTCCTTCCTTTTATTGGTCCTGTACTATTTTGGAAACCCTCTTTGCTTTAATAACCTTGTACATTTGTAACTTTAGTTTTAGAATTGTTTTCTTTTCTTGTAAGATCTTCCCTTTTCTGATGAGTTGAATGCTGCAGACTGACCCAGCCAAGATTTCACGGCAGAAATTTCACAACTAGTGCATTGAATATAAAATACTTTTGATTTTCAGTTTTCATTGAAACTAATATGTGAAGGATATGAAACATTAACTTTTGAAAACCAGCAAAAGCACTTAGAATAGCAGCAGATATTTAATGAGTTATGGCTGCAGTTTTCATAGTTTTTTTTGTGACTGCAGTTTTACTGTTGTTGAGCGCTATTGACCTGTTTGATGCCAAGTAGTAAATTTGTATCTTGATGCCTTTTGGTGTTCTTTTGATTCCATGTACTAAATGCAATTCCTTTCCTCTCACGCAGCCTTCAGTTTGATCCAGCGCCTCGCCGTGGAGAGCCTCATGTCACTCGCCGTACTCCAGACTATTTCCTGTAAAGAGTTCTTAATTGTACACTACAACCACGCCAGCAGTTCACCTGCTACAGAAAAAGCAACAATAATTTAAATGTTTTTCTAAAATTACTTCTGTTTGCCACAACTGAATAGCATTAACATGGACCAAATGTGCCATACTGAAGGCAGTCTTATGCCTGGAGCATTGAGCACAATTTAATAGTGATTTATTATTATTTTTTGTTTCAGTATGGAAAATATGGTATTCAGTCCCAACTGTCAGATTTTGCCTGCTTTACTTGTCATTTTGTTTTACCCAGAGACTGTGAAGTATTGATGTACAAATGGTATAATAAACAGGTCCAAATGCAACAGTCATGACATTTTTAGTTGTAGTTTTACCAGGTATATATTGCTTTCCAGTCCTTTTTTTTTTCTCAGTAAGAGGCACACAACACTTGTTCTGAATGTATGCTACGAACTTTTGAAGGGGACTCACAATGCCCCTTCTGGAGTGTTAGAGGAAAATGTCCCTTTTTCAATGTTTGAATCACTGTTCTGTTACTGTACTTTTTCTGTATATAATTGACAAAGTGTTTGCAACTTAACTTGGTGTATTTGAACAATAAACTACTTCAGATAATCAGTCGCTGGGTTTCCGTAAGATAATTTAGATAAAGAAATAAAAAGTTGTTTCTCTCCATTTGTTATGAGTAAACATACACAAACTTTCTGATGTCTTGCTTAATTTTTTTTCACTTAGAATTTCTTCTTCCTCTAATAATAAAATATAAAACTTAAACCTTGGACTGGTTAATGTGGTCTCATCCTTTCTTTCCCAGACATTTTACACTTTGACCTTTCCAGTCAGATTTTTTTTTAATCTTGCTGCTTCCGAAACTTCTCGGATCATTTTCTATTTCTGCCCCCTTCCCAATACAGAGATCCTTAAGTTTGAATCAGTTCAAGGTTGTTCTTTTATGAAATTCCTCACTTTCTACCCTGTCTATATTTGTTTTACAGAAACATTCCACTTTTCAAGTTAGTCATTAAAAATGGTATAAAATGTGGTTTTGTGGCTGTCTATCCAAGCTGCTCAATAGACTGAATCAATAGGCAAATCGATGAATCAAGCCTAATAATTAGTGTTTAATAACCAGAAGCAATAATTTTTCTTATTTTAAAGACTTTCCAAAGTTAAAGTACTTTGGTCAGTATTGGGATTTATTGTAATTCATATTTATAATTGTAAAAGCCTGCCATACTCTATGCAATTGGTGATTATGTGGATGGGGAAGAGAGTTGGAAAACAAGTTGTTGTATTTTCGTACCTTTCTAATCTACAATTATTGTAGTTCTCATAGGACTCACATGAGCATGTAATGTTTCTCCTCAATCTCTTACACTTGTTAAGAATTTGCTTTACCCAGGATTGTTAGAAATTGCTTTGCTGAAGAGGATGGTTTCAAATTTTAAGACTAAATTGGCTTAAGTTTTGAAGCAGAGGCTCTTGCAAACAACTATCACAGGCATAACAGGCTCAATAGCCTCCTTCTGTGCTATAACATTCTATGGGTCAGGAGTGGAGACCAGAAGTAGACAAGGGCCTCTCAACTGAGATATCCCAACCTCGATGTTTAGGTTTACTGACATAATTGGAAGTATGACTTGGCTACGTCTGTCAAATGTTCCTAGCCAGAACATATGAGATGTAAACATAACCACAAATGCTCCTTGAACAGCAATGAAATGAATGTGAGTAAAGCATTGGCGAATGTGGTTTGTGCAAGTCTCTGCTCAGCATATATTCCCTCAGTTCCTGTAGTTAAATCAACATTTGGGTCCAGAGTTGGCTGGAATTTTTCTGATCATTCATCCCAACTCTTTAGTCAATAGGCCATGATATTGCTTGAATGATCCAATTGCAGCCCTGAGGGCCTGTTCGTGGCCATATTTAAAATCAGTCCTTATGTTGGCCTTTGGCCTGGAGTGTGATAACAGCTGCTCTTAGTTCAACTCTTCTAGATTGCAAGCAAGAAAACATTGCTGTTGCTTGTAAAAGTCCCTTCCTGTTTACATTACACTCTGTCTGACAGCCCACATCGCCCAACGCTACCCTTCATACACCGACCCGCACCTGTGGAAACATATGCCATTACTGAGGTGTCAAGATTGGATCAGATCAAGAAAGCCCTTTAGTTTCCTACATTACAACAGTGACTAAACTTCAAAATGTCACTGACCCGAAACGTTAATTCTGCTTCTCTTTCCACAGATGCTGCCAGACCTGCTGAGTGAATCCAGCATTTCTTGTATTTGTTTCAAAATGTACTTTATTGGCTGTGAAGCACTTTGGGGTATCCTGAGGTTGTGAAAGGAGCTATATAAATGCAAGTTATTTCTTTATCCTGTTAAGTATCTTATGTACTGCTAAATGATTTCCAGTGAGATCTTGGGTAAAACTGGGACAATTTGCAATTTGTTCTAGTTGGGAACTGTCTGACATACAGAAGCTGACTGACAGGTGAAGTGGTGTCCTTATCTGGGGCTTTGCTGTTTTCCTTGTCGTTGGATACTATGTTTTGGTCATTACTAATTTAGGTGGTTGTGTTTGTTCAAGCTCCTCACACTGTTGCTTCATAATTTCTTCATAAGTACACACAAAAACCAAGGACCCAATTACACTGTGCAGAGTTCTGGTCTCCCATCTTACAAAAGGATATAGAGGCACTGGTGAAGGTGCAAAGAAGATTTAGGAGGATGAAAAAAGAACAGAGGTTAAGGTCATATGGAAAGACTGAACAGGCTATTCAGCGCCTTGAGCCTGCTCTGCCATTCTAACAGATCATAGCTAATCTGTGGACTTAACTCCACTTTTCTGCCTACCCCGATACCCTTTGACTCCCTTGTTTGTCCAGAATCTGTCTATCTCTGCCTTCAAAAACATTCAATGACCCTGCCTCCACTGCTCTCCAGGAAAAGAGTTCCACAGACTCACGACCTTCAGAGAAAAAAATTCTCCTCCTCTCTCTTAAATAGGAGACCCCTTATTTTTAAACAGTGCCCCCTAGTTTTAGTCTCTCCCACAAGAGGAAACGTCCTTTCAACATCCACCCTGTCAAGTCTCCTCAGGATCTTATATATTTCAATAAGATCACCTCTCATCCTTCTAAATTACAATGAATAGACCCAACCTGTACAACCTTTCCTCATAAAATAATCCTCTCATCCCAGGAATCAGTTGAGTGAACCTTCTTTGAACTGCTTCCAATGCAATTATATCCTTCTTAAGTAAGGAGATCAAAACTGTACACAATAGATGTGGTCTCACCAATGCCCTGTACAATTGCAGCAAAACATCTCTACTTTTATATTCCATTCCCCTTGTAATAAATAACAACATTGCATTTGCCTCAATCACCTGCTGTACCTGCCTATTAACTTTTTGTGTTTTGTGTACTAGGATACCCAGATCCCTCTGCATCTCAGAGTTCTGCAATCTATTTAAATAATATGTTGTTTTTCTATTCTTCCGGCCAAAGTGGACAAATTCACACTTTCCCACATTATACGCCATCTGCCAAATCTTTGCCCACTCATTTAACCTATCTATATCCCTTTGCAAACTCCTTATGTCCTCTTCACAACTTATTCTCCTACCTATCTTTGTGTCATCAGCAAATTTAGCAACCATACATTCTGTCCCTTCATCCAAGTCATTAATAAAAATTGGAATTGTTGTGGCATCAGCATTGATCCCTGTGGCACTCTAGTTACAGCTTGCCAACCTGAAAACTACCCATTTATGCCTAGTCCCTGTTTCCTGTTAGCTAACCAATCCTCTATCCATGCTAATATGTTATCCCCTGTACCATGGACTGCTATTTTGTTTAGTAATCTTTGCAGTAGTATCTTGTCAAATGCTTCTGGAAATCCCCTTTATCCACATTGCTTGTTACTTCCTCAAAGAACTCTAATAAATTAGTCAAACACGATTTCTCTTTCACAAAACCATGTTGACTCTGCCTGATTGCATTGAGATTTTCTAAATTACCTGCTTTATCCTCCTTAATAATAAATTCCAGCATTTTCCCTATGACTGATATTAAGCAAACTGACATAAAACTGGCACTGGCAGGGCAGCACAGTGGCGCAGTGGTTAGCCTCACAGCTCCAGCGACCCGGGTTCAGTGGAGTTTGCAAGTTCTCCCTGTGACCGTGGGGTTTTTGCTGGGTGCTCTGGTTTCCTCCCACAGCTATAAGACTTGCAGGTTGATAGGTAAATTGACCATTGTAAATTGCCCCTAGTGTAGGTAGGTGGTAGGAGAATTGAGGGAAGATGGGGATGTGGTAGGGAATATGAGATTAATGTAGGATTAGTATAAATGGGTGGTTGATGGTCGGCACAGACTCGGTGGGCCGAAGGGCCTGTTTCAGTGCTGTATCTCTCTATGACTCTAAAAGCAAAATACTGTGGATGCTGGAAATCTGAAATAAAAACAAGAAATGCTGGAAATACTCAGCAGGTCTGGCAGCATCTGTGGAGAGAGAAGCAGAGTTAACGTTTCAGGTCAGTGACCCTTCTTCAGAACTATCAAATATTAGAAATGTAAAAGGTTATAAGCAAGTAAAGCGGGGGTGGGGCAAGAGATAACAAAGGAGAAGGTGTAAATAGGACAAGGTCACAGAATAGCTGACCAGAAGGTTGTGGAGCAAAGGCAAAAAATATGTTAATGGTATGTTGAAAGACAAAGCATTAGTACAGATAAAGTGTTAATGGCCTGAAAATTGAACAGCCGCAAGTACAAACATGAAAAAAACAGTGGGTAAGCAAACTTAACAAACTAAGATGAAATAAAATAAAATAAACACAAAAAATATATATAAAAAAAAGGAAAAAGAAAAGAAATAACTAAAAATAAAAGTGAAATGGGGGGCCCATCATGCTCTGAAATTATTGAACTCAATTTTCAGTCCGGCAGGCTGTAGTGTGCCTAATCGGTAGATGAGATGCTGTTCCTTGAGCTTGTGTTGATGTTCATTGGAACACTGCAGCAATCCCAGGACAGAGATGTGAGCATGAGAGTAGGGGGGAGTGTTGAAATGGCCAGCAACCGGAAGCTCGGGGTCCTGCTTGCGGACTGAGCGGAGGTGTTCCACAAAGGGGTCACCCAGTCTGCGTTTGGTCTCCCCAATGTAGAGGAGACCACATTGTGAGCAGCGAATACAGTACACTACATTGAAAGAAGTACAAGTAAATCGCTGCTTCACCTGAAAGGAGTATTTGGGGCCTGAGATAGTGAAGAGAGAGGCGGTAAATAGGCAGGTCTTTCACCTCCTGCGATTGCAAGGGAAGGTGCCATGGGAAGGGGACGAGGTGGTGGGGTAATGGAGGAGTGGACCAGGGTGTCATGGAGGGAATGATCCCTTCGGAATGCTGACAGGGGAAGGGAGGGGAAGATGCATTTGGTAGTGGCATCACGCTGGAGGTGGTGGAAATGGCGGAGGATGATCCTTTGGATATGGAGGCTGATGGGGTGGAAAGTGAGGATAAAGGGAACCCTGTTGCATTTCTGGGAGAGAGGGGAAAGGGTGAGGGTAGAGGTGCGGGAAATGGTCCGGACACGGTTGAGGGCCCTGTCAACCACAGTTGGGGGGAATCCTCGGTTGAGGAAAAAGGAAGACATATCAGAAGCGCTGTCATGGAAGGTTGCATCATCAGAGCAGATGCATTGGAGACGGAGAAACTGGGAGAATGGAATGGAGTCCTTACAGGAGGCAGGGTGTGAAGAAGTGTAGTTGAGGTAGCTGTGGGAGTCAGTGGGCTTATAATGGATATTCTGATAAGTCTACAAACATCAATGGGGAGCAGCACAACTGTATTAGCTAGCTAGCAAGCAAAATAATACGCAATGCCAATGCGAATTGCTTTTTTTCACAGAATAAAGTTAACTACATCATGTCATGGGGTGATAGATGGACCTTATCGGATGAATTTTGTGGATTCACATTGTGTCAGGAGTGCAAATTCATCCACTAAACCATGAAACTCAAGGAGAGGATTGTGATTGTGGTTATTGAGGTGAGGCAGTAAAAAAAAAAGAAATAGGAAGATGGACCATTTCTCACTCTGCTGTTGTCACAAGACAATTTAACCCACGATGGTCAATGTTTGTGCAAATTCTCCACCTGCTTGTAGTATGTGTCTGAAGACAGGGAAGCCAACAAAAGGACAGTGATCTCCAAATCAGGAGAATTTTATAAGATGGAGCAGATTGTACTTCAGAAGAGTCATGTATAATAGAAAAGCATAGTGGGACAGGAAGGGACAGAGAGATTAACGGTAGGTAGCCAAGACTAGTTTATTCATCTGGACAGGCTGTTAAACTAGATTCTAAAGTACAGCAACAATTGCATCTCTCACGGACAAAATGTCATATACTCACCAAAGCTAGTGACAAAATTAGGTAAACGCAATTACAAATAAAAAGCACCCTTCAGTTCCTCCAATAAAATGATTCTCTTCAGTTCAATTATGTCTATATCTCAGTCTATCACTGTAAATTCTGATTCAGCTCTGACAAGATAATTATTAATAAAAAGCTTTCCTGCAAAAGGTTGAGCAGTTGTTACCGCATGTATCAGTTACAAAATGTTCAGTCAATATCTGTAGGATTGTACTCCAGACTAACCAATTTATGCCCAAGCCAAATCTCTTAACTGTTAGCAAAGGTGCACTTTTAACGTAATGTGATAGAGACAACTTTCAAATGACATTGGCCACTCAGGTTGTCTGTCTGCAAACTGGATAGTAAATGACATACAGTGCAGTTACTGATATTTGACATACTTGTAAAATTTGTCATTTAATCCAAGTTACAGCAAAGCAAAATCAGTTAATGACTGTTTCTAACATGGTCATTGAAACATATTAAATTTTTACTGTGTCTTCCCCAACAGTTTTTAAAACTGCAAAACTGCATGGATTTTGTTAAGGAATCATAGACAGTTCATAACAGATTCTTCTTATATGGCCTCCTTGTCTCAAGAGACAATGGGTAAGCGCCTCGAGGTGGTCAGTGGTTTGTGGAGCAGCGCCTGGAGTGGCTATAAAGTCTAATTCTAGAGTGACAGACTCTTCCACAGGTGCTGCAGACAAAATTGGTTGTCGGGGCTGTTACACAGTTGGCTCTCTCCTTGCACTTTTGTCTTTTTTCCTGCCAACTACTAAGTCTCTTCGACTCGCCACTCTTTAGCCCTGCCTTTATGGCTGTCCGCCAGCTCTGGTGATCACTGGCAACTGACTCCCACGACTTGTGGTCAATGTCACAGGACTTCATATCGCGTTTGCAGACGTCTTTAAAGCGGAGACATGGATGGCCGGTGGGTCTGATACCAGCGACGAGCTCGCTGTACAATGCGTCCTTGGGGATCCTGCCATCTTCCATGCGGCTCACATGGCCAAGCCATCTCAAGCGCCACTGGCTCTGTAGGGTATATATGCTGAGGATGTTGGCCACCTCGAGGACTTCTGCGTTGGAGATATGGTCCTGCCAGCTGATGCCAAGGATTCTCTGGAGGCAGCGAAGATGGAATGAGTTGAGACGTCGCTCTTGGCTGACATACGTTGTCCAGGCCTCGCCGCTGGAGAGCAAGGTACTGAGGACACAGGCTTGAAACACTCGGACTTTTGTGTTCCGTGTCAGTGCGCCATTTTCCCACACTCTCTTGGCCAGTCTGGACATAGCAGCGGACGCCTTTCCCATGCGCTTGTTGATTTCTGCATCGAGAGACAGGTTACTGGTGATAGTTGACCCTAGGTAGGTAAACTCTTGAACCACTTCCAGAGCGTGGTCACCGATATTGATGGATGGAGCATTTCTGACGTCCTGTCCCATGATATTCGTTTTCTTGAGGCTGATGGTTAGGCCAAATTCGTTGCAGACAGCTGCAATCCTGTCGATGAGTCTCTGCAGACACTCTTCTGTGTCAGCAAAGAGGAGTGCCCTGATGAGGACTTTCCGTACTTTGGTCTTCGCTCTAAGACGGGCAACGTTGAACAACCTGCCATCTGATCTTGTGTGGAGGAAAATTCCTTCTTTTGAAGAGTTGAACACATGTGAGAGCAGCAGGGAGAAGAAAATCCCGAACAGTGAAGGTGCGAGAACACAGCCCTGTTTCACGCCACTCAGGATAGTAAAGGGATCTGATGAGGCGCTGCTATGCTGAATTGTGCCTTTCATATTGTCATGGAATGAGGAGATGATACTTAGTAGCTTTGGTGGACATCCGATCTTTGCTAGTAGCCTGAAGAGACCACGTCTGCTGATGAGGTCAAAGGCTTTGGTGAGAACTATGAAAGCAACGTAAAGGGGCATCCATTGTTCTCGGCATTTCTCCTGTAGCTGGCCAAGGGAGAACAGCATGTCAATGGTGGATCTCTCTGCTCGAAAGACGCACTGTGCCTCGGGGTAAACACCCTTAGCCAGCTTCTGGAGTCTGTTTAAAATGACTCGAGTGAAGGCTTTCCCCACTGTGTTGAGCAGGGAGATCCCACGGTAGTTGTTGCAGTCACCGTGGTCACCCTTGTTCTTATAGAGGGTGATGATATATACATATCCAAAATTACCAAAATTACTTCTTTTATATCTGATATTTTATGATAGGACTATCACTTTGTTTACAGGTGTAATAATAATTTGATTTCTATAGTCCAGCCAATAAGGATGTCCAGTGGTCCAAAAGGATTTCATGTTGCTTCTGGTTACTGCACCAGTTCTTCAATTAGTGGAGAGAAAAATAAAAAATATAAAACACTGGAAATACAGAGAAGGCCAGTTAGTATTGGGAAGAGAAACAGCACCAAAAATTTGAATTTATATGGCACCTTTAACATAGTAAAACATCCCCAGGTTCTCACAGGAGCGTAATCAGACAAATTGTCACTGAGCCAAAGAAGGAGACATCAGCACAGTTAAGATATAGGTTTAAAGGAGCACTTTAAAGGAGGGGAGCAAGGTATAGGGAGGGACACAATGTAGGGCCTAGGTTGCTGAAAGCCCAGCCACCAACAATGGCATGGAGAGCTGGAGATGCCGAATGTTGTATGATTGCCTTTAAGAGTGATGTTCCTTTAAGATCTTAGTATGCTAATGAGCAAAGTACCAGGACATAGTCATGTGACTCAAAGCCAGAGTCACTATGCAACTGTAACACCCAGAGTAAGGTTCTGTAAATAGTTAGCTCTGTACTGTATATAATAGTTTAGCTGTAATAAACCTGTTTGCAATCTTCAACCAACTGGACTCCACACATCTCATTTATTTTGCATCAGACAACATAAGGAACCCATTGCACCCAAGAGGCCAGAATTGTGGGAATGAAAAGTTCTTGAAGGATTGTAGGGCTGCAGGAGGTTACAGAGATAGGGAGGAGTCAAGCCTTGGAGGGATTTGAAAATAAGGATGAGGATTTTAAAATCAAACTCTGCTCAGCCTGTGGGTCTTGGTTCCCCATTGGGTGCAAAAACTCATGCAAGGTGAAGAGAAGTGTAATCGTGGCTGAATTTGGGAGGAAACAATTGCTTTAGGAAGATAAAATGTACAGAAGTACTATCCCAGATATCTGGAGCTTGGCTTCACATGCTTTCTTTGCAGAAATAAAATCTATAACTAGGGTGCATGGTGTGTGGTGATGTGCGAAAAAGCAAAGGCTGAAACATTCCTTAGATAAAATGCAACTTAGAGACTAAGCATCCATCTCTTTGAGATAGTTAGAATCAGTTTTACCAGCTCTGTCATTACTTGCTACTACTTATTGTCAAGAAAACTTGCTACGCCAAAGGGGGATTTTTTTAATTCATCGATTGGAAACCTACATTAAACTTTTAATGAAACAAAAAGTGCTGGAATTCTACAGTTAACTTAAAAAAAATTGCTGGCAGCCAAGGTGGCCACCACAATTTGCATCTGAATGCCTTACACATTCCAAGGTCTCAAAGAAGAGACACATGTCTGATGAGGCTGTACCCAAGACAATGGATTGCTCTATTGAGTGAACCACAGGAGATTGCTTCATTAGCAGGACATTCAAAGCCCTCGTGGCACATTAACCTTGAAAGGGCCAACGCTTCCAGCGGTAAACGTTAACATCCTGAGGCGTAAGGGACTGAAATTCTTAAACTTGAATCTCATTAGAAGGTTCCAGTGTTGGGGAAAGCAGAAATAGCAGGATATATCAGATGAATACGTGGCTGGAGAAATGGTGTAGTGGGGAGGGATTCAGATTTCTGGGACATTGGGACTGGTTCTGGGGAAGGTGGAACCAGTACAAGCTGGACGGGTTGCACCTGGGCAGGACCAGGACCAATTTCCTCGGGGGGAGGGGGTCTGTCTGCTAGTGCTGTCGGGGAGGGGTTAAACTAGAATGGCAGAGGCTTGGGAATCTGAGCAGGGAGACAGAGGAGAGGGAAACAAGGTTAGAAATGAAAGACAGAAAGGTAAGAAGCAAAAGTGGAAGGTAGAGAAAACAAGGGCAAGAAACAAATGGGGCTGCAGTGCAAAATAAAGCTAAAATGACTAACAATGTTAAAAAAACAAGTCTAAAGGCATTGTGTCTTAATGCGCGGAGCATTCGCAATAAGGTAGATGAATTAACAGTGCAAATAGATATAAACGGTTATGATATAGTAGCAATTACGGAGACATGGCTGCAAGGTGACCAAGGACAGGAACTGAACATCCAGGGGTATTCAGTATTTAGGAAGGACAGGCAAAAAGAGAAAGGAGGAAGGGTAGCATTGTTAGTAAAAGAGAAAATCAATGCAATAGTGAGGAAGGATATTGGCTTGGAAAATCATGATGTGGAATCTGTATGGGTGGAGCCAAGAAACAACAAGGGGCAGAAAACTTTGGTGGGGGTTGTATATAGGCCCCCAAACAGCAGTGGAGATGTAAGGGATGGCATTAAACAGGAAATTAGAGATGCATGCAATAAGGGTACAACTGTAATCATGGGTGATTTTAAACTACATATAGATTGGTCAAACCAAATTAACAATAATACTGTGGAGGAGGATTTCCTGGAATGTGTTGTTGATGGTTTTTTAGACCAAAATGTTGAGTAACCAACTAGAAAACAGTCTATTCTAGACTGGGTATTGTGCAATGAGAAAGGATTAATTGACAATCTTGTTGTGTGGGATCCCTTGGGGAGGAGCGACCATAACATGATAGAATTCTTCATTAAGATGGAAAGTGAAGTAGTTCAATCCAAAACTAGGGTCCTGAATCTAAATAAAGGAAACTACGAATGTATGAGGCGCGAGTTGGCTATGGTAGATTGGGGAACTTTACTAAAAGGGTTGACGGTAGATAGGCAATGGATAATATTTAAAGAATGTGTGCATGAATTACAACAATTATTCATTCTTGTCTGGCGCAAAAATAAAACCGGAAAGGTGGCTCATACGTGGCTTGCAAAAGAAATTAGGGATAGTATTAGATCCAAAGAGGAGGCATATAAAATTGCCAGAAAAAGCAGCAAGTCTGAGGATTGGGAGCAGTTTAGAATTCAGCAAAGGAGGACAAAGAGGTTCATTAAGTTGAGGAAAATAGAGTATGAGAGTAAACCTGTGGGGAACATAAAAACTGACTGTAAAAGCTTCTATAAATATGTGAAGAGAAAAAGATTAGTGAAGACAAATGTAGTCCCTTACAGTCAGAAACGGGGGAAATTATAATGGGGAACAAAGAAATGGCAGAACAATTAAACACATACTTTGGTTCTGTCTTCACAAAGGAGGACACAAATAACCTCCCAGAAATGTTAGGGAACCAGAGGTCTAATGAGAGAGAGGACTGAAGGAAATCAGTATTATTAAAAAAAAAGTGCTAGGGAAATTAATGGGGTTAAAGGCTGACAAATCCCCAGAGCCTGATAATCTATATCCCAGAGTACTAAAGGAAGTGGCCCTGGAAATAGTGGATGCATTGGTGGTCAGCTTCCAAATTTCTATAGACTCTGAAGCAGTTCTTACAGATTGGAGGGTGGCAAATGTCACCCCACTATTTAAAAAAGGAGGGAGAGAAAACACAGGGAACTACTGACCAGTTAGCCTTACATCAGTAGTGGGGAAAATGCAAGAGTCTATTATAAAGGATGTGATAGCAGAACATCTAGAAAGCATAAACGGGATTGGGCAAAGTCAGCATGGGTTTACAAAAGGGAAATTATGCTTAACAAATCTACTGGAATTTTTTGAGGATGTAACTAGTAGAATAGATAAGGGAGAACCAGTGGATGTGGTGTATTTGGATTTTCAGAAGGCTTTTGATAACGTCTCACATAAAAGGTTAGTGTGCAAAATTAAAGCACATGGGATTGGGGGTAATATACTTGCATGGATTGAGAATTGGTTGACAGACAGGAAACAGAGAGTAGGAATAAACGGGTCTTTTTCCAAGTGGCAGGCAGTGACTAGTGGGGTACCGCAGGGATCAGTGCTTGGGTCCCAGCTATTCACAATATATATTAATGACTTGGGTGAGGGAACTAAATGTAACATTTCCAAGTTTGCAGATAACACAAAGCTGGAGGGGAATGTGAGCTGTGAGGAGGATGCAAAGAGGCTCCAATATGTGATTTGGTCAAGTTGGGTGAGTGGGCAAATGCTTGGCAGATGCAGTATAACGTGTATAAATGTGAGGTTATCCACTTTGGTTATAAAAACAGAAAGGCCATTATTATCTGAATGGTGGTCGTTTGGGAAAGGGTGAGGTGCAACAAGACCTGGGTTCTCCTTGTACACCAGTCACTGAAAGAAAGCATTCAGGTGCAACAAGCAATTAGGAAGGCGAATGGTATGTTGGCCTTCATTGCAAGAGGATTTGCAGGAACTGCAGTTTTGCAGTTATACAAGGCCTTGGTGAGACCACATCTGGAATATTGTGTGCAGTTTTGGTCTCCTTATCTGAGGAAGGACGTTCTTGCCTTGGAGGGAGTGCAATGAAGATTTACTAGGCTGATTCCTGGGATGGCAGGATTGACAAATGAGGAGAGATTGGGTCAACTAGGCCTATATTCACTAGAGTTTAGAAGAATGAGAGGGGATCTCATAGAAACCTATAAAATTCTAACAGGACTAGACAGGCTAGATGCAGGGAGGATGTTCCCAATGGCTGGGGAGTCCAGAACCAGGGGTCACAGTCTCAGGATACAGGGTATGCCTTTTAGAACCAAGATGAGGAGAAATTTCTTCACTCAGAGCGTGGTGTACCTGTGGAATTCTCTACTTCAGAAGGCAGTGGAGGCCAAGTCATTAAATATATTCATGAAGGAGATAGATATATTTCTTAATGCCAAAGGTATCAAGGGATATGGGGAGAAAGCGGGAACAGGGTACTGAATTAGACGATCAGCCATGATCTTTTTTGAATGGTGGTGCAGGCCTGAAGGGCCGAATGGCCTACTCCTGCCCCTATTTTCTATGTTTCCAGGCAATACACCAAGACAGTCATGTGACCGTTAGTTCATCTCTGTGAAAGCTGGGAGGTTTCCCTTGGATAAAAGAGACAAGCCAGCGACTGATTCGGGGCAGAAGCCAGGAGCTCTCTCTCTCTCTCTCCAGAAGACCTCGTGCGAAGCCTAGCTGCTGGTTTCTGGATCCCAGACAAAGACATCAGGGGAAGAAAGCCACCTACAATTCTGCCTACAAGAAAAGTCTGAACCAGGTGGGCCAGCCACAAACTGCACATTTACCAGCCAAAGACGTCAAGAACATAACTTCAGCCAGAAAACAACGGAATCATCCAACCCCACAGACTGTGTATCAATTTTTATTTTTTCTGGATTCTAATCCAACCACAAATCTACCCCTCAGCCCTTTGTAGTCTACTTGTGTGTGCATGATTCTCGTGTGAGTGTGTGTGTGAATGAGTTGCGTATTTTATTATTTGATTTAGATTGTTAAGTGTAATAAACTCACCTCTTTTTCTTGTTTAAACTCAAGAAAACCTGTCCGATTGGTTATTTTACAATCACAACAAAGGTAAAACACTCACTGAAGTGCTAAGTACATCCACTGTTTAAAAAGGAATAAACCCTGTTGCGATCAAATAAGAGGAAGGACAAGAAGGGAGCCTTGTGACCCCTCCTCATCTGATCATAACATTATATTTCTAACTTCATAGAATCATAGAAATGTACAGTACAGAAGGAGGTCTTTGGCCTGCGGTACCTGTGCTGGAGCTTTGAAAGAGCAGTCATGCTTAAGCCCACACCTCCATTTTTTGTCCATAAGCCTGTAAATTTCTCATCCTCAAGCACCTGTCCAACTCCCTTTTAAAATTATTTATGGAATCAGCTTCCATAACCTTTTCAGGTAAAGCATTCCAGATTCTGCTAACTGAGTGAAATGAATCTCCTCTCCAGATCTTTTGTCAATGATTTTAAATCTATGCCTCTGGTTATTGACTCACTCGCCCGTGGGAATAGTTTTTCTATATCTACTCTATCAAAACTTCTTTTTATCTTGGTCTTCCATTAGGTCACCTCTTAAACTTCTCGTTCCAGGAGAACAGTCTTAACTTTTCAAACCTCTCCTCATAACTGAAGTCCCTTGTCCCTGGTAGCACCCAGGTAAACCTCCTCTGTACCTTTCCAAGGCCTTTACATCTTTCCTGAAGTGTGATGACCAGAATGGTCTGCAATACACCAGCTGAGGCCTAACCAGTAAATTATAAACTTCTAGCATAATTTCTTCATTTATATATTCTATGCCTCTAATTATAAATCCAAGAAACCCAAATCCTCTTTTAACCAGCTTATCAACTTGCCCTGCCAACTTTAAGGATTTGTATATGTCGACACCAAGGTCTCTCCCTGTTCATCTACACTTTTCAAAATTATTCAAGGCATAAATTTGTGACAATATTAAAATTGGGACATAGTAAAACATTAATGCAGTTCCTCTTTCCAGTCACTAGAGGACTGCCTCTCCCTTCTAGCACCCGGGAGATGTGCAGTAAAGCAAAAAAAAAGCCAATCTGGATAAAATAATGATGGCAGACTTTGGTAGCAAATGGTTAGAAAACGGTTCAACTGCTTAAATTACAGCAAATACAAAAATAAAGGTTGAGAGATCAAGGTTTGAAATGCATCCATAATATGAAAAGAATGTGTGTAAAATATTAAATGGTCATCTATCTCATTGTGGAGCACAGGGGGTGAATTTATAACAAGCTTCATTGTTACTAGCTGTATAAATTCCCAGTGCTATCAATATCATTTAAAGGGATACTGACATTTGTTTGCATCATGGCAAAGTCATACAAGTAGGGTTGACAACTCTGATTGGATGTGTTCCGAGACGTCTTCCCGTCTCAACCATCCCACCACCACACTCTAGCCATTGGTTGTCCAACATGTCCATCCTAGCAGTGAAAGTAGCAGTGCCAATGGAACCAGTGATGACAGAAAGGAAGAACTTGTATTTATATGGTGCCTTTCACAATCTCAAAGTGCTTTACAGCCAATACATTACTTTTGAAGCATAGTCACTGTTATAAAGTAAGCAGCATAGTTGGAAATTTATGGACAGCAAGATCCCATAAACTAATTAAATAAATGACCGGGTAGTGATGCTGATGAGGGATAAACGTTGCCCAGAAAATCCTGATTTTCTTCAAATAATGTTATATGAGATCCACCTGAGACACAGATGGCAGAGGGGCTGAAATTATATAGCACCTCTGGACTAGACACAGGGAAAGATCCCTGCACTGGAGGAGGTAGGCCCATGGCCCACTTAATATTGGACCTCCACCCTAATTTAAATGAGACGCCTACAGTGTGTCCCCAACCAGTTTGCCGATGAAGTGGATGTGAATTTCAGGATGCTCCAATGCCAGCAGCTGCCACCTGGTAGGTCCTGGGGAGGCGGGGAGGTGATTAGAAGGGAGCGGTGATCAGGAGAGGACCTGTTCCTCCTTTCTATCTGACACTGGATACCCTTTGCATTGGAACTGCTACCTTTACCATCAGGATGGTCTTTGTACTGTTGTGCCTGCACTCTGGCTCCTCCTGTCTCCACGCTCTCGGTTTACCAGTTAGACTGCATGTGGACTTGGTTACCCTGAACGCAACTGGCCAGGCGCCGCTAAATTGATGCAGCCCAATTTCAGGAAGAGGTCCTTGAACAGACATTATACATATTTCAGCCTTTACTAATATGGTGACTGGTGCACTTCCAGGACAGAAAATGCACATGTTCATTGCCCATCTTTATTGGACACTCAGGCACTGTAGACATTTTAAGGCGGTAAAGCAGGCACAGCAACAGCACATTTCTAGGCTAGGGCTTCTGTTTTAACATCTCATCCAAAAGATAGCAGCTTTGACAGTGCAGCCTTCTCTCAGTACCTTACTGAAGTGTCAACTTAGACTGTGCTCATGTCTGGAGTGGGGCATGAACGCACGACCTTCTGACTCAGAGAGGAGAGTGCTACCACTGAGCCAAAAAGGCTAACACTGGCTATACCACAGCATGTACTGTGATATCCTGATAAAGCTGATACAAACTACATTATTATTCCATTTTAAAATGTTTCAAAGAGACATAAATGGCTATGAATTACCTTCAAGCCAAGGTCTTGTACCTTTAAAAATCGAATCTGTAAAATGTGAACGCTTTTTGTGGAAAAGAGAGAAGAAACCGAAATGTCCCTGACCAAAACCACAAGGCCACAGGCTGAGCCCAAAACAAAGCACACCAATAACACAAACCCTTGGCTACACTGCAGTGATAACCACACAGAAAGCAGGGCTTAAAAAAAAGATTTATCTCTCTAGCATTCACAATGAACCAAACCACAAAGAATATGACAGTTGCTGAGAAAGGGAAGCTGATCATGTGAATACCCAACCAGAACTGTTCCAACTGCTTAGACACAGCTCACACAAACAAGGCAGATCTGAAGCAGAAGGTCATGTAAACACTACAATTCAGTAAAATACTGTCTCAGAACTGCAGCTGATGCTAAGGAGCATGCTTTAGAAAGCACACGTCTGTGCAAAGAACTTGACCAGATTACGACCATGCTAGCTGAGGACTTCACAAAGAGTCTAGTGCTGGGCTACATCTGCAGCTGTTGGAAGTTGGCAGTGGCGACAAAGATACTGAGCCCAAAATTTCATCAACTCACAGAGCAGTCTGGGAAAGCTCCTGGATAGAGCTTTCTCCTACCATCTTCAACAGTACCTTGATTATCTCAGCCTTCTCAATTCAAGGCTAGCAGATTTCAGGCAAAGTAGAAGCACAAGTGACAACTACCTCCATTTGTTAGAGTGTGTTTCAATTGAAGGGTGCACACTTGCAGTTTTCTTGGAAGTAGTAGGGGTTAATTTTGATGTTGGGCATAATTGTAATTAGGTTATAGTGGCTCAGCTGCACGTTATACATCTCTTCCCATTTTCTATTCCAGTGAGAGATGTGTAATGTGTAATGATCCAATGTCATCCATTTTACACACAAACCCCACAAAGTATCTTGGGTAAGAGAGGTGGCATAAAGGCCAGTGCTATCCAACTCTGCAGATTGACGTCTTCAGTGAATTGATCTTCTGGATACCTAGTTTTCTGATAAAGAGACAGCTAGAGGGTAAATTTTACAAATTTGTGCCCAGAGTGTGTATCAGGAATTTGGGCACAGATGCCAGATGGCCTTATAGGATTCTGATAAAATTTACCTTGGGCATCAGAGCAGGCTCAGCAACTTTTACCAGGTTTTGTCCAATGGCTGATGTTCCACAAGGCTCAGTTATTACCTAATACCCATTCCTGACCTATGTCAATGACACTTTAATACCTTAACAAAGACTGGGGCCTTGTTAACTGTTTGGCATTTTCATCTGTTTCCTTTGATGTGCTCCAAAGTCCAGAAGGGTCTAGGCATGTCCATAGTGAATACTGTTAACCCTAGAAAATAAATTACAATTTGATGCTGTTTACTGACAGGAAAAATAGCGAAATGAATGCCAGGAAAGAATGATCAAAATGGATCAAAACAGAAGTTCCCTGGGATAACTTATTAAAGAAACTTGACATGCACAAGGCATTTAATGTCATGGCCAACAAATCAACCTGGCTGAACTAAGGGGAAGGGGAATAAGAGCAGTGGGAGTAGAGCAGGGCGTGCTAGGCAACAGCTCAAATTCTAAGAAACCGACTAGCCCGATTGTCTCTGATTGATGAGTTCCTCAACAGACAAATTTATTGAGGGTGTAAGAGGATGTAGCTATCAGGTACTTCCCCAGAGGTTAGAGGGCTAAGAAGTCAAATAATTCTCCTCCATATTTCATGGTGCTGGATCTCTTCTTTCGAGTGTGGGGTCAGATGGGGGAGGGGGAGATAGCTAGGGCTGTATTGCAGCAGGAGCTGTCCTCACAGAATTGTGGCCCAAAAAGAGTCAATGCCTTCCAAAGAGAAGAGGAGAAAGTTAGATATGAGGGGTGTGGATATAGAGAAAGGAGAGTAGGGAAAAGAGATGGGAGCCAAGACTGAACATGAAATGTCACAATTCCTACCCGTGGCCTCGAAAACACAGTGAAAATGGCAATACTGCTCAGGAAACCAGCCATGCATATTTAATTTAAAAAGAAAAACATTTAAAATCTTTGATGTTTCTGTACTAATACTTGAGAAGGACAGGATAGGACTTTATTCTCAAACATTCACAACTTTAAATGCAGCAGGATAAACATGAAAGAAGGATCAAAGGAGGAACATTTGATGGTTGGAAACCATTTGCACATAAAACCATTGCGAAGTCAAACAGAATAGGGAGGTGTGTAGCCTTATACAAAGAACAGAATTCCACAGTAATAGTAACCCTCTGAAAAACATTAGTGATAATGATTACACATCCTTGTTGCTCCATCCTGCACCTAGCTGCTGCTTCCGCTGTAGTGTCTCTGCTGCCATCTGATCTCCTGGGTCTTCTCTGCTGCTGTGACTCTTCCGTACTACTCAATCTACAAGTTAAACACACCTGCTTCAGAGCACCACCTTTGGCAGGAGCCTTAAGGGCTAAATGGCTGGTACTGAAGATCCCCTGGACTTTTTGGAATTTTGCCACTTTGAGGAAGTCCAGTATTTGCTCCATGCAGTCTGAGAGGAACAATTTAATTGTTGGCTCCTTAGGAAAGACATTAGCCACTTCTTGAATACAATGATGCCCACCTGATGACTTTTGTTACTAATATTGCCAATGGTCCCTCGGGATCCTGGGGCACAAAATTATTTTAGACAATCAGTACCTTAATTAGCATTTGCGGCAGTGCCTGAGCTGGCGTGCACTGCAGATCCTCTTGCAAAAGATTGCAGAGCTCCCCGTAGGAAATCCAAGTCTTTGAAAGCACTACTCTTCTGTAGGGTTGAGAGAAATTCTGCTGAATCAATAAGTTAGTCCTTTTGGATAAGGCTGGTTAGATGTCCACCTTCTCTCCAATGGTACTTCACCTGCATGGTATCCAAACGTGCCTCTTGTTCTTCCCCCACATAGGCTAAGTATAAGGATCTGTTAAAGGGACCTCCATTGTGTGGTGTTTTGGCCAATGCTTCTTCCTCAACTGACACTACCAAATACAGATCATTTGTTCATTTATCTCATTGCTGTTTCTGGAACCTTGCTGCAAATAAACCGGTTGCCACGTTTTCCAACAGATCAGTAAGTACACTTACAACAGTAATTATTTTGCTGTGAAGCATATTGGGATGGCTTGAGAGCACAGAAGGCACAATATAAATGCAAGTTCTCTTTAGTATTTACCATTAAATTATTGTGTTCATTTAAAGGCTATGGCACATTGCATACACCTGTGAATTTTCAAGGCATAGAAAAGGTCTTATAATTCCGCAGACACTTTTTTGGAACCTACAATGGAAACATTGCCATAGAATACTTGGATTCATTAATTTATGTGAGGAGTAAAATTTAACCTCTTGATTTCCAAATTCCAAAGCTTCATAATGCTGTCATAATATCCTATTTAATTCTGAGGGGAAAATTTATGAAATCTGAAGTAGAAATCACACCAGCCTTGACTTGGGGAGCCCCTGGCTAATATTGTAGCACCTATCTCACTTCATTAATGTAAACACTGGCTGGAATATTTTATATGGCGATGGGAGTCATCCACCGACTGAAAAGTCAGTGACGATCCCACCTCCACCGGACCTAGGAGATCCAGTCCAGTGTTTACAGTCCCCAGGCCCTTAATTGGTCTTAGGCGGGACTTCCACCTCATTGAAGCAGCAAATTCCACCTAATGGAGTTGCTGGCCAACCAGCAGGCAGGCAGCTCTTAGTCCCAGCGGCAGTGGCGAGGCAAGGGGAGTCAATTGGGGGGGCGTATTGGGCATTGGGGGTGGTTGGGGCATCGGGCGCGGCCCACTGTCGGGCACAGGGTGTCTGATCAGGAGGGCCCAACCCATCAGAAAGCCGCCTACCTTGGTCAGGCGGCTTTTCTCAAACCTGGGCCGCCCGCTTGCCAATGGTATCTTCGTGGTGGCAGGCAGAGGCCCTTAAGTGGCTGTTAATTGGCCACTTAAGGGTCTTAATTGGCCTGGGGTGGGTGGAACGTTTCCCGCCACTGCCACCCTGCATAAAGTGGCGGTGGAGGCAGAAGCAGGTCGGGAAGGGCCACCCGAGCCTCCCACTCCATTTTACGCACCCTCCTCCCTCCCCCAGCCTGCTCTTTGGGGGTGGGCGTAAAATTCCGGCTAGTGGCCTGGTAAATCTTAGTTGCATTTTCAAATAAAAGCAAGGTTGGAGTGTATTATTTTTCAGCTGAATTGCCACCGTTTTGAAGGGAGGATATTCTCCTTTACATATGGAAAATTGAGAATAATCTAGCAAAGAGCTCCAATGGAACTGGAATACGTAAAAAATGTCATTTTAGTCCACTATTTCTCACTTACCATTGTAACAGTTTTTGTTGCCTCAGTCTCACACAATGATTACAGTTGAGGAAAACCATCCAGCCCATCTTAAGTCATCCATCCAGAAATAGATTATAGTGCTCCCATTGCAATGTCCAATTGTTTTTTAAATGATTCTAATTTTTTTGCCTCCATTCCCCAAAACTGATAACTGTGTGTGAAGAATTCCCTGATATCAGTCCTAAGCATCACTTTTATCAGTTTCAATCTGTGTCGCCTAGTTTAAAGCAATATACCAGATCCATATTTTCCATTCCCTCAACTATCTTATAGTTATCTAGCTCACCTCTCAGAACCTCCTTTAGAGGCTGAATAGCCCAAGTCGCTCTAGGCTTTTCCATATCTCAGACCCCTGACATTATGGCTGTAGATTTTTATGGCATTGTTCTGTGTGAGAGGACTGGGTGAGCAATAAACTTGCATGTCAAAGCCGAGAGCAATTTCCAAATCCAGGCACCAACTCCTGTCCGAAACCAGCATGGATTTGTTAAAGGCAAATTGTTGTTTAACTAACTTGATGAGTTTTTGCTGAGGTCATAGAGAGGGTTGATGAAGGTAATGCAGTTGATGTGATGTTCATAGACTTCCAAAAGGTGTTGGATAAAGTGCCACATAATAGACTTGCCAGCAAAGTTGAAGCCAATGGAATAAAAGAGTAAGTGGTAGCTTGGATACGAAGTTAGCTGAATGATGGGCAATGGACAGGAGTGGTAAATGGCTGTTTTTCGGACTGGAGGAAGCTATTCAGTGGGGTTCCCCAGGGGTCGGTACGAGGACCGTTGCGTTTCTTGATGTGTTTTAATGATTTAGACTTGGGAGTACAGGGCACAATTTCAAAATTTGCAGATGACACCAAATTTGGAAGTATTGTGAACTGTGTTGAGGATATTGATAGAGTTCAAGAGGGCATAGACAGGCTGGTGGAATGGGCGAACACATGACAGATGAAATTTAATGTAGAGGAGTGTGAAGTGATACATTTTGGTAGGAAGAACAAGGAGAGACAATATAAAATAAAGGGTACAATTCTAAAAGGGTGCAGAAGCAGAGAAAACTGGGGGCGGGGCGGTGGGGGAGGGGGGGAAATATGCACGAATCAATTAAGGTGGCAGAGCAGAAAAAGGCAGATGGGATCCTGGGCTTTATAAATAGAGGCATAGTCTACAATAGCAAGGAAGTTATGATGAACCATTACAAAACACTGGTTTGGCCTCAACTGGAGTATTGTGTTCAATTTTGGGCACTGCACTTTAAGAGGGTTCTGAAGGCTTTAGAGAGAGTGCAGAAAATATTTACGAGAATGATTCTAGGAATGAAGGACTTCAGTTACGTGGGCAGATTGGAGAAGCTTGGTTGTTCTTCTTAGAGAAGAAGCTGTTGAGAGGAGATTTGATAGAGGTGTTCAAAATTATGAGAGGTCTAGACAGAGTAGATGGAGAAAAACTGTTCCCGCTGGCGGAAGGGTCAAGAATCAAGAGGATTTAAGATGAATGGCAAAAGAAGTAACGGCGACATCAGGAAACAATTTTTTATGCAGCGAGTGGTTAGGAACTGGAATGCACTGCCTGAGTGGGTGGTGGAGATAGATTCAATCATGGCTTTCAAAAGGGAATTGAATAAGCACCTAGGGTGAAAAAATTTGTAAGGCTACAGGAAAAGGGCAGGGCAGTGGGACTAGCTGTGTTTCTCTTGCATAGAGCCAGCAAGGACACAATGGTCCAAATGGCATCATTTTGTGCTGTAACCATTCTATGATTTTATGAAATTTCTGCCTGGTCAGTTGGCAGAAGCAAGAATTCTGGTGCTAGGAGGCCAGAGAAAGGGGTAAGGAAGGCCCAAAATTTGCTTGTGGGGCCCAAAGGAGAACTCCTGCGCCTCAAAGAAGCCTAAAAAATTTAACTCTTGGGGCATGATGCAGCAGGTTTGGCCAGGAAGCTGCTGCAGTTCCCTAACTCAAGCTTCCAATTAAAATAGCAGTTGGGCCCCCAATGAAGTGGTTTTGGGGCAGGTGCCTTTGCTGCCTTCAGTTTAAAATCGCCCTGCTGCCTGGTTTCCACCAGGCGGTGGTACTTAAAAGTAGGGCACCTTATGACTGTAATCCACATTGCCCCACCACGTGAATAACCTTAGTGGCCAGAACTGGGCACATTACTCAAGGCACCATCTGACCAGATCTTGACTTCTTCAGACTTGATTCGATTTTTTGGTTCTGTAGTTCAGAATTATATTGACTTTACAGCTTGGACCCCTGCAATTATGCGACATATTGGGCATTGAGTCCACTAAGACTCCTAGTTTTCTTTCATAATCATCCATTTCAGCATCACTCATGGAGTTATGTATTGCCCACTTTTTCGTCCTTTCAATATGCAGTCCGGACATTTATCTGCATTAAATAGGGTAGGCAGTGGCGTAGTGGTATTATCACTGGACTAGTAACCCAGAGACCCAGGGTATTTCTCTGGGGACATGGGTTCGAATCCCACCACAGCAGAAGGTAGAATTTGAATTTAATTAATAAATCTGGAATTAAAAAAGCTAGTCTAATGATGGCCATGAAACCATTGTCGATTGTTGTAAAAACCCATCTGGTTCACTAATGTCCTTTAGGGAAGGAAATCTGCCGTCCTTACCTGGTCTGGCCGACATGTGATTCCAGACCCACAGCAATGTGGTTAACTCTTACATGCCCTCTGAAATGGCCTAGCAAGCCACCCAGTTGTACCTAACCACTACAAAGTCAATAAAAAGAAATGAAACTGGACGGACCACCCGGCATCGACCTAGGCAACGGAAACGACAACGGCAAACCCAGCCCTGTTGACCCTGCAAAGTCCTCCTTACTAACATCTGGGGGCTTGTGCCAAAGTTGGGAGAGCTGTCCCACAGACTAGTCAAGCAACAGCCTGACATAGTCATACTCACGGAATCATACCTTACAGACAATGTCCCAGACACTGCCATCACTATCCCTGGGTATGTCCTGACCCACCGACAGGACAGACCCACCCGACGTGGTGGCAGAGTGGTATACAGTAGGGAGGGAGTTGCCCTGGGAGTCCTCAACATCGACTCCGGACTCCATGAAGTCTCATGGTATCAGGTCAAACATAGGCAAAGTAACCTCCTACTGATTACCACCTACCGCCCTCCCTCAGCTGATGACTCAATACTCCTCCATGTTGAACACCACTTGGAGGAATCACTGAGGGTGGCAAGGGCACAAAATGTACTCTGGGTGGGGGACTTCAATGTCCACCACTAAGAGTGGCTCGGTAGCACCACTATTGACCGAGCTGGCCGAGTCCTAAAGGACGTAGCTGCTAGACTGGGTCTGCGGCGGAACCAACACGAGGGAAAAACATACTTGACCTCGTCCTCACCAATCTGCCTGCCGCAGATGCTTCTGTCCATGACAGTATTGGTAGGAGTGACCACCGCATAGTCCTTGTGGAGATGAAATCCCGCCTTCACATTGAGGATACCGACCATCGTGTTGTGTGGCACTATCACCGTGCTAAATGGGATAGATTTTGAACAGATCTAACAATGCAAAACTGGGCATCCATGAGGCGCTGTGGGCCATCAGCAGCAGCAGAATTGTACTCAACCACAATCTGTAACCTCATGGCCTGGCATATCTCCCACTCTACCATTACCATCAAGCCAGGAGACCAACCCTGGTTCAAAGAAGAGTGCAGGAGGGCATGCCAGGAGCAGCACCAGGCATAGCTCAAAATGAGGTGTCAACCTGGTGATGCGACAGCACAGGACTACTTGCATGCCAAACTGCGTAAGCAGCATGCGATAGACAGAGCTAAGCGATCCCATAACCAACAGATCAGCTCTAAGCTCTGCAGTCCTGCCACATCCAGCCGTGAATGGTGGTGGACAATTAAACAACTAACTGGAGGAGGTGGCTCCACAAATATCCCCATCCTCAATGATGGGGGAGCCCAGCACATCAGTGCGAAAGATAAGGCTGAAGCATTTGCAACAATCTTCAGCCAGAAGTGCCGAGTTGATGATCCATCTCGGCCTCCTCCTGAAGACCCCAGCATCACAAATGCCAGACTTCAGCCAATTCGATTCACTCCGCGTGATATCAAGAGACGACTGAAGGCACTGGATACTGCAAAAGCTATGGGCCCTGACAATATTCCATCAATAGTACTGAAGACCTGTGCTCCAGAACTTGCCGCGCCCCTAGCCAAGCTGTTCCACTACAGCTACAACACTGGCATCTACCCTGCAATGTGGAAAATTGCCCAGGTATGTCCTGTACACAAAAAGCAGGACAAGTCCAACCCCGTCAATTACCGCCCCATCAGCCTACTCTCAATCATCAGTAAAGTGATGGAAGGTGTCATCAACAGTGCCATCAAGCGGCACTTGCTTAGCAATAACCTGCTCAGTGACGCTCAGTTTGGGTTCCGCCAGGGCCACTCAGCTCCTGACCTCATTACAGCCTTGGTTCAAACATGGACAAAAGAGCTGAATTCAAGAGGTGAGGTGAGAGTGACTGCCCTTGACATCAAGGCAGCATTTGACCGAGTATAGCATCAAGGAGCCCTAGCAAAACTGAGGTCAATGGGAATCAGGGGGAAAACCCTCTGTTGGCTGGAGTCATACCTAGCGCAAAGGAAGATGGTTGTGGTTGTTGGAGGTCAATCATCTGAGCTCCAGGACATCACTGCAGGAATTCCTTGGGGTAGTGTCCTAGGCCCAACCATCTTCAGCTGCTTCATCAATGACTTTCCTTCAATCATAAGGTCAGAAGTGGGGATGTTTGCTGATAATTTTACAATGTTCAGCACCATTCGTGACTCCTCAGATATTGAAGCAGTCCGTGTAGAAATCCAAGACCTGGACAATATCCAGGCTTGGGCTGATAAGTGGCAAGTAACATTCGTGCCACACAAGTGCCAGGCAATGACCATCTCCAACAAGAGAGAATCTAACCATCTCCCCTTGACATTCAACATCATTACTATCGCTGAATCCCCCACTATCAACATCCTAGGGGCTACCATTGACAAGAAACTGAACTGGAGTAGCCATATAAATACCGTGGCTACAAGAGCAGGTCAGAGGCTAGGAATCCTGTGGCGAGTAACTCACCTCCTGACTCCCCAAAGCCTGTCCACCATCTACAAGGCACAAGTCAGGAGTGTAATGGAATATTCTCCACTTGCCTGGATGGGTGCAGCTCCAACAACACTCAAGAAGCTCGACACCATCCAGGACAAAGCAGCCCGCTTGTTTGGCGCTCCATCTACAAACATTCACTCCCTCCACCACCGACACACAGTGGCAGCAGTGTGTACCATCTACAAGATGCACTGCAGCAAAGCACCAAGGCTTCTTAGACAGCACCTTCCAAACCCGCAACCTCTACTGACTAGAAGGAAAGGGCAGCAAATACATGGGAACACCACCACCTGCAAGTTCCCCTCCAAGTTATCCACCATCCCGACTTGGAACTATATCACCGTTCCTTCAGTGTTGCTGGGTCAAAATCCTGAAACTCCCTTCCTAACAGCACTGTGAGTATACCTACCCCAAATGGACTGCAGCAGTTCAAGAAGGCAGCTCACCACCACCTCCTCAAGGGCAATTCGGGATGGGCGATAAATGCCAGTGACACCCACATCCCATGAATGAATAAAAAAAATTAAACTTCCATTTTCATTGCTTGATTGTCCAGACACTTTTACTCTCTACCCAACCAATGCCAGCGGCCCCAGCCATTCAATCCCCAACCCCCTGCCGCTGCGCAGGCGCACATTCATAAATCGGTGTATTTTAAAAAACACTTGCGCACGTGCGCTTTGCCCCGACTGCGCAGGCGTGTCGCGCGAACTGCTCCCACCCCTCCTCCCATCGCTCCCAGTCCGCACATGCGCAGAATTTACAACATTCACGGCGGGAAGCTGTTGCTCATGCGCGTGGCTCGGGAGCGTATCCCCTTCCAACTGAGCAGGCGCGTGCTGGATTGCCGCGCAGTTCGGGTGGGGCGGATGGAGTGAGGCGGACCGGGGGATTCGCAATCGGCGTCTTCGCGCCTTCACTGCTTCTTCCCCCCCCATCTCCATTCGTAAGGTTCTTTTTTAAAGCAATGCGAAATAGCCGTGGTTATTTTTGGCTTGAATGGTGTGCCATGATGTAGGTTCGTTTTACGGGGCAGGGAGTGGTCAGACTGCCGCCATTGTTGGACTGGGTGTGTGGAGTTCTTGCTGATTAGTTCATGCCTTCGGTTTCATCATGGCCGGTGTGCTTAGTGATCTTGTATTACTGCCAGATGTGGATATTCTGAAAAAGGTAATGGGAACTTTGCACATATATTTTCGTCACAACCCACGTGTTGCGTTTAGTGACGCCGGCGTTGTGAATATGGCCACTAACCCCGCCCTCAACAACCTGCCCACTGTGCCCTCCCCTCCATGCCCTGTCCACTGCACCCACCTTGACCACAGCTCCTTGAGCACTGCACCCTGTCCACTGTGTGCCCTGACTGCCAACCCCTAACCACAGCACAACACCCTAAACATTAACCATAACACCTTAGCTCTGAATTGTACAGTGACATCTGTCAATGTTTTTACATCAGAGGGGAGTGGGGAGTGGGGTGTGGGGGTGGGGGGAGGTGGCATCACTGCAACATTAACTCAAATAATGATCACTCTCTTTAAAATGCCTTGCAAAAACTGTTTTCAAAACTAATGCTCTGATCCCAGTCAAAGAGCTGACTTGAAACTGCAGAATTTTCTGTATCCAGTGGAACTGTGGCTCAGCTAGCTTTGTGTCTTTCACCTGGCTGACATTTTTGAGCCTTCTCTGGATGTAGGTAAGGCTGCATTGTCCCGAAAAAGTGGTTCTGTTGGGGTTACTTGGTCTGCTGCAATCCTTGGGCTGTTGGTGCTTCAACAATGTTAGGTAAGAATACCTAACGTCCAGTATACTGACACAATGACAAAAGGATGGTGTGCAGCTTGGAGGTGTCTCCACTATGTTTTTCTTTTGTCCTTGTCGGTAGAAATTGCTGGGGAAGGAAGTGTTGTCAAAGTAAGCCTAGGAAATGGCCACATCGCATTCTGTAGGTAGTACATACAGAGGCACATACAGTGTGTGATGATGCAGGGGGTGGATATCAACTTCAGTGGCTAGCATGCTGATCAAGTGAACAGGTTTGTCCTAGATGCTATTGAGTTTCGAATGTTTCTACAACTTGTTTTGCATTCCTTCGTCACTGGGTCAAAATCCTGTAACTGCCTACTTAACAGTACTTTCACTACTTGGATTTCAGCAGCAGGCCCATCACCCCTTCTCAAGGGGCTATAAGGGATGGGCAGTAAATGCTAGGCTTGCATATGATGCAGTGAAGTTCTGAATAAAAAGAACATCCGGACAAGTGTGAGTATTCTTTCGCATCCCTGACTTGATCCGTGTGTTTTACCATGACCACAACTAAACAAATTAATATTTCAGGAGCAGCCTAAGTGCAAATGATGAGGAATCTTGACTCTACAATTTTTTCCTGTAATTTTACAGAAAACTTGTTCAATTTTCAACCTTTTTATTTACTGAAGTTATTGATGGGGGGAGTTTAACATGGTTCGCTTTTTCATTGTGATAAATTTATTCCATGTAAATTGTTTAGCCAGATAGTTTCAACAGTCACAAGCCTACAACGATCAATAAACAATGAGCTTTAAAAGAGTGATGAAATAACTTTTTACAGTGTATTGTGTCTTAGTTTAATTTTACCTTAAATGTTTGTATACGTGCCCCAGTTTTTATTATTAAGTAGTTCTGGAGAGGATTTGTGTTGGTGGTGGTCTGCCATTGAAGTTGTACAAAAGCATGTGGAAATGTTTGACTACCCTGTTTCATGCCCATTGTTATTGTGAAGCTTCTATCTTTTCAGTGCAATCTTAATGTATTGGTAATAACAATGAAATAAAGTTGCTGCTTTAGATTGGGATGGCCACACATGTTGTTTGTGACAGAGTTGAAAGAAGACCACTGATCCCAGCAGTGCTAACTTGAAAAATGGGACTTCAGGCTTTTTGTTTGCAACTAAATGTGAATGGTGTGAAAAGGTTCAGGTTGAACTTGATTTTAACAAGGTGGCAGGAAATAAAACAATACACCAAGTAAAAGTCTTTTCTCTTTTGCGCCTTATTTCTACACCAAGCTATCGAGGCTGCAGTTATGCTACACTAATATCAGAGACATGACTGGAGCACAAAGTGGACCCACCAAAGCCAGAATAAAAGCAAAATACTGCGAATGCTGGAAATCTGAAATATAAACAGAGTGCTGGAAATACTGAGCAGGTCTGGCAGCATCTGTGGAGAGAGAAACAGAGTTAATGTTTCTGGTCGGTGAACTTCTGATGAAAGATCACCGACCTGAAACGTTAACTCTGCTTTCTCTCCACAGATGCTGCCAGACCTGCTGAGCATTTCCAGCACACTGTTTTTATTCCACCAAAGCCAGAGTTATACTGCAGACTGTGACTTGTACTGTACACACCAAATAGCCTAGACACAAATAGCTTCACCCTCCAATGGCTTTTTAATGTGGAGAATGATTGCCATCAGTTGGGTTTTTTATGTTTCATATGAAAAAAACAAAGTGCCTAAGAGATTCAACTGAGCATTGTTTTAAAAAAAAACTTTTTTCAATCGAGACCAGAGGAGTACTTCATCCATTGCCAAGCTCAAGTGATACTTTCTGTAATATTGCCTGACTCTGCCCTCCCTCAGCTCATCATCTGCTGAAACGCTCATCTATGCTTGTGTTACCTCCAGACTTGCTTTTATTTTCCAATGCTATCTTGGCTGACCTACCTTCCATCCTCTAACATGAGCACATCCAAAACTTGGCTTATAACCTAACTCCCGCCAAGGCCCATTCACTCAACACCCCTTGCTCGTCCAATTTAAAATTCTCAACCTTGTATTTCCATGGCCTCCCTATCTTTGTAACCTCATCCAGCCCTACAACCTTCTTTCAATTCTGGTCTCCTACGCAACCCCAATTTTCTTTGTTTCCCCCCCCCCCAATTGAAGGCTGTGTCTTCAGCTGTCTATATTCTAAGCTCTGAAACTCCCTCCTTTAAGATGCTCCTTAATACCTACCTCTTTGACCAAGCTTTTGCTCACTTGTCCTATATATATATATATATCTCGTGGTTCAATGTCAGATTTCTGTAACTGCTCCTGTGAAGCATCTTGGGATATTTTACTGCGTTAAAGGTGCTATATAAATACAAGTTTTTGCTAATCCAAGACAGTCCCTTGAGCAAATGTCTCATTGCTTGACTTTACTGCATTCTGGAATCTTGATTTATACAGAATATTGCTTCAAGGTAAGAGTAGGGCTGATTTAAAATAGTATGAAGTAAACTTGAAGTGTACATTCTGTTTATTTCAGGATAATAAATGTGGATAATTTACAAAGTAAGATAATTGTGCCAAAGATACTCTAGATGCAGTTGGCTAGCAGACGAGGAATTAAAGAGTTGAGGTTAGATGGGCATATCTTATGCATTACTTGTTATGTTGATTTTTGATTCTTGCGTTTCCTGCTTTGTAGATTCCAGTCAAAGAGAATAAAGGATTAGTACAAGAACTTGAAGAGTTGCATGTAAAATCATTTTGCCAGAAAAATGGAAGACCTATATGGAGGCCTAAAGTAGGTACGCTGCATTTTCTTGTTGGTTCTGCATCTCTTCTGTCAGTTTCCACATGTACTGACTAAACTTGTCTTGTATGCAGGCACAGAAGTGTTTTTTCTCTTTGCAAAAGTTTTATTCCTTATTAAGGCACTCAATTCTGTTTTTAGAACTTTATTCAAGACTTTTTCTATCAGCAAGATTAGACAAAATCCAATCCCCCAGCCTGATAATTGTTAGATGTTTGGCAGGCATAAGAGGTGAAATCTGGACGTGACAGTGAAGGGTGAGTTGCGAAATGAACAGTTCCAGATGCGTATTCTCTGACCTGTTGCATATGTATAATAATACATGGTTTTTGTCTGTCTGCACTTTTCTGATTGGTTGGTGGGTTGATTTGGTACGTGGAGTGTGTGACACACATGCAACTGCCAACAGTTGGTGGCGGCAACATGAAGGTGGGGGGGGGGGGGGGGGGGGTGTTGGTGGAGAAAAAGAACAGCAGAAGGTAAAGGGAGTCCAATAAAGCCAACCTGGCTGGAGGGATTGAGGGGTGGAGGAAAGGGATGGCATGGGAAGGACAGTCGAGAGTGGGGTGCAGTTGCTGAAGAGAAAAAACAGTGGAAGGTAAGGGGAGCCCAAAATCAGTTACCCTGACTGGAGGGAGGGGGTGGTGAGAGTGGGCATGGGAGGGAGGGGGAAATGAGGGTGAGTGTGGGAGGAAGGGGAATAATGGCATGGGGGTGGGCCTGGAAGGAAGGGGTTGATGCAGTATGGGGGTAGGTGCTGATGGGGCAGAGGGCTGGGCCAATGGCGTGGGGTGTGTGGTGTGGGCCAACGGTGTCAGGGAGGCTGACGGCATTTGGGAGTTGGGTGGGTGGGGGGGGGTGGGGTGGTGGCTGATGGTGTATGGGGGGGCGTGGATTGATTCCGACCGCGTGGTGGTGGGGAGCGCTGATGCCTATGCGGGGCATCAGTGTGGGAGGATGTCATGGGAGGGAAAAGGGCCCGAAGATGTGGGAGGGAGGGGTGGGCCGATGGCGCGGGAGGACAGTAGGGGTGGGGGGGTGGTAACGATGGGGGTTGCAGCATGGGGTGGGTGTATGGCATGAGTGCGGAATTGGCATTGGTGGGGGGAAAGATTCCATGGGTGGGACCAGCCATCCATGGTTAACTAAAATAGTTAAAGATAGTATCAAACTTAAAAGAAAAAGCCTATAATTGTGTGAAGATGGGAGGCAGGTCAGAAGATTGGAAAGAATATAAAAAAACAGCAAAGAATGACTAAAAGATTGATAAGGAAGGTAAAATTAGAGTATGAGAGAAAGCTAGCTAGAAATATAAAGACAGATAGTAAGAGTTTATAGAGATATTTTAAAAAGAAGAGTTAAAGTGAGCGTTGGTCCTATAGAAAGTGAGTCTGGGAATTCATAATGGATAATAAGGAGATGGCCGATGAATTGAACAGATATTTTGCATCGGTCTTCGCTATTGAGGATACAAGTAACATCCCAGTATTAGTTGTAAGTCAGGAAATGGAAGGGAGGGAGGAACTCAAGAAAACTACAATGACCAGGGAAGTGGTAATGAAGAAATTGTTGGACCTGCGGGCTGACAAGTCCCCAGGTCTTGATTGGCTTCATCCTAGGATGTTAAAAGAAGTGGCTAGTGAGATATTTGATGTGTTCGTTCTAATTTTCCAAAATTCCCTAGATTCAGGGAAGGTTCCGTTAGATTGGAAAATAGCGAATGTTACTCCTTTATTCATAAAGGGGGGGGGGGGGGAGACAGAAATCAGGAAACTACAGACCAGTTAGCTTAACATCTGTCTTAGGGAAAATGTTAGAAACTATTATTAAAGACATTGTAGCAGGGCATTTAGAAAACTTCAAGGTAATCAGTCAGAGTCAACATGGTTTTGTGAAAGGGAAATCATGTTTAACCAATTTATTGGAGTTCTTTAAGGGACTTACATGTGCTGTGGATAAAGGGGAACCGGTGGATGTATTGTACTTAAATTTCCAGAAGGCATTTGATAAGGTGCCACATCAAAGGTTATTGCAGAAAATAAAAGCTCATGGTGAAGGAGGTAACATATTGGCATGGATAGAAGATTGGCTAGCTAACTGGAAACAGAGTAGGCAAAATAGGTAATTTTCTGGTTGGCAAGATGTAACGAGTGGTGTGCCACAGGGGTCTGTACTGGGGCCTCAACTTTTTACAATTTATATAAATGACTTGGATGAAGGACCGAAAGTATGGTTGCTAAATTTGCTGATGACACAAAGATAGGTAGGAAAGTAACTTGTGAAGAGTACATAAGGTTTCCCCCCACCTCCAAAAGACTTGCAGGTTGATAGGTAAATTGGCCATTGTAAATTGCCCCTAGTGTAGGCTAGTGGTAGGAGAATGGTGGGGATGTGGTAGAGAATATGGGATTAATGTAGGGTTAGTATAAATGGGTGGTTGTTGGTCGGCACAGACTCGGTGGGCTGAAGGGCCTGTTACAGTGCTGTATCTCTAAATAAAATAAATAAATAAAACAAAGGGGGCTACTAAGGGATATAGATAGGTTAAGTGGAGTGGGCAAAGACCTGGCAAATGGAGTATAATGTGGGAAAATGTGAAATTGTCCATTTTGGCAGGAAGAATAAAAAAGAAGCATATTATCTAAACGGTGAGAGATTGCAAAGCTTTCAGATGCAGAGGGATCTGGGTGTCCTAGTGCATAAATCACAAAAGGTAGGTATGCAGATACAGCACGTAATTAGGCAAGTGTCATGCTAGGCCCCCACCTGCCAAGAATGAGGCACATTAATTTTCTCATGTACGTTGATTTTAAACTGTTACTGGAGTGAGGGGAGGACTTGTTGAACAGATCGACCGTGGCCGGAAGGGATGTTTGCATGTTGGCAGACTGTGTTTGGAAGGATAAAGCAGCCATTGCCTGACATTCAACCCACAATGGACTTTTGATCACCAGACGTTGAAGGTGGGGGAGCTGGCATTTCAGGTTGACTGCTAAGATGGCTGAATACACAAACTGACATGGTCAAATCAGCTAGTCACAAGACTAACGTGCTGGGAAACCTGAGTTTTAAAAAAAATTTGTTTGGGCAGAAAGCTGTTTGCTGCTGGACTGAGAAGATCTCTTCTGCCTGCTCCCATCTTTGTCTCACAAGCGTCTGAATCCACTGAAGACACATGAACCGCAAGAGAGAAAAGTCTCCTGCAGCGAACAAGGTTTAAGAAGAATACTGGTCCCCAACAAAAAGCGAGATCTACCGACAATCAAGCACTCTACAAAAGTTGGGATGTTATGCTTCAGCTATACAGTGCATTGGTGAGACCACATCTGGAGTACTGTGCACAGTACTGGTCTCCTTATTTAAGGAAGGATGTAAATGCGTTGGAGGCAGTGCAGAGAAGATTTACTCGACTAATACCTGGAATCTTAGGAAAGATTGGACAGGCTAGGCTTGTATCTGCTGGAATTTAGAGTAAGAGGCAACTTGATTGAAACAGATAGGATCCTAAGGGATCTTGACAGGATGGATGTGGAAAGGATGTTTCTCCTTGTGGGAGAATCTAGAACTAGGTGTCGCCCATTTAAGACAAAGATGAGGAGAAATTTTTTCTCAGGGTCATGAGTCTTTGGAATTCTCTTCCTCAAAAGGCGTTGGAAGCAGAGTCTTTCAATATTTTTAGAGCAGAGGTAGATAGATTCTTGATGAGCAAGGAGGTGGAAGGTTATCGGGGCTAGGTGGAAATGTGGAGTAATCAGTTCAGCCATGAACTTATTGAATGGTGGAGCAGACTCTAGGGGCTGAATGGCCTACTCCAAATTTGTATGTTCGTATATATGGAAGGGATTGACTAGGGGATAGGGATGGGATGGGGATGCTATGAGAGGGATGAAAGGAGTGGGATGGGTATGGCATGGGAACGATGGAATGGGATGGGGATTTAAAGAAATATTGTGCAATAAAGATACTAATTTCACCACAAATGTTTTGCAGATCTCTGCTAGTATAAAATAATACAGGGGCAGACTTGCAACCTGCTGTGCTATTCATACTAGGTTAAATTAAATGTCACAATCACCTATAGCATGAATTACTGGAGGGGACAGATAAAAAAAACTTATTGTCTGTCTGTGACAGAGTGAGCTTGCTGTTTGGGGAGCTGTACTGAATTGTGGCTTCTGTGACACATACTGGGAGTGAAAAAAACTGGAAATTACTTCCCCATTGCTGAAAATCTTGGCTATCTCTTGCTTTCTCTTGCTCCCTTTCTCCCCTATTATAATTGTCAGACAGAATACAAGTCCATTAAGTGCTTTAAACAGCTTAAAGCTGGTTCTGGTTCTGTACTAGAAAAATAGCTTTTCAGTGCTTTCAAAGTTATGAGGAGGTTTGGATGACCTGAGAGATATTGCCACACTGCACCCAAAACTGCAACATCCCACAACAGTTCTAGACACTATCCCTTCAGTATGGAGGGAGAAGGAAATAGGGAGAGTTATGCTGATGGAATTAGATAAGGAAGGATGGGAAGAGGCTCAAATGGAGCATAAAGACTGACATGAATTGGTTTGGCTGAATGGCCTGTTTCTGAACTGTATATTCTGTAAAATACTCTTGGACCCTAATCCTCATTGGCTGTCTGATTTCTTCCCTCCCACTTCAACCCACCCCTTTCCCCCCCCCCAGAGTACATTCTCACTCTTGGACTGTATAGCCTCCAAATCAATGGTCCCCAGCAACTTCTCCCACTAATTGCACACCCCTTTCCCCAATGTTTCCAACTGCTGCTCAAAATATCCACCTACTTCTGCGGCTGCTCTAAAATACTGCTCCCTGATCCTTATGCTCTTTTCCACTACTTCCATACTCCTCGACCCCTCCTCTTAGTGCTCACAGATCTCTAATCCCAGTCCCCAATACCACCCACTCAACGGTTATACCCTAACATCACCCTCCTACTGCTGCCACATCCCCAAGTTACTAATGCCGGTGCTTCCACACACTGCCCCCATATTCTAGTAATCTCTCACTTCAAAACCACTCTGTCGCCATGGTAGCAGCCCAGCTTCCCTCTCTCGTTTAATTCAAGACACCTTAAGAATTCACTTGGGAGTAATGGAAACCTCTCTGAATACCTCCTCCAGCACTCTTTCATCCTTCTCATACCACTGTCCTTGCTGTTGGCCCAGGCCCATTCTGGACAATAGCTTCATGATCTCCAACCTCCTCAATACTGCTACATGCCACCTACCTAACAATTTGAAACACCTTGTTTTACTACCTTTCAAAAAAAAAGGGATCAGTGCATATTGTACTAATGACCTACATTTCAACAAAAATATGGGCGTAATTATAATTTGAACCTAAAAATACTGAACACTGCTGTGATACTGTAATAGATCAATTTGACATGCATGATAACTGTTGTCAGTAACCTGTATAATCCATCATGTGTGACAGAATAAAACAGCATATTGGATATACCGCGAGCAAAGCCATGAGAAATTCACCAGTATTTTAAAAATACACCTGGTGTGCATTTCTTGCCTGAAGTGTCGCACACAAAGTAGTACAAAAATGGGTAATTATCTTAGCTTGTACATAGTCTATCAGTAACTAAAAATACTGTGATCAACATCAAAGCCAGAATTATTAACCTCTGACCTTAGCAATCACCTTTTAAAAATGAAATCAGAGTACTGGTGCAGAGCTTGAAGAATAATTAAACTTTACATTCTTGGGAAAGGATGCAGTTTCATCTTAGCAATGGAAGAATGCATTGTGACAAAATATGATACTTCTGCCCTTCTAAAACAGCACATCTGCATTGCCACTCATCTCCTTGCTTCAATGCCACCTTTTATGGCTGTCCCTTCTCCCACCCATCTTAGAAGGAATAGCAAGGTGAATGACTTTGGGAGCATATATATTCACTGCGTGGTGGGGTAATTTTTTATTATTTCATGGGATGTAGGTGTTACTGGCAAGGTCAGCATTTGTTGCCCATCCCTAATTGCCCTTGACAACTGAGTGGCTTGCTAGGCCATTTCAGAGAGCAGTTAAGAGTCAACCACATTGCTGTGGGTCTGGAGTCGCTAGGCCGGACCATATAAGGACAGCAGATTTACTTTTCTAAAGGACATTAATGAACCACATGGGTTTTTACAACAATCGATGATCTTTCATGGCACCGTTACTGAGAGCAGCTTTCAATTCTAGATTTTTATGAATTGATTAAAATCAATTTAAAATCAGTACTAAGCCAGGAAAATGTACTCTTTGAAATGTCTTAAGGGGTGTTTCCTGCAGTATATTTTCGATAAGTACAGTAATTCAGTTTATTTTCAATAAAATGTGTAACAAAAAAAACTGATCAATGAAAACGAGGAATTGAGTTCTACTTTAAAAGGAAACAAATCTTTTTGGTTGCACACTCATGTCCAATCTCATCCTATCTCCCTCCAGATTAATAGGAACAATAGGCTCCGAACACAAGACTTAGGAGCAGGAGTAGGCCATTCGGCCCCTTGAACCTGCTGTGCTATTCGATAAGATTGTGACTGAAATGATTGCGGCCTCAACTCCACTTTCCTGTCTGTCCCCCACAACCCTTGACTCCCTTGTAAATCAAAAATTTATCTAACAGCCTTGAATTTATTCAATGGCCCAGCCTCCACTGCTGTCTGGGGAAGTGAATTCCACAGACTAATGACCTTCTGAAAGAAAGAATTCTTCTCATCTCATTAAATGGGAGACCCCTAATTTTTTAAACTGTGTCCCCTACTTCTAGACTCCCTTAAAAGGGAAACGTCCTCTCAGCATCCACCTTTTCAAGCCCCCTCTGGATCTTGTATCTCAGTGCTGCATCTGTTGCAGCGAATGTGCTACCTGTTGCATAGATGGAAAATAACAAACGGTAATGCCAACACTGTTCCCAGTCGTATTTTGAGTCAAATTATGTCTGAAGTCACAGGAATGATTAAACATTTTTCCTTCACGCTGAGCCTTCAAATTTCTTTAAAGTGTCTGATTTTTCATGTCCGAGTAGTTTTATTACTTAATCCATTTGGTTTCCACCAGCTGTTGTAATAAACGCAGACAGTTCCCTTCTTCCTTCCTTTTCTTGTCAACCTGGTGGCTCTGGACTTCAGCCACTCGATATAATTCAAAAAAAGACTTTATTCTGATATTGCTTGCACCATTTGATAAACTTGTTTGTAATTAATTATGGTTATCAGTCTGTATTTTGACTAGTGGTAGGATTGGATTTGTGATATCCCTTATTGCTTTGCTGAATGAGATTAGCAATTTAATGTCAACTGCTGCTGAACTTTGGGAGGTTTGTCTTAAGTCCATGCCCATATCAAACTGGTTTGAAAGGGCCCAGACATACTTAAGATCATTACAATGGCGAGTGCCATTCCATCCCTCCAGGCTGGATTTGAATGCAAGTCCAAGAGGTGAAAGATCACTGTTGTAACTCATTACGCCACTATCATTAAAAAATATTATTTGTCATAATCCTGTTAATCTGCATATAATTTATTTTTAAATGTGCAATATTTTCATTATTTTGATAGCACAGACAACGAAGGAACAGAATTCTACTGTTGATTCATATTTGCAGCATTTGGAACTGCAGAGCAACTGCATCTCCTCCAGAGTAGAGGATGAAACTGAGCTTGAGGATGAAGATGGAGCTGATTGCCACTATTATTCAGATAGTGACCTGAGTGACTGTGATGTTTCTCTGCTCCCAGAGGCCACCCAAGCACCTGGAATGGGTGTTGAGCTATTTTCTGAGAAAGAGGACTGGGATAAAGAGCTCAATGAATCTTGCCCCTACGGTAATGTATTTGTGAAGGGTTTAGAGATTGGCTGTTTTTTCATAACCTTTTGTAGTTCTTGAAAATCATTTGCACGTTGTGCACTGCATTTATTTGCCTGTGCTCCTTCTTACATGTGTGTTGGTAATTTTTGGCAGTTTTGCGTGGAAATCTGATTTCAAAAACTGTTCCAGCACTGTGCTCCTCATGAGCCAGTTTTGTTATGTTGGAGACAGCACAAGGCCGGAATTTTACATTGGGCAGGAGAACCGGCCGAAAAGTCTAGGGTGAGCCTCCGCTGGGCCCGGGGAGCCACGCCGGGATTTTTCACTCCCAGGCCCTTAATTGGCCTTGGGGCAGGACTTCCACCTCCTTGAAGCAGGAAATTCTGTCTAATGGAGCTGTCAGCCAATCAGCCTGCCGGTAGCTGAGTCCCAGCAGCGCCATGGTGGCCACTGCTGGGACTACACCCAGCCATCGGAAGCAAGAGGAAGGACAGCCCTGGAACCAAGGTAAATGTCCTCGGCAAGGCCCCCCAAAAATTGGCTGGGCCCCAGTGAGGCAAGGGGGTGTCGGTTAGGGGGTGGGGGAGTGTTGGGCGGTTGGGGCTTCGGGTTTGGCTTTCGATGGGACATAGGGTGCCCGATCAGGTGTCGTCCCCCCCCCCCCCCCCCCAAAAAGAAGGCCGCTAGGTTTTACCTGGCTGTGTTTTTGAGGCCTTTGCCGTTTGGCCGCTGTGGATAAAATATCAGAGGCAGCGGGAGGCGGTTCTTAAGTGGCAGTTAATTGGCCACTTAAGGGTCTCGTTTGGCTCAGGGCGGGCGGGCAGTTTCTCGCTGCTGCTGCCCCACATAAAATTGCAGCAGGGGAGGGACAGCGTCAGGAACGGCTCCCTGCTTTCTACTCAATTTGATGGCCCCCCTCTCCTCCAGCAGCCCACTCGTTGAGGAGCTGTAAAATTCCGGCCAAAATGACAAATATATAAAAGTGTGTGCTTTTTTAAAAGTAAAAGCTCAACTCATATTTCAGAGAATGTACAAGTTCAGAGATTATGGAGGTGAGGTTGATCTTGGACAGTAGGGAATTGGCATTCAGTTTCACACTCTGCCTGATTATTGAGATGGTCAAATTCACCCCCATGTTTCACCTGATTACCCATTGTTAGTTTAGAGGTGGGGATGAGGGATATTCAATTAACTTGTTTTGCCTTTTCTTGTCAACCATTGCTGTTCTGTCAAATTGATCTACTTAGCCTCGTTTATTTCTAATAATTTTTGACAAATGTGGATGTGTCTCTGCCAAAACATTCTGAAAATTTATTCCCTCCTTTCTGTGCAATACATGTAGTTGCCAGGCTTAACAATTTCAACAGTTCAAGTTAAGAATTTGCATAACTGGTACATATGTCTTGAACAACCTCAGGTTAGATAAACTTTTAAATAATATAATGAAAATCTCATTTACGTGTAAAGCATAGGATGAAATGCTTGTGATTTACCAAAATGAATGAGTAACATTGGGCTTTTGTGGACCTGAAAGATCCAGACTATCTCAATTTGGAAATCATTGAGTTTCATTGTGTATCTCTAATGCTACATTTGTTAAACATACATTTGAAATTAACTTTTTGTTAGACTTAAAAAAAAAACTTATGATTGGCCAGATCAGCAGTATTTTGGTGCAGTTCAGCTCTGGTTAGTGAAACATCTGCACTTAGCTTGTAAAGGTAAGTACTGTGTAGGATGTTCCCAAGAATGCAGCTGATTCTGCCACAGTTTCAAGAAAGCTCCAAATTTGTGATGGACTCTCAGGGGGGGAAAGAGCAAAGGAGGCTAGGAGGTAGACTGACTGTAAGTGGGTAGACTCTTCAAGAATAGAAACTGCATGAAAGGCTAGTTAGAGTTGGAAAAAAGTCTACATGTTTCTCTCTGCATGTTTAGAATGAAACTACTTGTAATTATTGGGCTCCATGTGGTTTAAATTAGTGCCAGGAGAAAGCTAACCTGACACATTTCAGGAAGGATGTCAAGGTGCAGAGGAGATTTATTAGAATGGTACCAGGGATGCAGGACTTATGTGGAGATGCTAGAGAAATTTGGGTGGTTATTAGAGTAGAAAAGGTTAAGGGGAAATTTAATAGAGGTGTTTAAAATCATGAAGGGTTTTGACAGAGTAGATAAGGAGAAGCTGTGTCTAATGGCAGGAGTATCAGTAGCCATAGGACACATTAAAGGAAATTACTAAAAGAATCAGGTGACATGACTGATAAAAAAAAACTATGCAGTGAGATGTGATATTCTTGAAAGCACTGCCTGCAAGTGGTAGAAGCGGATTTAACAGTAACTTCCAAAAGGAAGTTGGATAAATACTTGAAGGGGAAAAATTTGCAGAGCTATGGGGAAAAAATAGGTGAGTAGGACTAATTGAACAGGCACGATGGCCTCCTGTGTTGTATCATTATGATTCTATGGCCATAAAGTTCAGTAATGATACAAAATGGATGGTGAGGTCAAAAAAAACCCACTGATTACAAACATCAGAACTTCATGATGGGCAGGGGAGGATAGAATGTACTTCACTTAAAGAATATAAAAAGGCAAAGTGCGAATTCTTTTAATGTTTAGCGGCAAAGGGTTAATTCGGTACAGAATTCTTCCTGATTCTTTGAGTAACTGTGTACTGTTGTCATGATCTTACTAAGCCCTGGCTAGGGAGATGCAATTTCCTAGAAACTATGGGCAGTTTAAGGGTCTAGGCCATTCACAAAATATTGTATACAGTCCTGCATATTTGAAAGGAATGGGACAAATCCAAGAGTGCAACACATCTCTCAAAGAAGCTACATGGAAATTAAGGACTGGAAGAGAGATTCTGTGGTCCATCTGGTCAGTCCCGATGTCCAGTTATGTCTCTGGCTGCTGCTGATCTAGTTTCCCTTGACTTTGTCTGCAGTATGTGCCTCCCCATACAGTCTTTGTGCATTCACCATCTGCTGCATACAACAGTTGAATCAAAACTTCACCTTTCCTCTTCTGAATTTAGATCCATTGCCTTTTGCAGAGCTTGGTTGTGAGGCACATTAAGGTTCAACTTAACTTATTAGTGAAGCTGTGCTTCATTTCTCTTGTAAAATATTCACAGGTTCAGTAACCTTTGGTTTTATGCTGTTGCATTTTCTTCCTGCTTTTTTAAGATGGCCGCATTTCCTTGAAATTATATTTGCATGCTTTCTTACTGGCTGATATGGCCAAAACCCCTGAGGAGTAGGGCAGTCAATTCCTCGAGCCTGTTCTGCCATTTAATTGGATCATGGCTGATCGACATCTTAACTCCATTTAGGCACCTTGGTTCCATATCCCTTAATGCCATTGACTAACAAAATCTATCAACCTTAGTTTTTGAAATTTCAATTGATCTAGCCTCAGCTGTTTTTTGGGGTGATTTTTGGGGGACACTCTGCTGTTCGCCTCCTGGTAATTGAAGTTTATGCTTCATTATCCTTATTCTCTGTTGCTTACCTCCTAACCAGTTCCCAGCTGTGCCAATAGGTTTCCTCTAATTCCATGTGCTTTCACTTTTGCTAATAGTCTGTTGTGTGGAATCTTATTGAATGCTTTCTGGAAATTCATATAAATAACATCTATAGATACATCTTTATTAACAGGGAAATAATCTTTCAAAATTGAAACTAGATTAGCTAGACATGGCTTGGCCATTACACATTCATGCTGACTCTGATCATTTCATATTTGTCCAAGTGCTCAGTCACTTTGAGCCCAATGGCCTAGTAACTTCCCCATAACAGAGGTTAGACTAATAGGTCTACAATTTCCTGGTTTCTCTCTCCTACCATCCTTATATAATGGAGCGACATGGGCAATTTTTCCACCAAGGGAGCAATTCTGAATATTCTGAAGGGTATATGATGCAAATAATGTGGGAAGAAAGGGAAACTAAAGCAGTAGAGACAAAAGCAAATTATGCCAATCTTGGATCAATCTTGGATTCATTAATTTTGTTTGTGGGACCTTGTGTAAATTAGTTGCTACATTTGCCTAATAGTGATACCGGTTGTAAAACACTTCGGGGCTACCTGAGGATGTGCTTAGGGTGCTATACAAATGCAAGGTCCAAAAGGGTATTGAAAAAATACATAGTTAAAAAAATATCTTGTATTTACTTTCCAATTGCGTTCTGTGATTTCAGAAATGTTCAGTAAAATTTCCACTTGAGAAAGGTTCTTTCACCTGCCAGCATCAGACTCCCATAGATGAAGGAAAAGCAGGAACATTTAGGAGGATTATTGCCTTCAGTGCTGACACTTTATCTTGATTCATGTTAAGACACTCCTGTTAGATTCTTAACCTATAAATCGGAACCAAAAATACTTCTCTTTTAACTGCTTGTGTTGTGTTTTCTTCCAGATGAAGATGACCTAGAAATAAGTGTTAGACGTGGTTGTTGCGAAGTGCAGCTTGTTTGGCAGGATGGTGAGAACTACAACCCAAGCCATGATCATGCTCCCTCATTAAGAGCAAATATAGTAGAAATTCCCATTGTGCAGGGACAGTTTGATGATGCTGATGAATAAGATTTGGATATCTCATCCTGTTAGGAAAAGAAAGGTAGACAGGTCTTTATAATTTGAAGTTGTGTTTTCCTTTTACCTTTTCAAAATGGCAATGTTCTATAAATGGAGGCTGTCCTTTTGTGCTGCTGTTCATCTCACAATTTTGTTCAGCTTATCAGGATTATACCAATGAAATTCAGCATTTTCATTGGCACAATTTCTTCCTGAAATTCTTTCTCCTGTGGAAGATCTTTCAGCATTTAAACAGTCATAATGGAGAAATAAGCGACATGATGTTTTGCTTAATAGGCATGTACAATTAGTGAATAGGAATGTGATGGGTATGTTTTTTCATTTGCCAAGGTTTTTAAAGGCATTCTATTTGATGTCTATTTTATTTTTAAATAATGTATTTTGAATCCCTATGTGCAGTTTTATTTTTAAATAATGTATTTTGAATCCCTATATGCAGTTGCTTTATTTGGAATTTTAGCCATCAGTGCTTTTTCATGCTATAGAAACAGATTAAGCTGCCATTAAAACTGAGGAGAGGGAGGGGAGATATCGCATAACCACTGTTGTTTTAATTTAATGGAACAATGTTAGCTTTGTGTTCATTTGTGGATCATGGACAGTATTTTGTTCTTTTGACACATTAGAAAAATGTTCCACCTTCATTTTCTTAATCATTATTTTTATGCTGTCTTATCCATTCAAGCTTTGGGATAAATTTAGAAAAGTATTTTTGAAGAAGCATAGAAATAATCAGTGTTGAATTGGTTTCTTGAGGGTTCTTTGTTTATCCAGTAATTGGATGAGCTGGACAATCCAGTAAATTAATTGGTTTGCTTGCTGCTCTGCTGAGCTAACTGATCTAAGCCAGGACAAAAGTTGGAGTTCTACAACGGCCTTGGCATCTGGGGCTATGGACGTAAAGATTCGCTAGTGATCCTGGTCTTGACCAGTAACCCATGTTGGACGTGATTGTGGTCCAGATTAGGCTTGATTCTGATGCTCCTTTTGCAGTCAGATATGTCAGTGCTCACTCTTCAGGCTCACTGAAGAATGATTGCCTTGGCAATGAACTGAAAGATGCCCATGGACCTTACCTAAGCATGGAATAAAGGCATCCAGAAGAACATTGGTGAGAGAATAAAGAAAAAAACATGAAGTTAGTCAATTCATGATGTCAGTTGGTTTAGCCCAGTTTGACCATTGCTTCAAATCGAACATACACGCAATGCAACCAGTCTGGCAATTCACCTGAGCTATTTTCGGTATCCGGACCTGGCAGGTACACTTCATATTCACTCTGCTCCTCACCAGTATTTCTTGCTGACTTACCCTGTCTAAATGTACCTAGTACAACAAAATTTGTTTTGGAGAGTAGAACCAACTCTGAACTATTTTCCACTACTAACCATCTTCCATTTTCTAAATTCAAGAAATTAAGGGACTTCATGTCCAAGACTGAGACTATCTATATCAGTGCCTTTGTTCCCAACATCCTGTTCCCTTAACTGCTTTCTCCTTCCTTCTCTCTTCTGAAGAACCTAACAGCCCCTCCCTTTACTCTGTACTTTTTCTCCATTCTCCTTCCATCCATCTCTCCAAACCCATCTAGTCCATAAAGCCCAGCATCCGCTTCCTCGCCCACCCCATGACTTCCCTCCAAGCTCCCACTTACTCTTGCTTAGCCACCATGCTTGCCAAATTATTGTCCTTCCCTTCCTTCAAAAATAATTCTGCTTCACATTCAACATTCTGATCACTGTGATCATATCTCCTTCAACTTCCATCCAACTTTCCTACTGTACTTAGAATCTGTTGTTTTGCCCTTCCTGGTTTTCATGTTACTGTTTGAGAGTACTAACCGCTGCAGTAAGATGGATCAGGACTTCTGATGAGAAATGTTCCCCCAACCCATTGAGGTGGGGACACCTATCCTCTGCTGGGGAGCAGTGCTGAAACTGTGATGGGAAACGACAGTAGCTGCCCTGAAGCCTGCCACAACAGGAACAAGCAAGAAGTTTCTCAGAGATTTATCTCTAGGATCTATGTTGGCTAATGTTCTGATGCTCCTTCGCTGCTGGCACCTTTTCTTTCATTCCCCCCACAGGTCTCTGAACACTGGGGGCTTGGGCCTAAAAGTCAGCCCCTACATACAACATTCTATACCTTGAATGCCAAGAAATATGGCAGAGGACATATTTCCCTCATTTATCTCCAGATTACAGACAGTCGGGCAACAGGACAAAGGCCTGGGAGGAGGGGATGTGACGTGGTCTCCCTAAGCAAGATTTTAGTCTCTTCCCCTCCAGATCTGCTGAGAAATCCAGGCCACATATTCTTGCAAATTTTGATCATTACAATCATTACAACACAGGAAGAGGCCATTTGGCTCATCATGTCTGTGCCAGTTCTTTGAAAAAGCTATCCAAATAGTCCCACTTGCCTGCTTTTTTTCCCCACTGCACATTTTTCCTTTTTAAAGTATCAGTGCATAAAATAAAGAATCAAAGAAGGGGGATGTGGGGGAGGAGAGAGAGGGGAGAAAAAGCCAGGTTTAAGTTGACTCAGAAAAATAAAACATTTTATAAGAAAAGTTTGTTTATGAAATTTTATTTCAACATTTCTCATTTACTGTTGCAAATATCCCCAATAAAGTTACTAAATCTCCCAATTGCTTCCTCGGTTTGGCATAACATTTTGCTGACTGGTATATTTCCAATTTTAGGACATTCGTTTGGGATTTGGAACATTCCAGTTCTAATTAAATAATCAGCTGTCTCATGTAGCCAGTATAATTCAGGAATGTTATTCATCCTCATTTTCTACTGGGAGGTGCAGCAGCTTCAAAGCTCATCAACTAAATTGAACATTATTTTAAATCTTAAAAAATGACATGTTCATACCTTTTAGACCCATGTACATTAGCTAACGAGTTAACAATGTATTTTTGTCAGGATCAGTAACTCAAACAGCTTGCATTTGTGTTGCTGCTTTGTTGTCTTCTGGATGAAACACTGAACTGAGGCCACATCTGCCCCCTCAGTTGGGCATAAAAGATTCCATGGCACTATTCAAAGAAAGCAGAAGTGTTCTTCTGGTGTCCTGGTCAATATTTATTCCCCAACCAACATAAAAGATTATGCTTCCCTAGGTTGCAACAGTAACTACACTTCAGAAGTGCTTCATTGGCTATAAGGTGTTCTCGGATGTCCTGAGGTTGTAAAAGGAACTAATATAAATGCAAGTCCTTTCCTTTAGAAGACGTCCAAAGTGTTGCTCTGAGGAGAAATGGATGTTAACCAGCAGCAGAAGAGTTGGACGAGATGACTGAAAGCATAACCAAATAAATGGATTTGAGCAGCTTTATAATGATGGAGAAATAACAAAGTATAGAGTTTTAGGGATGGGATACCAAAGATGGTTGCTACTATTAGGTTGGAGTGGCATGGGGGAGAGGGGAGACTCACAGGATGCAATATTGAGGACTAAAAGACACAAACTGAGTCAGATAACTGGAGGAGGATCCAGTGATAGGGTGGAGTAAGATGATGGATTGGTAACGGAGAATGCCAGCTTTGAATATGATATCTTGGAAGAAAGGAGTTCGATGAGTAAATGGTGTTTGGGAGAGCAGGACTAGGATAAATTTTGTTTGGTGAAGTTTTGGACGGTTGGGTAGGTTGGAGATTGGTGTTGAAGTAACAAAGATGTGAATGAGCATTCACCAGAATTGTGGTGTGATAAAGGTAGATAATATTGCAGAGGTAGAAGCAAACTATTTTTAAGGAACATCATTCAAACCATAGTGTCAGCTTCCACATGTGCACTGATGCCCACTTCTTTACCTCCCTGCCAGCTCTCTATCCTTCCAATGCCTCTGCTATTAAAGTTGCTTGTCCAACGTCCAGTCTTGGCTGAGCTGTAACTACGTCCAGCTTAACAGTAGGAAGACTAAAGCCACTGTCTCCACCTTATCAACATCATAAAGTCCATGCCCTCGACACTGTCTCCATCCTCCTTCCTGGCCATTGTCTCTGTCTCAATCAGACTGTTTGCAACCCTGGTGTCTTGCTTGTCCCCTCTCTATCACAAAGAATGCATACTTACATCTATATTATGCTGCCTCAGCCCATCCCATTCTTGCTGTCCAGAATCCATAAAAAATAAACATGAGCTCCTCCAAAACTTGCCCATCTCCAATCTTGCACCATGCCTTTGCTGAGTTACTACAACCTGTTTTGCTGACCTACAATGACCCTCCAACAAGTCATCTATAATGGTCTCATCCTTAAATACTGCTCACTCCTCTGTATATTTGTAATCTGTTCCAGCCTTGCAACATGCCCCAAATTTTCTGTCCTCCAATTTCATTTCTTGCACATTTCACCCTCCCTCACCCCACCGTTGGCTACCACCCCTTCAGCTGCCTTCCCATCCTAAACCCTTTCACATTTCTACCTTCCTCTCCTTTACAAATCCTTCTTAAAGATCACCTCTTTGAACGAGCTCACTCACAGATTACCATGCGTGCAGTACAACAGTGACTGCACTTAAAGTATTTAATTGGCTGTGAAACACTGGGAGGTCTTGAGGTGGTGAAAGACACTATATAAATCTTTCCTTTTCTTCCTGACTCATTATTTTATTTGAATATATATTTGGAGACACGACCATACTGATATTTTCTGTAATTAATATGCAGGATGCCAAACATAAGATGCAGGATTTTCCCACGGGCTTCTGAACCCCACCTTCAGGCTTAAATATGGGTCAGAAGCCGGCACTGTGTGGGAAATGGTCGCTCATTATGATTTTTCTCGGAGTGGCCAATTAGTGACCAGAGAGTGGGCTCACCGTCCATTTAAGGATGGCAGGTGGGCTATGGAAGCTGGAGGGCCAATTAAAGACAGTAGTAGGTCAGTGAGGGAGAGGGCGCTTCAAAATAGAGGCACCCTCTCTCGAACTTATTTTAAATTTAAATTAAATGACTTTTGTAGCCACTGTGGGGGAGCCACTGCAGCACCCAATCAGGCAGAGAGGGCCTCTATGTCTGCCTAGAGAGCTGGCAGCTGGGAGGTCACCTCCAGGCAGGGAAACTGGCCCCGTCACCTGCAGGAATCTGGAGGTCGACTGGAAAATCTCCGCGGCCTCCTTTATTTGACCTTAAGTGGCATTTCATGAGCTTGATCAGCTACCTGCTGTGTGTGGGCTCTAAATCCTGCCACCGGGGTCAGTAGGAATTGAATGTAATGGCAGGTGAGTTAAAGGACCATGGGAGTATGTGCAAGACATTGGACAGATATGAATCTTCGAGTACTAAGAGAGCAAGGAGAGAGATTGAGAATGTTCTTTCCACCCAGTTGTCGGAGCATAGAATGCTTTGCGGTAAGGAATGATGAAGCAGAGGGCACTATATCTTTTAAGAGAAAATGGGATAACTGAAGCAGAACGGAAAGCATGAGGCAGTGTCATTAGTATTTGATTCTAGTAAAGAGCATACCTGGTGTAAGTAGTCCCAGCTTATGGTCTGTTGGACGCAGAGGAAGCTGATTGTCCTTCACGGCCACATAGAGCGTACTATGCTGTTGTTGGGTATTTGTTGTAGCGTAGAGCCTGACTTAAATTCCTCTCTCCTGGCACTGTTGAGTTTGTGCAATAAGCACCTGAGCCAGGAGGATGCTAGATTTTATTCATGGTCTGCGCTGAGTTAGCTGACTGTAGCTGGCATGGTGGTAAGAACAGTGCCTGGGTTAAGGAGAAAACATGTCAGGGTTTATGCCTTCATTGTGATCCACTGACCCTGCTAAAATTATGAATGCTCTGTTAGGATAAAATATTTATTGGCTATATTGTTAGCAAAAGCCTGACTATCCTCATAGCTAATGCTCACACTTGGTTGCTGGCCACTTGTGAGATGCTAGCAGGAGACTACTACTAATAGAACTCCCCTCCCTGAAAGGAGTTGATACTTTTAAGAGATGGTGGAAGAGGAGCAAAAGTAGCAAAAACAAATGGTCTGGATCGTTTTTTCCAGTGGCGGAATAGGACATCTGGCTCACCCCTCTTACCCATTTTGCTGGCCAGAATGGGCACCCACCAAGATTCCAGCTAGCTGCCAAGCGAGGCCCTTCCAGGGCACAAGATGCAATGATGCAATAGGGACAACTTCAGAACTATGAGACATTGAGGGAGCTTAAAGTAGCAGAAGAGAAGTCGAAGAAGGAAGGAGATACAGTTTTGTATGTCTTGGCACACAGAGACTGAGGCCTACAAAGGAAGGGAAAGCTGTTTAGAGGGAAAGTAGGCCTCTACTAGGCCCTCTGCCTGCCCTTTGGAGCTATTGCCACTGCTGCACCCAGGGATTGGCGAGGGGAAAAGTGGTCAGGAACTCGAGCATTTCAGGCAGGAAGGTTGACACCACTGGTCCCGGAAAGGTGGGAAATCAGGTTTGTTTCTCACTGCCCCATTTTCCTGTTGTTTCCATTGCTAGTGGAGGAAAATCCAGCCCACAACATGCTTCGAGTAAAATAAATTATAGAAGAATTGAGACTTCCCAAACAGAGAAACAAGGAACTGAATTTTATAGAGGTGGCAGGGGCCCCCACGCTGGGCCAGAAAGGTGGGGGACCCACGGCCGCATTTTAAAGCGCTCAGCTGGATAACTGTCAGGTGCCCGGGTTCCCACCCCTTTAAGGATGGGGATCCTGCCTCCGAGCAACTTGGCAGTCTCAACAGTGCCACCGGGAGTGGTGGCCACTGCTACAACTACACTCGGGTAGAAGAGACAACATGGACGTCAGCCTCAGAAACAGGTAAGTGGGGGCGGTAGTGTGTATTCACAGAGTAAATCTACATGAGGTCTTTACTTGGATCAGTCATGTTGAAACTTTATTTACACCTCCCCAACAGAGAGGGCAGCAGAGAAGCTATTCCAATACACTACAGGCAGGTTTGCCTGGGCCAGTCAAGCAGGCCCCAGCGAGGGCTGGGGTGTTGGCACGGGGGTGGCCTTTGCTGCTGGGGGGCTTTCTGTGGACCACAGATTACCCAAGCAGGAGGGCCCCCCCCCACCTCCTCCCAGCCCACAGGGTGACCAACTGGTTCTGTTGGGTGGTCTCCCCACATGGCAGAAGTCCCACAAGCTGCAGGTAAAACGTCAGCGGTGGTGGGAACATGCCATTAATTGGCTACTTAAGGGCCTCAATTGGCCTCTAGGTGGGAAGGCTGTTTTCGACCTTCCCCACCCCTGCCAAAATTTAATGGTGTCAAGAAGGCAACAGGCGCTTCCCTCCCTGCATTTTATGTTTCCCCCCCACCACCCTTCCTGCCTGTCCCTCGAGAGCTGATAAAATTCAGCCCTGGATGTGCAGTATGTTTTCTTTGGGGAAAAAAGGCAAGTTAAACATTAACACTTTGTTCAAAAATGTAGTCGCAAGGTGCTTCTTGTAAGCAAATCGTCAACAGTTCAGCTGCCAAAGTATAGTTGCTGCTTTCAGACTCTCACATGGACACATGTGATGACTGCTCAGATGACAGTCTCTGAAACAGAATGTGGAATATCCAGAAGAGTCAGCTGGGTGGACAGAGATCTCATCACAAAGTTCCAGTGCTATTGCAGTTTTGTTGTTGCACAGAATTCTGATGTCTTGCCAACTTTTTTGTTTAGAAACTGTAAGGGACATTAGCAACAGTCAGCTGCCGACCATGTGTACAATGTTTATTATCCATGCAAATAGAACAGGCTGGTTCTTCATGCAAAAACAACCTGAAAGCAACTTCTAAGTGCAAGCTAATTTTTTTGTTGGAGCTAATGCAAATAGCTCCACAACATCGATGGGGATCAGTTTCCTTTGGGCTTCTGTTGCAGTAACTTCAATAGAAGTTCAGTGGAAACCCTGTTTACGCACATACATGGGATTTTTGCCGAATTTACAGCAGTGGAGCTGGGTAAATTCACTACTTACCACCCTATGGAATTTCCAGACTTTTGTAATTGAGTCTACTTCTCAATATTGCTTCATCACGAAACTTGCTCATTACTAAAAATGTCTCATCAATAACTTGAAAATGTTTTTCCAGATCTTAACAAAGCAAGTATACTCACCATGTAGTTACCTACCCTTGGGGAACCATTTTGTGCTGAGACTTGATTTGGTCCTTCCAAATCCCCAGACAGAAAATTTCATTTTAGGAGATGACACTCTGGGCAGAATTCAGCAGAGGTTGTTTTGGCAGAGACCAGGGAGAAGAGTCACCCCAGGCCATTACAGTGCATCTTCTCTAAACAACAGCATTGTTTGAGTGCTGGAAGTAGGTTTAGAAAGATGCATTAAAAAGCAAGGATGTTAGAAATCTGCAACAAAAATAGAAAATGCTGGAAACACCGAGCAGGTCAGGCACACCATCTGCGGAGAGAACAGATGAGCGAACATTTTGATTGTGAACTCTTGGTTGGAACAGAATGAACAATATTTAGAAAGGAACAGGACAAGGGGCTGAGGCAAAAGCACATAGACTGATCTGTAATGGGTGATGATTAAATGTCTGAAGTAATATTACCATGAGACAATAGGTAGCAGAATGAGACAAAGCACAAAAAAACTT